>NC_141686.1:300590912-301263154 GCF_964263255.1 Lissotriton vulgaris
CTTCTGGGATGGCAATGGTGATGTCTGGGGCTGATGATGCGTTCATCCATGTTTCTGTTAGGAAGGCGATGTCCGGAGAGATGGTGTCTAGTAGATTCCAAAGGTCGATGGCGTGTCTGTGGACCGAGCGGGTGTTGAGCAGGATGCATTTTAGGTGGTTGGTGTCAGATCTCTGTTGTGCGCTCGTGGATGAGGAGTTTATCTTGATGCCGTCGAACTTGCAGGAGTAGCATATGAAGGGTCCATGGGTGTGTCCAGGAGCGGCTTGGGCGCAGTTGGGGAGTCGGCCGGGGTTAAGGGCTAGGAGGGTGGCGGCGTTGTATGTAATGCGGGAGGGCTGGGCATTGCTTGGACCAGAGGGTCTGGCGCTGGGCGCGGTCTTGGCGCGGACGGGCGTAGACGGGCTTACCTTTGGCGCACCATCGGCACGGCCGCAGCGCGTGGACGCTGCGCGTTGGGACATCTGGCATTTAATGGATAGTGGAGGGGGCGGAGCGTGGGAGGGTCAGCAGCTGGGAGGCGGTAGCGGGGAGGAGGGGCGTGCCTGGGCACAACACTCAACAAAATGGAGGTCAAAGGGGAGGGGAGGCAGGGGCAGCAAATCTCCTGTGGCACCGAGAGTGCAATCTACCTTCTTGCAGGCTAGTAAAAATAAACACACACACAATGCAGGGCGGGCGGCGCTTCAATTCAATGCGCTATGATTACAGGTCAATTACAATGCAGAGCCTTCGTAATGTAGCCAGGATCTAAAGATTCACTACGCAAATATTCCACAGCGCAGGCGATACTATAGTGTCCTGTTAGGGGTGCGATGTGGTTCACCAAGAGCAGGCAGCAGCAATGGGAGAGGAGCGAGGGGGGAGCAACCGGTCTGGAACGAGTCCGGGCGGTTCGGGCTTGCAACCTCAATCAGATCCTCAGAATACTATGGAAGCCCACCTCTGCAAGAAAATTCAGTACAGTGAAGTGAATCTCCCTCTCATTTCCGGCTTGTACATAGGGTGCACTAGGAGCAAATCAGGCTTGTGGATACAGTGCACTTATAGCATTTCAGGCTTGTAAGTATGGTGTACACTAAACACTTCAGGCTTGTAAATACGGTGTTCACTAAACACTTCAGGCTTGTAAATACAGGGCGCGTTAAACACTTCAGGCTTGTAAATACGGTCTCTAGAGGCACAGTTGCAGGGGGAAAGGGGCCAACAGGGCCCAGTCTCAGAGCACCCCGGGGGAGGGGTGACCTCGGGCCTCTACCGGCCTACCGCCCTCCTCCCCAGGGGGTTACCTCACTTCTTCGGCCCTCCAGGGCCCTTGCGTCGGGTTCAGCAGAGGAGAGGGGGGTTCCAACCCTCTTGTGGCTGCCCTCGTCCCAGCGCCGTGCAAGCTCAGCTTCAGGGCACCGGCTCTGGGGACGAGGCAGGGGCCGGGCTTGCTTCGCCTCGAGGGTGCGCCAGCCAGAACCAATGGTAGCGTGGCCCTCGGGGCGGTATGAAGGAGCTCCCCTGTCACGTGGGGTGCGCACTGACTTCGGGCCTACCGCGGCCCAGCTCACTTTAGGCGGCGGCCCTCTCCTGGCATACGGGGGCCGCCGAGGGGGATAATCTCAGCGCTGGAAACAGCGCGAATGCAGGCGGCCACAGGACAGGCCGGGGGCACTTCGGAGGTGCTGCGAAGGCGGCGCCGATGCCGCGAGGGTGACGCGGTCCTTTCAGGCGCCTCGGGGGTTAGTCACAGTGCTTTACACCGAAGCAGGTGAGCGCGTGGGGGCAACTGCGGCACCTCACAGGGCAGGATCCTTCTTGAGGCGAGAAGCGCCTCAGGATCACAGCTCTTGAACCACGGGGGCTCAGTTAGCTCAGGGCAGGCCGTCTTAAATACAGCGCTGGACAGGGGAAGCAGAATATAGCGCTTTCCACACAGTTTAACCAGGACAGCAGAACAGTTCAGTCAGGGGGAGGCAGGTAGGGCAAAGTGGGCCCAGTTGACAGCAGGGTATGCGCAGGGCAGCACAAGTCCAGCACCTGGTCGATCACCCCAGCAGTCTCTGGTCAAGGAGAAGTAGACTCCTTGGCGCTTGGATGGTTCTGCGCCCTTAGTTGCTGGTTACTTGAAGTTATTGAGAGGGGGGTGTCTGAGTTGAAGGCTTGAAGAATTTCTCCTCAGTCACTGCAGATGGACCCTGGGGTTCCCTACCACTGGGCCAGGTCAGGGGGGCTAGCTTAGGACACCTCACCCAGCTTAAGAGGCAGCACCTAAATCTTGTCACTCCCAGTAGCATAGGTTCCTAACTAGGCCCTCCCGCCTAAAACTCCTGCTTGGGTTCCCCAGGTCAGTGATGCCCCAACTAACTAGAAAGTTTCCCTCCTTTTCCTTATATAGTGTCAGTTGGCAGTGTCAGTTGGTGCCTCTCCTATTCTGGAAGGTTCCAGGAGCTTCCCTCATTCTAGCTATGGGCAGGCTACAAGGCTGGTATGGCAACATTGTTTAAGGGTTCCAGCCAGCTCCTGGCTACTAGAGTGCGCCTAATCAAACCACGCTGCAGTAGCAGGGGTCAGTGGCAGCCAGGTTGAGGGTAGAGCACCTGTACCTAGCATGGGTTTTCACTAATACACAGGCCATTACAGCTCAATAATACACATTACATTTCAATAATACACAGGCCATTACAGCATCGCAGGGCCTATACAATTATAGTACAAGGGGGGGACATCTGGAATTAGGGGAAGCAAAAAGCGAAAAATTTCTGTGAAAAGGGCCTAGTCCAACAATTTGTCTATGCAGTGTTGCACCTCCGTCCAGCAGTGAGAGGGTTAATAGTAGTCCTTACTTACTACGCATCTGTAATTGCCTTCATTCACCAGTGCTGGGGAAGCCTGCACCCAGCAGTGAGAGGGTTAATGGCAGGCCTTACTCCGTGCACACATTTGAATTACCTGCCTTAACCTGTGCAGTGATGACCTTGCACCTGCAGTGAAAGGGTTAAAGGCCGACCGTACTTAGTTCACACCTGTAGTCACCTGTATTCACCTGTGCTGGGTTGATTCTGCTGCCAGCAGTGAGAGGGTGAAAGGCAGACCATACTTTGTTCACACCTGTAGTCACCTGTATTCACCTGTGCTGGGTTGATTCTGCTGCCAGCAGTGAGAGGGTGAAAGGCAGACCATACTTTGTTCACACCTGTACTCACCTGTATTTCACCTGTGCTGGGTTGATTCTGCTGCCAGCAGTGAGAGGGTTAAAGGCAGACCATACTTTGTTCACACCTGTAGTCACCTGTATTCACCTGTGCTGGGTTGATTCTGCTGCCAGCAGTGAGAGGGTGAAAGGCAGACCATACTTTGTTCACACCTGTAGTTACTGGTATTCACCTGTGCAGAGTTAAGCCTGCGCCCAGTAGTGAAATGGTGAAAGGAAGGCTTTACTTCGTTCACACCTGTAATTACCTGTATTCACCTGTGCAGTGCTGTTCCTGCGCCCAGCAGTGAAAGGGATCAAAGGCAGACCGTACTTAGTTCACACCTGTAAATACCTGTGTCCACCTGTGCAGTGTTGGTCCTGTGCCCAGCAGTGAGAGGGCAAAAGGCAGACCATACTTTGTTCACACCTGTAGTTACTGGTATTCACCTGTGCAGAGTTAAGCCTGCGCCCAGTAGTGAAATGGTGAAAGGAAGACCTTACTTCGTTCACACCTTCAATTACCTGTATTCACCTGTACAGTGCTGTTTAGGGCTGGGCGTAGTTTGCGAAGTAGCGCTACGCAAACCTGCGCAAAGTGCACTTCGCACTACGCGAGCTACGCGTAGCACTATGCGAACTGCGTAGTACCCTGTTCGCACTGTGCAAGATGCCGTTTTCAATGATTGTACAGTGCGGACAAGCATCCGGCACTGTGCAATCATTGAAAACGGCATCTTGCACAGTGAGAGCTGTAGTTTTCTGCAGCTCAAGTAGATTTTTACTTGAGCGGTTGCTTTCTCAATGCGGACTGGTAGTTTCTCATCGTGAGCTGTCGCGAGCATACGTAACGACTCGCAATGAGAAGCCTTACCTCCCCGCGTTAATAATCTCGCTGGGGGGTTTATTTTCCACGCTCGCGATCGGCAACTTGATGTTGCTGATCACGAACAAGGAAAAAGCCTCGCCGGGATGTCATTTTGCTTGTTCGCGGTCGCCAACTTGACGTTGAGGACGTCGAGCAAGCTACAAATGACAGGTGCGCTACGCTACGCGTGTTTGCACTATGCTACGTGCAGTTTGCGTAGTGCAAAGTAGCGCAAACTTCACAAACTAAGCGAGCGTAGCGTAGTCCTTTGCCCAGGGTTAGTGCGGTTCCTGCGCCCAGCCGTGAAAGGGTGAAAGGCAGACCGTACTTAGTTCACACCTGTAGTCACCTGTATTGACATGTGCAGAGTTGATTCTGCTGCCAGCAGTGAAAGGGTAAAAGGCAGACCTTACTTTGTTCACACCTGTAGTTACCTGTATCCCCCTGAGTACGGTAAAACCTGCATCAGTAGTGAAAGGGTGACGGTTAGATACTACCTGGTGCACACGTATATTCACCTCTGCAGTGTTGTTCCTGTGCCCAGCAGTGAAAGAGTGAAAGGCTGACCATACTTACTTTACACCTGTAGTTACCTGTATTCACCTGTGTAGAGTTAAGCCTGCGCCAGCAGTGTGAGGGTTAAAGGCAGACCATACTTAGTTCACACCTGTAGTTACCTGTATTCACTTGTGTAGAGTCAAGCCTGCGCCAGCAGTGAGAGGGTTAAAGGCAGACCATACTTAGTTTAGACCTATAGTTGCCTGTATTCACCCTTACAGAGTTAAGCCTGCTCCCCGCAGTGAAAGGGTGAAAGGCAGGCCATACTTAGTTCATACCTGTAGTTACCTGTGTTCATCTGTGTAGAGTTAAGCCTGCGCCAGCAGTGTGAGGGTTAAAGGCAGACCATACTTAGTTCACACCTGTAGTTACCTGTATTCACCTGTGTAGAGTTAAGCCTGCGCCAGCAGTGTGAGGGTTAAAGGCAGACTATACTTAGTTCACACCTGTAGTTACCTGTATTCACCTGTGTAGAGTTAAGCCTGCGCCAGCAGTGTGAGGGTTAAAGGCAGACCATACTTAGTTCACACCTGTAGTTACCTGTATTCACCTGTACAGAGTTAAGCCTGCTCCCCGCAGTGAGAGGGTTAAAGGCAGACCATACTTAGTTCGCACCTGTAGTTACCTGTGTAGAGTTAAGCCTGCGCCAGCAGTGTGAGGGTTAAAGGCAGACTATACTTAGTTCACACCTGTAGTTACCTGTATTCACCTGTGTAGAGTTAAGCCTGCGCCAGCAGTGTGAGGGTTAAAGGCAGACCATACTTAGTTTACACCTGTAGTTACCTGTATTCACCTGTACAAAGTTAAACCTGCGCCAGCAGTGAGAGGGTTAAGGTCTGGCTTCACTCAGTATACACCTATAATTACCTGTGTTCTCCTTCATTCACCTGTGCAGCTCTCTCCCGCGCCGGCAGTGGAAGGGTTACAGAGCAGTGGAGCCGGCCGGGCCTCGTACACACCCTCCCTGGGTGCAAAGAGCGTTTCCACGTGTCACACTGTGCGTCCACCGACCCGCCGGGACTCCGGCACCACAGCCTGTCCCTGCGGTGACCAGTGCGGGGGCTTGAGGGGACCCTAGGCCGCGCCGCCCTGTGCCAGCTCCGAGGGGCGCCCGGTGGGAGGCACGCTCAGGTAAGGGGGCACTGGGGCGAGGGCAGCGGATTCTGGCACCTTAGGTGAGGACATGGGCACGTGCCTACAGGTGGACTTTAGCCTATAGAGAAGGCTGTCAGTCGGGGCCTGGAGAGCCGCTGGGGCCGGGGCATGGACGGCCCCCTGCCCCCGGAGCTCCCTCGGGGTGCGTGGCTGAGCTGCACAGCTCACTGGCTCCGCGTGTCCGCTTCAGTGCGCTTGGCTGAGTCTAGGCGCTTGATGACGCTTGCTGCTGGGGTGTTAGGTACTCGGCGCTGCCCTCTCGTGTCATTGATCTAATGTTACATGTGTGCATCGGTTGCCATGGTTCCACAGCCCTCTCTCTGCAGCGCCCCCTGCTGTAAAGGGCAGGCTGCAGGCTTTGCATACAGTGCTGAAGAGGCACTTCTTTAATTGAGAGGCAGAGTGCCTGCACTTCTCAGCAGCGATGAAGCACTCTTAACGAGGGAGCACCGACACTTCTCAGGGGCAAGCAGGGGCTCTAAAGGGTGAGTACCCGCTCCGTTAAGGCACTGTTTGTGAGGGTGATGCCTGGTACCCGTGCACACCACAGGTGGTCATGACAGCGCCGAGAAGCAGGCGCCGAGCCAGTGCGCCAAGAAGCTCGTGGTGTCTGATACATGCCACCTGTATCTCACACTAATTTACTATAATTGACACATACTTCTGAAACGTACTTATGCCGTTACATTTAAAAATCAAGAATTATCATTGCAGCCCACGAAAAGTCCGTGTCAAAGCAATCCATCGATGGGAAAAACACGCCATGTGTCGGGTTTAGCCTTTAAAATGACTCACTTGTATTGTGGCAACAAAGTTTTCAAAGGGGGTGAGGTCAGGTCAGGCCGCCTGGAAACACCCGTGTGGTGGCAGACAGCACCGCGGTCTGTGCAGCACGGCAGTGCGGGGCGGGGCTGTGACTCTGCACCGTGAGGGGTGTGTGGGTTCTGGCCTATCCCCGGCCTCCTGCTGATGAGCACTTTAAACCCCGCCCCTCTGGCACTTCCGTGCCAGGCCTGGCAGCTTCCCCAGGCTATAGACCAAGAGTAGGACTGCCCTGGCAAAGAGTCTGAGCCCGCAGCACTGCACAGAGTCTGAGCCCGCAGCACTGCACAGAGTCTGAGCCCGCAGCACTGCACAGAGTCTGAGCCCGCAGCACTGGCACAGAGTCTGAGCCCGCAGCACTGCACAGAGTCTGAGCCCACAGCACTGGCACAGAGTCTGAGCCCGCAGCACTGCACAGAGTCTGAGCCCGCAGCACTGCACAGAGTCTGAGCCCACAGCACTGGCACAGAGTCTGAGCCCACAGCACTGGCATCGAGTCTGAGCCCGCAGCACTGCACAGAGTCTGAGCCCGCAGCACTGCACAGAGTCTGAGCCCTCAGCACTGCACAGAGTCTGAGCCCAGAGCACTGCACAGAGTCTGAGCCCGCAGCACTGCACAGAGTCTGAGCCCAGAGCACTGCACAGAGTCTGAGCCCGCAGCACTGCACAGAGTCTGAGCCGCAGCACTGGCATCGAGTCTGAGCCCGCAGCACTGCACAGAGTCTGAGCCCGCAGCACTGCACAGAGTCTGAGCCCGCAGCACTGGCACAGAGTCTGAGCCCGCAGCACTGCACAGAGTCTGAGCCCGCAGCACTGAATGAATGAATATCTTTTATTGTGTGGTTACTTAAAACCATTACATTAAGATCAAGTATAAAATTACAAAAGTTTAAAAAAAACCACAAAATTCCAGTAGTCAAGCGTATGTTAAAAGTTCCCAAAGTTCGTGAGGGCAAAAGGCCACAGAGTTTCTGGTGACAAGCATTTATAAGGAGTTCCCAAAGTTCATACGGGCACACGCGGTCGGGGGCCTGAGAGGTCCACCGGGGGTTCGTACGGCAAGGTCTCTATTCCTGCGTGGCCCTTACTGCTGTCAACTCGAGCCGGGTCTGTTGAATAAATTTTCCGAATGAGGCCATCTGTTTTACTACACTCAAAGTGAATAGATGATGGATTGCTTCCTTGACTGTACGTGTCCCAGCATCCCTCAGAATGGGCCTAAGGTAGAGAGTGCGGGGTGCACGTAGGGCGGGGCAGCAAAACAGTAAGTGGGCCAGGGACTCTCGTTTATAGTTGCAGAGTCTGCAATCCCGGACTCCTGCGCCTGCATTTTCCGGGTGATATAGTTCATTGAGCGGCAGGGGGTGCAATCTGTAAGCGAGGATCTTATGCAGTGCTGGGAGGCCCACGGCCTGCGTGAGATGATTTCGAGGATTTTGCGCGATGTGTGGCAAGCATAAGGACTCATGGAAGGCTCTTTTCCTGAGGGACTCCAGGTCCAGCTCCCGGGAGCGTGCACGCACTTGTCTCTTTATCACTTGTTTGATGGTAGTGTAGTTGACAAGGTCTGGGTTCCACGACTCGATCGCCAGGTTCAATTGCGTCATAGCAGCTTCGATGGTAACTGACCAGGGGTTCCCTGGTTCCGTAAAGATGTATTTCAGGACAGCCTTTAGTGTGTTATCGCGTGCCGCTGTTGCGAGGTAGTAATATTTGCTTAGGGCTGCCATTTCTTCCAAAGTTTGTTGGTTAAGGGCGAATTCCAAGCGGATTAGAGTGTTTCTTATACATTTCGGCAGGTGATACAGTCTCTTGTATGCCCCGCAATGGATTTTTTCCAGCTCCTTATTTAATTTGCCTGGGTACGCCTGTTGTGCGTAGTTAAGGGCTGGCATTAGCTTGGCCTTAAGGACTCTTTGGATGGCCGTTGCTGATGGACTATGCATAAGAGCTTGTAGTTTGCATAGGGCAAAGGTGATGGACTTACCTTTACCCTGAACTTTCTTTAAGTGGGCACTGCACGACCCTGATTCGTGAAAGGAAGCCCCTAAGTATAAGTATTTCTGGGTACTGTCCAAGGTTAAATGGCCAAGGCTCCATTTTGCTCTTTTTTTTTTGGGGTAGTGCCCAAAAATGACTATTTTTGATTTAGTCGGGTTTGCCACCAGCCTGTTTTTGTTGTTATATATTGCGAGGGCAGTGAGTGCCTTTTGGAGTCCTGTTTTTGTGTGATCTAAAATTACGAGATCGTCCGCATACTGCATGAAATGTATTTTGGTTGCCCCGATCTTTGGTGTTACTAAGGTGGCCCCCTGCAAGGCTGTCTCCATGTCTGCTCTATATAAGTTGAACAGTAGGGGCGCCAACACGCACCCTTGTTTTAAACCGCGGTTCGTGTCTATCTTATCAGTTGCGGAGTCGTTTGAAAGTTTGATTCTTACCCAGGTGTTTTGATACAGGGATTGTATCGCTCTTAACAGGGAAGGATCAATGTTCCAGTGGACCAGCTTTCTCCAAAGGATGGTACGGTCTACCCCATCGAACGCGGCAGAATAGTCAATGAAGCAGGCAAATAAGGGGAGGGTTTTACGCAGCCGTGCTCGATTGATTAGATAAGAGAGTGCAGTGATGTTGTCCGCGGTCGAGGACCCTGATCTGAAACCGGTTTGGCAGAATGGCAGGAGATTTTCTTCACTTGCCCAGTCTGTGAGATCTTTCAGGATGGCACTTGCATAAGCTTTACCCTCTATGTCCAGCAGGGCGATCATACGGTAATTTGTTGGGTCTGATTTGGTCCCTTTTTTATAAATTGGGTGCAGGAGCGAGCCTCGCCATGAGTCAGGCACAGCCCCCGACAGCCAACAGTCAGAAAATAGGTGGGTCAGGTTTTCGGACCAGAATTCGATGTTTGATTTGAATAGGTGGCCTGGTAGACCGTTAGGGCCCGGTGCGCCGTTTGCTCGAATTTTTTTCAATATTTTGGACACTAGAGTTTTTCCAGGAGGGGATGTTATGTTAGTAGTTAAAGCCGGGTCCAATTTTTGTGGGGTCGTGTTGTGAGGCTTGATGGTAAGTCCTTCTTCCTGGTAAAGTGCTGTTACGTGGCGAACCCAGACAGATGCCTCGAGGGCGTTTTCTCTATGATTCGTGCCTCGACCAAGGTGACTGATGTAACTCCAAAACTCTTGTGATTTTCCGGGGCTCAGTAGATCGAAAATTTTCAGCCACTGGGCCTCGCAATGATTACGCTTTGCAGCCCACACTTTTATGGAGTGGCTCTTTGCAACCTCTTGCAATTAGATTTTGTTTTTAGTTGTGCGGTTTTTACTATAGGCTTTACGTTTTTTGTTTAAGTCCTTTGCACTGGTTTTAATTTCTGCATTGAATCCAAGTGTGGTCAGAGGATGCCAGCGGATTGCCCTGGGTTTGTCTCCACCTCCCCTAAGTTCTGCCGCTAGTGACAAAGTGATTCCTTCCCATGTGGCTATCATCTCCTGATTGTGTTTACGCGGGGGCCAGCCTGCCCACGTATTTACCCAGTTGTTAAAGGTTGCTGTGGCTACCTGCCCCCATTTTATTCTTCTGGGCAGTTTTGTTAATTCTTGGCCGTCCGATGCTCCCACACATATCGGCTGATATCGTGATTGCACCGATAAGTTCATGGTTATTGTTAAAGCTGCGTGGTCGCTATCATTACGTTGGTGAACCATGAAATTTATCATTTTGTCTTGCAGGTTATCGCTTAAGATGATGTAATCGATCGTCGTTTGGTTATTATACGTGTGACCGATCAAGGCTCCCGGGGTGTTATTTAAAAGCAATGTGTGGGCCGTCGCCAGTTTGTGAGAGTTTAAGAGTTCATTCAGTGCTTCGGTCCCCCCGCGGTGTTGTTTTTGCTTGGTTGAAACCCCTATGTTATGAATGTTAAAGTCACCGAGGATAATGCAGTCTAATGATGGGTGGCCTAGCAGTAAAGTTTCTAGTTGATTTGCGAGTGTGAGCGAGTTAATTGTGTTCTCCTGCGAGTTGTGGTAGATGTTGATTAATAGTATTGGTGGGATTCCGTTGGTCGAGTTGGGGAATTTCAGAATACCCGCCTGTAGGGTGTCTGGTAAATCATGTATTTCCAAGAATTCTATGTTCAAGGCATGTTTTATATAGACGCACTTTCCTCCTGATGGTCTTCCAAATATGTTGGTCTTTTTGGCCGCTTTACTATATTCTGCATATCCTCTTAGCGAGAGTGGGTGAGTCAGCCAAGTTTCCTGTGTGCAAATGATGTCTGCTTCCTCCAAGAATTTCACCGCAGCTGGGCTTAGTAGCAGCTTTTTGAGTCCTGAGACATTCCACGTTAGTATTTTTAGACTCTCGGTGAATTTCTCTTTTTTCTTTAGATTTTTTTCTCGCTCGCTAGCAGCATATTGAGATGTACGAGCTGAATTTGCGGGGCGGGCTGTGTTAGGAGCTGGAATTTAGTGCAGATGGCAGCCAGGACCAGTCATTGCGTGAGGGGCCCCTGGTTGTGCACAATCGTTTTCCTTGAGTGAGGTTTGTTGTGATCTTAATTGGGGTGCCATCGATTGGGCTGTTGTTTATGCTACCTTTGCACCCCTGGAGAACGGACTCGATTTTTTGCCGATGGATAGTAGGAGCGTTTATGGATGTAGAGTCAACCATGTCCTGTGCCTGATTGTCCGGTTTAGGGTGTGGAATCGATGCTTTTAAGATTAGGGGATACTTTTGGGTCGGCTTTACCTTTATCTTTATGCCCCAGCTTTCTAGTAGTGGCTGTTGGCTCCTCAGTGCCTCCGCCAGGTCTGGTCTGATGAAGGTTAATTCCGTTGTTTCATTTTTTTCTTCGGCGTCTGGGGGCAGAAAAGATATGGTATCGATGTCTTTGGTTTTTATGCCTTCCAGTCCCGGCAGATTTGCGCAGTGTTAAGAGATTACTTCGGTTCAAGATGTCCCATTTTCCTTGAGAGATGTATTCTGGGTATAACAGTATTTTCCGGTCCTCTTCCTTTGCTTGGCTTGGAATGGCCTTTTTAAGCCCGGGCAGGTGAGAATTTGTCTGCTGGTTTGGTCCTATTGTCACTTGAGGTGCCTCCATGGGCGTTGTGCTAGAGGAGCAGTGCTTATTCCGTTGCCTATCGACGACTTGCTCTGGTTTAAACGGGGTTGGCCCATGGGGGGCACTCTGAGAATCACTGTTGATGACGTTGATACTTTTTGGATTGTCGGGGGCTATTACTTCGCTCATTGTGAGCTTGGTTTGTGCTGGGTTCTCAGAGCTGGTTTGGCGAGGCTCTTGTAGGTGTTGCCTGACTTCAACAAGGTTGGTTACCTGCGAATCATGCGCATGTTTTTGTGTTATTGGCGCTGTCGCGGGTTGAGAAGCCAGGGGGGGAGCAAGCGAGCTTGGATCCTGAGGTGAGGTGGAGATGTGCAAATTTTCGATCAATGATCCTGTGGCTTCTGCTGTATGCATGGGGGCTGCCAGGGTAGGCTGCTTGTTGGGTCGTAACCAATTGTGAATAACGCTGTTGGCGTATGCGTTATTTTTCTTCTCCTTGTTGAGTTTTCTTAGTTTTTTCTTGTTTTTCCTTGACAAGTTTTGTGACTCTGAGCTGGACGGCTTGGGGGTTGGTTGGTGTTCCTGACTTTCAGCCTTTGTCAGGTTTAGCCTTGTGCCGCCAGCAGAGGGCAGGGCCAAGGGTGCTGGCTTTTCCGAGCTGCTTGGGCGGGGGGTGGCCGGTGTTTTATCCATGGGGTATGCCATGACGGGGCCCTGTGTAATTGAGGGCATACTCTTCAAACCGTGTTTTTTATTTGCTTCACCCATGAGGTCCTCTATTAGAGAGGTCATAATATTTGGAAGCTTTTCTAGACTATGCAGAATCGGACTACAACTGCATGACTCTTGTTTGAATTGTGTGCCGTCCTGCGCTCTGCGTATCAGGGCATTCAAGTTGTCCAGTTTTGAGTCTATCCCCGATATCAGATTTGCCACTATTTGTAGAATGTTGATCTGCACATCAAGCTTGTCCGCGTGCATTATCGCTGCGCCGGTCATTGAGACGAGGGCTTCACTGATTGATAGTAAATGATTAGTATTTGCAGGGCCGCTATCCGAGGGCGGGGATGGGCCCGTTTTATCATTTTCTTGGAGGCCCGATGTAGGTGAGTTCAATAAGTGTTTTGGGGTCCTGTTGAATAATTGTCGGGTTGCACCTTCCTCCATGGCCGGCGAGTCATAGAAGAATTCTGTGTGCGTTAGTGTGGTGGTGGGGGTTGTGCCTCCTCTCTTGTCGGCATGGGAGCTGTCTGAGGTGACATATGTACTCGCTGTAGCTGCGGAGGGGCTGCTCCGCTGGCAGTCCGCTGAGGTGGGGAGAATCTGGGCTGTGGTGTTTGGTTGGGTGAGCCCAAGTGCCTCCGTGTCCAGTGTCAAAGGTTTGGATCGCGTGCCACTCTGGAGGGTAAGTATTGCTGGTGAGAGGGGTATCCTGTTTGCCCGAGGGCTTGCAAGTGTTAAGTTCAACTCTTCTTCCCCTGTTACTTTGATAGCGAGCAGGCTGTCCGAAGAACTGGAACAAGTGGGGGTAGAGGATGTTTTTGGGTTCAGGAAGCTTCTTATGTCTCTGTTCCCGGTGTTCCCGGCGGGACAGTTTGAGCGGTCTTTGATGCTGAGCCTGGGCTTGAGCATGTTTGAGTTTGGGGTGCTAGGAGGCTTCCCCCTGATGTCAGATGGGGGGTGGGGTGGGAGGGAAGGAGCAGGTAGTTCCACAGTGAAGTCGATGTCTTGTCCCGGGAAGGTTGGAGTAGCCCCAGTCGCTCCCGCTCCCCCTGCTTGTTCCTCGTCCCAGGGCCCTGGGCCTTGGTAAGGTCCCCCTAGCTCTAGTACTGGGGGGTAAAATAGCTTTGCCTTCCTTCTCTTGGCGGAGCTATGTGGCCGGGGCTTCTCCTGGGGTTGGACTAGGGTCGAATTTCTGGTCCTCATTTTGGGTAGGCTAGGTGGTTGGCTAGGTGGCTTAGGTGGTTTGCCGGCTCCTGGGTTCCTGCTACTCGATTGGAGGAAACCAAAGCCCCCGGGCGAGGGTCGCTCAGAAGGGTGCAGGCGGTGGAGGGGCTGCGTTGCTCTCCTTGGCGTCGCTTCTTTACTCTTTACTTCTTGCCACGCGCTTTTCGGTAGGGTCTGCCGGCTGCCGGCTGCAGGAGGGATCCTCGCGCCTCACTCGCGCCTCACTCCTAGCGCTAGTTTTCGCCTCGCCTTGGCTGCTTGGCTGCTTTGGATTGACGAGTTGGTAGGTTGGAAGGCTGATAGGCAGCTCGCTTGCTGCTTACTGCTTGCTGCTGCTGCTGCTGCACTTGTGCTTGTGCACATTTGATTAGTTGATCACTGTTTGCTGCCACTGTTTAGTACCACTGCCACTACCACTATAGCTGCTGCTCTTCAGCCAGCTATCCTTTGCTTGACGCCGGGGGAGGGGCAGGTAGTGTGTGGGGTGCAGATGCAGGTGCAGCGCGGTGAAGGTGCAGGTCTCCGCTTACCGCTTACTGCATCTCTGCATTCCGCCTCCGCCTCGCTCTTCACGTTGCTCACGTCCCCCTCACGTCCCCTTCGCCTCCGTTGTAGACTATGAGGCTGTGACTTGGGCTGTTAGGGTGTAGCGGGCACTGCGACGATGGCTGGAGTGGCGGCGGGTCCTTAGTACGGAGTCCGGCTCCCGACTCCCGACTCCCGGCCCCCGGCCCCCGGGTTGCGGCCCTTCAATCAACCCTTCAAGTTGGCCTTTGAGATCCCGGTTCTGGTCTCGGGTCTCGGTGGCGGCGGTGGCGGCAACGTTTTCCTGCTTGCTGCTTGCTGTTCACCGCACGCCACGGCGCTCTCCGCTCACCACCACTCCTGCTGCTGCTGGTCTGTAGCTGGTCTGTAGCTACTCTCTAGCGCCCTCTGTACTTCCTGTCCGCTGGTCACAGAGATGCTTACTCTGGCACAGAGTCTGAGCCCACAGCACTGCACAGAGTCTGAGCCCGCAGCACTGGCACAGAGTCTGAGCCCACAGCACTGGCACAGAGTCTGAGCCCACAGCACTGGCACAGAGTCTGAGCCACAGCACTGGCACAGAGTCTGAGCCACAGCACTGGCACAGAGTCTGAGTCCGCAGCACTGGCACCGAGTCTGAGCCCACAGCACTGGCACCGAGTCTGAGCCCGTAGCACTGGCACTGAGTCTGAGCCCACAGCACTGGCACTGAGTCTGAGCCCACAGCACTGGCACTGAGTCTGAGCCCACAGCACTGGCACAGAGTCTGAGCCCACAGCACTGGCACAGAGTCTGAGCCCGCAGCACTGGCACAGAGTCTGAGCCCACAGCACCGGCACAGAGTCTGAGCCCACAGCACTGCACAGAGTCTGAGCCCGCAGCACTGGCACAGAGTCTGAGCCCGCAGCACTGGCACAGAGTCTGAGCCCGCAGCACTGGCAGAGTCTGATCCCACAGCACTGGAACAGAGTCTGAGCCCGCAGCACTGCACAGAGTCTGAGCCCAGAGCACTGGCACAGAGTCTGGCCCAGAGCACTGGCACTGAGGCTGAGCCCAGAGCACTGGCACTGAGTCTGAGCCCACAGCACTGGCACTGAGTCTGAGCCCACAGCACTGGCACAGAGTCTGAGCCCACAGCACTGGCACAGAGTCTGAGCCCACAGCACTGGCACAGAGTCTGAGCCCGCAGCACTGGCACAGAGCCTGAGCCCGCAGCACTGGCACCGAGTCTGAGCCCACAGCACTGGCACAGAGTCTGAGCCCACAGCACTGGCAGAGTCTGAGCCCAGAGCACTGCACAGAGTCTGAGCCCAGAGCACTGGCACAGAGTCTGAGCCAACAGTACTGGCACTGAGTCTGAGCCCACAGTACTGGCACTGAGTCTGAGCCCACAGCACTGGCACTGAGTCTGAGCCCACAGCACTGGCACAGAGTCTGAGCCCGCAGCACTGGCACAGAGTCTGAGCCCGCAGCACTGGCACAGAGCCTGAGCCCACAGCACTGGCGCAAAGTGTGAGCCCGCAGCACTGGCACAGAATCTGAGCCCGCAGCACTGCACAGAGTCTGAGCCCGCAGCACTGCACAGAGTCTGAGCCCACAGCACTGGCACAGAGTCTGAGCCCAGAGCACTGGCGCAAAGTGTGAGCCCGCAGCACTGGCGCAAAGTGTGAGCCCGCAGCACTGACACAGAGTCTGAGCCCGCAGCACTGGCACAGAGTCAGAGCCCACAGCACTGGCAGAGAGTCAGAGCCCACAGCACTGGCACAGAGTCTGAGCCCGCAGCACTGGCACAGAGTCTGAGCCCGCAGCACTGGCACAGAGTCTGAGCCCACAGCACTGGCACAGAGTCTGAGCCCACAGCACTGGCACAGAGTCTGAGCCCGCAGCACTGGCACAGAGTCTGAGCCCGCAGCACTGGCACAGAGTCTGAGCCCGCAGCACTGGCACAGAGTCTGAGCCCGCAGCACTGGCACAGAGTCTGAGCCCACAGCAGTGGCACAGAGTCAGAGCCCACAGCACTGGCACAGAGTCAGAGCCCACAGCACTGGCAGAGAGTCTGAGCCCACAGCACTGGCAGAGAGTATGAGCCCACAGCACTGGCACCGAGTCTGAGCCCACAGCACTGGCACAGAGTCTGAGCCCGCAGCACTGGCACAGAGTCTGAGCCCGCAGCACTGGCACAGGGTCTGAGCCCGCAGCACTGGCACAGAGTCTGAGCCCGCAGCACTGGCACAGAGTCTGAGCCCACAGCACTGGCACAGAGTCTGAGCCTGCAGCACTGGCACAAAGTGTGAGCCCGCAGCACTGCACAGAGTCTGACCCCGCAGTACTGTACAGAGTCTGAGCCCGCAGCACTGTACAGAGTCTGAGCCCGCAGCACTGGCACAGAGTCTGAGCCCGCAGCACTGGCACAGAGTCTGAGCCCACAGCACTGGCACAGAGTCTGAGCCCGCAGCACTGGCACAGAGTCTGAGCCCGCAGCACTGGCACAGAGTCTGAGCCCGCAGCACTGGCACAGAGTCTGAGCCCACAGCAGTGGCACAGAGTCAGAGCCCACAGCACTGGCACAGAGTCAGAGCCCACAGCACTGGCAGAGAGTCTGAGCCCACAGCACTGGCAGAGAGTATGAGCCCACAGCACTGGCACCGAGTCTGAGCCCACAGCACTGGCACAGAGTCTGAGCCCGCAGCACTGGCACAGAGTCTGAGCCCGCAGCACTGGCACAGGGTCTGAGCCCGCAGCACTGGCACAGGGTCTGAGCCCGCAGCACTGGCACAGGGTCTGAGCCCGCAGCACTGGCACAGAGTCTGAGCCCGCAGCACTGGCACAGAGTCTGAGCCCGCAGCACTGGCACAAAGTGTGAGCCCGCAGCACTGCACAGAGTCTGAGCCCGCAGCACTGTACAGAGTCTGAGCCCGCAGCACTGTACAGAGTCTGAGCCCGCAGCACTGGCACAGAGTCTGAGCCCGCAGCACTGGCACAGAGTCTGAGCCTGCAGCACTGGCACAGAGTCTGATCCCGCAGGACTGGCACAGAGTCTGAGCCCAGAGCACTGCACAGAGTCTGAGCCCGCAGCACTGCACAGAGTCTGAGCCTGCAGCACTGCACAGAGTCTGAGCCTGCAGCACTTGCACAGAGTCTGAGCCCGCAGCACTGGCACAGAGTCTGAGCCCGCAGCACTGGCACAGGGTCTGAGCCCGCAGCACTGGCACAGAGTCTGAGCCTGCAGCACTGCACAGAGTCTGAGCCCGCAGCACTGCACAGAGTCTGAGCCCGCAGCACTGGCACAGAGTCTGAGCCCACAGCACTGGCACAGAGTCTGAGCCACAGCACTGGCACAGAGTCTGAGCCACAGCACTGGCACAGAGTCTGAGCCCGCAGCACTGCACAGAGTCTGAGTCCGCAGCACTGGCACCGAGTCTGAGCCCACAGCACTGGCACCGAGTCTGAGCCCGTAGCACTGGCACTGAGTCTGAGCCCACAGCACTGGCACTGAGTCTGAGCCCACAGCACTGGCACTGAGTCTGAGCCCACAGCACTGGCACAGAGTCTGAGCCCACAGCACTGGCACAGAGTCTGAGCCCGCAGCACTGGCACAGAGTCTGAGCCCACAGCACCGGCACAGAGTCTGAGCCCACAGCACTGCACAGAGTCTGAGCCCGCAGCACTGGCACAGAGTCTGAGCCCACAGCACTGGCACAGAGTCTGAGCCCGCAGCACTGGCAGAGTCTGATCCCACAGCACTGGAACAGAGTCTGAGCCCGCAGCACTGCACAGAGTCTGAGCCCAGAGCACTGGCACAGAGTCTGGCCCAGAGCACTGGCACTGAGGCTGAGCCCAGAGCACTGGCACTGAGTCTGAGCCCAGAGCACTGGCACTGAGTCTGAGCCCACAGCACTGGCACAGAGTCTGAGCCCACAGCACTGGCACAGAGTCTGAGCCCACAGCACTGGCACAGAGTCTGAGCCCGCAGCACTGGCACAGAGCCTGAGCCCGCAGCACTGGCACCGAGTCTGAGCCCACAGCACTGGCACAGAGTCTGAGCCCACAGCACTGGCAGAGTCTGAGCCCAGAGCACTGCACAGAGTCTGAGCCCAGAGCACTGGCACAGAGTCTGAGCCAACAGTACTGGCACTGAGTCTGAGCCCACAGTACTGGCACTGAGTCTGAGCCCACAGCACTGGCACTGAGTCTGAGCCCACAGCACTGGCACAGAGTCTGAGCCCGCAGCACTGGCACAGAGTCTGAGCCCGCAGCACTGGCACAGAGCCTGAGCCCACAGCACTGGCGCAAAGTGTGAGCCCGCAGCACTGGCACAGAATCTGAGCCCGCAGCACTGCACAGAGTCTGAGCCCGCAGCACTGCACAGAGTCTGAGCCCACAGCACTGGCACAGAGTCTGAGCCCAGAGCACTGGCGCAAAGTGTGAGCCCGCAGCACTGGCACAGAATCTGAGCCCGCAGCACTGCACAGAGTCTGAGCCCGCAGCACTGCACAGAGTCTGAGCCCACAGCACTGGCACAGAGTCTGAGCCCAGAGCACTGGCGCAAAGTGTGAGCCCGCAGCACTGACACAGAGTCTGAGCCCACAGCACTGGCACGGAGTCTGAGCCCGCAGCACTGTACAGAGTCTGAGCCCGCAGCACTGGTACAGAGTCTGAGCCCGCAGCACTGGCACAGAGTCTGAGCCCGCAGCACTGGCACAGAGTCAGAGCCCACAGCACTGGCAGAGAGTCAGAGCCCACAGCACTGGCACAGAGTCTGAGCCCGCAGCACTGGCACAGAGTCTGAGCCCGCAGCACTGGCACAGAGTCTGAGCCCACAGCACTGGCACAGAGTCTGAGCCCACAGCACTGGCACAGAGTCTGAGCCCGCAGCACTGGCACAGAGTCTGAGCCCGCAGCACTGGCACAGAGTCTGAGCCCGCAGCACTGGCACAGAGTCTGAGCCCACAGCAGTGGCACAGAGTCAGAGCCCACAGCACTGGCACAGAGTCAGAGCCCACAGCACTGGCAGAGAGTCTGAGCCCACAGCACTGGCAGAGAGTATGAGCCCACAGCACTGGCACCGAGTCTGAGCCCACAGCACTGGCACAGAGTCTGAGCCCGCAGCACTGGCACAGAGTCTGAGCCCACAGCACTGGCACAGGGTCTGAGCCCGCAGCACTGGCACAGAGTCTGAGCCCGCAGCACTGGCACAGAGTCTGAGCCCACAGCACTGGCACAGAGTCTGAGCCTGCAGCACTGGCACAAAGTGTGAGCCCGCAGCACTGCACAGAGTCTGACCCCGCAGCACTGTACAGAGTCTGAGCCCGCAGCACTGTACAGAGTCTGAGCCCGCAGCACTGGCACAGAGTCTGAGCCCGCAGCACTGGCACAGAGTCTGAGCCTGCAGCACTGGCACAGAGTCTGATCCCGCAGGACTGGCACAGAGTCTGAGCCCAGAGCACTGCACAGAGTCTGAGCCCGCAGCACTGCACAGAGTCTGAGCCTGCAGCACTGCACAGAGTCTGAGCCCGCAGCACTGCACAGAGTCTGAGCCCGCAGCACTGCACAGAGTCTGAGCCCGCAGCACTGCACAGAGTCTGAGCTCGCAGCACTGCACAGAGTCTGAGCCAGCAGCACTGGCACAGAGCCTGAGTCCACAGCACTGGCACAGAGTCTGAGCCGCAGCACTGGCACAGAGTCTGAGCCCAGAGCACTGCACAGAGTCTGAGCCCAGAGCACTGCACAGAGTCTGAGCCCACAGTACTGGCACAGAGTCTGAGCCCAGAGCACTGCACAGAGTCTGAGCCAGCAGCACTGGCAGAAGAGTCTGAGCCCAGAGCACTGGCACAGAGTCTGAGCCCACAGCACTGCACAATGTCTGATCCCACAGCACTGGAACTGTACAGAGTCTGAGCCCGCAGCACTGTACAGAGTCTGAGCCCGCAGCACTGGCACTGAGTCTGAGCCCACAGCACTGGCACAGAGTCTGAGCCCACAGCACTGGCACAGAGTCTGAGCCCGCAGCACTGGCACAGAGTCTGAGCCCGCAGCACTGGCACAGAGTCTGAGCCCGCAGCAGTGGCACAGAGTCTGAGCCCACAGCAGTGGCACAGAGTCAGAGCCCACAGCACTGGCACAGAGTCAGAGCCCACAGCACTGGCAGAGAGTCTGAGCCCACAGCACTGGCAGAGAGTATGAGCCCACAGCACTGGCACCGAGTCTGAGCCCACAGCACTGGCACAGAGTCTGAGCCCGCAGCACTGGCACAGAGTCTGAGCCCGCAGCACTGGCACAGGGTCTGAGCCCGCAGCACTGGCACAGAGTCTGAGCCCGCAGCACTGGCACAGAGTCTGAGCCCACAGCACTGGCACAGAGTCTGAGCCTGCAGCACTGGCACAAAGTGTGAGCCCGCAGCACTGCACAGAGTCTGAGCCCGCAGCACTGTACAGAGTCTGAGCCCGCAGCACTGTACAGAGTCTGAGCCCGCAGCACTGGCACAGAGTCTGAGCCCGCAGCACTGGCACAGAGTCTGAGCCTGCAGCACTGGCACAGAGTCTGATCCCGCAGGACTGGCACAGAGTCTGAGCCCAGAGCACTGCACAGAGTCTGAGCCCGCAGCACTGCACAGAGTCTGAGCCTGCAGCACTGCACAGAGTCTGAGCCCGCAGCACTGCACAGAGTCTGAGCCCGCAGCACTGCACAGAGTCTGAGCCCGCAGCACTGCACAGAGTCTGAGCTCGTAGCACTGCACAGAGTCTGAGCCAGCAGCACTGGCACAGAGCCTGAGTCCACAGCACTGGCACAGAGTCTGAGCCGCAGCACTGGCACAGAGTCTGAGCCCAGAGCACTGCACAGAGTCTGAGCCCAGAGCACTGCACAGAGTCTGAGCCCACAGTACTGGCACAGAGTCTGAGCCCAGAGCACTGCACAGAGTCTGAGCCAGCAGCACTGGCAGAAGAGTCTGAGCCCAGAGCACTGGCACAGAGTCTGAGCCCACAGCACTGCACAATGTCTGAGCCCACAGCACTGGAACTGTACAGAGTCTGAGCCCGCAGCACTGTACAGAGTCTGAGCCCGCAGCACTGGCACTGAGTCTGAGCCCACAGCACTGGCACAGAGTCTGAGCCCACAGCACTGGCTCAAAGTGTGAGCCCGCAGCACTGCACAGAGTCTGAGCCCACAGCACTGGCACAGAGTCTGAGCGCACAGCACTGGCAGAGTCTGAGCCCGCAGCACTGGCACTGTACAGAGTCTGAGCCCGCAGCACTAGCACAGAGTCTGAGCCCACAGCACTGGCACAGAGTCTGAGCCCACAGCACTGGCACAGAGTCTGAGCCCACAGCACTGGCACAGAGTCTGAGCCCACAGCACTGGCTCAAAGTGTGAGCCCGCAGCACTGCACAGAGAATGAGCCCACAGCACTGGCACAGAGTCTGAGCCCGCAGCACTGGCACAGAGTCTGAGCCCGCAGCACTGGCACAGAGTCTGAGCCCACCGCACTGGCACAGAGTCTGAGCCCACAGCACTGGCACAGAGTCTGAGCCCACAGCACTGGCACAGAGTCTGAGCCCACAGCACTGGCTCAAAGTGTGAGCCCACGGCACTGGCACAGAGTCTGAGCCAGCAGCACTGCACAGAGTCTGAGCCCACAGCACTGGCACAGAGTCTGAGCCCGCAGCACTGCACAGAGTCTGAGCCCACAGCACTGGCACAGAGTCTGAGCCCGCAGCACTGGCACGGAGTCTGAGCCCACAGCACTGGCACGGAGTCTGAGCCCACAGCACTGGCACAGAGTCTGAGCCCACAGCACTGGCACAGAGTCTGAGCCCGCAGCACTGGCACAGAGTCTGAGCCCACAGCACTGGCACAGAGTCTGAGCCCACAGCACTGCACAGAGTCTGAGCCCACAGCACTGGCACGGAGTCTGAGCCCACAGCACTGCACAGAGTCTGAGCCCACAGCACTGGCACAGAGTCTGAGCCCACAGCACTGGCACAGAGTCTGAGCCCACAGCACTGGCACAGAGTCTGAGCCCACAGCACTGGCACAGAGTCTGAGCCCGCAGCACTGCACAGAGTCTGAGCCCACAGCACTGGCACAGAGTCTGAGCCCGCAGCACTGGCACATAGTCTGAGCCCGCAGCACTGGCACAGAGTCTGAGCCCACAGCACTGGCACAGAGTCTGAGCCCGCAGCACTGGCACAGAGTCTGATCCCGCAGCACTGGCACAGAGTCTGAGCCCACAGCACTGCACAGAGTCTGAGCCCACAGCACTGGCAGAGAGTCTGAGCCCGCAGCACTGGCACAGAGTCTGAGCCTGCAGCACTGGCATAGAGTCTGAGCTCACAGCACTGGCACAGAGTCTGAGCCCACAGCACTGGCACAGAGTCTGAGCCCACAGCACTGGCACAGAGTCTGAGCCCACAGCACTGGCACAGAGTCTGAGCCCACAGCACTGGCACAGAGTCTGAGCCCGCAGCACTGACACAGAGTCTGAGCCCACAGCACTGTACAGAATCTGAGCCCGCAGCACTGCACAGAGCCCGAGCCCACCGCACTGGCACTGGTACAGAGTCTGAGCCCGCAGCACTGCACAGAGTCTGATCCCGCAGCACTGGCACCGAGTCTGAGCCCAGACAACTGGTACAGAGTCTGAGCCCGCAGCACTGCACAGAGTCTGAGCCCGAAGCACTGGCACAGAGTCTGAGCCCGCAGCACTGGCACGGAGTCTGAGCCCACAGCACTGGCACGGAGTCTGAGCCCGCAGCACTGCACAGAGTCTGAGCCCGCAGCACTGGCACAGAGTCTGAGCCCGCAGCACTGGCACAGAGTCTGAGCCCGCAGCACTGGCACAGAGTCTGATCCAACAGCACTGGCACAGAGTCTGAGCCCGCAGCACTGGCACAGAGTCTGAGCCCACAGCACTGGCACAGAGTCTGAGCCAGCAGCACTGCACAGAGTCTGAGCCACCAGCACTGTACAGAATCTGAGCCAGCAGCACTGCACAGAGCCTAAGCCCACCGCACTGGCACTGCACATAGTCTGAGCCCGCAGCACTGGCACAGTGTCTGAGCCCACAGCACTGCACAGAGTTTGAGCCCGCAGCACTGTACAGAGTCTGAGCCTGCAGCACTGCACAGAGCCTGAGCCCACCGCACTGGCACAGAGTCTGAGCCCGCAGCACTGGCACAGAGTCTGAGCCCACAGCACTGGCACCGAGTCTGAGCCCAGAGCACTGGTACAGAGTCTGAGCCCGCAGCACTGCACAGAGTCTGAGCCCGCAGCACTGGCACAGAGTCTGAGCCCGCAGCACTGACACAGAGTCTGAGCCCACAGCACTGTACAGAATCTGAGCCCGCAGCACTGCACAGAGCCTGAGCCCACCGCACTGGCACTGGTACAGAGTCTGAGCCCGCAGCACTGCACAGAGTCTGATCCCGCAGCACTGGCACCGAGTCTGAGCCCAGAGCACTGGTACATAGTCTGAGCCCGCAGCACTGGCACAGAGTCTGAGCCCACAGCACTGGCACAGAGTCTGAGCCCTCAGCACTGGCCCAGTGTCTGAGGCCACAGCACTGGCACAGAGTCCGAGCCCAGAGCACTGGCACAGAGTCCGAGCCCACAGCACTGGCACAGAGTCTGAGCCTTCAGCACTGGCCCAGAGTCTGAGCCCACAGCACTGGCACAGAGTCTGAGCCCACAGCACTGGCACAGAGTCTGATCCAACAGCACTGGCACAGAGTCTGAGCCCGCAGCACTGGCACAGAGTCTGAGCCCTCAGCACTGGCCCAGAGTCTGAGCCCACAGCACTGGCACAGAGTCTGAGCCCTCAGCACTTGCCCAGAGTCTGAGCCCACAGCACTGGCACAGAGTCTGAGCCCGCAGCACTGGCACAGAGTCTGAGCCTGCAGCACTGGCACAGAGTCTGAGCCCGCAGCACTGCACAGAGTCTGAGCCCGCAGCACTGTACAGAGTCTGAGCCCGCAGCACTGGCAACAGAGTCTGAGCCCAAAGCACTGCACAGAGTCTGAGCCCGCAGCACTGGCACAGAGTCTGAGCCCAGAGCACTGCACAGAGTCTGAGCCAGCAGCACTTGCACAGAGTCTGAACCCAAAGCACTGGCACAGAGTCTGAGCCCACAGCAGTGGCGCAGAGTCTGAGCCCACAGCAGTGGCGCAGAGTCTGAGCCCACAGCACTGGCACAGAGTCTGAGCCCACAGCACTGGCACAGAGTCTGAGCCCACAGCAGTGGCGCAGAGTCTGAGCCCTCAGCACTGGCCCAGAGTCTTAGCCCACAGCACTGGCACAGAGTCTGAGCCCGCAGCACTGCACAGAGTCTGAGCCCACAGCACTGGCACAGAGTCTGAGCCCGCAGCACTGCACAGAGTCTGAGCCCAAAGCACTGCACAGAGTCTGAGCCTCCAGCACTTGCACAGAGTCCGAGCCCACATCACTGGCACAGAGTCTGAGCCCGCAGCACTGGCACAGAGTCTGAGCCCACCGCACTGGCACAGAGTCTGAGCCCGCAGCACTGGCACAGAGTCTGAGCCCGCAGCACTGGCACAGAGTCTGAGCCCGCAGCACTGGCACAGAGTCTGAGCCCGCAGTACTGTACAGAGTCTGAGCCCACAGCACTGGCACAGAGTCTGAGCCCGCAGCACTGCACAGAGTCTGAGCCACCAGCACTGGCACAGAGTCTGAGCCCACAGCACTGGCACAGAGTCTGAGCCCACAGCACTGGCACAGAGTCTGAGCCCTCAGCACTGCACAGAGTCTGAGCCCACAGCACTGGCAGAGAGTCTGAGCCCGCAGCACTGGCACAGAGTCTGAGCCCACAGCACTGCACAGAGTCTGAGCCCACAGCACTGCACAGAGTCTGAGCCTCCAGCAGTGGCGCAGAGTCTGAGCCCTCAGCACTGGCACAGAGTCTGAGCCCTCAGCACTGGCACAGAGTCTGAGCCCACAGTACTGGCACCGAGTCTGAGCCCACAGCACTGACAGAGTCTGAGCCCTCAGCACTGGCACAGAGTCTGAGCCCTCAGCACTGGCACAGAGTCTGAGCCCTCAGCACTGGCACAGAGTCTGAGCCCTCAGCACTGCACAGAGTCTGAGCCCGCAGCACTGCACAGAGTCTGAGCCCGCAGCACTGCACAGAGTCTGAGCCCACAGCACTGGCACAGAGTCTGAGCCCACAGCACTGCACAGAGTCTGAGCCCAGAGCACTGCACAGAGTCTGAGCCCACTGCACTGGCCCAGAGTCTGAGCCCACAGCACTGCACAGAGTCTGAGCCCAGAGCACTGCACAGAGTCTGAGCCCACTGCACTGGCCCAGAGTCTGAGCCCGCAGCACTGCACAGAGTCTGAACCCACTGCACTGGCACAGAGTCTGAGCCCGCAGCACTGCACAGAGTCTGAGCCCGCAGCACTGCACAGCGTCTGAGCCCACCGCACTGGCACAGAGTCTGAGCCCGCAGCACTGGCACAGAGTCTGAGCCCGCAGCACTGGCACAGAGTCTGAGCCCACAGCACTGGCACAGAGTCTGAGCCCAGAGCACTGCACAGAGTCTGAGCCCAGAGCACTGCACAGAGTCTGAGCCCACAGTACTGGCACAGAGTCTGAGCCCAGAGCACTGCACAGAGTCTGAGCCAGCAGCACTGGCAGAAGAGTCTGAGCCCAGAGCACTGGCACAGAGTCTGAGCCCACAGCACTGCACAATGTCTGAGCCCACAGCACTGGAACTGTACAGAGTCTGAGCCCGCAGCACTGTACAGAGTCTGAGCCCGCAGCACTGGCACTGAGTCTGAGCCCACAGCACTGGCACAGAGTCTGAGCCCACAGCACTGGCTCAAAGTGTGAGCCCGCAGCACTGCACAGAGTCTGAGCCCACAGCACTGGCACAGAGTCTGAGCGCACAGCACTGGCAGAGTCTGAGCCCGCAGCACTGGCACTGTACAGAGTCTGAGCCCGCAGCACTAGCACAGAGTCTGAGCCCAGAGCACTGGCACAGAGTCTGAGCCCACAGCACTGGCACAGAGTCTGAGCCCACAGCACTGGCACAGAGTCTGAGCCCACAGCACTGGCACAGAGTCTGAGCCCACAGCACTGGCTCAAAGTGTGAGCCCACGGCACTGGCACAGAGTCTGAGCCAGCAGCACTGCACAGAGTCTGAGCCCACAGCACTGGCACAGAGTCTGAGCCCGCAGCACTGCACAGAGTCTGAGCCCACAGCACTGGCACAGAGTCTGAGCCCGCAGCACTGGCACGGAGTCTGAGCCCACAGCACTGGCACGGAGTCTGAGCCCACAGCACTGGCACAGAGTCTGAGCCCACAGCACTGGCACAGAGTCTGAGCCCGCAGCACTGGCACAGAGTCTGAGCCCACAGCACTGGCACAGAGTCTGAGCCCACAGCACTGCACAGAGTCTGAGCCCACAGCACTGGCACGGAGTCTGAGCCCACAGCACTGCACAGAGTCTGAGCCCACAGCACTGGCACAGAGTCTGAGCCCACAGCACTGGCACAGAGTCTGAGCCCACAGCACTGGCACAGAGTCTGAGCCCACAGCACTGGCACAGAGTCTGAGCCCGCAGCACTGCACAGAGTCTGAGCCCACAGCACTGGCACAGAGTCTGAGCCCGCAGCACTGGCACAGAGTCTGAGCCCGCAGCACTGGCACAGAGTCTGAGCCCACAGCACTGGCACAGAGTCTGAGCCCGCAGCACTGGCACAGAGTCTGATCCCGCAGCACTGGCACAGAGTCTGAGCCCACAGCACTGCACAGAGTCTGAGCCCACAGCACTGGCAGAGAGTCTGAGCCCGCAGCACTGGCACAGAGTCTGAGCCTGCAGCACTGGCATAGAGTCTGAGCTCACAGCACTGGCACAGAGTCTGAGCCCACAGCACTGGCACAGAGTCTGAGCCCACAGCACTGGCACAGAGTCTGAGCCCACAGCACTAGCACAGAGTCTGAGCCCACAGCACTGGCACAGAGTCTGAGCCCGCAGCACTGACACAGAGTCTGAGCCCACAGCACTGTACAGAATCTGAGCCCGCAGCACTGCACAGAGCCCGAGCCCACCGCACTGGCACTGGTACAGAGTCTGAGCCCGCAGCACTGCACAGAGTCTGATCCCGCAGCACTGGCACCGAGTCTGAGCCCAGACAACTGGTACAGAGTCTGAGCCCGCAGCACTGCACAGAGTCTGAGCCCGAAGCACTGGCACAGAGTCTGAGCCCGCAGCACTGGCACGGAGTCTGAGCCCACAGCACTGGCACGGAGTCTGAGCCCGCAGCACTGCACGGAGTCTGAGCCCGCAGCACTGGCACAGAGTCTGAGCCCGCAGCACTGGCACAGAGTCTGATCCAACAGCACTGGCACAGAGTCTGAGCCTGCAGCACTGGCACAGAGTCTGAGCCCACAGCACTGGCACAGAGTCTGAGCCAGCAGCACTGCACAGAGTCTGAGCCACCAGCACTGTACAGAATCTGAGCCAGCAGCACTGCACAGAGCCTAAGCCCACCGCACTGGCACTGCACATAGTCTGAGCCCGCAGCACTGGCACAGTGTCTGAGCCCACAGCACTGCACAGAGTTTGAGCCCGCAGCACTGTACAGAGTCTGAGCCTGCAGCACTGCACAGAGCCTGAGCCCACCGCACTGGCACAGAGTCTGAGCCCGCAGCACTGGCACAGAGTCTGAGCCCACAGCACTGGCACCGAGTCTGAGCCCAGAGCACTGGTACAGAGTCTGAGCCCGCAGCACTGCACAGAGTCTGAGCCCGCAGCACTGGCACAGAGTCTGAGCCCGCAGCACTGACACAGAGTCTGAGCCCACAGCACTGTACAGAATCTGAGCCCGCAGCACTGCACAGAGCCTGAGCCCACCGCACTGGCACTGGTACAGAGTCTGAGCCCGCAGCACTGCACAGAGTCTGATCCCGCAGCACTGGCACCGAGTCTGAGCCCAGAGCACTGGTACATAGTCTGAGCCCGCAGCACTGGCACAGAGTCTGAGCCCACAGCACTGGCACAGAGTCTGAGCCCTCAGCACTGGCCCAGTGTCTGAGGCCACAGCACTGGCACAGAGTCCGAGCCCAGAGCACTGGCACAGAGTCCGAGCCCACAGCACTGGCACAGAGTCTGAGCCTTCAGCACTGGCCCAGAGTCTGAGCCCACAGCACTGGCACAGAGTCTGAGCCCACAGCACTGGCACAGAGTCTGATCCAACAGCACTGGCACAGAGTCTGAGCCCGCAGCACTGGCACAGAGTCTGAGCCCTCAGCACTGGCCCAGAGTCTGAGCCCACAGCACTGGCACAGAGTCTGAGCCCTCAGCACTTGCCCAGAGTCTGAGCCCACAGCACTGGCACAGAGTCTGAGCCCGCAGCACTGGCACAGAGTCTGAGCCTGCAGCACTGGCACAGAGTCTGAGCCCGCAGCACTGCACAGAGTCTGAGCCCGCAGCACTGTACAGAGTCTGAGCCCCCAGCACTGGCACAGAGTCTGAGCCCAAAGCACTGCACAGAGTCTGAGCCCGCAGCACTGGCACAGAGTCTGAGCCCAGAGCACTGCACAGAGTCTGAGCCAGCAGCACTTGCACAGAGTCTGAACCCAAAGCACTGGCACAGAGTCTGAGCCCACAGCAGTGGCGCAGAGTCTGAGCCCACAGCACTGGCACAGAGTCTGAGCCCACAGCACTGGCACAGAGTCTGAGCCCACAGCAGTGGCGCAGAGTCTGAGCCCTCAGCACTGGCCCAGAGTCTTAGCCCACAGCACTGGCACAGAGTCTGAGCCCGCAGCACTGCACAGAGTCTGAGCCCACAGCACTGGCACAGAGTCTGAGCCCGCAGCACTGCACAGAGTCTGAGCCCAAAGCACTGCACAGAGTCTGAGCCTCCAGCACTTGCACAGAGTCCGAGCCCACATCACTGGCACAGAGTCTGAGCCCGCAGCACTGGCACAGAGTCTGAGCCCACCGCACTGGCACAGAGTCTGAGCCCGCAGCACTGGCACAGAGTCTGAGCCCGCAGCACTGGCACAGAGTCTGAGCCCGCAGCACTGGCACAGAGTCTGAGCCCGCAGTACTGTACAGAGTCTGAGCCCACAGCACTGGCACAGAGTCTGAGCCCGCAGCACTGCACAGAGTCTGAGCCACCAGCACTGGCACAGAGTCTGAGCCCACAGCACTGGCACAGAGTCTGAGCCCTCAGCACTGCACAGAGTCTGAGCCCACAGCACTGGCAGAGAGTCTGAGCCCGCAGCACTGGCACAGAGTCTGAGCCCACAGCACTGCACAGAGTCTGAGCCCACAGCACTGCACAGAGTCTGAGCCTCCAGCAGTGGCGCAGAGTCTGAGCCCTCAGCACTGGCACAGAGTCTGAGCCCTCAGCACTGGCACAGAGTCTGAGCCCACAGTACTGGCACCGAGTCTGAGCCCACAGCACTGACAGAGTCTGAGCCCTCAGCACTGGCACAGAGTCTGAGCCCTCAGCACTGGCACAGAGTCTGAGCCCTCAGCACTGGCACAGAGTCTGAGCCCTCAGCACTGCACAGAGTCTGAGCCCGCAGCACTGCACAGAGTCTGAGCCCGCAGCACTGCACAGAGTCTGAGCCCACAGCACTGGCACAGAGTCTGAGCCCACAGCACTGCACAGAGTCTGAGCCCAGAGCACTGCACAGAGTCTGAGCCCACTGCACTGGCCCAGAGTCTGAGCCCACAGCACTGGCACAGAGTCTGAGCCCGCAGCACTGCACAGAGTCTGAACCCACTGCACTGGCACAGAGTCTGAGCCCGCAGCACTGCACAGAGTCTGAGCCCGCAGCACTGGCACAGAGTCTGAGCCCGCAGCACTGGCACAGAGTCTGAGCCCACAGCACTGGCACAGAGTCTGAGCCCTCAGCACTGGCACAGAGTCTGAGCCCACAGCACTGGCACAGAGTCTGAGCCCGCAGCACTGCACAGAGTCTGAGCCCGCAGCACTGCACAGTCTGAGCCCGCAGCACTGCCACAGAGTCTGAGCCCGCAGCACTGCACAGAGTCTGAGCCCGCAGCACTGCACAGAGTCTTAGCCCGCAACACTGGCACAGAGTCTGAGCCCGCAGCACTGGCACAGAGTCTGAGCCCGCAGCACTGGCACAGAGTCTGAGCCCACCGCACTGGCACAGAGTCTGAGCCCGCAGCACTGGCACAGAGTCTGAGCCCGCAGCACTGGCACAGAGTCTGAGCCTGCAGCACTGCACAGAGTCTGAGCCCGCAGCACTGCCACAGAGTCTGAGCCCGCAGCACTGCCACAGAGTCTGAGCCCGCAGCACTGCTGTTAGACGGACCGGGAGGGTCGGCCGAGATTACGGGGAGAGGTCTCCAGGGAGAGCCGTCTCCAACGACTGTACAGACAAGTAACTTCCCCCCCACAGACGGACACCACACAAGGTTGAAGGTTAACGAGACTTTATATGCAATTCTTAGGTTACGATGGTACGATACAAGGAGGTCTGGACTCAGGGGTCCCCTCGGTTCTGATCTCTGGCTGAGGAAAAGGGTAGCGGGACAGTCTTAGTTACCAATGAGTCCAAAAATAGCTCTCAATCCTCGAGCTCGGCGTTCTAGATGATCGGGCCGTGGAGGAGCCAAGCAGGTCCCGAGATGGATGAAGGAAGGGCGACGGTCCGCGGCGGAGCCTGCAGGTCCCGGTGAAAGATGACGGTTACAACGGTCCGCGGCCACGCCAGCAGGTCCCGACGACGATGAAAGATGAAGGTTACGACGGCTGTGGCAGCGCCAACAGGCAGGACGATGGTGCACAGGACAGAGCTACGGCAGCGCCAGTAGTCCGTCCAGGATGAGTTCCTCTTTACGTCTCTCGACTCCAAGATACAACTGCCTTCCTGCTCTGGAGCTGCCCCAGTTATAGGGCTGGTGTGCTTTGATGTCCGGACCCTCGCACTTGGAGGTCGGGAGGTCCGGGATGAGGGAGTCCAGACACCCAGCAGGGGGGTGGAGCCAGCGTCCGGGGAGGCGATGGGCGAGCGGCACTTGGCGGGGGAGAGCCATCGACACCTCCTTCTCCCATTGACTTGCCAAGTAGCCCGCTCACCTCCTGGGTGGATGGTGGTGCCGGGATGTCTGAGGCCTGGCCAGGCCCAGGGTTGAGGTCGATCGGGGGCCAGGCGGCCTCGTGGTGAAGTGTCCAAGATGGCGGCCCGGGCTGGGTGCGTGGGCCGGCAGTGGATCGGATCCACGAGGTTAACGTGCTCGGGGGCAGGGGTCCCTGAGGGGACGGAGGACGTGCAATGGTGGTGTGTGGTACTTGCGGGACCGGGCTCGGGCCTGGTTGAGCCGGGGGAGAGCGGCCCTTCATGTGGCCTGTCCAACATGCGTCCCCCCCAGCTGAAGGCGGGGAGAGTTACCCATCCTCTTGGGGACTCTCCTCGTCGAGGCGGAAAAACCGGGACAGGCCATCCGCGTTGGCGTGGTCTGACCCAGGCCGGTGTTCTACTGTGAAGTCCATACCTTGCAAGGAGATGGACCAGCGTAGCAACTTTGGGTTTTCCCCCCGCATATGCATCAGCCACTGCAGGGGTCGGTGGTCGGTCTGCACCCGAAAGTGGGTGCCAAAAAGGTAGGGCCGGAGCTTCTTGAGGGCCCATACCACAGCGAAGGCTTCCCTCTCTATGGTGCTCCAGCGTTGCTCCCGTGGTAGGAGTCTCCGGCTGATGAAGGCCACCGGTTGATCAAGGCCTTCGGTGTTCACTTGAGACAGGACCGCCCCAATGCCCTGGTCGGAGGCGTCCGTCTGGACGACGAACTCCCGGCTGTAGTCTGGGGCCTGGAGCACAGGAGCGGAACACATGGCGGCCTTCAACTGTTCGAATGCCGCTTGACACTCTGGGGTCCAGTTCACCTTCTTGGGCTGATTCTTTGATGTGAGTTCGGTGAGAGGCCCCACTATAGTACCATAGTCTTTCACGAACCTTCGGTAATAGCCCGTGAGGCCCAGGAAGGCTCGTACCTCGGTTTGGGTGATAGGGGGCTGCCAGCCCTGGATGGCGGCAATTTTCAGCTGTAGAGGGGCCACTAGGCCGCTTCCCACCTGGTGTCCGAGGTAGGTCACAGACCCTTGTCCAATTTGACACTTGCTGGCCTTGATCGTGAGGCCAGCTCGCTGAAGGGCTTGCAGTACGGCTCGGAGGTGGTGGAGATGTTCGGTCCAATGGTGGCTGTACACAGCGATGTCGTCTAGGTAGGCGGCGCTGAACCCTTCGAGCCCCGCCAGGACCTGATTGACGAGCCGTTGGAAAGTTGCTGGGGCATTCTTCATGCCGAAGGGCATGACCGTAAAATGGTAGTGGCCATCGGGGGTGGAGAAGGCAGAACGTTCTTGTGCTCGGGGTGTGAGGCCGATCTGCCAATAACCTGCTGTCAGGTCGAAGATGCTGAGGTAGCGGGCAGCTCCCATTCGGTCGACCAGTTCATCTGCCCGGGGGATGGGATGTGCGTCCGTTCTGGTGACTTCATTCAGGCCCCGGTAGTCGACGCAGAACCGGAGTTCTGGGGTGGTCCCGGGGGCGGCTGCTTTGGGGACCAGTACGACCGGGCTGGCCCATGGACTGTCTGATGGCTCGATGACCCCGAGCGTGAGCATCTTAGCCACTTCCGCCTGGATGCAGGCCCGTACCCGATCAGGTACGCGGTAGGCCCGGTGGCGGATAGGAGGGCTGTCTCCGGTGTCCACATCGTGTACACACCAGGAAGTGACACCTGGGGTGAGGGAGAACAGACTGGCGAACTGTGACAGGAGGGCTTGGCACTCTTGGCGTTGTTCTCTGGTGAGGGTCTCCGAGAGTCGGACCCCATCCACGGAGCCGTCTTGCTCCTGGGTCCGCAGGAGGTCAGGGAGAGGCTCGGAGTCGTCTTCAACCCCATTGTCTGTGGCCATCAGCAGGCTGAGTTCTGTTCGTGCAAAGTGGGGCTTCAGCCTGTTGGTGTGGAGGACTCGGAGTGGATTCCGGGAGGACTCCATATCGATCAGATAGGTGGCAGGACCCTTGCGCTCGATTACCTTGAAGGGTCCTGTCCATTTGTCTTGGAGAGCGCATGGCTCCGTGGGGGACATTACCCATACCTGTTGCCCCGGCTCGAATTCAATGGATGAGGCGTTCTGGTCATACCATTTTTTCATGTCCTCTTGACTGGCCTCTAGGTTGGCTTTTGCTAGGTCTCTGAACCGCCGGGACTGGTTGCGGAGGGTGAGGAGGTACCGGAAGACATCTGGAGGGCTCTTGGCCGGAGGCATCTCCCAGCCTTCTTTGATCAGGCTGAGCGGCCCCCGCACTGGGTGCCCATATAGCAGTTCGAATGGGCTGAAGCCTAGGGATTTCTGTGGGACCTCTCGGTAGGCGAAGAGGAGGCACGGCAGCAGCACATCCCACTGGCGACGGAGGGGCTCTTCCAATCCCCCGATCATCCCTTTTAGCGTGCGATTGAACCGCTCAACAAGTCCGTTTCCTTGGGGGTGATAGGGGGTCGTGAAGCGGTAGGTGACCCCACACTGTTGCCAGAGGGACTTCATGTATTTAGAGATAAAGTTCGTGCCTCTGTCGCTGACGACTTCTCGGGGGAACCCCACACGGGAGAAGATCCCCATCAGGGCCCGGCCGACCACTGGGGCTGTCACGGTCCGGAGAGGAATAGCCTCAGGGTAGCGGGTGGCGTGGTCCACTAGTACCAGGATGAAGCGATGGCCTTGTCTTGTACGCGGGTCCAGGGGTCCCACAATGTCTATTCCGACCCTCTCAAATGGGGTCGTGACTACTGGAAAGGGTTGCAGGGGGGCCTTTAGTTTGCGGCCGCTCTTTCCACTGGCTTGGCACGTGGGGCAAGATCGGCAATGCTGGTGCACATCGTTTCTCATTTTGGGCCAGAAGAAGTGGGTCACTAGGCGGCTGTAGGTTTTATCCTGTCCCAGGTGCCCTGCCAGGGGGACATCGTGGGCCAGATTTAGCAGGAAGTCTCTAAAGCGGAGGGGCACTACTAGTACTCGGTTGGCCCCCAGCTCGGCGATTCGTTGCTCGCTGTACAACAGATCATTGTCCCAGTAGACCCAATGGGTTCCGGAGGTATCCCCTGCGCTTTGGGCGAGCGCTTGTTGTCGGAGTCCCTCGAGGGAGGGACAGGTCTTTTGTTCCTGACGAAATTGTTCTTGTGTGGGTCCCCCTTCTTGAGCCCACTGGTCAAGGTTAGCGAGGTCGGAAGGTTGAGCAAGTTCGAGGGGGATGTCATGGTCGGGGGTCTCGGCTGGGGCGACCGGAGGCGGTGGCGCCGGCCATTCTGGTTCTTCCGGGTGATGGTTGGCACGGGCGGCCATGGACCGGGTGGTGACGCACGCCCAGTCCGGGACGCCCAACATCCCCAAGTGTTCTTTTCGCTCCACGGCTGCCCACGGGGAGCTTTCCAGGTCATTTCCGAGGAGGCAGTCCACGGGGGCGTCGTCTCGGACCGTCACTTTCAACATGCCGGAGACCCCTCCCCACTCAAAGGGGACGCAGGCCATCCGACACAGACTTTCCGAGTTGTCGGCTGATCGCACAGGGCAGAGAATGTTCGGTAGATATTGTTCTGGGGTCACCAGATGACAGCGGACGGCTGTCACACTGGCCCCGGTGTCCCGAAGGGCTTCGGCCCGTTGTCCATTGATGCTCACCCACTGGCTGTACTTCTGGGTGTTAGCGGGTAGGGGGACCCGCGGGACCATGTCTCTTCCCCCTAAGCACGCGAGAGTCATGGCGGCTGGCTCCCACTCTTGATACTCTTGCTCGTCTGTTTCTTGTTCCTCGGAGATCTGTTCTTCCCCTAGTGCCGCGGCGGCCACATGGCGGGGTTTTGGACTCTGATACTGCGGGCAGCTTGGGTCGTTTGCATAGTGGCCGACTCGTTGGCATCGGTGACATGTAACATTGGCTCTGTACCCCGGTCACGCCGGGGTGCTGCCCCGGTTGGCCGGGGGGGTGGTGCTGGTAGCGGGGGCGGCCGGAGTGTGGTCTCTTCCTCGTCCTTGGCCCCCTCCTCCTCCTCTGGGTCGGTGGTGACCATTGTTGTTCCTGTTCTGCTCGTAGGACCCATTCCGGCCCACTCTAGTGATCTCCCACCGGTCAGCTTCGGCTGCGAGCTGCCGGGGATCGGTTAACTTGCTGTCGAGGAGGTGTTGGCGTAGTTCAATGAAGCAATTGTTGGACAGATGCTCCCATACCATCAGATTGAACAGCTGCTCGTAGGTCGTGACGTTGTTCCCTCTGATCCAGCCTTCGAAGGCTCGGCTAAAGTACGTTACATAGTCCACCCAAGTTGTACCCGGGATGCGTGTGCAGTCTCGGAACCTCTGACGGTACATCTCCGGCGTGAGGCCATAGCGGGTGAGGAGGGCCGCTTTCATATGGTCGTAGGAGGTCATCTGGTGGTCTGGGAGCTGTAACAGGGTATCGCGACCCTCATTGAGGAATTTGCCCCATAGGCCGGCTCCCCAATCGTTTCTATCGATCCGGTGCGCAGTCATCGCGATTTCATAGGCCTTAAACCATTGCTGGATGTCGTCTTCTCGAAAATATTCTCGGACAACATCCTTGGGGATGTGTACTTTTTTCTCCGTGGTCCCTGGGGTGTGTGGTCTGTCGGGCACCCCTAACTCTTTATTCTGCTTGCGCAGGTTGATCTCGGCTAGGTTCCGTTCGTGCTCGTACGCTAGTTTCTTTTCCTCGAGCTCCCTTTGCCTCTGTTTCTCCTCTCTTTCTTCTCGGAGACGCAGGTGCTCTAAGTTGATTTTTTGTTCGGCCAATTTAAGTTCAACGTCCATTTTGAGTCGGGCCATTTCTAGTTCGTGTAGTCGGGTTCTTTCTCTTTCCTGGATCTCGTCTTGCGAGAGACCCGTTCTTTGTCCTTCAGGGGCCGTGGTCGTTTTTTCTGCGGTGCTCTGATCAGGGGTTCCGGCAGCCCCGGTCTCTGCCCATGATTCTAGGGCATGCTTAAAATCGTCCTTGGTACTCAGTCCGGTGGTAGCGATACCTAGTTCGATGCAGAACTGCTTTAGTTCACGATGGCTGTACTCCTCTAGTTTTTCCATTTGGAACTTCTCAGTTGATCCGCTCTCTTTAGTTGTCATTGTGGTTCGTTGTGGGGTGAGCTACTCTCTGTACGTTATGCGGTGATTCGGATCGCGCCGCTGGCCACCAATGTTAGACGGACCGGGAGGGTCGGCCGAGATTACGGGGAGAGGTCTCCAGGGAGAGCCGTCTCCAACGACTGTACAGACAAGTAACTTCCCCCCCACAGACGGACACCACACAAGGTTGAAGGTTAACGAGACTTTATATGCAATTCTTAGGTTACGATGGTACGATACAAGGAGGTCTGGACTCAGGGGTCCCCTCGGTTCTGATCTCTGGCTGAGGAAAAGGGTAGCGGGACAGTCTTAGTTACCAATGAGTCCAAAAATAGCTCTCAATCCTCGAGCTCGGCGTTCTAGATGATCGGGCCGTGGAGGAGCCAAGCAGGTCCCGAGATGGATGAAGGAAGGGCGACGGTCCGCGGCGGAGCCTGCAGGTCCCGGTGAAAGATGACGGTTACAACGGTCCGCGGCCACGCCAGCAGGTCCCGACGACGATGAAAGATGAAGGTTACGACGGCTGTGGCAGCGCCAACAGGCAGGACGATGGTGCACAGGACAGAGCTACGGCAGCGCCAGTAGTCCGTCCAGGATGAGTTCCTCTTTACGTCTCTCGACTCCAAGATACAACTGCCTTCCTGCTCTGGAGCTGCCCCAGTTATAGGGCTGGTGTGCTTTGATGTCCGGACCCTCGCACTTGGAGGTCGGGAGGTCCGGGATGAGGGAGTCCAGACACCCAGCAGGGGGGTGGAGCCAGCGTCCGGGGAGGCGATGGGCGAGCGGCACTTGGCGGGGGAGAGCCATCGACACCTCCTTCTCCCATTGACTTGCCAAGTAGCCCGCTCACCTCCTGGGTGGATGGTGGTGCAGGGATGTCTGAGGCCTGGCCAGGCCCAGGGTTGAGGTCGATCGGGGGCCAGGCGGCCTCGTGGTGAAGTGTCCAAGATGGCGGCCCGGGCTGGGCGCGTGGGCCGGCAGTGGATCGGATCCACGAGGTTAACGTGCTCGGGGGCAGGGGTCCCTGAGGGGACGGAGGACGTGCAATGGTGGTGTGTGGTACTTGCGGGACCGGGCTCGGGCCTGGTTGAGCCGGGGGAGAGCGGCCCTTCATGTGGCCTGTCCAACAACTGCCACAGAGTCTGAGCCCGCAGCACTGCACAGAGTCTGAGCCCGCAGCACTGCACAGAGTCTGAGCCCGCAGCACTGCCACAGAGTCTGAGCCCGCAGCACTGGCACAGAGTCTGAGCCCACCGCACTGGCACAGAGTCTGAGCCCGCAGCACTGGCACAGAGTCTGAGCCCGCAGCACTGGCACAGAGTCTGAGCCCAGAGCACTGCACAGAGTCTGAGCCTCCAGCACTTGCGCAGAGTCTGAGCCCGCAGCACTGGCACAGAGTCTGAGCCCGCAGCACTGGCGCAGAGTCTGAGCCCGCAGCACTGGCACAGAGTCTGAGCCCGCAGCACTGGCACAGAGTCTGAGCCCGCAGCACTGCCACAGAGTCTGAGCCCGCAGCACTGCACAGAGTCTGAGCCCGCAGCACTGCACAGAGTCTGAGCCCGCAGCACTGCACAGCGTCTGAGCCCACCGCACTGGCACAGAGTCTGAGCCCACCGCACTGGCACAGAGTCTGAGCCCACCGCAGTGGCACAGAGTCTGAGCCCACAGGACTGGCACAGAGTCTGAGCCCGCAGCACTGGCACAGAGTCTGAGCCCACAGCCCTGACACAGAGTCTGAGCCCACAGCACTGGCACAGAGTCTGAGCCCACAGCACTGGCACAGAGTCTGAGCCCTCAGCACTGGCCCAGAGTCTGAGCCCACAGCACTGGCACAGAGTCTGAGCCCACAGCACTGGTACAGAGTCTGAGTCCACAGCACTGCACAGAGTCTGAGCCCACAGCACTGGCACAGAGTCTGAGCCCGCAGCACTGGCACAGAGTCTGAGCCCGTAGCACTGCAGAGAGTCTGTACCCACTGCACTGGCACAGAGTCTGAGCCCACAGCACTGGCACTGTACAGAGTCTGAGCCCGCAGCACTGCACAGAGTCTGAGCCCGCAGCACTGCCACAGAGTCTGAGCCCGCAGCACTGCACAGAGTCTGAGCCCGCAGCACTGGCACAGAGTCTGAGCCTGCAGCACTGCACAGAGTCTGAGCCCGCAGCACTGCCACAGAGTCTGAGCCCGCAGCACTGCCACAGAGTCTGAGCCCGCAGCACTGCACAGAGTCTGAGCCCGCAGCACTGCACAGAGTCTGAGCCCGCAGCACTGCCACAGAGTCTGAGCCCGCAGCACTGGCACAGAGTCTGAGCCCACCGCACTGGCACAGAGTCTGAGCCCGCAGCACTGGCACAGAGTCTGAGCCCGCAGCACTGGCACAGAGTCTGAGCCCACAGCACTGGCACAGAGTCTGAGCCCACAGCACTGGCACAGAGTCTGAGCCCACAGCACTGCACAGAGTCTGAGCCCACAGCACTGTACAGAGTCTGAGCCCACAGCACTGGCACAGAGTCTGAGCCCAGAGCACTGCACAGAGTCTGAACCCACTGCACTGGCACAGAGTCTGAGCCCACAGGACTGGCACAGAGTCTGAACCCAAAGCACTGGCACAGAGTCTGAACCCAAAGCACTGGCACAGAGTCTGAGCCCACAGCACTTGCACAGAGTCTGAGCCCAGAGCACTGCACAGAGTCTGAACCCACTGCACTGGCACAGAGTCTGAGCCCGCAGCACTTGCACAGAGTCTGAGCCCAGAGCACTGCACAGAGTCTGAACCCACTGCACTGGCACAGAGTCTGAGCCCGCAGCACTCCACAGAGTCTGAACCCACTGCACTGGCACAGAGTCTGAGCCCGCAGCACTGCACAGAGTCTGAACCCACTGCACTGGCACAGAGTCCGAGCCCACAGGACTGGCACAGAGTCCGAGCCCACAGGACTGCACAGAGTCTGAACCCACTGCACTGGCACAGAGTCTGAGCCCACTGCACTGGCACAGAGTCTGAACCCACTGCACTGGCACAGAGTCTGAGCCCGCAGCACTGGCTCAAAGTGTGAGCTCAGAGCACTGGCGCAAAGTGTGAGCTCACAGCACTGGCACAAAGTGTGAGCCCAGAGCACTGGCACAAAGTGTGAGCCAACAGCACTGGCGCAAAGTGTGAGTCCACAGCACTGGCACAAAGTGTGAGTCCACAGCACTGGCACAAAGTGTGAATCCACAGCACTGGCACAAAGTGTGAGTCCACAGCACTGGCACAAAGTGTGAGCTCACAGCACTGGCTCAAAGTCTGAGCTCACAGCACTGGCTCAAAGTGTGAGCTCAGAGCACTGGCGCAAAGTGTGAGCTCACAGCACTGGCACAAAGTGTGAGCCCAGAGCACTGGCACAAAGTGTGAGCCAACAGCACTGGCGCAAAGTGTGAGTCCACAGCACTGGCACAAAGTGTGAGTCCACAGCACTGGCACAAAGTGTGAGCCCACAGCACTAGCACAAAGTGTGAGCTTACAGCACTGGTGCAAAGTGTGAGCCAACAGCACTGGCGCAAAGTGTGAGTCCACAGCACTGGCACAAAGTGTGAGTCCTCAGCACTGGTGCAAAGTGTGAGCCCACAGCACTGGCGCAAAGTGTGAGCTCACAGCACTGGCGCAAAGTGTGAGCTTACAGCACTGGCGCAAAGTGTGAGCCAACAGCACTGGCTCAAAGTGTGAGCCAACAGCACTGGCTCAAAGTGTGAGTCCACAGCACTGGCACAAAGTGTGAGCCCACAGCACTGGCACAAAGTGTGAGTCCACAGCACTGGCACAAAGTGTGAGCCCAGAGCACTGGCACAAAGTGTGAGCTGTACAGTGTGGTGGATCTCGCACAGCTAGGGTAATCCAAAGGCTGAGGTTTTTGATGGGTTCTCGTGTGCTGCAGGGTGGAAAACACTGTCTGGCCAGGCAGTGTGAAGTGTAAGACTGCAAAGAAGCTCTCCCGCCTAGGGAGAGGGCGGCCCTGCGCACCACTTCAAGGAGACCAAAGGTCTAATTCAATGTTCCATTAGACAACAAATCGTATCCCATATAGGAAAGTATTCAAACATCCAATTTTATTCAATATCCATGATAAGATGTTCTTATAAGCGATGCATATCAGCACTTGTAATCCTTATCCAAGTGTACGTTAATTCAGGTGTGTTATCACATCACACAACCCAATGCATTTCGGGCGGAGCCCGTCGTCAGGGGGATTACTCTACGAACCAAAAACAAAGGAACCAGTTGTAATCGTCATGTAGCGCATTAACAAAAACCAACATCATACAAAGATCGTCTGTGGTGCTTGCATGCTGAAAAACAAAATGTGACCAAAGTGTTGAACGTGCCTATAGTGAGAAATACCAGAGTGTTTTAAAAAAAGTTGCGGATGGTGCCCAAAAGCTTGGGAGGTTTAAAGGCTGTAAAGAAGGCGTGGACGGTCACCAGACGTAAAAGCGAGTGATTATCTAAAAACGGAACGGAACGGAAGGGTGAAACATGCCGAGTAGGTCAAGAAGTGTGATAGAAGAGACCAACGATAGTGAGAAGTATAACAAAGTTTCCGGAGAGGGTACTTACAGGTGCGATGATTACATTCGGACTCCGCGGAGTTCCGATAGGGTAAACATGAAGTGGGCGGCCGGGAAAGGAGAATATACAGAAAGTAAACATAGGGGTAGGACTAAAAGGCCAGGTGCTGAAATGAAAATGAGCGCCATCTTGGAAGGTGCAAAGATGTGAACACCGTAGTAAAGATACAAACAAATGAATGAACATGATAATGTCAAAATCAAGATTATCATTCGATCAACGGATCAAAAATAACACAAATGAATAGACATGACGTTATCAAAAACATAACTATCGGTGGATCAACAGGTCATAAATAACACAAAAATTCTATGCGATCATTGAGTCCCGAGGGGGCCATCGTGGATAGGTACCGGATCCAAAAGTTCTCTCTTTTAAGTAGATGGTTCTTATTGTTCACTGTGATAGGAACTTGTTCAAGGACTTGGAATTTGAGCTGCACAACTGAGTGTCTGTTTTCCAAGAAGTGAGTAGCCACACTCGATTTCAAATTTTCAGTGCGAATGTTACTCTTGTGTTCCAAGATTCTGGTGCGAATCTTCGTCTCTGTGTGGCCAACATAACATTTGCCACATGGGCATTTTAAGGCGTAGATCACATTCTTGCTATTGCATGTGGCGTTCACTTTCAATTTAATGGGGTGGCCTTTCATGGGATGGTTGATCACATTGCCCTGAATGCTATTATTGCAGTTACTGCAGTTGTGACAAGGTTTAAAGCCACTGTAAGTTACTTTGGGTGTGGAACCACTGGTGTTACTCAAGATCTCTTTCAAATTCTTGCCCCTGGTGAAAGCGAAGATGGGGGGTTCTGTAAATAAACCTTTGAAATCTGGTTCCTGTGTCAAGATGGACCAATGTTTACGAATGATCTTTTGAAATTGTGAAGAAGCTCTCGAGAACTTCGAAACTACGACCATGCGGTCAGAGGGAGTCTTCAGGCTAGGTTGTAGCAGAGAGGCTCTGCTGCATTTCTCACTTCTCTGGATGGCCAAGTCTAGAATGGGGGGAGGGTATCCCCGTGCTCGTAAACGGTCTAGAACAGTTCTGATCTGTAATCTGCTCTCATCTGTTTTAGAAACTATTCTTTTCACCCTCAGTATCTGAGCGTATGGTAGGTTGTTTTTGAGTCCCATATGGTGGAAGCTTTGATAATGCAGGGTAGAGTTCCTGTCAGTGGGCTTTCGAAAGATGGTGGTTGACCAATCTCCCGATTCTCTTAATACTTTGACGTGTGAGCTCACAGCACTGGCACAAAGTCTGAGCCCGCAGCACTGGCACAGAGTCTGAGCCTGCAGCACTGGCACAGAGTCTGAGCCCGCAGCACTGGCACAGAGTCTGAGCCTGCAGCACTGCACAGAGTCTGAGCCCACAGCACTGCACAGAGTCTGAACCCACAGCACTGGCACAGAGTCTGAGCCCACAGCACTGGCACAGAGTCTGAGCCCGCAGCACTGCACAGAGTCTGAGCCCGCAGGACTGGCACAGAGTCTGAGCCCGCAGCACTGGCACAGAGTCTGAGCCCGCAGCACTGTACAGAGTCTGAGCCCGCAGCACTTGCACAGAGTCTGAGCCCAGAGCACTGCACAGAGTCTGAACCCACTGCACTGGCACAGAGTCTGAGCCCGCAGCACTTGCACAGAGTCTGAGCCCAGAGCACTGCACAGAGTCTGAACCCACTGCACTGGCACAGAGTCTGAGCCCGCAGCACTGCACAGAGTCTGAACCCACTGCACTGGCACAGAGTCTGAGCCCACAGGACTGGCACAGAGTCTGAGCCCACAGCACTGCACAGAGTCTGAGCCCACAGCACTGGCACAGAGTCTGAGCCCGCAGCACTGGCACAGAGTCTGAGCCCGTAGCACTGCAGAGAGTCTGTACCCACTGCACTGGCACAGAGTCTGAGCCCGCAGCACTGGCACTGTACAGAGTCTGAGCCCGCAGCACTGCACAGAGTCTGAGCCCGCAGCACTGCCACAGAGTCTGAGCCCGCAGCACTGCCACAGAGTCTGAGCCCGCAGCACTGCACAGAGTCTGAGCCCGCAGCACTGCACAGAGTCTGAGCCCGCAGCACTGCCACAGAGTCTGAGCCCGCAGCACTGGCACAGAGTCTGAGCCCACCTCACTGGCACAGAGTCTGAGCCCACAGCACTGTCACGGAGTCTGAGCCCACAGGACTGGCACAGAGTCTGAGCCCGCAGCACTGGCACAGAGTCTGAGCCCACAGCACTGGCACAGAGTCTGAGCCCAGGGAACTGGCACAGAGTCTGAGCCCGCAGCACTGGCACAGAGTCTGAGCCCGCAGCACTGGCACAGAGTCTGAGCCTGCAGCACTGGCACAGAGTCTGAGCCCGCAGCACTGGCACAGAGTCTGAGCCTGCAGCACTGGCACAGAGTCTGAGCCCACAGCACTGGCACAGAGTCTGAGCCCACAGCACTGGCACAGAGTCTGAGCCCGCAGCACTGCACAGAGTGTGAGCCCACAGCACTGTACAGAGTCTGAGCCCGCAGCACTTGCACAGAGTCTGAGCCCAGAGCACTGCACAGAGTCTGAACCCACTGCACTGGCACAGAGTCTGAGCCCGCAGCACTGGCACAGAGTCTGAGCCCACAGGACTGGCACAGAGTCTGAGCCCACAGCACTGCACAGAGTCTGAGCCCGTAGCACTGCACAGAGTCTGAGCCCACTGCACTGGCACAGAGTCTGAGCCCAAAGCACTGGCACAGAGTCTGAGCCCAAAGCACTGGCACAGAGTCTGAACCCACTGCACTGGCACAGAGTCTGAGCCCACTGCACTGGCACAGAGTCTGAGCCCACTGCACTGGCACAGAGTCTGAGCCCACAGCACTGGCACAGAGTCTGAACCCACTGCATTGGCACAGAGTCTGAGCCCGCAGCACTGGCTCAAAGTGTGAGCTCAGAGCACTGGCGCAAAGTGTGAGCTCACAGCACTAGCACAAAGTGTGAGCCTAGAGCACTGGCACAAAGTGTGAGCCAACAGCACTGGCGCAAAGTGTGAGCTCACAGCACTGGCACAAAGTGTGAGCCCAGAGCACTGGCACAAAGTGTGAGCCACAGGACTGGTGCAAAGTGTGAGCCCACAGCACTGGCGCAAAGTGTGAGCTCACAGCACTGGCACAAAGTGTGAGTCTACAGCACTGGCACAAAGTGTGAGCCCACAGCACTGGCGCAAAGTGTGAGCTTACAGCACTGGTGCAAAGTGTGAGCCAACAGCACTGGCGCAAAGTGTGAGTCCACAGCACTGGCACAAAGTGTGAGCCCACAGCACTGGCACAAAGTGTGAGTCCACAGCACTGGCACAAAGTGTGAGCCCAGAGCACTGGCACAAAGTGTGAGCCCACAGCACTGGCGCAAAGTCTGAGCCCGCAGCACTGGCACAGAGTCTGAGCCTGCAGCACTGGCACAGAGTCTGAGCCTGCAGCACTGGCACAGAGTCTGAGCCTGCAGCACTGGCACAGAGTCTGAGCCTGCAGCACTGGCACAGAGTCTGAGCCTGCCGCACTGGCACAGAGTCTGAGCCCACAGCACTGGCACAGAGTCTGAGCCCACAGCACTGGCACAGAGTCTGAGCCCACAGCACTGCACAGAGTCTGAGCCCACAGCACTGTACAGAGTCTGAGCCCGCAGCACTTGCACAGAGTCTGAGCCCAGAGCACTGCACAGAGTCTGAACCCACTGCACTGGCACAGAGTCTGAGCCCGCAGCACTGCACAGAGTCTGAACCCACTGCACTGGCACAGAGTCTGAGCCCGCAGGACTGGCACAGAGTCTGAGCCCACAGCACTGCACAGAGTCTGAACCCACTGCACTGGCACAGAGTCTGAGCCCACTGCACTGGCACAGAGTCTGAACCCACTGCACTGGCACAGAGTCTGAACCCACTGCACTGGCACAGAGTCTGAGCCCGCAGCACTGGCTCAAAGTGTGAGCTCAGAGCACTGGCGCAAAGTGTGAGCTCACAGCACTGGCACAAAGTGTGAGCCCAGAGCACTGGCACAAAGTGTGAGCCAACAGCACTGGCGCAAAGTGTGAGTCCACAGCACTGGCACAAAGTGTGAGTCCACAGCACTGGCACAAAGTGTGAGTCCACAGCACTGGCACAAAGTGTGAGCCCACAGCACTGGCGCAAAGTGTGAGCTTACAGCACTGGTGCAAAGTGTGAGCCAACAGCACTGGCGCAAAGTGTGAGTCCACAGCACTGGCACAAAGTGTGAGCCCACAGCACTGGCACAAAGTGTGAGTCCACAGCACGGGCACAAAGTGTGAGCCCAAAGCACTGGCACAGAGTCTGAGCTCACAGCACTGGTGCAAAGTGTGAGCTCAGAGCACTGGCGCAAAGTGTGAGCTCACAGCACTGGCACAAAGTGTGAGCCCAGAGCACTGGCACAAAGTGTGAGCCAACAGCACTGGCACAAAGTGTGAGTCCACAGCACTGGCACAAAGTGTGAGCCCACAGCACTGGCACAAAGTGTGAGCCCACAGCACTGGCACAAAGTGTGAGCCAACAGCACTGGCTCAAAGTGGGAGTCCACAGCACTGGCACAAAGTGTGAGTCCACAGCACTGGTGCAAAGTGTGAGCCCACAGCACTGGCGCAAAGTGTGAGCTTACAGCACTGGTGCAAAGTGTGAGCCAACAGCACTGGCGCAAAGTGTGAGTCCACAGCACTGGCACAAAGTGTGAGCCCACAGCACTGGCACAAAGTGTGAGTCCACAGCACTGGCACAAAGTGTGAGCCCAGAGCACTGGCACAAATTGTGAGCTCACAGCACTGGCACAAAGTCTGAGCCCGCAGCACTGGCACAGAGTCTGAGCCTGCAGCACTGGCACAGAGTCTGAGCCCGCAGCACTGGCACAGAGTCTGAGCCTGCAGCACTGCACAGAGTCTGAGCCCACAGCACTGCACAGAGTCTGAACCCACAGCACTGGCACAGAGTCTAAGCCCACAGCACTGGCACAGAGTCTGAGCCCGCAGCACTGCACAGAGTCTGAGCCCGCAGGACTGGCACAGAGTCTGAGCCCGCAGCACTGGCACAGAGTCTGAGCCCGCAGCACTGTACAGAGTCTGAGCCCGCAGCACTTGCACAGAGTCTGAGCCCAGAGCACTGCACAGAGTCTGAACCCACTGCACTGGCACAGAGTCTGAGCCCGCAGCACTTGCACAGAGTCTGAGCCCAGAGCACTGCACAGAGTCTGAACCCACTGCACTGGCACAGAGTCTGAGCCCGCAGCACTGCAGAGTCTGAACCCACTGCACTGGCACAGAGTCTGAGCCCACAGGACTGGCACAGAGTCTGAGCCCACAGCACTGCACAGAGTCTGAGCCCGTAGCACTGCACAGAGTCTGTACCCACTGCACTGGCACAGAGTCTGAGCCCAAAGCACTGGCACAGAGTCTGAGCTCACAGCACTGGCTCAAAGTGTGAGCTCAGAGCACTGGCGCAAAGTGTGAGCTTGAACACCAAGCAAACTTAGAGGTCTAAATCAGAAACCTAATCTGAAGAACTTTCAAAATACCTTCGTGTCTACAAAGTACATCGAGATAAAGAAGTCGCTGACAAGTATGAACAACAGACCAGATCACCAAAAAAGGGGGGCCACCTGTAACTGTCAGTCAAAACCCATTTAGGATTCCCATCAATAGCTTGTATGGATCAATGTTTTCATTTGGTAATCCTGCCAGGGTATTCTGCCTCTTGACCATTGAGACATACGGCATACCCCCATCGTTGGCAAGGGGTAATGACTTACAGTCACTAGAATAGACCAAATGATGATGATCTGATGGGAAAGTGCAGTGCAAACACAGGAAAGTGAAAGTGATGGTTTAAAAAAGGATAGGGAGCTTCAACAAAGATTTCTTTAATGGGCGTAAGCCCCTTCCTTGTTAAAAACAAGAACAGTGCAACAACATAAGCGCAGTTTAAACAAATAGCTGCGAGAGGACCAACATGTTTCAGCCTATACTGGGAAGGGACCCAAGGCTTTCGTCAGGGTCTCTGTTCTCAAAAAATGCTACTGCCAAATAGTGAAAAACATGTAAAATAAAAAACACACAAGTGAATATTTCTCCTATTCCTGTTTCTATTCCTCCTTGGCACCTGGTGTGATCCAGTGTGCCCGGGGTAAGGACCTCACCTCTTCCTGGACCTGGCTCAGGTTAATGTGAGACCCGCTCTGTCCGTCGTTGTCCCAAACAGTAGCTGAGTCAGGGGGAGGCAAAGTGTGAGCTCACAGCACTGGCACAAAGTCTGAACCCACTGCACTGGCACAGAGTCTGAGCCCACTGCACTGGCACAGAGTCTGAACCCACTGCACTGGCACAGAGTCTGAACCCACTGCACTGGCACAGAGTCTGAGCCCGCAGCACTGGCTCAAAGTGTGAGCTCAGAGCACTGGCGCAAAGTGTGAGCTCACAGCACTGGCACAAAGTGTGAGCCCAGAGCACTGGCACAAAGTGTGAGCCAACAGCACTGGCGCAAAGTGTGAGTCCACAGCACTGCCACAAAGTGTGAGTCCACAGCACTGGCGCAAAGTGTGAGCTTACAGCACTGGTGCAAAGTGTGAGCCAACAGCACTGGCGCAAAGTGTGAGTCCACAGCACTGGCACAAAGTGTGAGCCCAGAGCACTGGCACAAAGTGTGAGCTCACAGCACTGGCACAAAGTGTGAGCTCACAGCACTGGCGCAAAGTGTGAGCCAACAGCACTGGTGCAAAGTGTGAGCTCACAGCACTGGCACAAAGTGTGAGCTCACAGCACTGGCGCAAAGTGTGAGCTCACAGCACTGGCACAAAGTGTGAGCCAACAGCACTGGTGCAAAGTGTGAGCTCACAGCACTGGCACAAAGTGTGAGCCAACAGCACTGGTGCAAAGTGTGAGCTCACAGCACTGGCACAAAGTGTGAGCTCACAGCACTGGCTCAAAGTGTGAGCTCAGAGCACTGGCACAAAGTGTGAGCTCACAGCACTGGCGCAAAGTGTGAGCTCACAGTACTGGCACAAAGTGTGAGCCCACAGCACTGGCGCAAAGTTTGAGCTCACAGCACTGGCGCAAAGTGTGAGCCACCAGCACTGGCGCAAAGTGTGAGCCAACAGCACTGGCACAGAGTCTGAGCCCGCAGCACTGGCACAGAGTCTAAGCCCGCAGCACTGCACAGAGTCTGAACCCACCGCACTGGCACAGAGTCTGAGCCCACAGCACTGGCACAGAGTCTGAGCCCGCAGCACTGGCACAGAGTCTAAGCCCGCAGCACTGCACAGAGTCTGAACCCACTGCACTGGCACAGAGTCTGAGCCCACAGGACTGGCACAGAGTCTGAGCCCGCAGCACTGGCACAGAGTCTGAGCCCGCAGCACTGGCACAGAGTCTGAGCCCACAGCAGTGGCAGAGAGTCTGAGCCCACAGCACTGGCACAGAGTCTGAGCCCACTACACTGGCACAGAGTCTGAACCCACTGCACTGGCACAGTCTGAGCCCACAGGACTGGCACAGAGTCTGAGCCCGCAGCACTGGCACAGAGTCTGAGCCCACTGCACTGGCACAGAGTCTGAACCCACTGCACTGGCACAGAGTCTGAACCCACTGCACTGGCACAGAGTCTGAGCCCGCAGCACTGCACAGAGTCTGAGCCCGCAGCACTGCACAGAGTCTGAGCCCACTGCACTGGCACAGAGTCTGAACCCACTGCACTGGCACAGAGTCTGAGCCCACAGCACTGGCACAGAGTCTGAACCCAAAGCACTGGCACAGAGTCTGAGCCCACAGCACTGCACAGAGTCTGAGCCCAGAGCACTGGCACAGAGTCTGAGCCCGCAGCACTGCACAGAGTCTGAGCCCACGGCACTGGCACAGAGTCTGAGCCCAGAGCACTGGCACAGAGTCTGAGCCCGCAGCACTGCACAGAGTCTGAGCCCACGGCACTGGCACAGAGTCTGAGCCCGCAGCACTGCACAGAGTCTGAGCCCGCAGCACTGCACAGAGTCTGAGCCCGCAGCACTGGCACAGAGTCTGAGCCCGCAGCACTGGCACAGAGTCTGAGCCCACAGCACTGGCGCAAAGTGTGAGCTCACAGCACTGGCGCAAAGTGTGAGTCCACAGCACTGGCACAAAGTGTTGTTGCGTGCTTATCTAGGTTCCTGATCGATACTGTGACCTTATGCCCCTATTCGGCTATAAATCCATTTATTCCCTATATTGGCATAACCGTTCAAAGTGCGATTTTCTGAAAAGTCATCTCTGGCCTCACACGAACAGAGCCACATTCCAGCATGACTCTCTGCTACTTCCTTTGTGACCAATTAGTGCAATGACAGAGCAGCAGTCACTATCTGATATTCCTAGATAACACTCCGAGTTCTTCAACAAGATAAAAACTTAGCAAACCTGGAAATCCCCGCTTGCTATGTTTTGATTAGTAATGGAACTCTAATGAGCAACTGATAACTGTCACTTCCTAGTGACATCTTTAATTGACGTCTTATGTCCAGCAAACTTGCGTCAAACCCGGCACCTGTCAGGTATAAATATTACCAACGTTGCCTTAAGCAATGTGAGCTGTGAGCTGCAAGCTACTGTTGCTGATGCTGGCTGCCTGCATGACCCTGTGTTGGTAAAAACTAGCACTCTGTCGCTGCAGTCTGCTATCCTGTGGTGGTGAAGCTGCTGATTACCATTATCGCCGCTAAAGCGCGACCTATGGTGCAGTACGCTTAAGGAGCTGAGCAGCCGTCCTCTGCGAAGACATCCAGCAGATTCCAGCTGCCCGCGGACGCTGTCACCCCTCCTTCCTCGACGCGCTGAAGAGAGCCGCTGCCTTTCTCCTGCAGAGAAATCCAGTCCCGGCGCTTCCGGTTTACCCTCGCGGGTGACTGGGATATCGAGAGAGACCCCTGAAGGAGATACCAATCCTCCATCATTCTATTCAGAGGTATGGTGTTGACTAAACCCTTAGACGAGAATTCTTGAAACAAACCTTGGCAAAACCAACTTAACTTAAAGCTACTTACTTACTCCCTTCTCACGTGTTAGGCTTAGGTCAGGCACACTGGGGTAGGCTTAGTTAGAAGCACCAGTTGAGTATGTTAGCCTAATGTATATATGACTGTATATATGTTTTATTACTTTTAAACCATTGTATGGCTAAGAAACCATATCAATGCTTTTACAGTTCTATTTCGCAATACTTATCTTACTGTACGTACTTTTTATAATAACAATTATTGCAATTGTGGCAATACATTTCTCTTGTACGAGAAGAAAGACTGTTCAATAAATGTTAACCCTTTATTGATACATGCCCGTCTCTCTATTCTCTACATCTCGTGAAAGTAAACTGCACTAGACTGACTGAGTGAAATCTATGTCTATTGTTTCACACGACCCTAGAGATCGACTCTTGATCTGAGGAGCAAAGTTGTCATGTTGCACGGTTGTTGGAAAACTGAATCCCTTCTTGTCTGTGCCCAGGAAGCTGATCACTTCCTATGCAGAGAAGAAAGTTTCCAGTGACCTCTGAGCTAGTTGGTAACACAACCCAATTAAGTTTAGCATAGTCAGTGGAGGCCTGGAATATAAGCAGTTCCACGTCGATACTACTGTTTATGTTATTCCAATGCGCAGGGCCTAGTGGGAAACTAGGAACTACACTACATGGCGCCCTAACGTTTGGTAAGGCGATAAACTAACGCAAGACTTGTAGAGTAACTCAGTCGTGCATATTTCACACCCCTTTCTCCCGTAAATACTCCAATAGACGTCTGGAGTGGGTGAAAGGTTAAAATCCGCCCGACCTTAGTAGGAAGAGATTCCTATGTAAAGCTCTGGTTTATTCAACGTTGAAGGATACAGTGTTCCAAAATATTGTGCATCTAATCTTTGTCTCCTTGGAGACCTACTCTGCAAAACCTGCATTTATACAATGTCAGTAGAAAACAACGGCACCACTGGGGCCGCAGCAGATGCGACTCAGCAAGGTCCCGAATACACAGACCCGGGTGCTATTATCATCCCGGTCCAGTTAAGAAGATCTATAACTTTAAAACTTATAGAAAACGGACTGACACCTCAAGGTGGTACAGTAATTTTCGTGATAGAGGCTCACGAGTATCGGCAGACAGAGGTATTCTATTCATGGATAAACTTTCCAGCGGTAAACGCTATAACACAAGAGTTTCACTATTACAAAATAGAGGAACCTCCGGGAGAGTACGCTCCTTTCGAGGAGATTGAAATCCCACTTAAATTTCAAGAGCACCTGCTCTGGTTTAATGGCGCCCTAAAACACAATGATCACATAACTAGGCTCGGTCCACTAGGTAGACCAGGAGCCACGTGGCCGGTTTTAGCCAGCTACACACCACATCCTGACATTGCAAAAATGTCTAAAGAAGAGCTGTTAGCACAGCTCAACACATTAATAAAAATACATAGGCAATTAGTCCAATATGTAATGCGGACTGCAACAGTCCAGCCAGCTGTTAATTCACACCAGCTGACCCCTCATCATGGGAACACAAATAAAATTACACCACAGAACATACAGTCATGTCTTGGTAAAACACCCGTAAAACGGGAACAAATTCCTTTCTGGTTAGCCCAGAAAATCACTCAAATAGAGGCAGTATTTCCTGATACTACCCCTATTGAGAAACACAGAATCTTGACCATCTGCCTTCCTATGGGAATCGCACCACACGTGGAGGACTGCGACACTTGGGGTACAGTCTTTGCTTCCATTTACACAAAAACACACGGTGTTCCGTCTATGGTGGTAATACCAGAAGTGCTAAAACAGATTCAAAATGAATTCGGTCCAGAGCCCGCTTTAAATCTAGGTATGAAATTACTGAAAGATTTCAAGCAGGTCACGGCTATATTATTAGCCAACATAAAGGGAGAAGCAGCATCTGTGGCGATTCGCCAGAAGTTGAGGGAAACAGATATAAAAGATCCTGTTGAGCTTGCCAAAATCATAGAAAAATGCTATGAAGAATTAGGTAGAGACAGCTTGGGTGGAAAACCAGTTAAGCCCCAACTGCTCGAAAATCCTGAAAAATTATTTATTAAAAATAATTCAAATACTCCTAAAAAGAGCTGGGATGGAAATAAACAATCCACTCCCAAGGAAAAAGTTTTCCAGTCCAGAGGAAGGTCTCCTCGACGGAGGGAAAGAACTCCGACTCGAGAACGCCAGTCTCCCCAACGGGAGCCCTCTGAGAAAAGATATAACCTTAGAAATAGGGATAATATAAAAAAACCTGATAGATATCAAAGTATTGATACACGTCCCTCTCGATCTTTTCCACAGAATTCGGAAAGAAGAGGACGGTCAGACCCAGGAGAGCACACCAAGTCCAAAGACAAGGAACCTGCTCAAAATAAGAAATCTCAATTTCAGAAAAAGAAGGTAGCCAGTATTAGAGTAATCAACCATGCCGAGAATACTGAGGACACAGTTGAGTGGGCATTGACAATGTTGGACAGTGCAGCAGAAATCAGTATAGCGCGCAAGATCTTGATGAGTCATCTGGAGACAGTGGACACGAATGAATACATTCAGGTTGAAACTGCCGACGCCAGACTTAGCGAGCCCCATAAAATATACGAAATAACATTGCGTATAGAGGGTGATAAGACTAGGAAAATTAAGGGTCTATTTTGGGATAAGCTCTCAAAAGGCTATGATATTCTGTTAGCTGAAAAAGATTGGCCCCCAGAGTTTGTCAGGAAGTGCCCTCGTGGCGAAGAAGTGATTATGCCTGCCTTTTCGAATCACATACCGATTCATAAAAAATATACATATGCAAGGAAATGGGCAGTAGCCCAGGCACCTGCATTGTATAAAAATCATGTAGGATGGGATGAGGATTCACCGCCTCACAAAATCCAACTAAAAAGTGAACCAACTGCCCAACGGCAGTATCCCATAAAGCAAGAAGCTAAAAAACAGGTCAGGGAGATCTTAGATCAACTTGAGTACCAGGGGGTGATTGAAACATGCAACTCTCAAATGAACAATCCTTTGTTTCCTGTCTCCAAGACAGACAATTCATATCGTCTAGTTTTGGACTACAGACACCTTAATACATGTTGCAAAACCTTTGCAGTACAAAACTCGCATAGTGCAGCCCTAATGAATAACATAGTTAGGAAAAAATATAAAACGACATTAGACATATCTAATGGTTTCTTTTGTCAAAACATTGCACCAGAAAGCAGATATTTGACCGCTTTCTCCGCATTTGGGTCACAGAAAAAATTCTGTCGACTCCCACAGGGGTTCAAGAACAGCCCAGGACTATTCTCAGCTAGGGTAACAGAGTTACTACAAATCTATGATGATGAAGCATTATCTTACGTAGATGATATTTATCTCACAGACGACGACTTGGATACTCATTTGAAAAGAGTGAACACCATCATACTTGGGTTCGCAGCAGAGGGTTACAAATTCAACTTTAAAAAGTCCCGAATTGCCCATCTGACAGTACTATTTTTAGGGTACGAATTATCAAGTGAAGGGAAAAGCCTAGCGGACTACTTCTTAGAGAAGTGCGCTGTACTCCAAGCTCCAAAAACGCTGAAGAATTTACAATCAATACTAGGTTTTCTGAATTTCGGAAGAACTTACATTCTAAATTACGCAGAAAGGGTTAAACCTCTCTACGAACTAATTAAACCTGATTTAAAACAAATCAATTGGACTCAAAAACACACAGAAATTTTGAGATCACTGCAAACAGACATGTTAGCAAAAACAAAATTAGATACACGTGACAACACGATCGATCTAGTAATCCGAGTCATCCCAGGAAGATGCGGATTCACGTACCTAACCTCTAATGAGGGAGAAAAGGTACCAATTTCAATTAAATCTCACTTGTACACACAAGCAGAAAAAACATTCAGTTACACAGAAAGAACTGTGAACGCAGTGCAAATCGCATTAGCAAATGAAAGAGAACTAGCACACGGTAAACGGATTAATATCCTTACAGCGGAATCCGCCTTCGAGGCGCTATTCAGCCCAGTAAACCTGCCTACAGTGTCACTGGATCCGAAATGGATACAATGCATATATTCTCTAGGAGCGGAAGACGTGAAATACTATTTCGCCCCGCAATTTGAAGAACTGAATGATTTAGAGTATGAAGAAGAATATCCTCTGCCAATCGAAATTCTACCTCTCCCACAATACGCCTGTATAATCTATACAGATAGCTTTGTACAGCATTTCAACGTAGAGAGAAAATCCTACGATGCAGCATGTGCGATCATTAAAGGTCGTTGGATGTGCGGTAAATTCAGACCGAAAGTAACAAAAACTGAATCAGTAAAGTACTGTTCGGTTCAAAGAACTGAAATCAGATCTTTAAAGATGGCGCTCGAAAATGCAGAACGTGAATTCCCGACACTTATAGTGTGCGATTCTCATTTTTGCGTCAATTCTTACAACAATAAACTGCAGAGTTGGATCGAAAACGACTACAAAGATGACACAGGTGCCACAATAAAGCATAAATTGCTTTGGGAACAAGTAGCTCTTTTACACAAAGAACTACAAAAGACTCACGTGATTCACGCACAGCGTCTTCAGCGTGATGGCGTTCACGTTGCAGGGAATTCATTGGCTAATACAGCCAAAGCGGAAGCAACTAAACCGGCTTCCGTAGCCACAAAAAAGCGTACAGATAAGTACATAGACGGGGAAACCATGCTGGCAGTAAAAACGACCGTAAAAGGCGACTGTGCAGCACTACCCGTAAACTATCCACTCAATTATGCATACATAATCGATGCAAACTCCGTTCCTTTTGCTCGAATCCCTGGAGTGGGGGATAGAGTAATTCCAAACACGAACAGGAGAATATTTTTAATAGCAGACGCACACATGGGTTTGGGTCTAAGGCACAGAGAGATCAAGGAACCACTGACTGAATTACAATCAGTATTCTGGTGGCCGGGAATGAGTGTAGAACACCAAATATATGCAAACAACTGTGAAAACTGTAATAGGGATCGCAGTAGCGAACCTTGCTACCGGCTACCAGTCAGAAAGAGCGTAACGCTGCCTACACCCCATCCTGCGTCCTATTAATAGTTAAGACGAAAAGCACTTAAAAAATGAGGCCCCCAGCGCTCGGCTGACGCTAGAACGGTTATAAAAGATTTGCGAGTCAATATCGGCACATACGCAATTACCACGTTCCATTCTGACCAGGGTCCTGCTTTCAGCTCTCGAGCCTATAAGGAGGCCATGGCCAGCATGGGAATTGGGTTGCGGTATTCTTGTCCGTCGCACCCCGAAGGGAATAGTGTGGTAGAAAGAAAAAACCGGGACATAAAGCAATCTATAACAGCGAAGGTATTAGGTTCAGGCGCTGGGTGGGTCAAACATTTAATAAGTGTCCAGACTAGTCTTAACAACATGCCAAGAAATTCTCTAAAAGGTTTCAGCCCATACGAACTATTGTTCGGAATTAGAATGAGCGTTCAGGACCTCGATAGTCAGATGTCAGTGGAACAAGAAGAAACAACGCACTTTGATGTAAAAGACCATTTGGCTGTTTTACAGGAACTGAATGAAACAATAAAATCATTAAGCAACATAAAGTTAAAAAAACAGCCAAGTACCACTGACGAGGCACCACCCGCAACAGCCCCAGCAAGGCCTGTCTGGATTCCAAAGATTGGGGATCTAGTCAGAGAAAAGATCGCGGTTAAGAAGGAATTTGGGCCTTCTTACAGAAAAGCAGTACCTGTCTTAGCAGTCACCGGAACAAGATCAGTTGTGCTACCGCCCCTTGCTGGTAAAAAGGAGAACAGAGTCGTGTCTATCGATCTGGTAAAACCACAAGCATGTGGCCTATAATCAACAGTAGGCCCAGTGGACTCCCAAGAAACAACAGAATACCCAAACTTGCAACAATCCAAGAGGTTCAAACTGAAAGACTAATCACATTCGATCAGCCTGCAGTGCACAATGAAGGACTATGCAATAATGCCATGGAACTCGTGCCTCTTGAAACACAGATTGAAACAGTTCGTCAAGAAACAACACCAGTCTACACTAATGTGGCATCAGAAAGTGCTACGGAGAGACAGATTGAAAGAACAATCCCATCAATTGACAGAACTGCCTCTGGTTATTTCATCAACTTCGACAACTTCTCTGAAGATCAAAACGACCCCGAAGTGATGCCAGAAACAAAAAAGTATTCTAAAGAAAATACAGCAGGACTCCTTCAACAAATCAAAGAACTATATCTGGATTCACCGTTGATTGAGCATTGGATTATCACAGGGGTATTCATACTCCTACTCTGCCTAATTTTAGTTTTAATTTTAGGGAAGTTCATTACAATTGAATGGACACAGCAAGTCAGAACATCAACCTAGTCCTGAAACCACACAGATCATCCCACGTGAAGAAAAGAGAACTGTCAACAGTGAATGTCACAGCAATTCCAATACCTGGTGGGGTAGTATGGGAGAAAACAGACTATGAGATCTATGGTCCGGTCGAAATCCTGAAGTATCCTCATCAACTAAAGGTTTCCTTAAGTGACTTTGTGACACCTAGTACATTCTCTGATGATTGGGACTTTAACAGTATTAATGACATGATGTCTGTTTTAGTAATGTCAGCTAGATTCACAGATCATGATTATTTACAAGGTTCATCTAGTTATGAGCAGTTATCTGTTACACCCACTATGGGGATCATTACTTGCATAAATCTGCACAGCCTAGAAATGTTTTTATGTATAATCAATGGGAACATTGTTCTACACCACCTAAAAGCAGTTCGAAAGCATTTTTTGAGAAATTCAAATACTTTTCAGGTTTTAACACCAGTGATGCAGAAACGTTTTATTATAAACTGTTAGATAAAACAGGAATGAAAACAATGCTGACAAATTCTAAATTGATATATTCAGAAGCATTTTATGACAAAATGATGACATTTGGTTTTGATTATTGGAAAAATAATATTGAAACGAAAACAATTTGGGGTACAAAAGATTGGCAGGTGCAAGGCATAGAAGCACTGTTTAGAACCTGCATGATACCAGAACAGATGTTATTTTTAAATGACACAATACACCAAACATCTTGTCTTGGCCTAGCTAAGAACAAAGAACTTAAAACACCGTCTATACCAAAGCCAATACCTGAAAATGCAACCACAGATATTGAATTAGACGTGTCACAAATTTTACATTTCAACAGAACACATCCTGATTGGAAAAAGTGGTTAATCTGGCCTACAGACACAAATAGCTGTCAAGATAGATTCCTGAATAAAACACAGGGTTTAAAAATGACCAGATTAGACTCAAGATTTTCCCAGAGACAACATCCAGGGATTATAACAACATACAGTGTAGGGAAGCTCTGCCTTGAATGGCTAACCTCGTCCACACTGGCTGAAATTAAGCAACACTTGTCTTTATTAAAAGATGGTGCTGATTTGCGCGATTTCATTCTTGGACCACGCAAACAGCGTCAAAAGCCTTTCATAGCGACCAGTATCTATGCTGCTTACAACGAGGCTTGGAAAGTAAAGCAAATTGAAACTGCTGAAAAAATACGAGAAATTGATCGTATTAATTTGGAGAAATCACTTTCTGTGGTAGACAATGGGTTAATGACTCTGTCTTCCAGAATATATTCTTTGGACAATATTGTATCCTCTGCCTTTGATGTGATAGACAGAGATTTGCTAATGTTACAACATGGCCAGTCTCAATTACGCTCTATTATAGAACTAGGCTGGGCGCTGCAAAATCTTCGTTCAGGCTATGTGCCTTGGCGTTTAATCAACACAACGTCATTATTTTCCAGTTTTAACCTTACTGATAAACAGATCAGTTTGGCACAGAAAGGAGCAGACTATACAATCCTGAGCATCGAAAAACTCGAGAGATTATCATTGACAATGTCAGAGAGTCCTGTCATTGAATGGATAATACACGGAATTATCACAATTCCGATAACAACTTTCCGATTTCATAAATGCCTTGAGTACATACCTGCTGGCCAATATGAACAATTGGGTAAAGGATATGTTAAATCTATATGGAAATTACCATACACTCATTCTTGCTATAGTGACAGCGACAAAAATGTATTTCTTAGTGGTGACAACTGTAAACACTCACTAAGCGGTATACTTTTGTGTCAGGGTATTAATTTACACGGAGCATGTGATGGAAATTCAAACAACCTTTCATGCCACCAGCTAGTCACACCTGCAACTCAGATAGAGCCCTTCTTTATGCAACTCGCAAACGGGAGTTACATTCTTAGAACGGATCACAGGTGTTGTGGCCTCGCGCCAGGGAAAAGTTATCTAGTACAAGTAACGTCCATGGTCAAATGTTGTATGCAAGCATTGTTCCCGAGCGGGCCTCCAGACATAGTGACTCCCCTCTGGCCTCGTCTGATTCTCTATTCTATACGAATTGATACATTAAGCAAAATGAAATCTGTGCTTTTACAGACAACAGTGCCTATAACGTCATCTAAAGAGACGTATGATCTTCTAGTCGCAAGGACGGCTACTGAAGTCCATGACCTTTTATCAACAAATTGCCCCGTGCATTTCGTAGAAATGTTCAGCCAACTCCTTAACATGTCTAGTGCAACAAGCATCCCAGGCATATTTAAGACAGTCTTTACGGGACTGCTAACACCCTTCCAGGCAATTTTGGGAATCTTTCCTAATTTTGTGCACTCCATTTTTGGCGGCATACCACTATTTTTGGGACTCGTTGCAGGGATTCTATTTTTGACCCTCCTGCTACGTTATGGCAAGCCTCGGCTCAGACATAGCTCCCATGGGAATGGAAGAGACAATCCTAGCAATGCCCTACAGGGACAGGATAACTAACGTCCTCGGATTGGCCAGGCTGAGAGATCTAAACATGACCTGGTTCCTTTCATTCAGACCGATATGGCAAAATTGCATTTTACCTGTGCTACGGTGTATGCTTTGCGGTGATGAATGCATGTTGGACATCTGTCTTTCACTTACATCAGCAGTACCAATGGACGTCGATACTTTGCTCAGTCCAATAACGGCTCACGCATTGTGTTGTCCCCAGCGGCTACCAATCCTGATGACGGCATTCGTGGAGACTCCTGTACTACAGCCAAGTGGTAACAGTGGAGCGAGTGACAAAAGCAACATCATCCAGGTACAACGTTCTGTGAGCATTGCTGGTCCTGCCCTCGATGACAGCAATCATTCTCACACCTGCCAAGTTACAGCGCTATCTAATTTGGTTGAACTATCACCTGATTTTGTAGACCAATTCTTTGCGAGCCTGTCTGATACGATGTTCTCACCCACAGAGAAACAATAACTTTTTGAGAAGCTTTCCGACTCACAGCGTTCCCATGAACTCTGAATTCGGCCTTCAGTTTTGATCAACAAAAACTGCCAGGAGCTTTGGAAATCTATTTTCTTTGAATTGGACAATTTTTTCTAATATTGACCTTTTTTGGCACGAACAATTCTTTGCTTAACGTAAAAACTATTCTCAGAGAACAGAAGCTTCACACTTCTATTTCTAAACACATCTAGAGACATAACAACATAACACCAGCCTCTAGCACACATGTTATTACAATGCATTTTTATGTGATGATTTATCTCGCTTTTCTTCTGTCAGAGATACTTCATGTGTAATTCTTTATGCATAATCGTTCATTGATTTCATATGCAATAATTTTTTGAATGATTACTATGCTTTAAAAAACGTACAGTACCTAAATTCCATGTATTACAAGTACGCCTATTTCGAATGCATTTATGTATTTTGGGGTGGGCAATGTTACACATGCATCTTATTGCTTAGTTCTAGTAATTTTGATGGACATGAAAACGTGGAGTGGGTGTTGCGTGCTTATCTAGGTTCCTGATCGATACTGTGACCTTATGCCCCTATTCGGCTATAAATCCATTTATTCCCTATATTGGCATAACCTTTCAAAGTGCGATTTTCTGAAAAGTCATCTCTGGCCTCACACGAACAGAGCCACATTCCAGCATGACTCTCTGCTACTTCCTTTGCGACCACTTAGTGCAATGACAGAGCAGCAGTCACTATCTGATATTCCTAGATAACACTCCGAGTTCTTCAACAAGATAAAAACTTAGCAAACCTGGAAATCCCCGCTTGCTATGTTTTGATTAGTAATGGAACTCTAATGAGCAACTGATAACTGTCACTTCCTAGTGACATCTTTAATTGACGTCTTATGTCCAGCAAACTTGCGTCAAACCCGGCACCTGTCAGGTATAAATATTACCAACGTTGCCTTAAGCAATGTGAGCTGTGAGCTGCAAGGTACTGTTGCTGATGCTGGCTGCCTGCATGACCCTGTGTTGGTAAAAACTAGCACTCTGTCGCTGCAGCCTGCTATCCTGTGGTGCTGAAGCTGCTGATTACCATTATCGCCGCTAAAGCGCGACCTATGGTGCAGTACGCTTAAGGAGCTGAGCAGCCGTCCTCTGCGAAGACATCCAGCAGATTCCAGCTGCCCGCGGACGCTGTCACCCCTCCTTCCTCGACGCGCTGAAGAGAGCTGCTGCCTTTCTCGTGCAGAGAAATCCAGTCCCGGCGCTTCCGGTTTACCCTCGCTGGTGACTGGGAGATCGAGAGAGACCCCTGAAGGAGATACCAATCCTCCATCATTCTATTCAGAGGTATGGTGTTGACTAAACCCTTAGATGAGAATTCTTGAAACAAACCTTGGCAAAACCAACTTAACTTAAAGCTACTTACTTACTCCCTTCCCACGTGTTAGGCTTAGGTCAGGCACACTGGGGTAGGCTTAGTTAGAAGCACCAGTTGAGTATGTTAGCCTAATGTATATATGACTGTATATATGTTTTATTACTTTTAAACCATTGTATGGCTAAGAAACCATATCAATGCTTTTACAGTTCTATTTCGCAATACTTATCTTACTGTACGTACTTTTTATAATAACAATTATTGCAATTGTGGCAATACATTTCTCTTGTACGAGAAGAAAGACTGTTCAATAAATGTTAACCCTTTATTGATACACGCCCGTCTCTCTATTCTCTACATCTCGTGAAAGTAAACTGCACTAGACTGACTGAGTGAAATCTATGTCTATTGTTTCACACGACCCTAGAGATCGACTCTTGATCTGAGGAGCAAAGTTGTCATGTTGCACGGTTGTTGGAAAACTGAATCCCTTCTTGTCTGTGCCCAGGAAGCTGATCACTTCCTATGCAGAGAAGAAAGTTTCCAGTGACCTCTGAGCTAGTTGGTAACACAACCCAATTAAGTTTAGCATAGTCAGTGGAGGCCTGGAATATAAGAAGTTCCACGTCGATACTACTGTTTATGTTATTCCAATGCGCAGGGCCTAGTGGGAAACTAGGAACTACACTACAGTGTGAGCCCACAGCACTGGCGCAAAGTGTGAGCCCACAGCACTGGCGCAAAGTGTGAGCCAACAGCACTGGCACAAAGTGTGAGCCAACAGCACTGGCACAGAGTCTGAGCCCAAAGCACTGGCACAGAGTCTGAGCCCACAGCACTGGCGCAAAGTGTGAGCCCACAGCACTGGCGCAAAGTGTGAGCCCACAGCACTGGTGCAAAGTGTGGGCCCACAGCACTGGTGCAAAGTGTGAGCCCACAGTACTGGCGCAAAGTGTGAGCTCACAGCACTGGCGCAAAGTGTGAGTCCTCAGCACTGGCACAAAGTGTGAGCCCACAGCACTGGCGCAAAGTGTGAGCCAACAGCACTGGTGCAAAGTGTGAGTCCACAGCACTGGCACAAAGTGTGAGCCCACAGCACTGGCGCAAAGTGTGAGCCAACAGCACTGGCACAGAGTCTGAGCCCAAAGCACTGGCACAGAGTCTGAGCCCACAGCACTGGCGCAAAGTGTGAGCCCACAGCACTGGCGCAAAGTGTGAGCCCACAGCACTGGTGCAAAGTGTGAGCCCACAGCACTGGCGCAAAGTGTGAGCTCACAGCACTGGCGCAAAGTGTGAGTCCTCAGCACTGGCACAAAGTGTGAGCCCACAGCACTGGCGCAAAGTGTGAGCCAACAGCACTGGTGCAAAGTGTGAGCCCACAGCACTGGTGCAAAGTGTGAGCCCACAGCACCGGCACAAAGTGTGAGTCCACAGTACTGGCGCAAAGTGTGAGCTCACAGCACTGGCGCAAAGTGTGAGTCCTCAGCACTGGCACAAAGTGTGAGCCCACAGCACTGGCGCAAAGTGTGAGCCAACAGCACTGGCGCAAAGTGTGAGCCCACAGCACTGGCACAAAGTGTGAGCCCACAGCACTGGCGCAAAGTGTGAGCCAACAGCACTGGCGCAAAGTGTGAGTCCTCAGCACTGGCACAAAGTGTGAGCCCACAGCACTGGCGCAAAGTGTGAGCCAACAGCACTGGTGCAAAGTGTGAGTCCACAGCACTGGCACAAAGTGTGAGCCCACAGCACTGGCGCAAAGTGTGAGCCAACAGCACTGGCGCAAAGTGTGAGCCACAGGACTGGCACAAAGTCTGAGCCCAGAGCACTGGCACAAAGTGTGAGACAAGAAAAGAGAAAGTTTTTGTCTTGAGAAAGGTGGTGCAAAAACAAGTAACACACCGAAACGCGTTGACACAATTGTTTTTTTTAATTCCGAGGAACTTATGCAATGTCATTTGCTAATATTGGCTTGACGTGGTGCTCAAGATTCTAACGGATTAATGTAATTTGATGTTTTCGCATTGATTCACTTCAATTTGTCTCTTTCTGAGCAATATGTTTTTAACAATTCCTTATTTATTTTTTGTGTAATGCACTGTTGTTTATGACAGTAATACATTTTTGACAATTTCATAATATATGTTTGGAGTCACATTTGCAAAGGGTGTGTATGTATAGTTAAGGGAGATAGTTCTCCAGGATATAAGGCATGCAAAGCAGTGTGTAAAGCTGCATGATTTGTTTTGAAGATCAGTCCAAGGGATAAACTATTTTACACTGTTCGTGTTGGCACTCAGTCCCTTAGGGTTGGGCCTTTCCCTCTTAATTTGTGGCAAAGTGTGAGCCCACAGCACTGACACAAAGTGTGAGCCCACAGCTTTGGCGCAAAGTGTGAGCCAACAGCACCACAGCACTGACACAAAGTGTGAGTCCACAGCACTAGTGCAACGTGTGAGGCCACAGAAATGGTGCAAAGTCTGATCCCAGAGCACTGGCACAAAGTGTTGGCCCACAGCACTGGCACAAAGTGTGAGCCCACAGCACTGGCACAAAGTGTGAGCCCACAGCACTGGCACAAAGTGTGAGCCCACAGCACTGGCACAAAGTGTGAGGCTACAACACAGGTAGACAGTGTGAGTCCAGAGCACTGGCACAAACTGTGAGCCGGCCCACAGCAGTGGCGCAAAGTATGAGCCCACAGCAGTGGCACAAAGTGTGAGCCCACAGCCCCACAGCAGTGGCACAAAGTGTGAGCCCACAGCCCCTCCACACTGGCACAGCTGTGAGCCCACAGCATCGTGCGGTATGAGAAACAGCCTTTAACAGCATTCTTACTCTCAGTCACCTTCAGTGCTGTTTCACTCTCATCCTGTGCTGTGTCACTCTTCACCATCATCCTGAGGTGTCGCAGTCTCAGCCTCCTTCGATGCTGTCACACTCTAAGCCTCCTTTCAAGCTGTGGCACTCTCAGCCTCCTTCGGTAGAGTCACATTCTAAACCTCCTTTCATGCTGCGGCACTCTCGGCCTCCTTCTCTGCTGTTCACACTCTAAACCTCCTTTCATGCTGCGGCACTCTCAGCCTCCTTCTCTGCTGTCCCTCTCTAAACTTTCTTTCATTCTGTGGCACTCTCGGCCTCCTTCGGTGCTGTTACATTCTAAGCCACCTTTCATGCTGTGGCACTCTCGGCCTCCTTCTCTGCTGTCACTCTCTAAGCCTCCTTTCATTCTGTGGCACTATCGGCCTCCTTCGGTCCTGTCACACTCTAAACCTCCTTTCATGCTGTGGCACTCTCGGCCTCCTTCTCTGCTGTCACTCTCTAAGCCTCCTTTCATTCTGTGGCACTATCGGCCTCCTTTGGTGCTGTCACCCTCTAAACCTCCTTTCATGCTATGGCTCTCTCAGCCTCCTTCTCTTGCTGTCACCCTCTAAACCTCCTTTCACACTGTGGCACTCTCGGCCTCCTTCTCTTGCTGTCACTTTCTAAACCTCCTTTCAAGCTGTGGCACTCTCGGCTTCCTTCTCTTGCTGTCACCCTCTAAAACTCCTTTCATCCTGTGGCACTCTCAGCCTCCTTCTCTTGCTGTCACCCTCTAAACCTCCTTTCACGCTGTGGCACTCTAGGCCTCCTTCTCTTGCTGTCACTCTCTAAACCTCCTTTCACGCTGTGGCACTCTCGGCCTCCTTCTCTTGCTGTCACACTCTAAACCTCCTTTCATGCTGCGGCACTCTCGGCCTCCTTCTCTACTGTTCACACTCTAAACCTCCTTTCAAGCTGTGGCACTCTCAGCCTCCTTCGGTAGAGTCACACTCTAAACCTCCTTTCATGCTGCAGCACTCTCGGCCTCCTTCTCTGCTGTTCACACTCCAATCCTCCTTTCATGCTGTGGCACTCTCGGCCTCCTTCGGTGCTGTCACCCTCTAAACCTCCTTTCATGCTGCGGCACTCTCAGCCTCCTTCTCTGCTGTCCCTCTCTAAACTTTCTTCCATTCTGTGGCACTCTCGGCCTTGTTCGGTGCTGTTACATTCTAAGCCACCTTTCATGCTGTGGCACTCTCGGCCTCCTTCTCTGCTGTCACTCTCTAAGCCTCCTTTCATTCTGTGGCACTATCGGCCTCCTTCGGTCCTGTCACACTCTAAACCTCCTTTCATGCTGTGGCACTCTCAGCCTCCTTCTCTTGCTGTCACCCTCTAAACCTCCTTTCACGCTGTGGCACTCTAGGCCTCATTCTCTTGCTGTCACTCTCTAAACCTCCTTTCATTCTGTGGCACTATCGGCCTCCTTCGGTCCTGTCACACTCTAAACCTCCTTTCATGCTGTGGCACTCTCGGCCTCCTTTTCTGCTGTCACTCTCTAAGCCTCCTTTTATTCTGTGGCACTATCGGCCTCCTTTGGTGCTGTCACCCGCTAAACCTCCTTTCATGCTATGGCTCTCTCAGCCTCCTTCTCTTGCTGTCACCCTCTAAACCTCCTTTCACACTGTGGCACTCTCGGCCTCCTTCTCTTGCTGTCACTTTCTAAACCTCCTTTCAAGCTGTGTCACTCTCGGCTTCCTTCTCTTGCTGTCACCCTCTAAACCTCCTTTCATTCTGTGGCACTATCGGCCTCCTTCGGTCCTGTCACACTCTAAACCTCCTTTCATGCTGTGGCACTCTCGGCCTCCTTCTCTGCTGTCACTCTCTAAGCCTCCTTTCATTCTGTGGCACTATCGGCTTCCTTTGGTGCTGTCACCCTCTAAACCTCCTTTCATGCTATGGCTCTCTCAGCCTCCTTCTCTTGCTGTCACCCTCTAAACCTCCTTTCACACTGTGGCACTCTCGGCCTCCTTCTCTTGCTGTCACTTTCTAAACCTCCTTTCAAGCTGTGGCACTCTCGGCTTCCTTCTCTTGCTGTCACCCTCTAAACCTCGTTTCATCCTGTGGCACTCTCAGCCTCCTTCTCTTGCTGTCACCCTCTAAACCTCCTTTCACGCTGTGGCACTCTAGGCCTCCTTCTCTTGCTGTCACTCTCTAAACCTCCTTTCACGCTGTGGCACTCTCGGCCTCCTTCTCTTGCTGTCACACTCTAAACCTCCTTTCATGCTGCGGCACTCTCGGCCTCCTTCTCTACTGTTCACACTCTAAACCTCCTTTCAAGCTGTGGCACTCTCAGCCTCCTTCGGTAGAGTCACACTCTAAACCTCCTTTCATGCTGCGGCACTCTCGGCCTCCTTCTCTGCTGTTCACACTCCAATCCTCCTTTCATGCTGTGGCACTCTCGGCCTCCTTCGGTGCTGTCACCCTCTAAACCTCCTTTCATGCTGCGGCACTCTCAGCCTCCTTCTCTGCTGTCCCTCTCTAAACTTTCTTTCATTCTGTGGCACTCTCGGCCTTCTTCGGTGCTGTTACATTCTAAGCCACCTTTCATGCTGTGGCACTCTCGGCCTCCTTCTCTGCTGTCACTCTCTAAGCCTCCTTTCATTCTGTGGCACTATCGGCCTCCTTCGGTCCTGTCACACTCTAAACCTCCTTTCATGCTGTGGCACTCTCAGCCTCCTTCTCTTGCTGTCACCCTCTAAACCTCCTTTCACGCTGTGGCACTCTAGGCCTCCTTCTCTTGCTGTCACTCTCTAAACCTCCTTTCACGCTGTGGCACTCTCGGCCTCCTTCTCTTGCTGTCACACTCTAAACCTCCTTTCATGCTGCGGCACTCTCGGCCTCCTTCTCTGCTGTTCACACTCTAAACCTCCTTTCAAGCTGTGGCACTCTCAGCCTCCTTCGGTAGAGTCACACTCTAAACCTCCTTTCATGCTGCGGCACTCTCGGCCTACTTCTCTGCTGTTCACACTCCAATCCTCCTTTCATGCTGTGGCACTCTCGGCTTCCTTCTCTTGCTGTCACCCTCTAAACCTCCTTTCATCCTGTGGCACTCTCAGCCTCCTTCTCTTGCTGTCACCCTCTAAACCTCCTTTCACGCTGTGGCACTCTAGGCCTCCTTCTCTTGCTGTCACTCTCTAAACCTCCTTTCATGCTGTGGCACTCTCGGCCTCCTTCGGTCCTGTCACACTCTAAACCTCCTTTCATGCTGTGGCACTCTCAGCCTCCTTCTCTTGCTGTCACCCTCTAAACCTCCTTTCACGCTGTGGCACTCTAGGCCTCATTCTCTTGCTGTCACTCTCTAAACCTCCTTTCATTCTGTGGCACTATCGGCCTCCTTCGGTCCTGTCACACTCTAAACCTCCTTTCATGCTGTGGCACTCTCAGCCTCCTTCTCTTGCTGTCACCCTCTAAACCTCCTTTCACGCTGTGGCACTCTAGGCCTCATTCTCTTGCTGTCACTCTCTAAACCTCCTTTCATTCTGTGGCACTATCGGCCTCCTTCGGTCCTGTCACACTCTAAACCTCCTTTCATGCTGTGGCACTCTCGGCCTCCTTTTCTGCTGTCACTCTCTAAGCCTCCTTTTATTCTGTGGCACTATCGGCCTCCTTTGGTGCTGTCACCCGCTAAACCTCCTTTCATGCTATGGCTCTCTCAGCCTCCTTCTCTTGCTGTCACCCTCTAAACCTCCTTTCACACTGTGGCACTCTCGGCCTCCTTCTCTTGCTGTCACTTTCTAAACCTCCTTTCAAGCTGTGTCACTCTCGGCTTCCTTCTCTTGCTGTCACCCTCTAAACCTCCTTTCATTCTGTGGCACTATCGGCCTCCTTCGGTCCTGTCACACTCTAAACCTCCTTTCATGCTGTGGCACTCTCGGCCTCCTTCTCTGCTGTCACTCTCTAAGCCTCCTTTCATTCTGTGGCACTATCGGCTTCCTTTGGTGCTGTCACCCTCTAAACCTCCTTTCATGCTATGGCTCTCTCAGCCTCCTTCTCTTGCTGTCACCCTCTAAACCTCCTTTCACACTGTGGCACTCTTGGCCTCCTTCTCTTGCTGTCACTTTCTAAACCTCCTTTCAAGCTGTGGCACTCTCGGCTTCCTTCTCTTGCTGTCACCCTCTAAACCTCCTTTCATCCTGTGGCACTCTCAGCCTCGTTCTCTTGCTGTCACCCTCTAAACCTCCTTTCACGCTGTGGCACTCTAGGCCTCCTTCTCTTGCTGTCACTCTCTAAACCTCCTTTCACGCTGTGGCACTCTCGGCCTCCTTCTCTTGCTGTCACACTCTAAACCTCCTTTCATGCTGCGGCACTCTCGGCCTCCTTCTCTACTGTTCACACTCTAAACCTCCTTTCAAGCTGTGGCACTCTCAGCCTCCTTCGGTAGAGTCACACTCTAAACCTCCTTTCATGCTGCGGCACTCTCGGCCTCCTTCTCTGCTGTTCACACTCCAATCCTCCTTTCATGCTGTGGCACTCTCGGCCTCCTTCGGTGCTGTCACCCTCTAAACCTCCTTTCATGCTGCGGCACTCTCAGCCTCCTTCTCTGCTGTCCCTCTCTAAACTTTCTTTCATTCTGTGGCACTCTCGGCCTTCTTCGGTGCTGTTACATTCTAAGCCACCTTTCATGCTGTGGCACTCTCGGCCTCCTTCTCTGCTGTCACTCTCTAAGCCTCCTTTCATTCTGTGGCACTATCGGCCTCCTTCGGTCCTGTCACACTCTAAACCTCCTTTCATGCTGTGGCACTCTCAGCCTCCTTCTCTTGCTGTCACCCTCTAAACCTCCTTTCACGCTGTGGCACTCTAGGCCTCCTTCTCTTGCTGTCACTCTCTAAACCTCCTTTCACGCTGTGGCACTCTCGGCCTCCTTCTCTTGCTGTCACACTCTAAACCTCCTTTCATGCTGCGGCACTCTCGGCCTCCTTCTCTGCTGTTCACACTCTAAACCTCCTTTCAAGCTGTGGCACTCTCAGCCTCCTTCGGTAGAGTCACACTCTAAACCTCCTTTCATGCTGCGGCACTCTCGGCCTACTTCTCTGCTGTTCACACTCCAATCCTCCTTTCATGCTGTGGCACTCTCGGCTTCCTTCTCTTGCTGTCACCCTCTAAACCTCCTTTCATCCTGTGGCACTCTCAGCCTCCTTCTCTTGCTGTCACCCTCTAAACCTCCTTTCACGCGGTGGCACTCTAGGCCTCCTTCTCTTGCTGTCACTCTCTAAACCTCCTTTCATGCTGTGGCACTCTCGGCCTCCTTCTCTTGCTGTCACCCTCTAAACCTCCTTTCACGCTCTGGCACTCTAGGCCTCCTTCTCTTGCTGTCACTCTCTAAACCTCCTTTCACGCTGTGGCACTCTCGGCCTCCTTCTCTTGCTGTCACACTCTAAACCTCCTTTCATGCTGCGGCACTCTCGGCCCCCTTCTCTTGCTGTCACCCTCTAAACCTCCTTTCATGCTGCGGCACTCTCAGCCTCCTTCTCTGCTGTCCCTCTCTAAACTTTCTTTCATTCTGTGGCACTCTCGGCCTCCTTCGGTGCTGTTACATTCTAAGCCACCTTTCATGCTGTGGCACTCTCGGCCTCCTTCTCTGCTGTCACTCTCTAAGCCTCCTTTCATTCTGTGGCACTATCGGCCTCCTTCGGTCCTGTCACACTCTAAACCTCCTTTCATGCTGTGGCACTCTCAGCCTCCTTTGGTGCTGTCACCCTCTAAACCTCCTTTCATGCTATGGCTCTCTCAGCCTCCTTCTCTTGCTGTCACTCTCTAAACCTCCTTTCACACTGTGGCACTCTCGGCCTCCTTCTCTTGCTGTCACTTTCTAAACCTCCTTTCAAGTTGTGGTACTCTCGGCTTCCTTCTCTTGCTGTCACCCTCTAAACCTCCTTTCATCCTGTGGCACTCTCAGCCTCCTTCTCTTGCTGTCACCCTCTAAACCTCCTTTCACGCTGTGGCACTCTAGGCCTCCTTCTCTTGCTGTCACTCTCTAAACCTCCTTTCACGCTCTGGCACTCTCGGCCTCCTTCTCTTGCTGTCACTCTCTAAACCTCCTTTCATGCTCCGGCACTCTCGGCCTCCTTCTCTGCTGTTCACACTCTAAACCTCCTTTCATGCTGTGGCACTCTCGGCCTCCTTCGGTGCTGTCACACTCTAAACCTCCTTTCATGCTGCGGCACTCTCGTCCTCCTTCTCTGCTGTTCACACTCTAAACCTCCTTTCATGCTGCGGCACTTTCGGCCTCCTTTGGTGCTGTCACACTCTAAACCTCCTTTCATGCTGCGGCACTCTCGGCCTCCTTCTCTGCTGTTCACACGCTAAACCTCCTTTCATGCTGTGGCACTCTCGGCCTCCTTCGGTGCTGTCACACTCTAAACCTCCTTTCATGCTGCGGCACTCTCGGCCTCCTTCTCTGCTGTTCACACGCTAAACCTCCTTTCATGCTGTGGCACTCTCGGCCTCCTTCGGTGCTGTCACACTCTAAACCTCCTTTCATGCTGCGGCACTCTCGGCCTCCTTCTCTGCTGTTCACACGCTAAACCTCCTTTCATGCTGTGGCACTCTCGGCCTCCTTCGGTGCTGTCACACTCTAAACCTCCTTTCATGCTGTGGCACTCTCGGCCTCCTTCGGTGCTGTCACACTCTAAACCTCCTTTCATGCTCCGGCACTCTCGGCCTCCTTCGATGCTGTCACACTCTAAACCTACTTTTATGCTATGGCAGTGTCGGCCTCCTTTTATGCTGTCACACTCTCAACCACCTATCATACTGCAGCACTCTCAGCCTCCTTATCTGCTGTCACATTCTAAACCTCCTTTCAATCTGTGCCTCTCATAGTGAGCCAACTCCGGGACATTACATCTCGCGCTGCATTCGTACTGAATTACAGCCTTTGCCACACTCTCACTCCACAGCACTTACACTGCACCACCACTGTTGTACTCACACTTAAGCTCTCACCCAACTCTGATAAACCTGCATTTCTCACTTACACAGACACACTTCACTACAGTGGTCATGGTTCACTGCACACACTGCACTCACACTACACGACCACAATCACTAACCCACCACTCAGATGTAGGGGCTGATTATGAGCTGGTTATATATTAGTGTGAAGTACAAACAAGGAGATGATGGACGGAGCGCTGGAACTTTTCAGACACTCACCCCCAATCACAGATCTGGGTTGAATCCATCATCGTTCTTTAGCTCACTTCGCCAGACACAGCTATATGCAAATACGTCTTGACCCTGTGCCTCATGGGAACAGTCCAGCCCGAACTGCGAAGCCATGCCTTCCTTGGACTGGAAACAAGCATCCTGGGACCGGTTTCGGGCTAACATCCCTCATCAGCCAGGTTATCTTGAATCCAGTGGCATGGAATGGAATGGAATGGAATGGGATTTATAAAGCGCATGGCTGCCCAAGAGAGTCCCAGCGCAGACTGAAAATCCATATAGTCAGGCGGAAACAGGAGAAGGTCAAGGGAACAGCCACGTCTTCAAGGATTTGCGAAAGGACAGGAGGTTAGGTTGGGCACGAAGGTCCAGTGGGAGAGCATTCCACATCCTGGACGCCTGATAGGAGAACCGCCGGCCACCGGAGCGTGTTCTCTTAATCCTAGGTATTTGAGTGAGGTGGACATTAGAGGATCGGAGGGTTCTATTTGTGATATAAGGCATCACAAGATCTTTAAGGACGGGAGGGGCGTTTCCATGGAGGATTCTGTGAGTTAAGCACATGGCCTTAAGCTGCACCCTTTGCTCCACCGGAAGCCAATGGAGTGCTCTGATCGCAGGTTTTGCGGAGCAACGTTTTTTTGTGCCCGTGAGAATCCGGGCGGCCGCGTTTTGCACCACCTGTAACCTGGCAATGACTTTTTTTGGTGAACCGAGGTATAAGGCATTGCCGTAATCAAGTCTCGACAGTTTAAGACCCTGTAGAAGTAGTTTTTTTGACTGGAAAGGAAGCAGGGGGAGGATCTTGCGGGTGGAGCGTAATAGACCAAAGCATGTTCCCGCTGTTTTTCTGGCCTGGGTGTTAAGGGTTAGATTATGATCCAGCCAGATCCCCAAACTTTTGATGTCAGTTTTGGGGATTGGGGGGGGGCATGCTTGGGGGCCATAGAGGCTCCGGACGAAAATGGGACTGATTACCCAATACCATTAGCTCAGTTTTGTCCCCATTGAGCTTTAAGTGGGAGGCGTTCATCCAACTGACTATGTCCCCCAGACAGGAATGCCGATCAATGGTGCGATTATCTGACTGGCTGAGGGAGACAACCAGCTGAGTGTCGTCCGCGTAGGTCAGAAGTTTGATGCCATACGGGACGACAATTTTTTCCAGTGGTGCCATATACACGTTGAAGAGCGTTGGGCTCAATGAAGAGCCCTGCGGCACTCCGCAACGTATAGGAGTATGGAGAGCACAGGACCCACGTCTGCCAGAGCGCTGAAACTTTTCAGACTCTCACCCCAGTCACAGATCTGGGTTGAATCCATCATCGTTTTTTAGCTCACTTTGTCACCCAAGTTCAGACACAGCTATATGCAAATCAGTTTTGACCCTGTGCCTCATGGGAACAGTCCAGACCAACTGCCATCTCCTTGTGTTTGCTGTATATAGGTGTGGACGTACCAGGGGCTGGAATGAACCTTTAAAGCAAAGGCTTCCAAACTTTTCTGTGCCCTGTACCCCTAGAAAATGTTCGATTAATGTTTGCACCCCCTACAAACGGAAAATCAAATTTCCTAATATGCATACAGGACATACTTTCCCTCTTTGTGTGACCCCCCGAAATGCCACATCACGCCCGGTGTGCGGACACCACAGGTTGGGAACCTCTGCTTTACCGCCATCCTCCCCACACCTAATGTCTGTTATTGCTAGTTTATTCACCCTGACATGGGAAATAACACACTGGCCCTATTTAAGCAGATAAAAAACACATGGGTGGATCCCAATTCTGGCAGATAAATGGGGCCTTTTGTGCTCTTGTTCACCATTAGCTTTGAGCAATATTTAAGCATCCAAGCTCCTCTGTAGAGTTGTAGGTGCGGGGGATGGGTGGTAACGATGCCCACTGTAATGTACAATCTCCAACATGTTGGGGGGGTGGTTGTGCAAGTGCTACCCATCACTGACGTAAAGAAACTTGAGGGGGGCTCAACTGCAAGGTACATGGAGGGGCCCCCTCCGGAATCAATCGGGAGCTCTCGACCAGACTACTGCACTGAGGGGGGCCCCCTGGAGCTTAGGCAGGGCCGTCCGCATCGCGGGGTTTGGGGGTCCTGTGTAATGCCACTACCACCCATGTGTGTGCTCACACGGGTCAGTCCTGCAGGATGTCGAGGGGGACTGTATAAAAATGAAGTGGGTGGGGGCTGCAGAGGCAGTTAACCCCTGATGCCCAGTAATGCATGGCGTCTGTTATTATGGTAACTGCTGCCATCCAGAGTGACCCCTGGCAGCAGTCACACCAGCCCACCACCCCTGCATGCCGTGCTGCTTATTGCTGGGTTTGCGCTATAAAAATACCATGTACATACATACCACACTGCCTGCCTCGTAATCAGTCCCTTACGGTTGCCATTTAGCTGGTATTTCACTATATCCACTGCACAATATACCTACAAGGCCAGTAATGAGTGAATACCTATTGTGTGGTATGTGTTTAATCTCCTTATACCATATACGCCGCAATCACTGAGCAGACACGGGCACTTCCCCTACATGCAGTGTGTGTGTACTGGTACAATATGTGGGGCGTTGGATTATCTACAAAATCGAATACATCAAGAAAGGACGTTTCATCTATTAACATTTTAGACACAGGGGGGCTTATTTCTGAGCCCTTGCGTCACTTTTACGCCCTGGTGCGCCAATTTTTCTGATGCACCAGTGGCGTAAAAAATGCACCATGTTGCGTCAAATTTACAAAGTGACAAATCTAGGTAGATGTGTCTCTTTGTAAACCCCTGCACCTCATTATACCTGTGCCAGGTATAATGCATGCAGGGGGCGTTCTGACACAAGTAAGCCTCGTAGAAGTGAGGCAGTGAATTCTTGAGATTTCACTGCGTCACTTCTTGGACGCAAATGTGTCAATATCTTACGCCTGCTTCACAGCAGGCATAAGACTGACGCAGGCACATTTGAAATGGGACTTGCCCATGTGAAATGACCCATTGCTGAAGCTGCGTCACTTTTGTGACACACTCCAGCAATGCGTCATTTTTGCCCCTACAGATATATGAGACATACTGACGTATCTGTAACTCCTTTCGACGTGATGGGTCATACTGTAAATATGACGCATCCAGCAAGTTGCAAGGAGGGCGCAATGAAAAGTGACGCATTGTTCTTTTCACGTAGCGATGCGTCATTTTTCATAAATGAGGCCTAGGGAGATTTGCCTAGGATCTTACAGGTTTACAGTTTAGTGCTAAGGCTAAATTTTAGCCCAGTTCTATAGGCGGTGTGGTTTGCATAGTTTCAGGAGTTTTGCCTTAGGCTGGTTGCGCGAAACTCCTGAAATTACTCCCTTATGCCACGTTGGGTAATTATGCACCATTACCAGTAACATTTTACCGGGAACGCGCAGGAATAACGTAAACGGAGAGAACGCAAGCATTTGTTGCCAGTGCTATTTGGTTTTTCATGCAATTTTTATAGAGAAACGTGGCCTTGCATTAACTATTGACACGAGGATGCATATCACGCTAAAATATATTATTAAGTGATGATAATTTTCCTGACATTTCACATAATTTCACGAAAGCAAATGACCCACATTTTGGGCAAACCTAGTTTAAAACTGACAGCTTATCTATAAACCACTTCTGACTAGGCTGGGCAGCAACATCAACAATTGTAACAGGTAACTGCCAATCCCCCTAGCCCCCTCACCACCACCACCACCACCACTCTGTTTATCATAATTATTTGACTAAGTCTCCATAGTCACTTTGAAAGTTTCTTAATTTATATAATTAAAGAAAAGAAAATATCCCCAGACTTGCCAATTTTCAGAGTCTCGAAATAGTGCAACAAGAATGAATGAGTGTGACCCAGAAGCTTTTGCCTTTTCATTTTTATGCGGCAAAGCTGGTGAACAGGTACGTTTCGGCTAGAAGTAAAGACGGGATGTGCGGGGGCTTCAGCAGGTGGCTGCCTTCTGAGAATAAGTTTCTTTCATTGTGCTCAGGCCTAGAGGATTCTGTGTTTGCTCAACTCAAGTTTCTGCATGAAGCTTTAATTTACGTTGCAGATTTGGGGTATTGGAGCACGTCTGATATTTTATTCAAGGTGGCAATCCCAGGTTTGCATTGTGGTGCCAGAATATTATTGTCCGAATATCCCCAGAGATAAATATCGTGTCCTATGTAGTACTGGCCCAGAGGAGTGAATAATAGAAAATCTACACCCAGGGGAACAACAGACGACTCTTCTGTGGACTACATTGTGACATACAGCCAGCTGCAGCGCCTCGCTTCCACTGCCTTCAGGTTCACTGCTTACCTTGTACACCCAGTGCTGTGCGCATGCTCACTGCAACCCGCCTGCCTCACGATGCCTTGATGCTGACTGCTCACCCAGGACATCCGAAGGATTCCTGGGTCCCTGTGAATGGCAAACGTATGTGGGGGCCCCTGTTCGGAACAGCTTTGTATTTATAATCCAGTTACAGTTCTACATGCCCTCTTTGGCAGGTCACTGACAGTGCGCAGGCGCACTGCTCCAAATTTTAAATGTGTTTACATCTAATATTCCGGGATAGTGACGTGTTTTCAATATTCAAACACAGCAGCAGTTCACTAATATTACAGCAAATACTCTCTGTGACACCCGTCCATTTCTCATCTGTGAGGTCCTGTTTTGATCTAAAAAAACTTTTTTATGGTTGTTTCAAGAAACTCAAACTCAACATTTCTCTGCAAAATGTCTGCAGTAGACTCTCACACATCACACACATAATTAAGACCAGACTCTACGGAGCAGAGCTGGCTCTATCCGGGGGCCCCCCTGAAAGGCTGGGGCCCTCGGCCTAAGACCACTTTGCTCGTGCCTTAAAAAGTCTCTGCTCACTCGGCACTCTCTCCGACTGCTCGCAGTGCCCCAGTCACACTGAACTCACACTGCACAATGTATACATTTATTGGCATAGTTCATTAAAAGCGTTGCAGAAATCCAACATATTCAAAAAGTAAAATAAATACATATATTACACATTCCTTCATGGATGTTAAAAAATTCAAAAAAGTATTATTATTTTTTTTTCTGGTTAAACAGCTTTACAGTTAAGAAGTCTGTTTTCCATCTGCTTGCTGCAGGCAGCATTCCAGGCCGTCATCAGATGTCCCTCCCCCTGTTTGAAGACCTTCTCACCTTGCAGTTAAACCCTAAGTTGAAGTACTATCGGCTCCATATGGCGTGTTCTCACTGCTGGGGAGTCTGACCACCTCGTACATCCGAAATGCAGTTTTATAAGTGGGGAGAATTGCTTTGCTGCGCCTTAGGGAGTCCCTCATATATTTGCCACCTGGTTTCCTAAGATCAGCGTTTCCAGCATTTTACTTTCACACAGTCTCAGGTACTTCACTAAGCAGCAGTTGAGTTGTGGATAATCAGGTGCAAAACATGCCAGCAGAGCTTGCCTCCTGGTACGAATCCGCTGCTGGTAAAAATGTCCCTTCAGCAGTTGTTTCCGTTCCTTGAGGAGTTTTTCACAGGAACACAGCAGATGCAGCAAATTTTAAGGAGCTGATCCGCATAACCGGCACAAAGGACCCGCTTTCTTTCTTAGCCAGGGCGGGAGGGGTTGTGTACAAGGTAGCAGCCCCAGTCAGAACTTCATGAAAGCAATTTTTGTTTTTTTGCCGAAGCTCAAATTGAAAAAGGCTTGACTGGCCACCTTTGTATATGACTTCAAAATCATCCAGCCGTGGGCCCTTTTCTGCCAATGCAGCTTTGTCCTCCAGAAAGGAAAGATGTTTACTGTCTTCCACACTACTTTTTTTAAAATGGTGGTAGTTGTTGGTGTTTCCCAAAGCTGACATATCCCCATCATTTTTAAGCTGCTGTTGAGATATTCTGCAGCAGGTGATTTGGCGTGTTGGTATAACTCCTTCCATAGCTGTTCATTGAGTGTACCGTGCGGAGCTTTTCACACTAACTCCCACGCAATGATAAAGGCCCCTTGTCTGGCAACTGTTTGCTTTTGAATGTAAAATTCAAGCATGATTTGAGCAGGTGAGGTGTGTTTGGGCAGCCCAAAGATGACACTGTATACTTTTGTTACTGTGGCATCTAGGGCCAGATGTAGGTCGCCAAATACCGGTCGGTAACGGCCGATTTCGGCCGTTACCGACCGGTATTTGGAGATTGAGCTGTAGGGGGCCTAATATTTACCGATTCGGTAAAATACCGAATCGGTAAATTTACCGAATAAGTAAATCTAGATGTAGGTGGCACTGAAAACAGTGCCACAGGCCCTTAAGAATTCGTTATTTACCATGAAATACTATTTCATGGTAAATAACGAATTCCTGTGGGCATGTATGTGTGTCACATGGCACACAAGCCAGAATCAGGGGTTCAACAGGGTGTCAAAGTGACACTCTGTCCCCCTTGACAATTCGGTAATTTTACCGAATCGGTATTTACCGATTCGGTAATTGACATTGATTCCTATGGGCCTCGGTAAATACTGATTCGGTAATTATCAAATCATACTGATTCGGTAAAAATTACCGAATTATTACTTTCATCTCATTTACCAAATCTAGAATACCGTTTTGGTAAAATTCGGTATTCTAGAGTCGGTAAATGAAATTTACCTACATCGGGCCCCTAGTGTTTTAGCGTCTCTGACTTTCTGGACCTCGCTGCCATAGGTAATTGTTGGCAGTAGTTTAGCCTGGGCTACCTCAATCAAGGGAAAGATCGAGGGTCCCGTCAGTTTTGAGTGTAATGTTTTTTGCGTGGTAGCCAGTAATAGGCCTTTGCGCCTGATACTAGTTTTCCTTTCCCAAAAAGCGTTCCCCTGCTTCCAGCTTCACTCCCAGGTATTTGTATTCCGCTGTGTCCTCAATTTTTGTTTCTCCCCAGAACCAGGCTCCGGTTTGTCTCCTTTTTTTCCTGATAATCATGGTTCTCGTTTTGTCAAGGTTGATCGGTAGGTCATTTGCTTTGGAAGAATCCCATGTTACGTTTAGAAGATGTTGTAGCCCTACTTTTGTTTTACTGATCAGGACCGGACTATATCGTCAGCATAAAGGAGGCCAGGTATCAGAATGTCTCCTTGTTTTGGGGCATGTGAATTACAGCTAATCAAGAGTGGTACTAAGTCGGCTATGTAAAGGTTAAACAGAGTCGGTGCCAAGACGCAACCCTGTTTCAAACCTTTGTCCGTAGGTATACGTCTTGACAGGGAAGATCCATTGCCCAACTTCACCATGTATCTGTATGTAAGTTTCTCAGCAGGTTTAGTAGGGGCTGTGGCAGCCCCCATTTGTGCAGTTTAGTCCATAATTTAGAGCGGTTCACGTGGTCAAAGGCGGCCTTGTAGTCAATGAAGCATAAGTATCGGGGTGACCGCAAAGCCTCAGCCTTATCCATGAGCATTGCCATACTTAGGATGTTGGTTAATGTTCCGACTGATTTTACGAACCCAGTCTGCTGTAGGGGTATTGCAGATTTATTGGTGGCCCATGCCTGGACGTCTTCTAATAATGTGCCAGCAAAATATTTTGCCTCATTGTCTAGTAAAGCTACTAGGCAATAGTTTTGTGGAACTGTCTTTCCACCGGATTTATGGATTGGAGAAGATTATTGATCCTTTCCAGGAGCTAGGTAGAATGTTTAGCCTCCTTATTTCTGTAATCAGTGGTTCCAAAGCTCCAACCCAGAATATTGCACCCTATTTGTATAATGCTGGTGGAATTCCATTTGGACCAGGAGCTCCTTCCCTTCTCCCCTTGCCTATCTGCTTTTTAATAGCTGTTGCATGAGGGCTCTGGAGATTCTCCCTTGGTGAGCCGCCACTTGTATACTCGGAGTTGTTAATGTTTCTTTCGGCGCTGTCCTTGGTTATCAATTAGCGATCTGGTTCTTTTTGAGCATTTAGGTCCTGTTCCCTAAGTTCCGTACTTATTTGGAAGTGGGATTTTAGGTATTTTACCCAATCTTCCTCTGCAATGTAAGAGGAGACGCCATTGTGATTGTAATGAATGAGTTATTTTACAGTGTTCCAGAATCTGGCACTGTTGTTGTGTTTGACATCAGCAAATAATCTAGCCCGGAATGTGCACTGAGCCCCTTCTGCTCGCAGTGCCCCAGGCACACTGAGCTTACACTGCACAATGTGCACTGAGCCCCTTCTGCTTACAGTAGCCTACTCGTATTGAGCTTCCACACAACGCCCTGCAAACACACACTCTCATTAATTTTCACTGCTCTGCTCTCACTACACAGCTCATCCAGAACTAACAATGACTGCTTGGACACTACCTATCTACACTGCACTTGCATAGAATGTTCACACCACAGTGACAGTAACTGTTCACTCTGCAGTCACACTCACTCATTCTGACCTTCTCATGATACACTGCTCAAACTGCACTCACGTAGAATGTACATACGACAGTGACAGTAACTGACCACTCTGTGGATAAGCTCACTCATGTAGAGCTGCTAATATGGAATGTTCACTCTGCCCTCACAAGGAATGTTCACTCTGCCCTCACATGGAATGTTCACACTTCCCTCACATGGAATGTTCACTCTGCCCTCACATGGAATGTTCACACTTCCCTCACATGGAATGTTCACACTGTCCTCACATGGAATGTTCACACTGTCCTCATAAAGGATGTTCACTCTGCCCTCACATGGAATGTTCACACTGCCCTCACAAGGAATATTCACACTGCCCTCACATGGAATGTTCACACTGCCCTCACATGGAATGTTCATACTGTCTTCACATGGAATGTCCACACTGCCCTCACATGGAATGTTCATACTGTCTTCACATGGAATGTTCACATGGCACTCACATGGAATGTTCACACTGCAGTTCTAGTTACAGTCCTGGCTGCACTCACAGCGACCGCTTATCTTACACTCATATTGCTGCTTGTTTGTCAACCCATGAAAGCATTGCAAGATTTCAGGCACGCCTCTTCCTTTCCTGTGGAATTTTAGCAAATGTATGTGAAAACTGTGCTATATAAACTTCTAAAAATCACCATTAAAAACCTCTCTTAGGCAAACCCTCGGAGCAAGTCGAGTTCACTCACTTTGTTTACTTGGTGCAGTTCATGGCCCGCCATGTTCAAAGTTCACCACTCACTGGGACATTGTGAAATCTCTGTGGATGTCTCAGTGTTGAGCAATCTGTGATTCTCCCAGGTCCATATGGAGGTGCATCCTGGGAGCTCTGTGGATGTCTCAATGTTGAGCAATCTGTGCTTCTCCCAGGTCCATATGGAGGTGCATCCTGGGAGCTCTGTGGATGTCTCAGTGTTGAGCAATCTGTGCTTCTCCCAGGTCCATATGGAGGTGCATCCTGGGAGCTCTGTGGATGTCTCAGTATTGAGCAATCTGTTCTTCTCCCAGGTCCATATGGAGGTACATCCTGGGAGCTTGGTGGATGTCTCAGTGTTGAGCAATCTGTGCTCTTCCCAGGTCCATATGGAGGTGCATCCTGGGAGCTCTCTGTGGATGTCTCAGTGTTGAGCAATCTGTGCTTCTCCCAGGTCCATATGGAGGTGCATCCTGAGAGCTCTGTGAATGTCTCAGTGGTGAGCAATCTGTGCTCCTCCCAGGTCCATATGGAGGTGCATCCTGAGAGCTCTGTGAATGTCTCAGTGGTGAGCAATCTGTGCTCCTCCCAGGTCCATATGGAGGTGCATCCTGGGAGCTCGGTGGATGTCTCAGTGTTGAGCAATCTGTGCTCTTCCCAGGTCCATATGGAGGTGCATCCTGGGAGCTCTCTGTGGATGTCTCAGTGTTGAGCAATCTGTGCTTCTCCCAGGTCCATATGGAGGTGCATCCTGGGAGCTCTGTGGATGTCTCAGTGTTGAGCAATCTGTGCTTCTCCCAGGTCCATATGGAGGTGCATCCTGGGAGCTCTGTGGATGTCTCAGTATTGAGCAATCTGTTCTTCTCCCAGGTCCATATGGAGGTACATCCTGGGAGCTCGGTGGATGTCTCAGTGTTGAGCAATCTGTGCTCTTCCCAGGTCCATATGGAGGTGCATCCTGGGGGCTCTCTGTGGATGTCTCAGTGTTGAGCAATCTGTGCTTCTCCCAGGTCCATATGGAGGTGCATCCTGAGAGCTCTGTGAATGTCTCAGTGGTGAGCAATCTGTGCTCCTCCCAGGTCCATATGGAGGTGCATCCTGAGAGCTCTGTGAATGTCTCAGTATTGAGCAATCTGTGCTCCTCCCAGGTCCATATGGAGGTGCATCCTGGGAGCTCTGTGGATGTCTCTATAGGCGGATATCAGTGCGTGCGGCACAACACAATGGGACATCATTCTGATGGCTTTGTGAGTGTCACGGTAGCGAGTTAGTGATGCCTGGTGCATCCAATGCACGTAGAGGCGCACTGTCAATCAATCAATCGAGAGTTGTAAAGCACAGCGGATCACCTCTGAGGGTATCTATGTGCTGCGGGTGCTGCTGACGGGGGCTCAGTCAAACATCCAGGTCGTGAGTTCTTTTCTGAATTCCAGGAGAGGAGACGGTCTGTAGCCAGAGCGGGAGGTCGTTCCAGGCCTTCGCGGTGAGGTAGGAGAAGGAGCGCCCTCCACGGCTGCTGTGGCGGATGCAGTGTGTGTGCGAGGCCGAGGGAGGCGCAGCGCAGGTGTCTGGAGGGAAGGTGGAAGTTAGGTTGGTGGTTGATGTACGCTGGCCCCTGGCTGTGCAGGGCTTTGTAGGCGTGTGTCAGCATCTTGACGGGCATCTCTGCTGAATGAGGAGCCAGTGGAGCTGCTTGAGGTGAGGGGGTGAGGTGGGTCCATTTGGGGAGGTCTAGGATGAGTCTGGCTGTTGCAATCTGTATTGTCTGTAGTTATTTTAGTAGGTACAAAGGGTTTCCAACGTATAGTGTGTTGCCATCGTTCAGTCAGCTGGTGATCAGGGCTTCAGTGATGGTGCATATAATGTCAATGGAGAGCCACTTAAAAAACATGCGGAGCATGAGGAGGGTGAGGAAGCAGGCGTATAAGACAGCGTTATCTGTTTTTCATGGTGCGCTTACTGTCAAGGATGATTCAGAAAAGGGGGTGGTGATGAACAGAGTGTCTGAATTAAGCAGACCACTCTTACCCAGTCCAAAGATCAGGGCTTGATCCATCACCGTTTTTTAGCTCACTGCACCATCCCAGCTCAGAACCTGGCTACATGCAAATTAGTCTGTCCCTGGCCCAGTGCATCATGGGAACAGGGCAGACCAAACTACCAAGCCAATTCTTATACTGGGAAGGAAACAAGCTTCTGGGGACCGGTTTCTGGCATTTCAGCCGTCTTCGGCCCGGCTTGCTTGAATCCTGATGGTGCAATGAGCAAGGGACTCACATCTGAGTATACCCTTCCACGCTTATGGTGGACAAAAACGATTCAGAAAAGGGGGAGGTGATGAACAGAGTGTCTGAATTAAGCAGACCACTCTTACCCAGTCCAAAGATCAGGGCTTGATCCATCACCGTTTTTTAGCTCACTGCACCATCCCAGCTCAGAACCTGGCTACATGCAAATTAGCCTGTCCCTGGCCCAGTGCATCATGGGAACAGGGCAGACCAAACTACCAAGCCAATTCTTATACTGGGAAGGAAACAAGCTTCCGGGGACCGGTTTCTGGCATTTCAGACGTCTTCGGCCCGGCTTGCTTGAAACCTGGGTTGTCTACTGTCAAGGATGACACCAAGCTTCCTGGCGTGGGCAGTCGGCTTGGGTGATGGTCCTAGTCTGGGGGGCCACCAGGCGTGTTTTTCCAAAGTGAGGTGTTATCCGAAGATCAGCACTTCCATCTTGCTGCTAGGCAGCAGTTGTTTCTCACCGATTCAGAGATGTTCGTCATGCCCCTGTGGAAGTTCGTCAGCGTGGCGGAGGGGTCTTCTAATAGTGAGGGGATGAGCTGGATGTCGTCGGCATAGGATATGAGGTTCAGTCCATGTGATCTGTTTACAATGTTGGCCAAGGGAGTCATGTACATGTTATACAGAGTAGGCCGTAGGGCCGAGCCCTGCGGGATTCCTCGAGGGAGAACCATGAAGGTATCAACACTCTGGTAACCGTGCACAACAAAATGCAACATCATTCTGAGAGCTTTGTGAATGTCGCAGTGGTGAGTTAGTGATGCTTGGCGCAGGTCCACAGAGAGGTGCATTATGGGAGCTTTGCAAATGTCTCAGCACTGGGATATCAGCGTAGAACAGTATATGGTAATGCCTTGTGAGAGTCCTGTTTCTTCCATCGTGGCACAGTTTATCAGATGGGCAGAGATCCTTCAGACACTCGTGTTTTTGCTGCTGGGCAGCCCATGTTTTGTATCGAGTGCAAACCTCTCTCGTAGGCACACTTCTACTACCACAAAAAGAACTCCTGAGAACTGTGGCAGAATGAAGTATTAAAATGGTGCAATAGTTCATTTCAAAACTGGCTGTAAAACCCTTCTTTTTAAGCCAATGCATTTGAAAAATCGTTGATAAACCCTTTTTTGTCCATTTTTATGAACTTTTCTTGGTGGGCAAATCTTCCCTAACCCCTTTCAATCCCTGTCACGTGTAGTATGTGTATGCAAAGAACTGACATTATTAAGGCATTATTGGTTAACCGCTGTATTTCATATCTAGGAACCAGGAAATGTCAAAATGCAATAACAGATTGCCTGAGCGGAAGTCAAGCTCAGCTAACTGCAGGATTTGTAACATTTTTAAAGGACACCTATAAAGTTGTATTCATAAACCCCTTGTCAGCCTCCAACCCTTAAGTATTTAGAGGGCAGACTTACAAGCCCCTGCGCCTCTTTTACGCCGCCGGTGCGCCACTTTTGTGACGCAGCAGCGGTGCAAAAGATGCGCCATTGTGCAGGGTATTTACAACGTGTCGCATCTGGGAGATGCGTCACGTTGTAAAGCCCTGCGCCAGAAGTAGGCGTCCCGGCTCGGGGGGCGGGGGGGACGTTCTGGCGCAGGAACGCCTCCTAAAAGTGGCTGAGTGAAATCTACAAGATTTCACTCAGTCACTTTGGGGCCCATGCTGAGTCAAAACCCTGCGCCTGCTTGAAGCAGGCGTAAGGATTGACGCATCATTACAAAGATAGGGCCCCCCGGAGCATTTCTGAAGCTGCGTCATGCTTATGGCGCAACTCCAGCTAAGCGCCGCGTTAATGGCACAGATGCGTCCCGCATCTGTGCCGTTTTTTTCCAATGAAGCCCCGCATTGTAAATGCGGCTCATCCATGGTGGTGCAGCCATGACGCATAATAACTGGCGCATCCCTGCTGATATGCAGGGATGCGCCACTTATTGTAAATCTGCCCCTTAGAGTTCTAAATTTGGACACTTTGCACCTGTTTAGATCCTTACATGTTAACAGCATCTAGTGTGTTAGTTGGATTGAGCACAGAGGCGGGGACTAACGTGATAGTTCCAGCCTGTACAATGCACTTTACACCTCCATAGTACGAGGAGTTACCAACAGTTTCCTTTTATACTGGATCAATTTCATAGGCAGTTTTATTATGTCTCAAGTTAAGAATAAATGTAAGAATATTTAATTTAATTTTACACATTGAAATTTTTTTTATTTTTCACGGTTTAAGAATGACGCCGGCACTATATTTTCGTATGGTACAGTGCACTTTACGTCACTCATGAATGAAATATGAGTTATGTTGCTTCTTTGGCACATTGCATCAATCAAGTGATGAGGAACTTGTGAGGCATTAATCTAGGAGTGAGGCCCGCACCACAAAGTTTGGGATCACATTCTGTTTGTGCACTTTGAAACAGCTTTTATATTAACACTAGCAAACTACAGAGGGCAGAGGCCAATAGAACCTAGCACTCTACCTAAGTGGTAGTGTCGTTTTGTAACTAGGTGCACGAAACCTGGGAGTGCTTCCCCCTCCACTCCCCACAACTTGTAAGTAATAACCTACAAATACTTGACACAAACAAAGAATGGTTTCAGCACACTAAAAACTGATCAGTATTTTAGATTCTTAGACACAATTACATATCAACCTGTATTGCAAATAGACACATAAGAAAAGGTCAGACTACAGTCGATGTTCTTTTTTTCAAATCTTTTTCTTCCTTTATTGTTCAAATTACAAAAATTCTTCCATTTCATAAAACATCCAACACATAGCCAACGCGTTTCGTCTCTTTTTCTAGAGACTTCTTCAGGGCTTTATAATGGATTGTATTATCCTCTCAGTGGTTTCATGTGAGAAGAAAATAATTGAATGTCGCTTCTCCTCTGAGATAACTTGCGAGCCTATGGTCCAACTCAAATTTATATTCTCATAAGTAAGAACAGCCTTCTATTGTAGCTTCATAAAGTGATTAGGTCGAACATAGTGGCATCGTGACCGCACGTCCGACTTCCCGTAATCAATGGTTCTTCATAGGCCACTGTGCCATGTTAGGATTGTTGCTTATGAACTGCAAGTTACAAAAGGATCTCTGTGACAAAAGCAGTAACCCCCTAAGCTATCCACATAAAATACAGTTCTGTGATCTGCATGGTATACGATTTTTGCATCAGGCATATTAACCCTCTGTGCTACTTTATGATGAGTTAACATTGGAAAATGTATTAAAGAACTGAGAAACAAAAAACTACTAGACAAAACTCCGATCTCTCGCAATCTGAAACATGAATCACCAGAGTTATATTGCCATTTTTATTGTTACCTAAAAACTGCTGGACACACAAGGAACTCAGCAGCAGGTGCTTTTCCAATCATAGCCCCCTCCCCCCAGCTCAGCACCAGGTGTGACTGCACCGGTCGCACCGCACTGAACCCGGCCCTTATAATCAGAATAGCGGAATAACTTTTACTCGCAGCCTTAGAAATCAGGAGTAATGAATAAGTATATGTCCAAAGTAAGGTTCTGTTACTTAATCAGCAACTGGAGGTTTAAGCCTCCCCCTTCCCTTCTCCCCCCTCCCCCATTGAAGTAAGTAGAGGGTAATGTGATTGAGGGATCCTCAGATGGTTAAAAGCAGACCCAATGAACCATTGCTGAATTGTGACAATGCCTTGCTTTTATATAGCAGTCCAAACTCCACATCCGCCGTGTGTAAGCACAGTAGAAGATAGAGGCTTTTATTACCCATTTTATTACTACTCAGTTTACCGACCTTGCCCAAGACTCAGCCTTGCTGGGAGTTGAACTCGCGACCTGTCAATCACTGCATTTGTTAGTGACAGGTGGTTAGCTCACTGAGCCATCCTGCTGGCATTGATCCCAACATTATTTGAAAGTCTAAACAAACAGATTAAGTTACAACACTTGGCGACGAATCCACATGAATCAACAGGGGTTTCTGTCGCAGTCCTACCTTAGATTCAGCGACTGCCATTGGACACAGGGTCCCGATTCACAAAAGTAATCTGAGACAAAGTCCTAACTTTGCGACTTTCGATATTCACAAAAGGCATTTAGGAGGAGTAAAGCTAAGATTTTGTCTCAGATTATTCTAGTGAATCGGGACCATTGAGTGGCATAGGCAGCAGCTGGGAGTGACTGCGGCAGAGGTCAGATGAAGGACTGACTGGGGCTGGTGCCTCTTTATTCAGCATGGTCAGTCACTGAATGAAACACCAGCACACACACATCTGGATCAATCTTCTCTTAGGACAGGGGTTCCCAACCTGGGGTGTCTGCACCTGCCATGGGGTGCAAGATGCCGTTACTGGGGGAACGGCAAAGAGGGAAAGTATGTGACATCATTTACATTTGCATTTCATGCATAGAGTTAAAAGCAATTTTTTTTAACTTCAGTTTGTTCTCCAGCAGTACTGTATGTGGTTCAATCTATTCTTCATAAAAAGGCACATTTGAATGCTGGTTTTCACGTCTAGTTTAGATCTGGTGGGACAAAGGCGGAATGAATGGCTGAGGAAATTGGAAAATGTTTCTTTACTGATTGAGAATACAACTACAATATCATGTTCTAACGCAACTGCCCAAGACAAAGTAAAGATGATTGAACTATTACAAAAATGAAAATACTTCAATGCTGTGTAATGCATGGTACAGTGGGAGCAGAACCCCAATACTCTCTTTCACCCCCGGTTATGAAACAGATTTTTCCTCAGACGTTCTGCTGCAGCACCCTTGATCGACCCTAAAAAGACATCTCTGTTCTTACCATAAATCTCATAAAAAAACATTTTGAATTGGCAAATAACTGGGACCCCTCTATCAAGGAGTTACAGGCCAAGGGAAAGTAAAAGACGCTAGGAAGGAGAAATGCTTTAATTTACCCGTTATTCTCCGACTTTACATGCGTGCTGTACTGTGCGGAACACATACAAAGTGGGAAAAGGTTTAAAGTTAGTCTAAGCACAGTATTTTGTACTGGAACTGTATCCTGTGCTGGACTCACGGAGACACCCTTGCACTGTGGTGCAAAGGTGTGTCTGTGGTGCATATTTGTGTGACAAGCTAGTAATTCTGTCCCAAAGTCCAGGAGCAAAAGGTAAAGTGTCATTACAATCCCTCAAATCCAAGAGTTCTGATACACATTTGCACATTTGCTAAGAAAATTCAGCATGGCATGATCACCACTATCACAACATTAACCAATTACAAAGAAACACGTCATATAATGAAGTGAAATACCTCTGACCCCTCTACGAGCTCCGAATACACATCGTGTTTCATTTACTGAACAATAAGCTTTTCAGCAGGCAGCGTCAAGAAGCTTCAGGGAGCTACAGCTGGAAGAGACCAACCATCAGAATTAGCTACTTCACAATACGAGGAACGTTTCATTCAGGGCACAGCAGCTCTAGGGAAGTTGCCAATTGTGTGGTAGTGCCCTGGGTGCTCTGCAAAGTCTGAAGAAACCAGGAGCAGAGAAGGCCATCGAGGTGGGGGAGGGGGGAAGGGGCACGATTGGGAGGGGGAAGGAGCTGGATTCACAGCACATCAAAAACAACATCCATTGAACTAAACTGGTGCCCATATATATAAAACACGTTAATAAACACACTTTATATATAAGCTGGAAATATTGTTTCAATCACATCATTATTAATGAATCGGTTCCAACTAGAATTCACCATGAACGTCATTAGTATCTAAAATAATGTTGTCGCCCACAATTGCACTTAAAACACTTCTACGGCATGTAAAGGTGGAAATTAAATATTGTGCGCGTGGCATTTTCTACTGACTCCTAAATAGTGTTCAACCTACCTAGGCAGCACTGGTGGGATGTAAGAAGCCACTCCAAAGAGTGACGGCATCATTGGAGTAGTAGCCAGCACTGGTATTTGGACAAAATATCAAATTATAAATATCAAGATACACAAATATTGATTTTTTAATATTGTGACACTTAAATATCGTGATGCAGAAATATTTTTGACAAGAATATTGATTTTTAGGTAAGCAATATTGTTTTCAAGAATATCTGTGTTTTTAATATCAATTTCAATATTATCGATGCATGAGGTCTTGTAAATGGATGTATGAATGAATCATAACAGGTACAGAAGTGAGTTGAACGGGGAACAATGTGTGACTTCACCATGCAGAGACTAGACAGTGTCAGGAGAGGCTGAGAATCAATTCTCGTTGGATGCACTACTCTAGTCATGGACCACTGACGCGTCACAGCTACCGCTTCATGTCTGTTGAAGAACCACACCTTGGGGTCACTGATGGCTTTAATACTGTGTTGATCTTTGTGACCCATTGGTCAAGTCATGTGAAACAATCCCCTTTAGCGAAAAGTACTTGGACTTTGCATTCTGTTGGCCGTTTTGGTTTTGTCCCTGTCTAGTGAGGTTCCTCTGGGTTTTCATTGATCTAAAGTCCAAACTTGTGTTTTTTCTTATTTATTTTAGTATCAGGAAATTGGAAGAGCAAGTGGTGCAAACCTAGAACAGGTTTTTAGCCTGAAAGAGTCGCAACCAGAGATTGTGAAAATAAAAACCTACACAAGCCAAGGGACGCAGAGCGGCTATCAGGAACTGGAGACAAGGACAAGAGCTCCCACGCCCCTGAAACAAACATCTGAAGGGTAAGTATCAACAGAGGCCAACTCAAACCTGGACTGTTTGCTCCAACAGACTTGATGTGGTGCAAGCTCATGAACGGACTCTTTACACCTCACTGGCCCCACCTGACCCCACCTGCCCACCTGGCCCCGCCTGACACCACCTGGCCCCACCTGGCCCGCCTGACGCCACCTTGCCCCACCTCCCCACCTGGCCCCACCTGCCCACCTGGCCCCACCTGCCCACCTGGCCCCACCAGTCGCCACCTGCCCACCTGGCCCCACCAGTCGCCACCTGCCCACCTGGCCCCACCTGCCCACCTGGCCCCGCCTGACACCTCACTGGCCCCGCCTGACGCCACCTGGCCCCACCTCACCCCGCCCGACGCCACCTGGCCCAACCTGGGCCCACCTGACCCCACCTGCCCACCTGGCCCGGCCTGATGCCAACTGGCCCAACCTGACCCCACCTGGCCCCACCTGACCCCACCGGGCCCCACCTGACCCCACCAGGCCCCACCAGGCTCAGTCCCACAAGAGCAGGTCAACCTTCACATGTCCCCTTCACTGCACTTTCCTTGATTTAGAGACCAAACAGGTCCCCCATGAGTGGGCCGTGCCAGCGTTGTACGCCCTACTCGTCCAGTCAGTACATAAAGTGTACAGTACATGATAACGCTTTCTTTTAACCCTAACACTGCACACAGTGGACTCACCCCTTGTACTGCTGTTGCTATCCTCAGCGGGAGCTTTGCTAGCTAGGCCTGTGTTTGTGAGGTGCGACCCTTCACGCCTCACTTTTGAGTGCATCTCGCTAGCCCTGCCATGATTGGAGGGCCTCTCTGGCCACCATGATACTGTTATGTGTATATATATAAGTACCTATGTACATACATACATACGTACATATAAACATACATAGATACATGCATACATATATACATACATACATAGATAGATAGATACATACATACATAGATACATACATAGATACATACATAGATACATACATGTATACAGACATACATAGATAGGTAGATACATACATACATACAAACATACATACATACATACATAGATACACACACCCTACCGCCCCTTCTCACACTGAAGTCTTACTACTCCCCTGTGAACCTTCTTTCTCTGTCTGCTTAAACTCCTTCCCAATCCCTTTTACTCTGAATAAGGTCTCTACAGGAATTCACTAGCGGCAGAGGTGAAATGTGTCAAAGCAATCACAAATGCAAAAACAAAGATAGTCTCAAAGAAACAGAATCACCTTCCCCATTGCACCTCCAACCTGCACCACGAGGGACAGGCCCTTTGACAACATCTCAAAGAGACAGTATGGAAGCCCTGTACAGGCAGAGCCCCTGTGGCATGGAATCCTGTTGAGTTAAAAGCATCCTATGGGAGTAGGAAACTCCCTGACACTAGAACAGCACAGACAACAGCTTTACCCCCAGCAATGTCACAAGTTACCAAATCTCAATTCATTCAAAGTTTCTAAGAAGGCTCACATCCAATCACCTGGAACCTGTGATGTTAATGACATGGGTGTTTCTGGAAAGGAAGGTATGTTGAGGCATTCTCTTGCCAGTCAAACTCCACTAGTTAGAGTCCCCACAGGTCAGGATAGTGGGGTACAGGATTTAAAAGCCTCAGAACGTCCTGGCACCCCTTCATGTCTGCCTCTCAGTCATTCATCCATCAACCCCACACAGGCCTTGGAGTGAAGAGCGATGAAGCATTCTGTGCTGGAAGCTGCGTGGGTGCTAAAGGAACGACGACAAGAAGAGGGGAGTCTCCGGATTAAACTCAGGATCATGTTCCTCTGCAGCGAAACCAAGGACTCCTTGGCAAGCTAGGTATCTTTTTAATGAACTCAGCAGAAGTCTGCAGAACATTCAGACTGTGGCGGACAAAACCATTCTCAACCTCCCGCGCCACACTCGCATCACACCTCACCTGAAGGCGCTCTGCACAAACGAGCACAATTCAAACTCCTCACCCACGCTTTCAAGGCGCTACAGCCTGGCGTATGTCAACAATCACATCTGCTTACACAAACCTTCCAGGCACCTCCACTCGTCTGGGCTCTTACTGAGCCCACCCCACGCATAAAGAGAAACCAGTTCTGGCAGTCTAGCCGTCGCCTACATCGCTCCTAAAGCATGGAACGGCCCGCCGCTACGCATCAGAGCCTCCCCGCACTTCCTGAGTCCTGCAAGAAGCTGAAGACTTGGCTTTTCGAATAGTCCCACTGGGTCTTGGGTTTGGCTAGACTCACACCTGCTCAGAACAAGGATACCCTCCGGGTGACAGTGCGCTCAACAAATCTGCATAACAGAACATTACATAAAATAACAGAACAATTATCTGAGCCAACAGTCGGATCGATTCAGGTCCACAGCCAGGCTTCGGTCTGGATATCTCTCCAGCACAGACATCAAGACAAAAGAATTCCCTGGCAGCACCAACGAAGAACCTCCTCTCCGAAGGGGTTTGCGTACCAGAAAACAGGAGGAATAACAACTGGGACCAGATCAGGTGATACTCAGAAGACTGATAGAGGCAGAGAGAATCACCACTGAGGAGGTGATCACCAGATCTAATGACAAAACATCAAAAGATGAAGACAGCAGGACTGATGGACGGAGGAGGGGTGGGGGGGAGGGGTAGAGCTGCTGATCACCGGATACATCTGAAAAATCTAGTGGAATCAAATTGCCCAGAGATGCAGAATCCTTCAATTAGTCACATCGAGCCACTGCTAGCCCTGGAACCAGCGCAGGAGTATTCGCAAACATCTCGCCCTCCAAGGCCTTGCTCTCTAACCCGAAGGAGGTGGCGCTGGACGTATAAATGACAATCCCAGAATCGACACACTTACAAACATAGAAAAATCTAAGATCTACTGAAGTGTAGAGATAAGAAGTACAAGCCACTCTAATACAGAGCTTTGATCCAGGGATGATCATGTTCAAAGGGATTTACTGAAAGCAGGATCATTGTGGGTTAATTATTATTGATGAAAAATATGGCTATGAGAAGTTAAAAGGTCAGAGATAAAGTTAGTCCTCACATCCTTTCCATTCAAGAAGATAAGCCACAGCCATAATCATTAAACTGAACAAGCATTGGTAAAGACAATGAGTCTTGGTATTGCTACCATACGCGGGCCGATTTGCATTGCTAATGTTTTTTTGCCTCTTTAGAGGCCTTAATGATAACAAGCACCAAAACAAAAACATGCCCGCTAAGGCCCCGATTCACAAAGGTAAACTTAGACCTAGGGTCTAAGTTTAGATCTGAAGTCTAAACTTAGAGCCTGATTCACAAAGGCCAATTTGGACCTGAAGTGTGAAAGTTTAGACATGAAGTGTAAGTTTCGACCTGAGGTCTATGTTTAGGCTTGAAGTGTAAGTTTAGACCTGAGGTCTATGTTTAGACTTCAAGTGTAAGTTTAGACCTGAGGTCTATGTTTAGGCTTGAAGTGTAAGTTTAGACCTGAGGTCTATGTTTAGGCTTGAAGTGTAAGTTTAGACCTGAGGTCTATGTTTAGGCTTGAAGTTTAAGTTTAGAACTGAGGTCTATGTTTAGGCTTCAAGTGTAAGTTTAGACCTGAGGTCTATGTTTAGGCTTGAAGTGTAAGTTTAGACCTGACGTCTATGTTTAGGCTTGAAGTGTAAGTTTAGACCTGAGGTCTATGTTTAGGCTTGAAGTGTAAGTTTAGACCTGAGGTCTATGTTTAGGCTTGAAGTGTAAGTTTAGACCTGAGGTCTATGTTTAGGCTTGAAGTGTAAGTTTAGACCTGAGGTCTATGTTTAGGCTTGAAGTGTAAGTTTAGACCTGAGGTCTATGTTTAGACTTCAAGTGTAAGTTTAGACCTGAGGTCTATGTTTAGGCTTGAAGTGTAAGTTTAGACCTGAGGTCTATGTTTAGGCTTGAAGTTTAAGTTTAGACCTGACGTCTATGTTTACGCTTGAAGTGTAAGTTTAGACCTGAGGTCTATGTTTAGGCTTGAAGTGTAAGTTTAGAACTGAGGTCTATGTTTAGGCTTGAAGTGTAAGTTTAGACCTGAGGTCTATGTTTAGGCTTGAAGTGTAAGTTTAGACCTGAGGTCTATGTTTAGGCTTGAAGTGTAAGTTTAGACGTGAAACCTACGTTTAGACTCGAAGTGTAAGTTTAGACCTGAAACTGAAATTTAGGTTTGAAGTGTAAGTTTAGGCCTGAAGTCTAAGTTTACACTCGAAGTGTAAGTTTAGACCTGAATGATATCGCTTTGCCCTTATAGAGTGATATCGCTTTGCCCTTATAGAATGATATCACATTGCTCTTATAGAATGATATTGCACATTTCAGTGCAATATACACTTTTGATTCAACTGAGGAGCTCAGATTCACTAGCCGTTGGCTATTAGGTTTGAGCTTCAAGAGGGTAGTTGCTACCGCTATCACGCAGGGCCAACTGCTTTAACAGGGGCTTTTACAGGGGCGGCTCCTCCATGTGGGTGGAGAAGCAGTGTGCCACTGCTGAAGCAGAAAAATAAAATGGTATATTTATAAATACCATATATTATACATACCATTTTATGTTTCTGCTTCACGCACGGCGAGAAAGCAGAAGGGTTTGGTTGGGGGTGGGCAGGCGGTCCTGCTCTATGGCAGGGGATGAGTGGCTTGCCCACTCTGAGAGCACTGATTGTTTGGTCGGCCCCAGGGCCGATCAAACCAGTCATACGCACTCTCCATTTACTCCTGTAGGCTGCATGCAGCCTACATGGAGAAAATGGCCTCCCCATAGACACCTGTGAGGTCGGTGTTTCAAGCAATCACAACTCTGCCATTGCAGCAATGTGAGTGGCTTAGGGGAGGGGAGGGAGGCTGCCTGCTTCCTTGTAAGCATGATAGAAATGGGGTAGCCCATAAGGTATGGACCTGGGTGAATATAATTGTAAACAAACAGTGGTCCTGAACCTATAAATCACAGTATTTTGAACAAATCAAGAATGAATCAATATTTAAGTAAGAAAGCAACAATGATCTGTCTGCTATTGGTAAAAAGACTATAGTGTCTTTGAAAGGAAGCCTTACACCACGGTTAGAGAAAATATATTATCATAGCGCCATGATGCTCCTTCCGGAGCGACCGCCTGCGCTTTATAAATACCATTCCAAATTCCAAATATTCCTATTTAATTTTTATATTTATATTTTTGCAATACTTTTTATCAATAAAAACACAAAGGTTGCCCCAGAACAGGAGCGTGCAAAGGAAAGATGTGATTCAGAAAAATGAAAACAAGTGAAAAGAAGGGGAAGATGAATAAAGAAATAGTGATTAAGAGATAATTTGCATAATTTTACAATCAATACAGAACAAAATTCTTCGTTGTATTGAACACCTGGCCAACAACATAGTCCTCACAATCTAGTCAAAAAATATTGTGTTACATGAGCCTAAGTATCATCAATTTTGCACTGTGTACAATGTTAACAAACAATTGGTCCAAGGTGTATGTATAGAGATGTTTGTGTTTTTATTGATAAAAAGTATTGCAAAAATATGAATATAAAAATTAAATAGGAATATATTTTCTCTAACCGTGGTGTAAGGCTTCCTTTCAAAGACACTATAGTCTTTTTACCAATAGCAGACAGATCATTGTTGCTTTCTTACTTAAATATTGATGCATTCTTGATTTGTTCAAAATACTGTGATTTATAGGTTCAGGACCACTGTTTGCTTCCTTGTAAGAGCAGAGAGGTTGCGGGACCGGACCAGGTTGGCGAAGGTACGTTAACCTTTTTATTTTATTTTAAAGTAAACCTTCCCCACCCGACCCCCGCACCCACCATCAAATCATGCCAGCCACGACTGTGCTTTAAATTCATCTTGTCAGTTAAATCTAGCCTCTTCATGGCACACTGCAATAGTATCTCTCAACAAAAGGGGGGAACAATGGTGGGGGCTTTTTAAAGAGGTCCAGGGTCCATGCCCACCTGAGTCATGCTCAACAAAAAAGTTTGGAGCTGTTCCTATTTGAATGTGGCCATCCACCAAAGAGAATTAGTGGTGGGTGGTTGGGCTGTAAGGGTAAAAGAAGGAGAAGTGGGGCGGAGAAAGAGGGATAGGGGGATCCCGCTTTTGCATAAACTAGGGTTCTCACACACCCAGCAAGCTAGGTGTCATGCTTCATCATTTGGACCTGCTCCTCGTTGGACCGGCGCTGCAATGTCCAACGGGCACCCGCGAAGGGGCTCTTTATCTGAGATCTTTTGTTCCTTAGCCGTATGATGAAGTGGGGGTGTGTGGCCCATGGTAGTGTAGATGGTCAAGTGGTGGAGTGAGTGCGTGGATGATTTAAAAAGGTTAGATAGCCTAAGTAGATATATTTATTCTGGTTGGTAATCCACCTTGGTAAAAACAGTTGAGTGGCAGTTCCCTCGGGGTGGGATAGTCAGTTGCTAGACTGCTCTACTCTCTGGGTCAACATGTTTCTTGCCCTAGTGGTTAACAGTATACCGTGGCAATTCTTCAGGACCGCTGCCAACCTCGCTCACCAACGACCCAGGGGCTGGCAGTGGGGTAGGTCTTATCGCTTGGACCACAGGAGACACAAGGCACCGACTATTGCCACGCCGGCAAGAACTGTCTACCCCTGTTGAGGCACCCCTCACCAAAATGGGAGGCATCTTTAGAATGACTGCATGATTATGTGACATGTAGTGACAACTGATTGCTAACACTTCATTAGAAGCACCATTCAGTGTAGATTTTACTTTTCACGTGTACTGTTTTTATACACATCACGTTCCTGAAAAATTGCTGTTAACCACTAGGGCAAGACACATGTTGACCCAGAGAGTAGAGCAGTGTAGCAGCTGACTATCCCGCCCCGAGGGAACTGCCACTCCACTTTGTTTTTACCAAGGTGTATTACCAACCAGAATAAAAATATCTACTTGGACTATCTAACCTTTTTTAATCATCCACGCACTCACTGCACCACTTGACCATCTACACTACCACGGGCCAGCTGGTCCAACAAGGAGCAGGTCCAAATGATGAAGCATGACACCTAGCTTGCTGGGTGTGTGAGAACCCTAGTCCCGCAAAAGCGGGATCCCCCTATCCCTCTTTCTCCGCCCCACTTCTCCATCTATTCCCCTTACAGCCCAACCATCCACCACTAATTCTGTTTGGTGGATGGCCACATTCAAAGAGGAACAGCTCCAAACTTTTTTGTTGAACACTGCAATAGTACCCATATTTTAAAACTGCACCAGGCATTATCTGCACTGTTGTAGATCCATTTCTTCACTCGATTCCATGGTTGAAGTGATTTTCCATATTGGCGTTGTCAGAATTCGGCCTTGGTGTGCAGATGCAAGAGTCTTGTCTGAGGTACAATATGGGTTCAGAGAAGGGCCTGGAACAAGGTGAAAAATGCTTTAATCTGCATATGCTAATTAGCAAATATACTGCTGTGAAAGGAGGCCCCCCTGTATCTATTGTTCATGGATTTAAGCTCTGTCTTCAATTGAGCGAGCAGATCAAAACATTGGGGCCTTCTCACTGCTCTGAGTATGGACTTGCTAAAGTCAGTTCCTCCTTGCTCTTCACACAGGTGTTTCAGCTTCTATGAGATTTGGAGAAGGGGTGAATGTCCACGGTGGTTATCCCTGAATTGACGGATAAGACAAGGCTGTGTCAGGGCACCCATCCTGTTCCTGCTGTACATGAACAACCTTTATCCCTTTCTAATTGCTCCTGGACAAGATATGCTTAAAGTAACTTTACCTTTATACCGACTCTTGTGTAGCTGATGATGCGGTGTTAATGTTGTGGACCCCTAACAGACTAAAATCAAATTGATAAATTTATAGAGTTCATGGAAAATCTTGAACTTGAAATCAATCTAGAAAAAGATTTTATAGGGCCTGTTGTCCAAAAAGTTCTAAATCAACAGTTTTAATATCAAGGGTAAGAGAATCGAAAGGCTTAGCCATTTCTCATATGAAGCTATAGTCAAACCTGTCTAGTAGGCAACAAACGTTTGTCCAATCAGTTATTACTTTTTTCAATGTTTTCGACAATATAGGTAACAAACCCTTCAAGCCCTTACCAAAATGTATAAACTGAGGTGTCCACCCATATTAACTCACCGGGCAGGGTTGTTGGGTTAACTTGCGATAAGTATTATGCATGGGGAAGAGAACCGCTCTGTAGACGTCTATTGGGGTTACCCCAAGTACCCCCAGCTACTTCCTGCACGAGGAAGTGGGGCTGTGCTATGTAGAAGCTCTCATAAAACAGGCTCCAAATCCAATCTGGTTGTGTGTCTGGTCAAATCCTCAAACCGCTTTAAATCAAAAGATTACACAGGATTGACTTGCATGCAACTTTGGCCATACCTTAAAGCATACTGCTAAGATCCTTGGAAGACTTGAGTCATTTACCAGCCCCAATATGATTACTAAAGGGGAGATCACCTAGATTAAAGAAGTTTTTAGGGAGCACATGAACTCCATCAGAGAGGGTGCGGATTTCCAAAATACTCCATATGGGATTATTGTTTAATCGAGACTACAGGGGAAATGGAACCATATCTGACCAGGTTTTTAAACCCATGGGAAAGAACTCCTTTAACAAGATCCCATTTAGGGACAATCCTTTACCTCCTCGATTTTCCCTTGGAGCAATATATTTTAGCCACTGCACTAGTTTGTCCATGCAAAGAATCTTCTACTGAAACCTTGTTGCGCATTGTATATAAAAAAAAACGTTATTAACCTTTTATGTGTCATTTTTTAATGCATATTCTTGAAGAATGTAAATTTACTAAATGCAAACAAGCACATTATTTCTAACGAACATTGAAGAACTCATGAATGTGCTGTTCAGTGGGTAGCTTTTTAAATTATCTGCATATTGTAGATCATTGCTGTTTTAATGAGCATGGTTTTATTTTTATAATATTTAATGAACTGATGGCATTTTATTGATTGTAAAGTGTAATGTTCTTTTAGGATTATTTTCACTAATGAAATAAAGATTAAAGTATATCTTCCAATTCAATACTCCGGCCAGCATGCCATTCACATAGGCCGCCTCATCAACCCTCAACTATAAATTCAGTTTGGAGCCTTTAAAAACCTGGTGGAGCATTGGAATTGCCACATCAAGTTTTTGACCACATGATTACTGTTAAAATACAGAAAATTCTGCATTTACCCAGATGTGATTTTTTTTCTATGTATTATCTTAAGATCTGGAAAGATAATGTTCTATTTTTAAATCTCCAGGTGGTGGAAGCACGCGTAAAAGTGTAAGAAGGAAATTTGTCACCAGAATAAATACCATGAACATGCTGCCCTGGAACTAAGAGAAATACTCCAGACCGCATTGAAGAAGCTTCTTTGTGATAAAGAAGTAAAAAGCACCTGGGAGTGAAAAGTACCACTGATACATGTCTGAACCTCAGATGTAGAGGATCCTGAATCCAAAACATGCACAAGTAATCTGGGAATAAAAGGTTCCTGGACACCATAGTAACAGAGGAACTGATGCTCAGATTCAAACTCTAAGACAGGTGTCTTCAGAGGAAAGAGACATCCTATTGAAACAAAACAGGATCCTGTATTGCATATTAAGACATCCTTGGTTATAAATTTAGTGTGATTGTGTGTTAAGGGGGAGCTGGTAAGAGCAGGTGTGGTGTAAAGTTTGACACAACAGAAGATAGTGATTAGTGGGTAAGTGGTGCCACAAATCACACAATCACAGGGTGAGGGGACTGCAGTACAAACTACACTGAGACAACAAAGGGGAGGGTACACCGGGCAGGTGTGGATTTCATCCATGGCAGCTTCTAACAGAATCACCATCGGGCCACTGGTCGGGGCTATCGACCAGGGCACAAGCTCCACTCGATTCTTGGTCTTCAATGCAAAAACAGCAGAACTACTGAGCCATCACCATGTGGAAATAAAGCAGAAATTTCCAAAAGAAGGGTGGGTTGAACAGGACGCAAAAGAAATTTTGCAATCTGTCTATGAATGTTTAGAAAAGACATGTGAGAAACTGGGTCAGCTGAGTATCAGCATCAGCAACATTAAAGCAATTGGTGTGAGCAATCAAAGGGAAACGACTGTTGTGTGGGATAAAACAACAGGAGAACCACTTTACAATGCAATTGTGTGGCTGGATCTGAGAACTCAGTCTACAGTTGAGAGGCTCCTAAAAAGAATACCAGGAAATGATAAAAACTTTTTCAAGAGCAGGACTGGCCTTCCTCTTAGCACTTACTTCAGCGCAGTGAAGCTGCGGTGGCTCCTGGACAATGTCGAAGACATCCGAAAAGCTGTGGCTGAGGGTCGAGCAATGTTTGGCACTATAGACACATGGCTTATCTGGAATATAACGGGTGGAAAGAACGGAGGTGTACACTGCACGGATGTGACCAATGCTAGTCGAACAATGCTGTTTAACATCCACACATTGGAATGGGATAGCGAACTCTGCACGTTTTTTGATATTCCTAAGGATTTGCTTCCAGACGTAAGGAGCTCCTCAGAGATCTATGGACACATGAAATCAGGAGAACTAACTGGCGTACCCATATCTGGTTGCTTGGGTGACCAGTCAGCAGCGTTAGTGGGACAAATGTGTTTCCGTGATGGGCAAGCCAAAAATACGTATGGAACTGGCTGTTTCTTGCTGTGTAATACTGGGCAAAAGTCTGTGTTGTCTGAGCATGGTCTTCTCACAACGGTGGCCTACAAACTGGGTAGGGACAAACCTGCCTGCTATGCACTTGAGGGATCGGTCGCTATAGCTGGAGCTGTTGTGCGTTGGTTGAGAGATAACCTTGGCATTGTGAAGTCAATTGAGGAAGTCGAAAGACTTGCTTCTGAAGGTGGAACCTCCTACGGCTGCTACTTTGTCCCAGCATTCTCTGGGTTGTATGCACCATATTGGGAGCCCAGTGCAAGGGGTATCATTTGTGGCCTGACTCAGTTCACGAATAGAAGTCACATAGCGTTTGCAGCATTGGAGGCAGTCTGCTTCCAGACACGAGAGATCTTGGATGCAATGAACAAGGACTGTGGAATTCCTCTAAGTCAGCTGAAAGTTGATGGTGGAATGACCTGCAACAAGATACTAATGCAGTTGCAGGCTGATATTCTGTGCATTCCAGTTGTTAAGCCGTCAATGCCAGAAACAACGGCGCTGGGAGCTGCTATGGCTGCTGGGTCCGCCGAAGGCGTTGGAGTCTGGAGCCTCGATCCAGAGAATTTATCTGCTGTGACCTGTGAACGATTTGAGCCACAGATCAACCCAGAAGAAAGCGAATTTCGCTATGCACGGTGGAAGAAAGCAGTGTTGAAGTCAATGAACTGGGAAATATCTGAGCAACCTTCTAATGGAAATGGTGGCAACAGTATGTTCTGCAGTATGCCTTTGGGCTTTTATGTTGTGGGCAGCATGCTAATGTTAATTGGAGCAAAGTGTATCTCCGGTACTAACAAATAGATTAGACTTGAATGATTCAAAATACACAGAATGTATGGGAAGCCATTTGTGTCACAATTACAATTAAAAAATAGCAAATATGCCACTTAATACATTGTCCACAACAAGATTAACATAACACACACCAGAATTAATGTCTCAAAATAAATATAATACATGACAGAATCTATGTAACGTTGCACAGCAGATACGATGCACAGCAGAATGAATATTCTAGATATAGAAAAATATGAGTAAAACGTCTACAAAATGGATAAAACATATATTATAATGCATAGCAAGCATACTGATATAAAAATAGTCTATACTACAAATAAGATAGTAAGCACTGAAATGAAATTGACGTCCACTAAAGAAGAATATGACATTCTCTAAAATGCCTGACACATTCCAAGAGGAATATGACACTATGAAAAGAATATGATTTACTGAAATTAATATAACCGTTATTGAAATGAATGTGACAGACAGTAAACTTAAAATATTATATTTTGAAAATAAATAAAACACATTGAAAAAAGGACACCTAAAATAGAAATTACCCATTAAAATGAACATGACTCACCTTAAAATGAATGTAGCACACATGTGAATGAAAATGAGACAGTTTGAAATTATAAAAGGTATTTTGAAATGAATATGATGCACTTAAGGGAAAATGAAATGAGTGGAAATGAATATGACAAGTGTTAAAATGAACATGACATGAATTGAAATGAATGAAGTTAAACGAATGTGAGAGAATTGTAACATGTATATAATTAATATTCCTGTGTTCAGATGTGACATTTATTGAAATGATGACATCGAAATGATGATGACATTGAAATGATCATGACATGCTTGACAACGAATCTGATTTGTTAAACTCGATATTACATGTGCTAAAATTAATATAAAACACATTGAAAACAAAATAGATCCTGCTCACATTAATATAATGCTCTTCACTTATTCACAGAAAATGTATCAACCTTGTCATAAGTATGTGTAGTAAACCAAACTATTTCAATGTCTGTTGTTTTCCAAAATACAGCTTGAGGCATACAATGAACATGCAGCGGGAGGAGCTTGTGGAACAAAGATGGAGGCAGAGTGTCTATCTTATCACAGGGATAGTTGGTATGGCTCTTGAGCACATGGACAGGCAGAGAGAGGGAAGGACCACATGGACAGGCAGAGAGAAGCAAGGACCGCATGGACAGATAGAAGCAAGGAGCATGAAGAAAGTGACCCGATTAGGGCCACCTGGGTCACTTGCAACCACCTCTCATACAAATGAAGAGTCGGTCAGACAGTAGAGAATACAAACCAAAGTAATTTATTAGTGAGTCATTAGAGCGGAGTCCAGTCTGACCAGCCTCCTTAGAATGCTGCAGAAGGACTGACCCCCTTCAACGTGGTAACATAAGATATACATTTCCAGCACCCCTAAAGACGCACCTAGACTGGAATTTTAGAGTCTGGGAGCTGATGAACAAAGGAGGTACAGAAGGATGGGCTACAATCTTGAGACTGGGTACATGCTGTTTTGGTTTCAAGGTTACTCTGCCCGTGCCCGTCTCTCTGAGAGTGGGAGCAGGCCTACCTACTGGGAAAGGCATGCAATGAAAAAACGATCTATTCATTAGTGCAGCGTAGTTCAACCTTGAATAATAAAGAGAAAAAATCGAGGCTGTTTTCTGCTGAGGCAGGCAGTATGAAACAGGAGCTTAATTTGGATCATGGTACAAAATGGCAGCTGAATACAAAATGGTGCTGCAAATGCTAACTTACCTCGCACAATGCTAGAAGGAGTCAATTAGATACATTTTTCAGTCTAACAGGCCGTCTTTTTAGCATTTGCTAACAATTTTTTCTAGTGCTAGGAAACCAATAACTGCTCATAAATTAAGAAGACCTCTATTATTTATTTATTTAAGAGTTTTATATAGCGCTAGCTAGACCCTTGGGTATCAGAGCGCTTTACAGCATTGTCACACGTAAGATAAATTTACACAGTAATATGTACAGTGTCAGGAGGACGCATCGCAGAGAATCTTCGTAAAAGAGCACATTGTCCTTCATAAGATATGTTAACATAGTAGGGTGTACGGTGTCTCATGACGCTTCACAGAAATGACGTCGTAGCAGCAACCGTGACTCTTGGCGAGATTAATGAGGTAAGGTCTTAATGTCAAAGTGTCTGTGTGCTGCTATAGGCAGGCTTCGTTGGTTAGGCTTTAGCTATCCATTCGTGAGAGATCGATTAAAGAGGAGGTCTTTGAGCTGCCTTTTGAAAATTTAGTAGGAGGGGTTGGTGCTGATACGGATTGGTATGGAGTTTCATATTCTGGGCTCATTTCCTGCAAAGGAGCGAGATGCGTTTTTTTGTTTGCGAGTTTTCTGAGGGATAAGGAGTAGGGTGTTGGTACTCCTTAGGCCTCTTGTCTGACTGACCTTCTGGAGTTTTGAGGCCAGGTAGGCGGGATTCCCTGTGTGCAGTGCTTTGTGTGTGAGGCACACGGAAATTTTACCTAAACCTCAATTATGAATTCAAACAATAGATGTCGACTGAAGGATAAACACAACTTTATTAGTTTATCCTGACACTGATTTATGTCATTTGTTTTTTACTCAGTTATCGAATTGTTTTTTAACACACAGAACAAAGATAGTTATCAACTTCATGCATTGCCATATAATTTGAAAAAACAATCATAAATGTTTACAATAGAAAACGTAGTGGAAAACATGTAAATGTGCATACAATAATGAAGTGCTCGTGATTATGATAAAACATGGAACAATTTGATCACAAACTAGAAAAAATCACAATGATAGGTAAACAACAGAGGCGCAAAGATACTTTCAAGAACAGCACCCTAATTCCTGAAACAGTATAAATCTTTTGCAATTCAGGAAGAAATGCCCATTCCTGCATCAATAACACTGACAATAAATGTTATTAAAGGGAGTAATGCCGACGCGTTTCGAATCCCGCTAACTGATTCACAGGATTCTCATCAGGGCAGTGTGAATCAGGTCCATGGGTACTATTTACAAAAAAAGAAAAAAAGGAGTGTTTTAGCAAGACATGGGGTCCTCAATCCAAACAAAAATTTGGAAACTGTGCATCGCCAGGATGCGGCATACCTAAAATGATTCTTGCCCAAGGATGCGCTTGCTTTGTGGTATTGTGTATGCTGTGGGTGTCCGCTGAAACAGAGTGGACATTGTGTCAGACAACATTTTCAAAGGGACAGGGTGTTGCTCACTGAGGTTCATCTGCGAGCAGGGAGAGGCATTTACCTTCACTTAACGTGCTCCGGCGGCGTTTCTGCCGTGTCCCGGATGGACTGTTTCCTTTCCCACTGTGTTACGTCCCTGAAAAATCATATTGTATCGTAAATAAGGATTTTGAGTGTCCGCTACCCTAGTGAAGCTGGTGAGTAGAAAGAAAATTGCGACGTACTCATTTTAGGACCTGTAAGCGCGGGAAATAATCTTGCTCCAATTTCGAGGATTTCTTTCTGTATGGATTAAAAAAGGGCGGAGGAGAATCACTCGGTTGGTCTGTTTGTTCAAAAGCTAAATGAAACGGACCCTATTGTGTCACCGAAGCTTACCGATAAGCTGCACGTTTGTCCCCACTCGTCAGTTTCACTGCAACACGGTACTCACGGGTTGTAGGTGTCCGCGGAAGTGCCAGTCGATTATTAGATGTATCATATGATGATTTGTGGCCAATCAGGAACTTGGTGGCCGCGAATCCATACTAGTGACTTCTGGGATTTGTAGTGCTGTGCTATAGTCCATGATACTCACGCCCTATTGATTTCACTAAGACAGTTGAGGCCCTTATTGACACTGTCAAATTTCAAAATAAGGTATGCCTCTTTCCGCAATAACATGGTGTCCACATTGGACTGACGTTTCGAGTCAATCCAGACCAATATTGTCCATTTAAAATCATTTTCACTGTGATTGTTGTTCATAAAATGTTCAACCATTGGTGCGGACAGTATCTTTTTCTTTATTCGCGAACGATGTTGGGTAATCCTTACATTGATGGACTGACTTGTCTTGCCAATGTACACCCTGTTACACGGACAAACCACAGCATAAACCACATTTTTGGTCTTACAATTTGTAAATGCATCGTGTTTCCATTTGACTCCATCATGGATAAAAACATTGCCTTCAATTGTGGTAGAACAAGACACACAATTGCCACATTTATGATGCCCACATATCGGTTTCAGATTCCACTGTGCTATGAGGACACTTTTTTGTTTCGGAATGTGGCTATCTGCTTTGATAAGCTGTTGCCCTATGCTGATGTTCTTCCGCATGGTGAAGATCGGTTTTTGTAAGGGGTACTCTAGCTTTTCCAATAAATGCCAGTTTTTTAAGATGATGCGTTTGAATTGATTAGTGTGTTGGCTAAAAGTTGTTACGCACACCAGTTTGTCTAATTCCCTTTTCTCTCTCACCTGAAGGAGAGTGTCTCTCGGGGTGAATCTGGCCCTATTTTTGGAATGTTTAAGTAGCTTTTTTGGGTAACCCCGTTTCACCATTTCACTGCAGAATGTTGTTGCATGTGACTCGAAATCTGACACATTTGTGCAATTTCGTCTTATCCTTAACAGTTGCCCATAAGGCAAGTTCTCTTTCAAGCACTGTGGATGTGAGCTAGTATAATGAAGAATGGTATTTCTGACCGTTTCTTTTTTGTGCAAGGAAGTTGTCAGCTTTGTATCACCAATGCCTACTGTGACGTCAAGGAAGGTCATTTTATTTTTACTGGATTCCAGCGTGAATTTTATGTCAGGATGTCTAGAGTTTAGCCATACATGGAAATGATCGAGTTCCGTCTGGCTCCCCTGCCACAGGAGCCAGACGTCGTCAATGTATCCCAGCCATTGATTTATGTGACCTGAGAAAGGGTTGTTGTTGTGTATGAATCTCTCCTCATATTGTGCCATGTACAGTACAGCCAGCTCCGGCGCATAAGGGTGGCCCATGGCCGTCCCTTTAATTTGAATGAAGAAATCATTTTCAAACTTGAAATAATTGCTCCGTAAAGTGATTTCAGCCAAGGATACAATAAATGAGGTGGGTACCCTATGGGGCCTCTCCCGCTGTTCAAGGTATAGTTCAATCACCTCAAGTGCCTCATTTTGAGGGATTTGGGTATAGAGAGAGGCGATGTCTAGCGTCACCATCAGTTGAGTTTGTTCGTCAAATGTGAGCCCCTCAGTTTTGGTAATGAAATCCGTCGTGTCCCTGAGGTATGATTTCACCTGTAGTATGAACGGTTTTAGAAAGAAATCAATATATTTGGAGACTGGCTCCAACACGGAATCGCACCCAGACACGATGGGTCTGCCTGGCGGTGCCTTTTCATTTTTATGTATCTTTGGCAAAAAGTAAAGAACTGGCGTTCTTGGGGATTTCTTGTTGAGATATTCAAACTCTTTTGGGCCTAAATAGCCTTCATCCAGTCCTGTCTTGAAAATTCTCGCAATTTTTGTCTTGAATTGCAAACACAGGGTCCTCTTTTGAGGGTCGATACCACTCTCGATTGGTCACATGTAATTGACCTTCAGCAATGTACGTGGACCGGGGCCATAGTACTACAGCCCCGCCCTTGTCCGCTTGTTTTATTAAAATGGATGTGTTGCGTGTTTATCTAGGTTCCTGATCGATACTGTGACCTTATGCCCCTATTCGGCTATAAATCCATTTATTCCCTATATTGGCATAACCGTTCAAGTGCGATTTTCAGAAAAGTCATCTCTGGCCTCACACGAACAGAAAAATGTTTTGTTATCTGCGCACTCCCTGATTTGATATCAATGTTTACTCAAAAAAAATTTTGTGTACAATTTGCAAAAGATAGGTGTGCTGCTTGGTGGTAGGGCAGCCAGCCCAAAGTAACAAGAGAACCTCCGGTGGAAAACTCCACTAGTATACCAAGCGCGCTCCCAAATATTAAGAGTATGACAATTATAAACAATTTACGCCTAAGTATTACAATTAATCACACAACAAGAACGTTTTCTTCAAAGATTAAGAATTTTTATGTAATCATTTACTTGTAAATCTCATTTTCCAACAAGTCAGTTATAGACACAATTAATGCAAAATGAAAGAAATGACAAAAATTGTAACTCAACAACACTAGAATGCTGTGTTTCTGCAATTAACACTCTGCAGAAAAATATACTGATACATTAGAGAACATAGTTGAGAAGTAGGCCCAATGCATTTCGGGGGGATTCCCTTCTTCAGGGGCACTGCAAAGATAAAACAGTGTATAAGTCATTCATATTTACATTTTTGGTAAACCTAAGAATACAACAGTGAATTATTTACGATGCGGAGGCAGTTCATGGCAACCAGTTGGTAATACATAAATGGATATAAACGTAAAAATTACAACATCATGTTGTATAGTTTATGCACTGTGAACATCTTATCCAGGTAAACGAAGAACCCCATTTGCTGGGGAAAATTGCGAAGACTGTATTACAGTGATTTGATACAGACACTATAATGAACTAGGTAATTCTGTACAAGTGGCAACATTCCTAAGAAAACGTCATGTTATTGTAAGTGTGAAATATAAAATAACTCATATACTCACATCTCAACTATTCTGAGTCACATAATGGATTAAGGGATATTTCTACCATGTGGAAATTTCGAATACGATCCTATAAACTGCAGACAGAAAACAACAAAATGTATGTTTATCGACCACCTGTTATCTAAATAATCACTGACCAACCAGGTTTGCTATTCAGATAGAACACAACTTACTCAATATCTTTACAGACTGTGGCTGATAAATAAATTGGATTCCGCGAGGGTAGTCAATGCTGGATGTAGTTTAAAGTATGTGTACACCTAATCCGTCTGCTCTAAGCGGCATTCAACCATTGCGAGGAATTATCGATACTCTCTTTTTCTGTGGTGTAATAAACAAAGAAAAATAAGGCTCTCCTATATTTATTAAAAGTTGCAGAAAACACTCTAAAGTAAAAAACTGAAAATCATTCTGAAACATCTACACGGCGAAGTTCTAATACACGCATGTAAATGCCATCATTTTTAGTTTCCAGATAACAGTGCAAGCTAAGCCGATCATTTAAACTCTTCCCTGGATGTCAAAACTCTTGGCATTAATGTGAAAGCAGGTTGATTTAAACAGCCTAATGTCGCGCATCGTGTCCCCTTGCCGAAACTGGTAAACTATTAATCTTCACGTTGAATCGCACTTGGTTAATTACATAATGGAGCACTAGATGAAAACGTGCATTTCTAAACACCAGATGCGCACTTGTAGCCGTTTGCATGCTAAACCAAAGCACATTGTTTTCCCTCGGCGAAACCAATTTACTGTTAATCTTAACGTTCTAGTGATTGACATCTTTCCGAAATGCAGCGCTTTATAACGTACACAACTAAATACCGTGTTCATGCTTGCTAACCAGTAAAGCTCTGCTTTTCATATTTTCGTACTCACCCCAGTAGTACATTCCCTCATCAAATTACCAATCAGCTTCTCTCTTTAAATCTGGAAAGAGTAAGAGAGTCTATTTTAAACAGGTTAAAATCTGCTAACTCGAGACTAACAATACCACCACCTGCTGCAGCTCACCTTAACCTCTAACAGTCCCGGTCGTTTTCTGACGGGCTCCACCATGGATTAACCTGTTACTGGTGTGCTACATTGTTATATACCAGAGTAAATTAGAAACCGAAATGGGACTACATTGTAGCATTCGTTACTAAGCGCCCATGTGACCACCATTGACAGAGCAAAAGGACTCAGTTATGTTCGGCCATCTTCGAGTGGTGCAGAGAAGCGAAATGCGTCCTACACTATTACCTTCACTTAATATGTTGCTTTGATATGAACCCTCGTTCTAACTCTAAATAAAGTGAAGAAACGGACAGATGATCATTCATCTGAATAGATAAATACCCAACGTGTAGCGACCCTGTGAACAACACTGACCGAAACGTTGAGATTATATAATATATCTCACGCTGATATATCATGTGGTGCAATCACAAAGCTTGAAATTTCCATCCATGTTTAGACAAAGATAGATGTAATGTCTATCTCATCTACTGCTACCAGCAATGCAAAAACTCAACTAAATGAAAATCACCAACACGAAACACAATAGGTCCACTGTGTGTGACTACTCAATATTAGTGTGCCGAGAGTGCATGGTACGCTTGGTTTTTCCTATGTATTTCTGTCCTGGACAAAATTGTTACTAAAATGAAGTAAATTGGGATGCTATTGAAATGAAGAATAATAAATAATAGGTAATAAATAATAAATAATAAACCAGCTGCTGTCAAAACAAGAGAGATACCGTGAATAATAAATGTGACCTCCAGTCAGCCAAGTCTGTGTGGTTCCCGCATTTCGCTTCTCTGCACCACTCGAAGATGGCCGAACATAACTGAGTCCTTTTGCTCTGTCAATGGTGGTCACATGGGCGCTTAGTAACGAATGCTACAATGTAGTCCCATTTCGGTTTCTAATTTACTCTGGTATATAACAATGTAGCACACCAGTAACAGGTTAATCCATGGTGGAGCCCGTCAGAAAACGACCGGGACTGTTAGAGGTTAAGGTGAGCTGCAGCTGGCGGTGGTATTGTTAGTCTCGAGTTAGCAGATTTTAACCTGTTTAAAATAGACTCGCTTACTCTTTCCAGATTTAAAGAGAGAAGCTGATTGGTAATTTGATGAGGGAATGTACTACTGGGGTGAGTACGAAAATATGAAAAGCAGAGCTTTACTGGTTAGTAAGCATGAACACGGTATTTAGTTGTGTACGTTATAAAGCGCTGCATTTCGGAAAGATGTCAATCACTAGAACGTTAAGATTAACAGTAAATTGGTTTCGCCGAGGGAAAACAATGTGCTTTGGTTTGGCATGCAAACGGCTACAAGTGCGCATCTGGTGTTTAGAAATGCACGTTTTCATCTAGTGCTCCATTATGTAATTAACCAAGTGCGATTCAACGTGAAGATTAATAGTGTGAGAAGTTGGCCTGGTATATAATGCTCACTAATTCTAGTGATCACTTTGTACCATGCCAAGCAACCCTTATGATGATGGTTGTAATTCAACCTTGTAGACCAGTTATCCTAGTGGTAACGTGGACAAAGCAGTCTTAGGCTAAACTCTGAAAGGCATGTGAAGCCAGCTGTTATACCATACACAACCCCCTTGAATACCAAATGAAAGGGACACCACACAGATATATATTGAAAATATATATTGATTTATTAACTATAAAATCCCCTGGACTCTTTATGAGCACAGAAGCACAAGCGTTAAATCACAAGACAGTTTAAAATACACAAAAGTTGCACAATATGGATGAGCCCTAGGGGCCACCTAAACCATATACTAAATAAGTGGTATAAGAGATACCAGGAGGAAAGTGAAGAGGCCTAGGGCCTTGGGAATCGCTGGAGCTATTCGAGACTGGAGTTAACTAAGTCGGGAAGGGCCCACGGGACTCGGGTGCAGTGTTCAAAGTGCACGCACTTTACAATACAAAGTCTATGGTGCGTAAAAAGCACAAAGTTAGAAAGTTAGGAACCTTCCGAGTGACCTACGGAGCTGAAACTTAAAACACAGGCCCTTGGGATGTGTACCAGTGCAGGAGCACCGGCGGAGCTGAGTTACCTCACCCACAGGAAGCGGGTGCACAGGGTCGAAGATGTGTCGGGTTTCGTCACGCTGGTCGATGGTGCTTGGAGCTGAAGAGGCTGCAGGCGGCTCGATGAGAAGAGTTCCGGTGGATCCAAGGGAGGATCTGAAGAGTTGAAGACCTGAAAGCAGAGGGGACAGTGTTCAAAGTCACTAGCCAGTGACTGCCGTGGAACCAGAGTGGAACCAGGTGATGTCGGGTGCAAACAGGCGTTGTCGGGTAGCTTCTTTCTGCAGCCACGTGGATACCCGGGGTCGAGGACGTCCAGGAGTCGGTCACGAGCTGTCCCACGTAGGCTTCTCGCTGTTGGCGGTGTCGGCGACCTGATCGGAGCAAACAGGCCTTGGCAAATGCAAGCCACGCAGGAGTTGAAAGATGCTGTTCACTCGGACCAGCAAGGTCAGAGCGAGTGCTCCTTTTCACAGGAGCTTGGGTAGGTCTGGAGCAACCAGACCTGCTGTTTAAATCTTCGGGTTCGTCGCCAAGATGGCCGCTGGCCGCGTGGCTAGTGGCCGGGATGGCGCGTCGAGTGGCACAATGCAAAAGGGCCCCACGCAGATCGTGGAGATGCTGGAGGGCTGATCTTCGGTGCAAGGGCTGCTCGGTGGTGGGGGTTCTCAATCCCCAAAGCACAACGTCGAGGATGCCTCAGAAGCTGCGCAGTCAGCTTGTCGGGTGTCTTTCAAGAGGTCCGGTCCCACGTCGCTCGGTGCCTCCACGGGTCCCTTCTTCGCAGGGACTGTGGATCGGGCTCTGAGAGGTCTGGGAGTCTGGTTCTTGTCGGGCTCTGGGCTCGGTCTCCGGCGGGAGGCGGCGGCAAAGCAGACGTCGAGTCGCTGGTTGGTACCTGTGTTCACAGGGTGGTCACTCCTTGGCCACAAGGGAGATTCTTCTTCAGTCTTCTGTGCAGCAGAATGTCGAAGTCCAGTCTTCTTCTTAGTTTTAAGTTGATTTCGGGATGATCTGCCGTGCAATGGCACTGCTCCCCCTCTTATTCCCAAACTGGGGGTGGATCACCTACTAGGTCCCTCCTCTGGGAGGAACCAGGAAGGGGGGCGGTTACACCCCCTTTCCTTTGTCCAGCTCCGCGCCAGGACTGGGGCTGGAAGGCCCCAGAACCGGTTTGGACTGGCCTATGCACGGGGACACCTTGTGTGCCCCGGGCATGTCTGATTCTTTTCAGCCCTGTCCTACCTAATACACAAAATCCTGTCTGGGGTGGTGCTCGCACCTCCCAAGGCAGGAAACCCTTTGTCCAGGCCACCATCTGCCGAGTTTCGGTCAGCAGCAGGAGGCCAGACTTGTGTCTGTGGTGGCAGCGTCCATTTTGTGAAGCTGAGGCTCTGTTTAACTTTAACCGGGGTTAAGGCTACGCACATGTCGTGTCCCTCTAGAAGGGTGGAATGCTATCCCCGTCGCCAGAATTGGCGAGGGGATAGTATTCCAATTCGTATGACACCTTACTCGACATGTTTTGATAAAGCCAAACCAAAGTTAGCATTTAACCGCGAGGATTATAATGCACTTAAGAGTATATGGTATGGCAATATCCCGGAACAGCTTAGGGAGTTGTTCCCGACAGCTGCAGACAGGCTCAGCTCATGCCAGAGCACCATCTCACATATTTCCAAGCACTCTGCCTCCAGGATTGATGAGGCCTTCCATAGGAGTGGCTGATAGGAACATATGTGTCCAGTTTAGGGTTAGGCACAGACATACTGTACCTAAGTAAGAGGTGGTTACACCGACTTACCCCAGCTGAGTGATCAGCCAGTTGTGTCAAAGATGGAGGCCAGGCCAGGGGTGGCACAATACGTGCTGCAGCCCCTGGCAGGCCTTGGCTACACCTATGCCCTGGGTACCTATGGTACACTGTTACAGGGGCCTATAAGGTGAACCAATTCCAATTGTGTTATGCACCTAAGGTACATGGAGTCCATTTTAAGGAGAGAGCAATCAGCCTGGGGCCCTGAATAGCAGGATCCCAGGCCAACTAAGTCAAAAACCAGCTAAACACCAGGCAAAAAGTTTGGGGGTAACCATAGTCAGATATCCACCTTCCTACATAACCCCCCCCCAAACGAAAGGAGATAAGGCTATCCTTGACCAGGTAAGCCTATATTGCCTAAGTGGCCATATAAGGAAGTACCAGCTCTGGCTTGGTAACCCCCTGTCTCATGGTCCACTAAGCAATCCCTCACCCTAAGGGTATCTGAGGGTCTCCACCATAGGGAATCTCTACCTGTGGTGTGTCTTTGCAAAGTCAAAGGCTGGTGTTGGGATGGAGTACTGAAGTGAGTTTCCTCTGTAGGGCTCAGCTTCCTCCAATCACTCTCCACCATGTGTGCCTTTCTTTCTCTGACTGAGTTGCACTGTGCTCTCAGGGTCAACCTCTGGCTACCTAAAGCTGGAGGCTGGGTCCCTCTGTTTGGCTTACTGGAGGGACAGTTCAGGTTTGGGCCCTTAGGGTCCCAGGTTTGGCTGTGCCCAACAATATCCATCTGGGGGAGGTCCCTAACTACTTTTAAGGGGGATCCCTCAGGAGTTTTTAAAGTTTTCACCTCACTAGGGCTACTAGTTTCGGTGCCCCTAATCTGTTGATGGGGGTGCTTTATTTGACAGGGGGCCCTTTGGGTCTCACTGTCCTTCTTGTCCTCTGCAGCCCTGGGCTGAGTAAGGCAAGGTAGAGAGGGGCAGGTTACCTGCTCCAGACTGGGTCCCTCCTGAGAAGGGTCCACTGCCATCAGAGGCTCTGTCAGGCCAGGCCTAACAACCTCTGGGTCAGTTCCTTCATCAGGGGTAAGATCAGTTCCCTGAGGAGGCTGATCCTTTCCTAAAGTCTGGTGGGAGGGAGATTTCTCTTCCTCCTCAATGCTCTCTGTTTGGGTGGAGTGATCCATCATTTCAGGCTTCACTACCCATGTATCAGTTTGAGTTTGGGCTGTGGCCATCACAGCCCCACCAACCTTTTCAGGAGGAGACTCAGTTTGGGTATGGGCTGTTACTAGTACAGCCCTGCTACTCTTTTCAGGAGGGAAGTTATCTAAAGATGGGGCTGAGGTTTGCTCAGCCCTCCCAACCTTTTCAGGAAGGACATCTTGAATTGGGGCTGTAGCCATTACAGCCCCACTAACCTTTCCATGGAGATTTACCATTCTAGAATGGGTTTGCTGTTCAACCTCAGCCCAGGCTGAGATTTCCAAATCATTACCCAGTAGGCAATCTACAGGCAAGTTTGCTGACACTGCCACTCTCTTTGGGCCAGTGACACCTCCCCAGCTAAGATTGACTACTGCCATGGGATGATTGGATTCTATGCCATCAATGTTTGTCACCTGATATTTGGCATCAGGTAAAAGTTGCCTTGAGGGGACTAGACATTCAGCCACCATGGTGATGCTAGCCCCTGTGTCTCTGAAGGCCTCAACTTTCAAGCCATTGATGAGGGGCTCCTGTCTATACTTGCTCAAAGTGTTTGGGCAAGCAGTGAAATTGGCAAACCCCATGCCAGTCTCATAGACAAGAGTATCTGAGTTAGGGGACCTGGATAGGCCAGAGTCCACCTGTCCTCCAAAAGTAAACCCACCCAAATTCTTGGGGGTGCTCCCACCACCTGGGGGACCACTGCTAACAGTGACAGGAGGTGTTGGAGCCTTACCTGGAGGTATATTCTCCTTATTGCCATTCTTGGGACAACAGCTATCTGTTTTGTAATGCCCCACCTGTTTACAGGTATGACAATAAGGCTTTTTCTGGGATGTAGAAGTGTCTTGGGACCCACCCCCATTCTTGGAGTTTTGGGGCCCTGGGGAAGTCTTTTCCTTACTTTTATCCCCACCCTTCTCTTGAGGCTTGGTAGTCTCTTTCTTTTGGTCACCACCCTGGTTCTTAGGCCTGATCCTGGTTCTGACCCATTTGTCTGCCCTCCTACCCAATTCTTGTGGGGAGGTCAGATCAGAGTCAACCAGGTGCTGATGTAGAAGCTGATTTTGACAATTACTTAAGATTTGCTCTCTCATAATTAAATTATACAATCCTGTATAGTCAGTAACCTTACTTCCCAGCAACCAGCCCTCCAGAGCCTTAGTGGCACACTCAACAAATTCAGACCAGTCCTGAGTCTGTGTCTTCTGGGTGTCTCTGAACATTAACCTGTACTGTTCAGTGGTTAAGCCCAACCCATCAATCAGAGCACTCTTCAGGACCATGTAGGTTCTAGAATCCTCATCACTAACTGTGAGGAGTCTGTCTCTGCCTCTACCTTCAAAGGAGAGCCACAAGATTGCTGCCCACTGCTCCTGAGGGATCTGCTGTACCATGCAGGCTCTCTCAAGTGCAGTCATCCATTTGTGGATATCATCCCCAGCTTTGTAGGGGGGCACAATCTTACTCAGGTTTCTTGTATCAAAGGACCTGTCTTTATCCTTCTGGATAGTGCTGCCACCAGTGGATCCTAATCCACTCTCTCTAGGCTGTCTTGCTCTAGCAAGTTTCTCCTTAGCCAGGGCAACCTCTAACTCTTGCCTCTGGATCCTAAGCTCAGCCTCTCTCATTTTGGCCTCATGTTCCCTTCTCTGAGGGCTAGTCATCTCCTTTCTGGAGTGACCATGAGAGCCTCTAGAGACATGGGAGGTATTGGATTCACCTGAGTGATGCCTCCTCCTCCTATGGCCCTGGTTAAGTCCACCTGAGGGTCTGAATGGGTTGTTACCTGATTCATTCCCAAGTTGACTTAAGTTAGCCTGGTTCAGTCTACTGACCAGCACCTGACTATCTCTGTCATCATCTGACTCACTGCTTTCCACCTCCTCCTCCTCTTCTTCTTCCTCTACATCTACTTGAGGAGCTCCAGTGGTGGAGGCTTCCTCATCTTCTAGGATGATAGGGGCAGGGGTGTCTACAGTGTCATCCTCTGAAGGATGGCCTCCTTCAGCATTCCCTGTGGGGTTTGCTTTAGAGGTCTTTAGAGCTTCAGACTGATCCAAAAGCTCTCTTAGGTGGTCTGCAGTAGGGGAAGGCCCTGTCTTCAGACCCCTTAAGACACAAAGCTGTCTTAGTTCCTTAAAAGGAAAAATAGCAAACTGGGATGGTGCCCTTGGAGGGTCACTCTCAACAGGAGTAAGTCCACTGGACCCCTCTGTTCCAGACATTGCTCTAGTGTGGGTGGATGTGTTGCAATCTACCTACACTGGTGTTTACCTACTAAACCTATCTAGTAGTTGTAGCTAGGGTGTGCTACTCCCTTTGCTCTACAACAACTAAGTTCAGTAGAACTTAAGTATACTAGTCTTGTTTTATATGTACCTAGCAGGTACCTGTGTGATCTTTCAGATGATAATCTCAAAGATTGTAATGGTAAAACAACAGCAAGCTCAGATCCCAATCCGCTGCTCACCAATGTGAGAAGTTGGCCTGGTATATAATGCTCACTAATTCTAGTGATCACTTTGTACCATGCCAAGCAACCCTTATGATGATGGTTGTAATTCAACCTTGTAGACCAGTTATCCTAGTGGTAACGTGGACAAAGCAGTCTTAGGCTAAACTCTGAAAGGCATGTGAAGCCAGCTGTTATACCATACACAACCCCCTTGAATACCAAATGAAAGGGACACCACACAGATATATATTGAAAATATATATTGATTTATTAACTATAAAATCCCCTGGACTCTTTATGAGCACAGAAGCACAAGCGTTAAATCACAAGACAGTTTAAAATACACAAAAGTTGCACAATATGGATGAGCCCTAGGGGCCACCTAAACCATATACTAAATAAGTGGTATAAGAGATACCAGGAGGAAAGTGAAGAGGCCTAGGGCCTTGGGAATCGCTGGAGCTATTCGAGACTGGAGTTAACTAAGTCGGGAAGGGCCCACGGGACTCGGGTGCAGTGTTCAAAGTGCACGCACTTTACAATACAAAGTCTATGGTGCGTAAAAAGCACAAAGTTAGAAAGTTAGGAACCTTCCGAGTGACCTACGGAGCTGAAACTTAAAACACAGGCCCTTGGGATGTGTACCAGTGCAGGAGCACCGGCGGAGCTGAGTTACCTCACCCACAGGAAGCGGGTGCACAGGGTCGAAGATGTGTCGGGTTTCGTCACGCTGGTCGATGGTGCTTGGAGCTGAAGAGGCTGCAGGCGGCTCGATGAGAAGAGTTCCGGTGGATCCAAGGGAGGATCTGAAGAGTTGAAGACCTGAAAGCAGAGGGGACAGTGTTCAAAGTCACTAGCCAGTGACTGCCGTGGAACCAGAGTGGAACCAGGTGATGTCGGGTGCAAACAGGCGTTGTCGGGTAGCTTCTTTCTGCAGCCACGTGGATACCCGGGGTCGAGGACGTCCAGGAGTCGGTCACGAGCTGTCCCACGTAGGCTTCTCGCTGTTGGCGGTGTCGGCGACCTGATCGGAGCAAACAGGCCTTGGCAAATGCAAGCCACGCAGGAGTTGAAAGATGCTGTTCACTCGGACCAGCAAGGTCAGAGCGAGTGCTCCTTTTCACAGGAGCTTGGGTAGGTCTGGAGCAACCAGACCTGCTGTTTAAATCTTCGGGTTCGTCGCCAAGATGGCCGCTGGCCGCGTGGCTAGTGGCCGGGATGGCGCGTCGAGTGGCACAATGCAAAAGGGCCCCACGCAGATCGTGGAGATGCTGGAGGGCTGATCTTCGGTGCAAGGGCTGCTCGGTGGTGGGGGTTCTCAATCCCCAAAGCACAACGTCGAGGATGCCTCAGAAGCTGCGCAGTCAGCTTGTCGGGTGTCTTTCAAGAGGTCCGGTCCCACGTCGCTCGGTGCCTCCACGGGTCCCTTCTTCGCAGGGACTGTGGATCGGGCTCTGAGAGGTCTGGGAGTCTGGTTCTTGTCGGGCTCTGGGCTCGGTCTCCGGCGGGAGGCGGCGGCAAAGCAGACGTCGAGTCGCTGGTTGGTACCTGTGTTCACAGGGTGGTCACTCCTTGGCCACAAGGGAGATTCTTCTTCAGTCTTCTGTGCAGCAGAATGTCGAAGTCCAGTCTTCTTCTTAGTTTTAAGTTGATTTCGGGATGATCTGCCGTGCAATGGCACTGCTCCCCCTCTTATTCCCAAACTGGGGGTGGATCACCTACTAGGTCCCTCCTCTGGGAGGAACCAGGAAGGGGGGCGGTTACACCCCCTTTCCTTTGTCCAGCTCCGCGCCAGGACTGGGGCTGGAAGGCCCCAGAACCGGTTTGGACTGGCCTATGCACGGGGACACCTTGTGTGCCCCGGGCATGTCTGATTCTTTTCAGCCCTGTCCTACCTAATACACAAAATCCTGTCTGGGGTGGTGCTCGCACCTCCCAAGGCAGGAAACCCTTTGTCCAGGCCACCATCTGCCGAGTTTCGGTCAGCAGCAGGAGGCCAGACTTGTGTCTGTGGTGGCAGCGTCCATTTTGTGAAGCTGAGGCTCTGTTTAACTTTAACCGGGGTTAAGGCTACGCACATGTCGTGTCCCTCTAGAAGGGTGGAATGCTATCCCCGTCGCCAGAATTGGCGAGGGGATAGTATTCCAATTCGTATGACACCTTACTCGACATGTTTTGATAAAGCCAAACCAAAGTTAGCATTTAACCGCGAGGATTATAATGCACTTAAGAGTATATGGTATGGCAATATCCCGGAACAGCTTAGGGAGTTGTTCCCGACAGCTGCAGACAGGCTCAGCTCATGCCAGAGCACCATCTCACATATTTCCAAGCACTCTGCCTCCAGGATTGATGAGGCCTTCCATAGGAGTGGCTGATAGGAACATATGTGTCCAGTTTAGGGTTAGGCACAGACATACTGTACCTAAGTAAGAGGTGGTTACACCGACTTACCCCAGCTGAGTGATCAGCCAGTTGTGTCAAAGATGGAGGCCAGGCCAGGGGTGGCACAATACGTGCTGCAGCCCCTGGCAGGCCTTGGCTACACCTATGCCCTGGGTACCTATGGTACACTGTTACAGGGGCCTATAAGGTGAACCAATTCCAATTGTGTTATGCACCTAAGGTACATGGAGTCCATTTTAAGGAGAGAGCAATCAGCCTGGGGCCCTGAATAGCAGGATCCCAGGCCAACTAAGTCAAAAACCAGCTAAACACCAGGCAAAAAGTTTGGGGGTAACCATAGTCAGATATCCACCTTCCTACAAATAGTTTACCAGTTTCGGCAAGGGGACACGATGCGCGACATTAGGCTGTTTAAATCAACCTGCTTTCACATTAATGCCAAGAGTTTTGACATCCAGGGAAGAGTTTAAATGATCGGCTTAGCTTGCACTGTTATTTGGAAACTAAAAATGATGGCTTTTACATGCGTGTATTAGAACTTCGCCGTGTAGATGTTTCAGAATGATTTTGAGTTTTTTACTTTAGAGTGTTTTCTGCAACTTTTAATAAATATAGGAGAGCCTTATTTTTCTTTGTTTATTACACCACAGAAAAAGAGAGTATCGATAATTCCTCGCAATGGTTGAATGCCGCTTAGAGCAGACGGATTAGGTGTACACATACTTTAAACTGATTCCAGCATTGACTACCCTCGCGGAATCCAATTTATTTATCAGCCACAGTCTGTAAAGATATTGAGTAAGTTGTGTTCTATCTGAATAGCAAACCTGGTTGGTCAGTGATTATTTAGATAACAGGTGGTCGATAAACATACATTTTGTTGTTTTCTGTCCGCAGTTTATAGGATCGTATTCGAAATTTCCACATGGTGGAAATATCCCTTAATCCATTATGTGACTCAGAATAGTTGAGATGTGAGTATATGAGTTATTTTATATTTCACACTTACAATAACATGACGTTTTCTTAGGAATGTTGCCACTTGTACAGAATTACCTAGTTCATTATAGTGTCTGTATCAAATCACTGTAATACAGTCTTCGCAATTTTCCCCAGCAAATGGGGTTCTTCGTTTACCTGGATAAGATGTTCACAGTGCATAAACTATACAACATGATGTTGTAATTTTTACGTTTATATCCATTTATGTATTACCAACTGGTTGCCATGAACTGCCTCCGCATCGTAAATAATTCACTGTTGTATTCTTAGGTTTACCAAAAATGTAAATATGAATGACCTATACACTGTTTTATCTTTGCAGTGCCCCTGAAGAAGGGAATCCCCCCGAAATGCATTGGGCCTACTTCTCAACTATGTTCTCTAATGTATCAGTATATTTTTCTGCAGAGTGTTAATTGCAGAAACACAGCATTCTAGTGTTGTTGAGTTACAATTTTTGTCATTTCTTTCATTTTGCATTAATTGTGTCTATAACTGACTTGTTGGAAAATGAGATTTACAAGTAAATGATTACATAAAAATTCTTAATCTTTGAAGAAGAAAACGTTCTTGTTGTGTGATTAATTGTAATACTTAGGCGTAAATTGTTTATAATTTTCATACTCTTAATATTTGGGAGCTCACACGAACAGAGCCACATTCCAGCATAGTTCTCTCTGCCACTTCCTTTGCGACCAATTAGTGCAATGACAGAGCAGAAGTCACTATCTGATATTCCTATATTAACACTCCAAGTTCTTCAACAAGATAAAAACTCAGCAAACCTGGAAATCCCCGCTTGCTGTGTTTTGATTAGTAATGGAACTCTAATGAGCAACTGATAACTATCACTTCCTAGTGACATCTTTAATTGACGTCTTATGTCCAACAAACTTGCGTCAAACCCGGCACCTGTCAGGTATAAATATTACCAACGTTGCCTTAAGCAATTGCTGTTGTACGAGCTACTGTTGCTGATGCTAGCTGCCTGCAAGACCCCGTGTTGGTGACTCTAGCACCCTGTCGCTGCAGCCTGCTGTCCCTGTGGTGGTGAAGCTACTGATACCATTATTGCTGCTAAAGCGCGAACGATGGTGCAGTACGCTTAGGAGCTGAACAGCCGTCCCTCTGCGAAGACATCCAGCAGATTCCAGCTGCCCGCGGACGCTGTCCCCCCTCCTTCCTCGACGCAGAGAAATCCAGCTTCGGCGTTTCCGGTCTGCCCTCGCGGGTGACTGGGATATCGAGAGTGACCCCTGAAGGAGATACCAATCCTCCATCATTCTATTCAGAGGTATGGTGTTGACTAAACCCTTAGATGAGAATTCTTGAAACAAACCTTGGCAAAACCAACTTAACTTAAAGCTACTTACTTACTCCCCTTCCACGTGTTAGGCTTAGGTCAGGCACACTGGGGTAGGCTTAGTTAGAAGCACCAGTTGAGTATGTTAGCCTAATGTATATATGACTGTATATATATTTTATTACTTTTAAACCATTGTATGGCTAAGAAACCATATAAATGCTTTTACAGTTCTATTTCGCAATACTTATCTTTCTGTAAGTACTTTTTATAATAACAATTCTTGCAATTGTGGCAATACATTTCTCTTGTACGAGAAGAAAGACTGTTCAATAAATGTTGACCTTTTATTGACAAACGCCCGTCTCTCTATTCTCTACATCTCGTGAAAGTAAACTGCACTAGACTGACTGAGTGAAATACCTGTCTATTATTTCACACGACCCTAGAGATTGACTCTTGATCTGAGAAGCAAAGTAGTCATGTTGCACGGTTGTTGGAAAGCTGAACCCCTTCTTGTCTGTGCCAAGGAAGCTGATCACTTCCCATGCAGAGAAGAAAGTTTCCAGTGACCTCTGAGCTAGTTGGTAACACACTCAATTAAGTTTAGCATAGTCAGTGGAGGCCTGGAATATAAGCAGTTCCACGTCGATACTACTGTTTATGTTATTCCAATGCGCAGGGCCTAGTGGGAAACTAGGAACTACACTACATGGCGCCCTAACGTTTGGTAAGGCGATAAACTAACGCAAGACTTTTAGAGTAACTCAGTCGTGCATATTTCACACCCCTTTCTCCCGTAAATACTACAATAGACGTCTGGAGTGGGTGAAAGGTTAAAATCCGCCCGACCTTAGTAGGAAGAGATTCCTATGTAAAGCTCTGGTTTATTCAACGTTGAAGGATACAGTGTTCCAAAATATTGTGCACCTAATCTTTGTCTCCTTGGAGACCTACTCTGCAAACCTTGCATTTTTACAATGCCAGAAAATAACGGAACCACTGGGGCCACAGCAGATGCGACTCAGCAGGGTCCCGAACACACAGACCCGGATGCTATAATCATCCGGGCACACTTAAGAAGATCTATAACTTTAAAACTTATAGAGAACGTACTGACACCTCAAGGTGGTACAGTAATTTTCGTGATAGAGGCTCACGAGTATCGGCAGACAGAGGTATTCTATTCATGGATAAACTTTCCAGCGGTAAACGCTATAACAAAAGAGTTTCACTATTACAAAATAGAGAAACCTCCGGAAGAGTACGCTCCTTTCGAGGAGATTGAAATTCCACTTAAATTTCAAGAGCACCTGCTCTGGTTTAATGGCGCCCTAAAACACAATGATCACATAACTAGGCTCGGTCCACTAGGGAGACCAGGAGCCACGTGGCCGGTTCTAGCCAGCTACACACCACATCCTGACATTGTAAAAATGTCTAAGGAAGAGCTGTTAGCACAGCTCAAAACACTAATTAAAATACATAGGCAATTAGTCCAATATGTAATGCGGACTGCAACAGTCCAACCAGCTGTTAATGCACCACAGCTGACCCCTCATCAGGGGAACACAAATAAAATTACACCACAGAACATACAGTCATGTCTTGGTAAAACACCCGTAAAACGGGAACAAATTCCTTTCTGGTTAGCACAGAAAATCACTCAAATAGAGGCAGTATTTCCTGATACTACCCCTATTGAGAAACACAGAATCTTGACCATCTGCCTTCCAATGGGAATCGCACCACACGTGGAGGACTGCGACACTTGGGGTACAGTCTTTGCTTCCATTTACACAAAAACACACAGTGTTCCGTCTATGGCGGTAATACCAGAAGTGCTAAAACAGATTCAAAATGAATTCGGTCCAGAGCCCGCTTTAAATCTAGGTATGAAATTACTGAAAGACTTCAAGCAGGTCTCGGCTATATTATTAGCCAACATTAAAGGAGAAGCAGCATCTGTGGCGATCCGCCAGAAGTTGAAGGAAACAGATATAAAAGATCCTGTTGAGCTTGCAAAAATCATAGAAAAATGCTATGAAGAATTATGTAGAGACAGCTTGGGTGGGAAACCAGTTAAGCCCCAACTGCTCGAAAATCCTGAAAAATTATTTATTAAAAATAATTTAAACACTCCTAAAAAGAGCTGGGATGGAAATAAACAATCCACTCCCAAGGAAAAAGTTTTCCAATCCAGAGGAAGGTCTCCTCGACGGAGGGAAAGAACTCCGACTCGAGAACGCCAGTCTCCCCAGAGGGAGCCCTCTGAGAAAAGATATAACCTTAGAAATAGGGATAATCTGAAAAAACCTGATAGATATCAAAGTATTGATACACGTCCCTCTCGATCTCTTCCACAGAATTCGGAAAGAAGAGGACGGTCAGACCCAGGAGAGCACACCAAGTCCAAAGACAAGGAACCTGCTCAGAGTAAAAAATCTCAATTTCAGAAAAAGAAGGTAGCCAGTATTAGAGTAATCAACCATGCCGAGAATACTGAGGACACAGTTGAAAAACGGGGAGTGGGCATTGACAATGTTGGACAGTGCAGCAGAAATCAGTATAGCGCGCAAGATCTTGATGAGTCATCTGGAGACAGTGGACACGAATGAATTCATTCAGGTTGAAACTGCCGACACCAGACTTAGCGAGCCCCATAAAATATACGAAATAACATTGCGTATGGAGGGTGATAAGACTAGGAAAATTAAGGGTCTGTTTTGGGATAAGCTCTCAAAAGGCTATGATATTCTGTTAGCTGAAAAAGATTGGCCCCCAGAGTTTGTCAGGGAGTGCCCTCGTGGCGAAGAAGTGATTATGCCTGCCTTCTCGAATCACATTCCGATTCACAAAAAATATACATATGCAAGGAAATGGGCAGTAGCCCAGGCACCTGCATTGTATAAAAATCATGTAGGATGGGATGAGGATTCACCTCCTCACAAAATCCAACTAAAAAGTGAACCAACTGCCCAACGGCAGTATCCCATAAATCAAGAAGCTAAAAAACAAGTCAGGGAGATCTTAGATCAACTTGAATACCAGGGGGTGATTGAAACATGCACCCCTCAAATGAACAATCCTTTGTTTCCTGTCTCCAAGCCAGACAATTCATATCGTCTAGTTTTGGACTACAGACATCTTAATACATGTTGCAAAACTTTTGCAGTACAAAACTCGCATAGTGCAGCCCTAATGAATAACATAGTTAGGAAAAAATATAAAACGACATTAGACATATCTAATGGTTTCTTTTGTCAAAACATTGCACCAGAAAGCAGATATTTGACCGCTTTCTCTGCATTTGGGTCGCAGAAAAAATTCTGTCGACTCCCACAGGGGTTCAAGAACAGCCCAGGACTATTCTCAGCTAGGGTAACAGAGTTACTACAAATCTATGATGATGAGGCATTATCTTACGTAGATGATATCTATCTCACAGACGACGACTTGGATACTCACTTGAAAAGAGTGAACACCATTATACTTGGGTTCACAGCAGAGGGTTACAAATTCAACTTTAAAAAGTCCCGAATTGCCCATCTGACAGTACTATTCTTAGGGTACGAATTATCAAGTGAAGGGAAAAGCCTAGCGGACAACTTCTTAGAGAAGTGCGCTGTACTCCAAGCTCCAAAAACGCTGAAGAATTTACAATCCATTCTAGGTTTTCTGAATTTCGGAAGAACTTACATCCTAAATTACGCAGAGAGGGTTAAACCTCTCTACGAACTAATTAAACCTGATTTTAAACAAATCAATTGGACTCAAAAACACACAGAAATTTTGAGATCACTGCAAACAGACATGTTAGCAAAAACAAAATTAGATACACGTGACAACACGATCGATCTTGTAATCCGAGTCATCCCAGGAAGATGCGGATTCACGTACCTAACCTCTAATGAGGGAGAAAAGGTACCTATTTCAATTAAATCTCACTTGTACACACAAGCAGAAAAAACATTCAGTCACACAGAAAGAACTGTGAAAGCAGTGCAAATAGCATTAGCAAATGAGCGAGAACTAGCACACGGCAAACGGATTAATATCCTTACAGCGGAATCCGCCTTCGAAGCGCTATTCAGCCCAGTAAACATGCCTACATTGTCACTGGATCCGAGATGGATACAGTGTATAGATTCTCTAGGAGCGGAAGATGTGAAATACTATTTCGCCCCGCAATTCGAAGAACTGAATGATTTAGAATATGAAGAAGAATATCCTCTGCCAATCGAAATTCTGCCTCTCCCACAATACGCCTGTATAATATATACAGATAGCTTTGTACAGCATTTCAACGTAGAGAGAAAATCCTACGGTGCAGCATGTGCGATCATTAAATGTCGTTGGTTGTGCGGTAAAATTACACCGAATGTAACAAAAACTGAATCTGTAAGAAACTGTTCGGTTCAGAGAACTGAAATCAGATCTTTAAAGATGGCGCTCGAAAATGCAGAACGTGAATTCCCGACACTTATCGTGTGCGATTCTCATTTTTGCATCAACTCTTACAACAATAAACTGCAGAGTTGGATCGAAAACGACTACAAAGATGACACAGGTGCCACAATAAAGCATAAAATGCTTTGGGAACAGGTAGCTCTTTTACACAAAGAACTAGAAAAGACTCACGTGATTCACGCACAGAGTCTTCAACGTGATGGCGTTCACGTTGCAGGGAATTCATTGGCTAATACAGCCAAAGCGGAAGCAACTAAACCGGCTTCCGTAGCCACAAAAAAGCGTACAGATAAATACATAGACGGGGAAACCATGCTGGCAGTAAAAACGACCGTAAAAGGCGACTGTGCAGCACTACTCGTAAACTATCCACTCAATTATGCATATGTAATCGATGCAAACTCCGTTCCTTTTGCTCGAATCCCTGGAGTGGGGGACAGAGTAATTCCAAACAGGAGCAGGAGGGGCTTCCTCTTACTGGAAGCACACATGGGGTTGGGTCTGAGACACCAAACAATCAAAGCCTCTCTGAAAGAATTACAATCAGAGTACTGGTGGCCAGGAATGAGTATAGATATTCAATGTTTTGCTCAAAATTGTGAAAACTGCAACAGAAATCGCAGTAATGAACAGGCCAGTGTAGTTTCAGGATCCCTTCTAGACAGCATAAGGCGGTCTATCTGTGCAATCAAAGAAGAGAAGCGCGTCCCAGTGTACACCATTAAGACGAAAAGCACTTAAATAATGAGGCCTCCAGCGCTCGGCTGACGCTAGAACGGTTATAAAAGATTTGCGAGTCCATATCGGCACATACGCAATTACCACGTTCCATTCTGACCAGGGTCCTGCTTTTAGCTTTCGAGCTTATAAGGAGGCCATGGCTAACATGGGAATTGGGTTGCGGTATTCTTGTCCGTCATACCCCAGAAGGGAATAGTGTGGTAGAAAGAAAAAACCGGGACATAAAGCAATCTATAACAGCGAAGGTATTAGGTTCAGGCGCTGGGTGGGTCAAACATTTAATAAGTGTCCAGACTAGTCTTAACAACATGCCAAGAAATTCTCTAAAAGGTTTCAGCCCATATGAACTATTGTTCGGAATTAGAATGCGTATTCAGGACCTCGATAGTCAGATGTCAGTGGTACAAGAAAAAGCAACAAACTTTGACATCAAAGATCGTTTGGCTGTTTTACAGGAACTGAATGAAACAAGAAAATCCTTAAGCAACATGAAGTTAAAGCAACAGCCAAGTACCACTGACGAGGCACTACCAGCAACAGCCCCAGCAAGGCCTGTCTGGATTCCAAAGATTGGGGATCTAGTCAGAGAAAAGATCGCGGTTAAGAAGGAATTTGGGCCTTCTTACAGAAAAGCAGTACCTGTCTTGGCAGTCACCGGAACAAGATCAGTTGTGCTACCGCCCCTTGCTGGTAAAAAGGAGAACAGAGTCGTGTCCATCGACCTGGTAAAACCACAAGCATGTGGCCTATAATCAACAGTAGGCCCAGTGGACTCCCAAGAAACAACAGAATACCCAAACTTGCAACAATCCAAGAGGTTCAAACTGAAAGACTAATCACATTCGATCAGCCTGCAGTGCACAATGAAGGACTATGCAATAATGCCATGGAACTCGTGCCTCTTGAAACACAGATTGAAACAGTTCGTCAAGAAACAACATCAGTCTACACTGATGTGGCATCAGAAAGTGCTACCGAAAGACAGATTGAAAGAACAATCCCATCAATTGACAGAACTGCCTCTGGTTATTTCATCAACTTCGACAACTTCTCTGAAGATCAGAACGACCCCGAAGTGATGCCAGAAACAAAAAAGTATTCTAAAGAAAATACAACAGGACTCCTTCAACAAATCAAAGAATTATATCTGGATTCACCGTTGATTGAGCATTGGATTATTTCAGGGGTATTCATACTCCTACTCTGCCTAATTTTAGTTTTAATTTTAGGAAAGTTTATTACAATTGAATGGACACAGCAAGTCAGAACATCAACCTAGTCCTGAAACCACACAGATCATCCCACGCGAAGAAAAGAGAACTGTCAACAGTAAATGTCACAGCAATTCCAATACCTGGTGGGGTAGTATGGGAGAAAACAGACTATGAAATATATGGTCCGGTTGAAATCCTGAAGTATCCTCATCAACTAAAGGTTTCCTTAAGTGACTTTGTAACACCTAGTGCATTCTCTGATGATTGGGACTTTAACAGTATTAATGACATGATGTCTGATTTAGTAATGTCAGCTAGATTCACAGATCATGATTATTTACAAGGTTCATCTAGTTATGAGCAGTTATTCTGTTACATCCACTATGGGGATCACTACTTGCATAAATCTGCACAGCCGAGAAATGTTTTTATGTATAATCAATGGGAACATTGTTCTACACCACCTAAAAGCAGTTCTAAAGCATTTTTTGAGAAATTCAAATACTTCTCAGGGTCTAACACCAGTGATGCAGAAACGTTTTATTACAAACTGTTAGATAAAACAGGAATGAAAACAATGCTGACAAATTCTAAATTGATATATTCAGAAGCATTTTATGACAAAATGATGACATTTGGTTTTGAGTATTGGAAAAATAATATTGAAACGAAAACAATTTGGGGTACAAAAGATTGGCAGGTGCAAGGCATTGAAGCACTATTTAGAACCTGCATGATACCAGAACAAATGTTATTTTTAAATGACACAGTACACCAAACATCTTGTCTTGGCCTAGCTAAGAACAAAGACCATAAAACACCGTCTATACCAAAGCCAATACCTGAAAATGCAACCACAGATATTGAGTTAGACGTGTAAAATTTTTACATTTCAACAGAACACATCCTGATTGGAAAAAGTGGTTAATCTGGCCTACTGACACAAACAGCTGTCAAGATAGATTCCCGAATAAAACACAGGGGTTAAAAATGACCAGATTAGACTCGAGATATTCCCAGAGACAACATCCAGGGATTATAACAACATACAGTGTAGGGAAACTCTGCCTTGAATGGCTAACAACATCCACACTGGCTGAAATTAAGCAACACTTGTCTTTACTAAAAGATGGTGCTGATTTGCGCGATTTCATTCTTGGACCACGCAAACAGCGTCAAAAGCGTTTCATAGCGACCAGCATCTATGCTGCTTACAACGAGGCTTGGAAAGTCAAACAAATTGAAACTGCTGAAAAAATACGAGAAATTGATCGTATTAATTTGGAGAAATCACTTTCTGTGGTAGACAATGGGTTAATGACTCTGTCTTCCAGAATATATTCGTTGGACAATATTGTATCATCTGCCTTTGATGTGATAGACAGAGACTTGCTAATGTTACAACATGGCCAATCTCAATTGCGTTCTATTATAGAATTAGGCTGGACGCTGCAAAATCTTCGTTCAGGCTATGTGCCTTGGCGTTTAATCAACACAACGTCATTATTTTCCAGTTTTAACCTTACTGATAAACAGATCAGTTTGGCACAGAAAGGAGCAGACTATACAATCCTGAGCATCGAAAAACTCGAGAGATTACCATTGACAATGTCAGAGAGTCCTGTCATTGAATGGATGATACACGGAATTATCACAATTCCGATAACAACTTTCCGATTTAAAAAGTGCCTTGAATACATACCTGCTGGCCAATATGAACAATTGGGTAAAGGATATGTAAAATCTATATGGAAATTACCATACACTCATTCTTGCTATAGTGACAGCGACAAAAATGTATTTCTTAGTGGTGACAACTGTAAACATTCACTAAGCGGTATACTTTTGTGTCAGGGTATTAATTTACACGGAGCATGTGATGGAAATTCTAACAACCTTTCATGCCACCAGCTAGTCACACCTGCAACTCAGATAGAGCCCTTCTTTATGCAACTTTCGAACGGGAGTTACATTCCTAGAACGGATCACAGATGTTGTGGCCTCGTGCCAGGGAAAAGTTATCTAGTGAAAGTAACATCCATGGTCAAATGCTGTATGCAAGCATTGTTTCCGAGTGGGCCTGCAGACACAGTGACTCCCATCTGGCCTCGTCTGAATCTCTATTCTATACGAATTGATACATTAAGCAAAATGAAATCTGTACTTTTACAGACAACAGTGCCTATAACGTCATCAAAAGAGACGTATGATCTTCTAGTTGCAAGGACAGCTACTGAAGTTCATGACCTTTTATCAACAAATTGCCCCGTGCATTTCGTAGAAATGTTGAGCCAACTCCTTAACATGTCTAGTGCGACAAGCATCCCAGGCATATTTAAGACAGTCTTTACGGGACTTCTAACACCCTTCCAGGCAATTTTGGGAATCGTTCCTAATTTTGTACACTCTGTTTTTGGCGGAATACCATTATTTTTGGGACTTGTAGCAGGGATTTTATTTTTGACCCTCCTGCTTCGTTATGGCAAGCCGAAACTCAGACATAGCTCCCATGGGAATGGAAGAGACAATCCTAGCAATGCGCTACCGGGACAGGATAACTAACGTCCTTGGATTGGCCAGGCTGAGAGATCTAAACATGACCTGGTTCCTTTCATTCAGACCTATATGGCAGAACTGTATCTTACCGGTACTAAGATGTATGCTTTGCGGAGATGAATGCGTGTTGGACATCTGTCTTTCACTTCCATCAGCAGTACCAATGGACGTCGATACTTTGCTCAGTCCAATAACGGCTCACGCATTGTGTTGTCCCCAGCGGCTACCAATCCTGATGACGGCATTTGTGGAGACTCCTGTGCTACGACTAGGTGGTAACAGTGGAGCAAGCGACAAAAGCAGCATCACCCAGGTACAGCCATCTGTGAGCATTGCTGCTCCTGAATACGATGACAGCAATCATTCTCACACCTGCCAAGTTACAGCGCTATCTAATTTGGTTTAACTGTCACCTGATTTTGTAGACCAATTTTTTGAGAGCCTGTCTGATACGATGTTCTCACCCGTACAGAAACAATAACTTTTGGAGAAGCTTTCCGACACACAGCGTTCCCATGAACTCTGAATTCGGCCTTCAGTTTTGATCAACAAAAACTGCAAAAAGCTTTGGAACTCTATTTCCCCGTTCAAGCATTAATTCTTTTGAATTGGACATTTTTAATATTGACCATTTTTTTGGCACGAACAATTCTTTGCTTAACATAAAAACTATTCTTAGAGAACAGAAGCTTCACACTTCTATTTCTAAACACATCTAGAGACATAACAACATTACATCAGCATCTAGCACATGTTATTACAATGCATTTATATATGTGATGATTTATCTCGCCCTTCTTCTGTCAGAGATACTTCATGTGTAATTCTTTTGCATAATCTTTCAATGATTTCATATGCAATAATTTTTTGAATGATTTCTATGCTTAAAAAACGTACAGTACCTAAATTTCATGTATTACAAGTACGCCTATTTCGAATGCATTTATGTATTTTGGGGTGGGCAATGTTACACATGCATCTAATTGCTTAGTTTTAGTAATTTTGATGGACATGAACCCGTGGAGAGGGTGCTGCGTGTTTATCTAGGTTCCTGATCGATACTGTGACCTTATGCCCCTATTCGGCTATAAATCCATTTATTCCCTATATTGGCATAACCGTTCAAGTGCGATTTTCAGAAAAGTCATCTCTGGCCTCACACGAACAGAGCCACATTCCAGCATAGTTCTCTCTGCCACTTCCTTTGCGACCAATTAGTGCAATGACAGAGCAGAAGTCACTATCTGATATTCCTATATTAACACTCCGAGTTCTTCAACAAGATAAAAACTCAGCAAACCTGGAAATCCCCGCTTGCTGTGTTTTGATTAGTAATGGAACTCTAATGAGCAACGGATAACTATCACTTCCTAGTGACATCTTTAATTGACGTCTTATGTCCAACAAACTTGCGTCAAACCCGGCACCTGTCAGGTATAAATATTACCAACGTTGCCTTAAGCAATTGCTGTTGTACGAGCTACTGTTGCTGATGCTAGCTGCCTGCAAGACCCCGTGTTGGTGACTCTAGCACCCTGTCGCTGCAGCCTGCTGTCCCTGTGGTGGTGAAGCTACTGATACCATTATCGCTGCTAAAGCGCGAACGATGGTGCAGTACGCTTAGGAGCTGAACAGCCGTCCCTCTGCGAAGACATCCAGCAGATTCCAGCTGCCCGCGGACGCTGTCCCCCCTCCTTCCTCGACGCGCTGAAGAAGAGCCGCTGCCTTTCTCCTGCAGAGAAATCCAGCTCCGGCGTTTCCGGTCTGCCCTCGCGGGTGACTGGGATATCGAGAGTGACCCCTGAAGGAGATACCAATCCTCCATCATTCTATTCAGAGGTATGGTGTTGACTAAACCCTTAGATGAGAATTCTTGAAACAAACCTTGGCAAAACCAACTTAACTTAAAGCTACTTACTTACTCCCCTTCCACGTGTTAGGCTTAGGTCAGGCACACTGGGGTAGGCTTAGTTAGAAGCACCAGTTGAGTATGTTAGCCTAATGTATATATGACTGTATATATGTTTTATTACTTTTAAACCATTGTATGGCTAAGAAACCATATCAATGCTTTTACAGTTCTATTTCGCAATACTTATCTTACTGTACGTACTTTTTATAATAACAATTCTTGCAATTGTGGCAATACATTTCTCTTGTCCTGTTCAATAAATGTTCAATAAATGTTGACCTTTTATTGACAAACGCCCGTCTCTCTATTCTCTACATCTCGTGAGAGTAAACTGCACTAGACTGACTGAGTGAAATACATGTCTATTGTTTCACACGACCCTAGAGATTGACTCTTGATCTGATGAGCAAAGTTGTCATGTTGCACGGTTGTTGGAAAGCTGAATCCCTTCTTGTCTGTGCCAAGGAAGCTGATCACTTCCCATGCAGAGAAGAACGTTTCCAGTGACCTCTGAGCTAGTTGGTAACACACCCAATTAAGTTTAGCATAGTCAGTGGAGGCCTGGAATATAAGCAGTTCCACGTCGATACTACTGTTTATGTTATTCCAATGCGCAGGGCCTAGTGGGAAACTAGGAACTACACTACAGATGTGTCTGATTTAAGATCACTAATCGCTTTATTTTGGCCTTTGCTGATGTTGTTTTTCACAAAACGTTTGGTCTTTTCAAGTTTGGTGAGAGATGATAAGACCGCTTGTTCAAAAGCAATGATTTGTTTCGGAATGTTTTGGGTCGGAGTGAACCTTGATTTGACTCTAAGTCCAGTAATTTCCTGACTTGACGTCACTTCGGCATCTGCGAAGAAAGCTTTCAACCTTATCTTGTGACAAAAGTCTAATGCCTCCAATTTAAGTTTCGTAAAATCAGTTTTTTTGTTAGGGACAAACTTGAGGCCCAGGCTCAAGAGCATTTCTTCATCTCTCGATAGTTGTTTATCAGAAAGGTTTACTATAGTAGACCTGTCTAGTTCTTGTAAAATTTGTTGCGAGTTCGCATCTCCCATGGCTGCTTGAAACGGACTCTCGATTGTCCGCCTCTGGCTAAAAAAGACAACGATGCCGCTGGTGCACCTCGTCTTTTGGAGTTAATTTGCCTGGAATCTGGGGAAGAGTCAGATGAGGTTGTATCGGAGAATGTTATGAACCTGTTTCTAGATCTACCCTGGAATGTGTTCAAAGCCCCCCAGGATTCTCCTGAAGTGTAAAAATCTTCTTTGAGAAAAGGATACACCTGTTCTAATCTAAATGAGTTGGAGTCTCTTTCAAATTGAGCTGATTTTGTATTTAAGGTGTTGTCCTTGAAAAGCGCAATTTCCTTTTCAATCTTGTCTAATAACAACTTTGCTTCAGTGGTAGTCTGATTGTCGTGAATATGTCTTTCCATTCCGCAAAAAAAAATCCCGCATACCATCACTCCGCATTTTTAAGTCCGCAAAACCCATTACTCCTCATGCCATGATTCCGCAAATTTTCACAACGCATATGACTTCACTCCGCATGCAATTATAACGCAAATGCATGTGTGGTGAAGTCATATACTTTGTAAAAGTACTTTATCTTTAAAGATATATATATATATATATATATATATATATATTACCTACTGGCGATAGCCAGTAGGTATATATAGTTAGGATTTTTTCTCTATGGAACTTTTGAAAATTCTATGCCTAATAACTTTGGCGTTTGTGGACGGAATTGGCTGAAAATTTCAGGAAAATGGCACATTTTGTTTCTGAGCAGCCCCTGGAAATTTGGGGGGGGGGTTCGTCAAGGGGGGGCCGAGATAAAAGGGGGGTCCCAAAACGCGTTTTTCCCATGTTAATTTCCATAGGGCGGTTGGACTCACTTTTAGCCCGAACGGCTGAATGGATTTCCACGAAACTTGGCAAAATTGTAGGGACTGTTAGCCCGATGTGCCTTTGCTAGGTCTCAATATATGTGCTCCAGTAGTTTTTGAGAAATTAACGTTCAAACCAAGATATATATCTGTAACAGCGCTCTGGGCAGCGATCCGGTCCGCTTACTTTTCGCTTATCGGAACTTTGCGCGCAGAAAGCTGATTGGCTCTCCGGTGTCTGTCAACATTCTAAACAGTCCGGAGCGGACGCCATCTTGTCTCTCGGTAGGATCGAGAGAGAAGAAGAGGTGGAAAACGAAAGGGGAATTTAATGAAAGGGGGCAAGGTATCCCCCTCTTGACCCCCTAGGAATGTTGTTGGGGTTATTAAAGGGTCCCGTGGGGAAAATAAAAAAAAAATGATTTTTCACGGTAGAAACGCGGCCGCGAACTGGTAGCGAAACGGGAATTCGCCATTTTGTGCTTCGTTAATTAAATTACTAGTTATAAGTGGGTGCGGGAGACGTATCCTAATCCCCTATGTTTCCTATGGGTGGGTGAGGAGGCTGATATATGTTGATACATCTCTTCCAGCGGCTGTGCGTGAGCTTTTTTTTTTTTTTTGCTGCGTGACAGTCCGGAGCGGCCGCCATCTTGTCTCTCGGTAGGATCGAGAGAGAAGAAAAGGTGAAAAACTAAGGGGGAATTTAATGAAAGGGGGCAAGGTATCCCCCTCTTGACCCCCTAGGAATGTTGTTGGGGTTATTAAAGGGTCCCGTGGGGAAAATAAAAAAAAAATGATTTTTCACGGTAGAAGCGCTTCACGGGCCGCGAACTGGGCCGCAAACTGGTAGCGAAACGGGAATTCGCCATTTTGTGCTTCGTTAATTAAAGTACTAGGTATAAGGGGGTGCGGGAGACGTATCCTAATCCCCTATGTTTCCTGAGGGTGGCTGAGGAGGCTGATATATGTTGATACATCTCTTCCATCTTGCCTTTTTTCGAATGCCACATTTTGTCGTGCACGGCAGCCATTTTAGATGCCAGGCTGGTCCCAGGCTATCACCTAACCCTGCGGATGTAGTTTATGGCCCCAGCTGTAGAGAATTCAGACATGCCAATCCTCCTGATTCAGGCGTGTGAGTACTGATTTCAGTGCTAGTCTCCCGCCTCCCGATTTCTGCAAGCAAAAACCCGGGGGCATATTACGAACAACTAGCGATAATTTTTGTCTCTAACTTGTTTAGAGACAAAAATTATCGCCGCACATCGGCGATTTTTATCGCAGATAAACCTTGCTATTATCGCAGAAAAGTCAGCGATATTCATGTATTATCGACCTAATGCTCTTAGCCATGTTATCCACCTCCCATTGGATAACATGGCTAAGAACTGCTCAGGGCAGGTGTTAGAGAGTCCTGTGGCAGCCGCCTATCGCTGCACCGCAAGAGCGGGCGCATCTCAACTACATGGTGAGCGAGACGCTGTAGTCGCAAGAGCGGGCGGTAAACAGCTGAATGGCGGAAGAGGCACAGTGTAGCAAAAGCGGGCGGAATGGCAACTAAAACGATAAAGGGGCGCCCCACTACAGCTTGTCTTCAGGTCAAAAGGATTGTGGGACAAGGTCCAGAATTGAAGAGTCATCAAAAGGCAAAAAGTTCCGCCGGACCCCGGGAGCCGGCCGCCTATGTTGGGGGCGATCTCAGGCTACACCAGTGCTATAAGACTTGGGGAGGGTGTCGGAGCCAAGCGTCTTCTCCGAGTCCATGGCCATCACACCGCCCCTCAGGGGCCTCCGTCAAGCTGTTTAGGAAGGTAACATATCACATTGTTTTCTAATGCAGTCAGGTCCACAAACGACACTCACTTACTTTGAGAATAGTGAAGCTGCAGTAGGTGGAAATAAGCTTCAGACAGTGTTACAAGCACTGCTCAGAACTCTTAACTATGGCACCCAACATCCAGAACTTATGCTATTTGAGAATGGTAGTGACATCGAAGCATCTCAGGGACCAAAACCATTAACGTACTTTCACGTATGAAAATCTTACTTGGGGAGGGGGCAGGAGCGAAGCGCCCCCTCCCAGTCAGCGCCACCACACCGTATGTTGAAAATCTGAAGCCATCGTTCTACAAAGTCAACCAAACTTGGATTGAAAAATCTAGAAAAATGTACAAACTGAAAACCAGTTTTGTTCTGCATAGCATCAGTAGCAACGCTTGAGTCAGCTTTGTGTCAAGCCGCCATTTTGATTCAACAAAGCACAGGCATTGAAAAAGGCTGAAATTCAGAACTCTAAACTATGGCACCCAACATCCAGGAGCTTGCCATCCGGATCTTGGAGCCTTGTGCTGTTTTCGATCTATTCACACATCGGTCCACTACTGACATCATCTTATAAACCAACGTTATGTAAATAGTTTTTTAATAAAATGTTTTACCCTGTTTCTTTGCTGGTGTGTTGTCTATATTTTTAATATTTGCATAGGGTTTGTCGTTATTTTGTGCGGGATGGGTGATGGAGCCGAGCTGTCTTGCAGCCCTCATGGTGTGGAGCTCAGTTCATCTCACTATTTTCGTATTTCTCATGAAGGGTTGTTCCTAATATTTCTATTTTAGCGAGGTCAAAAAGAGATCCAATTAGTGGCCTACTGATTTTGCTCGATTACTTTTATTTTTTTACACGATTTTTCACTATCTGCAAAGACTAAACAGAGTATTGCGACTTTGTGCTTGTTTGTAAATAGAGAATGATCCAAAGAGAACCAATTCTAAAACAGTAAATGCTTGGACAACAATCAATCAAATGGAGAGACAAGGAGGCACGACGGATTACAACGGGGGTAAAGGCCTGCGTTAACTACCCTTCAGTATCTGCAAAGAGAGAGTACTACTAAGGCAAAAGAGGGGAGGGGGGGGGGGTGCAGCGTTAAAAGCACATCAGCCTGCATAAATACGAAAATGTTTTTATCTATCACGTACTTGACATTTTAAAGCTTTTCATATTTGCTATTAAAAAACCAATGAAATTCACAGAAAAAACCATAGGTTATAGTGGATATATAGTTAGGAATTTGCATTTACAAAACCTTGAAAATTCAATGAAAAAACCATAGGTTATAGGCCATATATAGTTAGGAATTCGCATTTACAAAACCTTATTTTACTCGCATAAAACCATTGAAATTCCATATATAGTTAGAAGCGCTAACTATATATCGCGCACCCGCAATCCACTGCTGATGATGTCACATATTACATCATTCATGACATGGTCAGTGACATCACTGATGACATCTCAAATGACATCACTGATGACAACTCAAATGACATCACTGATGACATCTCAGATGACATCACTGATGACATCACTGATGACAACTCAAATGACATCACTGATGACATCTCATTTGTCATCACTGATCACATCACTCATGTGATAATACAATGAACCTCTTCAGACTCTAATATAACCTTACATACACTAAGTATAAACAGACACTCACAGACTGTCACTCATCCATGGAGTTACTCACACACCTAGTCAGTCATGCAAAGAATCAATCACACCTCCATTTCCTCAACTATAAAGTTATACACATCTTACTTATTCAAACATATAATAACACATATTTATTCTCTTATATAATCCCTGATACAAGCTCACAGTGATCGATACAGCCACTCACACATTCACTGGCTCTTATGTTCAGTTATTTATATATCTCAACTCTCACATGTATTGTGTTTTACATACGTACTTACTTGCACATGTAGCAATGAGAAATCCATTCACTCAGCAACACACCCATGCACAGTCAACCGCCCATATAGCTGTTTCCACATGCACTCTTGAACTCATACTCCTAGTGAATCAACTGCTTACACATCTATGCACAGAGTCACGCACCTCCCAGCCACCCACACACACACTCAGCCTCCCATTCAAATACTTGGGCAACCAATCAATAACCCATATGGCCACTCTTATAGCTACTGATCAACACATGCAGCAGCTTACACAACAACAAACATACTGATGCACAAATTAAGACAGTTTAGTCACTAACCCATGCACTCAGTGAGACACATTTAATCACTCACTCATACAGTCAGTCATGCACCTACTAAATTCTTCATCCAGACACTTATACATCCACTCATTCTTCAATATGTGAAACATATTTAAACTTTACAGACACATACAATCACTGGATGTTGTGATCAGTGATGTCATCAGTGATGTCATTTGAGATGTCATCAGTGATGTCATCAGTGATGTCACTGACCATGTCATGAATGATGTAATATGTGACATCATCAGCAGTGGATTGCGGGTGCGCGATATATAGTTTGCGCTTCTAACTATATATGGAATTTCAATGGTTTTATGCGAGTAAAATAAGGTTTTGTAAATGCGAATTCCTAACTATATATGGCCTATAACCTATGGTTTTTTCATTGAATATAAATATATATGTATATACACACACATATATATAATTTTAAATAAAATGAAAAATTAAGTCTTTAAAATTACATTATATTTAGAACTATATTAATAATACACACACACATATATATATATATATATATATATATATATATATATATATATATATATATATATATATATATATATATATATATTCACTGAAAAAACCATAGGTTATAGACCATATATAGTTAGGGATTAGCATTTAAAAAACCTTATTTTATTTGCACAAAACCATTGAAATTCCATATATAGTTAGTTGCACTAACTATATATCGCGGACCCGCAATCCACTGCTAATGATGTCACATATTACATCATTCATGACATGGTCAGTGACATCACTGATGACATCACTGATGACATCTCAAATGACATCACTGATGACATCACTGATGACAACACCCAGTGACTGTATGTTTCTGTAAAGTTAAAATATGTCTTACATATTGAAGAATGAGTGGATGTATAAGTGTCTGGATGAAGGATTTAGTAGGTGCATGACTGACTGTATGAGAGAATGATTAAATGTGTCTCACTGAGTGCATGGGTTAGTGATTAAAGTGTCTTAATTTGGCAATCATTATTTATGTTCTTCTGTAAACTGCTGCATGTTTAAATCAGTAGCTATATCAGTAACTATATGGGTTATTGAATGGTTGCCCAAGTATTTGTATGGGAGACTGAGTATGTGTGTGGGTGGCTGGGAGGTGTATAACTCTGTGCATAGATGTGTGAGCAGTTGATTCCCTAGGTGTATGGCTTCAAAAGTGCATGTAGAAACAGCTGTATGGACAGTTGACTGTGTGCATGAGTATATTGGTGAGTGAATGGATATCTCAGTTCTACATGTCAAAGTAAGTACATATGTAAATCACACTCCATGTGAGAGTTGACATATATAAATAACTGAACATAAGAGCCAGTGAATGTGAGAGTGGCTGTATGAATCATTGTGAACTTGTATCAGTGATTGTATAAGAGAGTAAATATGTGTTAGTATATGTTTGAATAAGTAAGGTGTGTATAACTGTATAGTTGAGGAAATGGAGGTGTGATTGATTCTTTGCATGACTGACTAGGTGTGTGAGTAACTCCATGGATGTGTGACAGTCTGTGAGTGCCTGTTTACACTGAGTGTATCTAAGGTTATATTAGAGTCTGAAGATGTATTATCACATAAATGATATCATCAGTGATGTAATCAGTAATGTCAAATGAGATGTCAGTGATGTCATCAGTGATGTTATTTGAGATCTCATCAGTGATGTCATCAGTGATGTCATTTGAGATGTCATCAGTGATGTCATCAGTGATGTCACTGACCATGTCATGAATGATGTAATATGTGACATCATTAGCAGTGGATTGCGGGTCCGCGATATATAGTTAGTGCAACTAACTATATAAGGAATTTCAATGGTTTTGTGCAAATAAAATAAGGTTTTTTAAATGCTAATCCCTAACTATATATGGTCTATAACCTATGGTTTTTTCAGTGAATTTTCAAGGTTTTGTAAATGCAAATTCCTAACTATATATGGTCTATAACCTATGGTTTTTTCTGTGAATTTCATTGGTTTTTTAAAAGCTAATATCTATAGCTGTAAAATATATTCTTTATTAAGTGACGTATCACGTAGCCCGTGAGACGCCTCATGATGCATCGCATAACCGTGACGTATCATCTCTGCAGCGCAAACCAAACCCAAAACGTAAGCGCGCTAAAACACGCTTAAAGATATATATATTTTTTTAACCTTAATTAGACAAAATCCACACGTGCACATATCACAAACGTTCAAAAAACACAATATGTCGGACTCCCGTTACGCTGCCGGTTAGCTGCACGGTTAACGTACCAGGAAGCACCTTTACCGCGAAAAATCGCATTTTTTTTTTCACCCCCCAGGGAACTTTAATAGCCCCCTCATCAATCCTAGGGGTTCAGGAGGGGTCTGCCTTACCCCTTTCATTCATTTACACCTTTTTTCCACCTCTTGTCTCTCGATCCCACAGAGAGACAAGATGGCGGCCGCTCCAGACTGTTTACAAAGATAACAGCCAATCAGCTTCTCCTCAGACTCCCGTTACACTGCCGGTTAGCTGCCCGGTTCGCGTACCAAGACGCGTCTCTACGGCGAAAAAAATCGGAATTTTTTTTTTTTTTTTTGGGCCCAGCGTGGCTCTATAATATCCCCTCATCAATCCTAGGGGGTCAGAAGAGGTCTACCTTGCCCCTTTCCTTCATTTCCCCCTTTGTTTTGGCCTCCTCTTGTCTCTCGATCCTACCGAGAGACAAGATGGCGGCCGCTCCGAACTGTTTACAATGTTGACAGCCAATCAGCTACTCATCAGACTCCCGTTACACTGCCGGTTAGCTTCCCGGTTAGCTGCCCGGTTCGCGTACCAAGACGCGTCTCTACGGCGAAAAAAACGGAATTTTTTTTTTTTTTTTTTTTTGGGCCCAGCGTGGCTCTATAATATCCCCTCATCAATCCTAGGGGGTCAGAAGGGGTCTACCTTGCCCCCTTTCCTTCATTTCCTCCTTTGTTTTGGCCTCCTCTTGTCTCTCGATCCTACCGAGAGACAAGATGGCGGCCGCACCGGACTGTTTAGAATGTTGACAGACGCGGGAGAGCCAATCAGCTTCGCTTCGCAAAGTTCCGATAAGCGAAAAGTACGCGAACCGGATCGCTGCCCGGAGCGCTGTTACAGATATATATCTTGATTTAAACGTTAATTTCTCAAAATCCACTGAAGCACATATATTGAGACCTAGCAAAGGCACATCGGGCTAACAGTCCCTACAATTTTGCCAAGTTTCGTGCAAATCCATTCAGCCGTTCGAGCTAAAAGTGAGTCCAACCGCCCTATGGAAAACTCAATGTTAAAAACGCGTTTTGGGACCCCCCTTTTTTCTCAGCCCCCCCTTGACGAACCCCCCCCCAAATTTCCAGGAGCTGCTCAGAAACAAAATGTGCCATTTTCCTGAAAATTTCAGCCGATTCCGTCTACAAACGCCAAAGTTATTAGACATAGAATTTTCAGAAATCCCATAGGGAAAAAATCCTAACTATATATACCTACTGGCGACCGCCAGTAGGTAATATATATATATATATATATATATATATATATATATATATATATATATATATATATATATAAAAACCCTAAAAACTAATTCCACCCTAGTCCCTTTAAATACCCCAGCACCCTTAAACACTAACCCATCCTGACCCTAAAAATACCCATGTACCCCAAAATCCAAACATACCCCTGAACCCTAAAAATACCCCTGTACCCCAAAACACAAAACAACCCCTGAACCCTAAAAATACCCCTGTACCCCAAAACCCAAAACAACCCCTGAACCCTAAAAATACACCTGTACCCCAAAACCCAAAACAACCCCTGAACCCTAAAAATACCCCTGTACCCCAAAACCCAAAACAACCCCTGAACCCTAAAAATACCCCTGTACCCCAAAACCCAAACATACCCCTGAACCCTAAAAATACCCCTGTACCCCAAAACACAAAACAACCCCTGAACCCTAAAAATACCCCTGTACCCCAAAACCCAAAACAACCCCTGAACCCTAAAAATACCCCTGTACCCCAAAACCCAAAACAACCCCTGAACCCTAAAAATACCCCTGTACCCCAAAACCCAAAACAACCCCTGAACCCTAAAAATACCCCTGTACCCCAAAACCCAAAACAACCCCTGAACTCTAAAAATACCCCTGTACCCCAAAACCCAAAACATCCCCTGAACCCTAAAAATACCCCTGTACCCCAAAACACAAAACAACCCCTGAACCCTAAAAATACCCCTGTACCCCAAAACCCAAAACAACCCCTGAACCCTAAAAATACACCTGTACCCCAAAACCCAAAACAACCCCTGAACCCTAAAAATACCCCTGTACCCCAAAACCCAAAACAACCCCTGAACCCTAAAAATACACCTGTACCCCAAAACCCAAAACAACCCCTGAACCCTAAAAATACCCCTGTACCCCAAAACCCAAAACAACCCCTGAACCCTAAAAATACCCCTGTACCCCTTAACCCTTAAATACCCCTGCACCCCATAACCCAAACCCACCCTTAAAATACCCCTGAACCCAAACAAAACCATATACTTACCTTACAACTTACCTTAAAACATATACTTTTACCAATCATGCTTTTAAAATGATTTTCGTCATAAAAGCATGCAAGATAAAAGCATATAATATATGAAGGCATGCGGTATGAAAAAATGCGGAGTAAAGGTACCTGCGTACTAATGGTATGAGGAGTGAAAGTATGCGGAGTAAAAAATGCGGAGTGATGGTATTTTACCGATTGTCGTTGATGGCTTTGATCAGGTCCTCTATTTCTTTCTCTTCTTGACTACATATGCGTTGTGCTGTCTCTATAGTGTGCACCATTAAATCCCTACTGCACTTGGTGTTGATTTGACTAAAACCTTTTTTGTAGTCTGTATCCTCTGTGAAGATGACCGGAATGTTCTTGACCTGAAGGCCCCAAGGAATAGTCTCTGCTTTTAGATGTTTAAGTAAAAAGTGGCCGTGGAGTTCAGTTCGGATATGTTTTTTCTGGAGACGGGTTAACTAGACAGGTCTACTATAATAAACCTTTCTGATAAACAACTATCGAGAGATGAAGAAATGCTCTTGAGCCTGGGCCTCAAGTTTGTCCCTAACAAAAAAAACAGATTTTACGAAACTTAAATTGGAGGCATTAGACTTTTGTCGCAAGATAAGGTTGAACGCTTTCTTCGCAGATGCCGAAGTGACGTCAAGTCAGGAAATTACAGGATTTAGAGTCAAATCAAGGTTCACTCCGACCCAAAACATTCCGAAACAAATCATTGCTTTTGAACAAGCGGTCCTATCATCTCTCACCAAACTTGAAAAGACCAAAAGTTTTGTGAAAAACAACATCAGCAAAGGCCAAAATAAAGCGATTAGTGATCTTAAATCAGACACATCCATTTTAATAAAACAAGCGGACAAGGGCGGGGCTGTAGTACAATGGCCCCGGTCCATGTACCTTGCTGTTACATGTGACCAATCGAGAGTGGCATCGACCCTCAAAAGAGGACCCTGTGTTTGCAATTCAAGACAAAATTGCGAGAATTTCCAAGACAGGACTGGAAGAAGGCTATTTAGGCCCAAAAGAGTTTGAATATCTCAACAAGAAATCCCCAAGAACGCCAGATCTTTACTTTTTGCCGAAGATACATAAAAATGAAAAGGCACCGCCAGGCAGACCCATCGTGTCTGGGTGCGATTCCGTGTTGGAGCCAGTCTCCAAATATATTGATTTCTTTCTAAAACCAGTCATACTGCAGGTGAAATCATACCTCAGGGACACGACGTATTTCATTACCAAAACTGAGGGGCTCACATTTGACGAACAAACTCAACTGATGGTGTCGCTAGACGTCGCCTCTCTCTATACCCAAATCCCTCAAGATGAGGCACTTGAGGTGATTGAACTATACCTTGAACAGCGGGAGAGGCCCCATAGGGTACCCACCTCATTTATTGTATCCTTGGCTGAAATCACTTTACGGAGCAATTATTTCAAGTTTGAAAATGATTTCTTCATTCAAATTAAAGGGACGGCCATGGGCTGCCCTTATGCGCCGGAGCTGGCTGTGCTGTACATGGCACAATATGAGGAGAGATTCATACACAACAACAACCCTTTCTCAGGTCACATACATCAATGGCTGAGATACATTGACGACGTCTGGCTCCTGTGGCAGGGGAGCCAGACGGAACTCGATCAATTCCATGTATGGCTAAACTCTAGACATCCTGACATAAAATTCACGCTGGAATCCAGTAAAAATAAAATGACCTTCCTTGACGTCACAGTAGGCATCGGTGATACAAAGCTGACAACTTCCTTGCACAAAAAAGAAACGGACAGAAATACCATTCTTCATTATACTAGCTCATATCCACAGTGCTTGAAAGAGAACTTGCCTTACAGGCAACTGTTAAGGATAAGACGAAATTGCACAAATGTGTCAGATTTCGAGTCACATGCAACAACATTCTGCAGTGAAATGGCGAAACGGGGTTACCCAAAAAAGCTACTTAAACATTCCAAAAACAGGGCCAGATTCACCCCGAGAGAGACTCTCCTTCAGGTGAGAGAGAAAAGGGAATTAGACAAACTGGTGTGCGTAACAACTTTTAGCCAACACACTAATCAATTCAAACGCATCATCTTAAAAAATTGGCATTTATTGGAAACGCTAGAGTACCCCTTACAAAAACCGATCTTCGCCATGCGGAAGAACATCAGCATAGGGCAACAGCTTATCAAAGCAGTTAGCCACATTCCGAAACAAAAAAGTGACCTCTTAGCACAGTGGAATCTGAAACCGATATGTGGGCATCATAAATGTGGCAATTGTGTGTCTTGTTCTACCACAATTGAAGGCAATGTTTTTATCCATGATGGAGTCAAATGGAAACACGATGCATTTACAAATTGTAAGACCAAAAATGTGGTTTATGCTGTGGTTTGTCCATGTAACAGGGTGTACATTGGCAAGACAAGTCAGTCCATCAATGTAAGGATTACCCAACATCGTTCGCGAATAAAGAAAAAGATACTGTCCGCACCAATGGTTGAACATTTTATGAACAACAATCACAGTGAAAATGATTTTAAATGGACAACATTGGTCTGGATTGACTCAAAACGTCAGTCCAATGTGGACACCATGTTATTGCGGAAAGAGGCATACCTTATTTTGAAATTTGACAGTGTCAATAAGGGCCTCAACTGTCTTAGTGAAATCAATAGGGCGTGAGCATCACGGACTATAGCACAGCACTACAAATCCCAGAAGTCACTAGTATGAATTCGCGGCCACCAAGTTCCTGATTGGCCACAAATCATCATATGATACATCTTATAATCGACCGGCACTTCCGCGGACACCTACAACCCGTGAGTACCGTGTTGCAGTGAAACTGACGAGTGGGGACAAACGTGCAGCTTAACGGTAAGCTTCGGTGACACAATAGGGTCCGTTTCATTTAGCTTTTGAACAAACAGACCAACCGAGTGATTCTCCTCCGCCCTTTTTTAATCCATACAGAAAGAAATCCTCGAAATTGAAGCAAGATTATTTCCCGCGCTTACAGAACCTAAAATAAGTAAGTCGCAATTTTCTTTCTACTCACAAGCTTCACTAGGGTAGCGGACACTCAAAATCCTTATTTACGATACAATATGATTTTTCAGGGACGTAACACAGTGGGAAAGGAAACAGTCCATCCGGGACACGGCAGAAACGCCGCCGGAGCACGTTAAGTGAAGGTAAATGCCTCTCCCTGCTCGCAGATGAACCTCAGTGAGCAACACCCTGTCCCTTTGAAAATGTTGTCTGACACAATGTCCACTCTGTTTCAGCGGACACCTACAGCATACACGATACCACAAAGCAAGCGCATCCTTGGGCAAGAATCATTTTAGGTATGCCGCATCCTGGCGATGCACAGTTTCCAAATTTTTGTTTGGATTGAGGAACCCATGTCTTGATAAAACACTCCTTTTTTTTCTTTTTTTGTAAATAGTACCCATGGACCTGATTCACACTGCCCTGATGAGAATCCTGTGTATCAGTTAGCGGGATTCGAAACGCGTCGGCATTACTCCCTTTAGTAACATTTATTGTCGGTGTTATTGATGCAGGAATGGGCATTTCTTCCTGAATTGCAAAAGATTTATACTGTTTCAGGAATTAGGGTGCTGTTCTTGAAAGTATCTTTGCGCCTCTTGTTGTTTACGTATCATTGTGATTTTTTCTAGTTTGTGATCAAATTGTTCCATGTAATCACGAGCACTTCATTATTGTATGCACATTTACATGTTTTCCACTACGTTTTCTATTGTAAACATTTATGATTGTTTTTTCAAATTATATGGCAATGCATGAAGTTGATAACTATCTTTGTTCTGTGTATTAAAAAACAATTGGATAACTGAGTAAAAAACAAATGACATAAATCAGTGTCAGGATAAACTAATAAAGTTGTGTTTATCCTTCAGTCGACATCTATTGTTTGAATTCATAATTGAGGTTTAGGTAAAATTTCCTTGTGCACATTATACTGTGGCCCAACCACCCCTTCCCCTGGATTGTGTGTGAGGCAGGCAGTTTTGAAATTGGCACGCATTCCGATTGGGAGCCATTTTAGCTCTCTGAGTGCAGGCGAGATGTGTTCATATTTCTTGACTCCGGTGACCATTTTGTCTGCTGCGTTCAGAGTTGATCTGAGGGGAGCTAGGTGAGATTTTGCTGATTCTGTGAGGGTTGCATTCCGATAGTCCGGTCTTGACAGCACCAGGGATTGAGTGGCTTGTTTGAGGTCGTTGGGAGGGATGAAAGATTTTATTTTGCTGAGTAGGTTAAGGTTGAGGAGGGCGCTCCTTGCAGTGTTCTTGATGTGTTCACTCATGTCTAACTTAGGGTCCAGAGTGATTCCCAGCGAATTTACAGAGTCGGCTGGGGTGGGATTATGGTTGAGACCATCAATAGCTTTTAACCATTCTGTGATTTGGGGGTTCTTCTCCTTGTTGGAGAGGAGGAGTATTTCTGTATTGTCTTGGTTTAATTTCAGGTGGTTGTGTGATAACCAGTGCTGGACTTCTCTCAGAGTGTCGTTCAGTCTCTGAAATTCTTCAATGGAGGTTTCCAGATAGATCTGGGTTTTGTCAGCATAGAGGTAGAAGGGAATGCTTTTTTTAAATTTATTTTTTTAGTATGGTTGTAAGTGGTTCCATATAGATGTTGAAAAGCTGCGGCAAGAGAACTGCTCCTTGTGGGACACCCCTGCTAACAGGGAGTAGGTCAGACGAGAAGTTTTTGATTTTTATTCTTTGGGTGCGATTTTGTAGAAAAGAGGTGAACCACTGTAAGACCCCCTCTTCTGTTCCAACCTTTTCTTTAAGTGTCTTAATGAGACGTTTGTGGTCAAACGTGTCGAAGGCTGCCGATAGGTCCTGGAATATGAGTAGGCAACATTGACCTGTGTCAAGAGATTTGTGCATATCATCTATTATATTTAGGATTGCTGTCTCTGTGCTGCATCCATTTCTGAAACCTGATTGGTGGGGGTCAAGAAGGTTGGTGCTGTCCTGGTGTTGAGTAAGTTGGAGGAGAACACATCTTTCCAGGATTTTCGTTAGGAGAGGGAGGTTGGAGATGGGTCTGAAGTTTTTCAGATCGTTTGTGTCAGAGCCTGTTTTTTTCAGTAGTGGTGTCACTTGGCCGATTTTGAGACAATCTGGCATGACTCCAGTGCTTAGGGAGCTATTTATCTTCTCGGTCCAGAGCGGGCTTAGGGAGAGTTTGAGCTTTTTGGCCAGTTGTGCAGGTATGGGGTCCAGGACGTGTGCTGAGGGTTTGGAGTTGGAAAGCCTTTTGATAATCTCTACTTCAGAGATGAGATTGAAAGATTTCCAGCCCAGCAGTGGGGTCTTGCTTACGGGGCTGGCGCTGGATCGTTTGGTTGATGTGGAAGAAAAGGGTATGGTGATCGGACCAGTCAACAGGCAAGGTGTGGTAGATGGAGACTAAATCTGGTTATGCGTAGATGGCATCCAGGATTTAGCCTCTGTTGTGGGTTTTCTCGTTACAGTGTTGGGTGAGGTTGTAGTTGCTTAGGAGATCGTTTAGGGTATTGATTAGCGTGTTGTTTTTTTTGTTCTAGTGTAGATTGATGTCACCTAGAATTATCCTGTTGGAGTCACGGAGTGAGTAGTGAGTTATCAGGTTGGAGAGGTGATCTCCGAATGAGGCAGTGTTTCCTGGCAGATGGTAGAAGAGATGGCAGAGTAGTGTTTTGTTATTGCTTGTCTTATTGGTGGCAATGAGACATTCAAAAGAGTTATATTCGAGGTCAACGGTTTCCATCACAGGGATGTTGTTCTTGTGTATGATTGCTATACCTCCTCCTCGTTGTTTTTTTTCTGTCTTTGTGGATGATTGCGAAGCCCAGGGGCACAAGTTGGGGGGAAGATTTCGTTTAGCTATGTTTTGGTGATAAACGTGATGTCTATGTCGTGGGTGAGGATCGTCTCAGCCAGTTCTGTAGCATGTTTGGTGGCCGATCTGCAGTTAACGAGGATGCAGTTAGTAGAGGATCCCTCCTCTGTTTTGAGTTTGTTCTTTGGGGGGCCCTGGGGATAATGTTGAGGAAGGCTGGAGGTCTTGAGGATCTGGGGGGAGCAGTCTCTTCTAAATCCAGTGATAACCTGGATCTTGGAGCTGGAGGAGGCAGTAGTGGATGTGTCATATGCGGAGGCAAGATCCATCGCTTCACTAAGGGACATTGCGGCTCTTGTTCTTTTGGGCCTCAGTGTCTGGTTTAGGAGGGGAGTTGTGGTCCAGCTGAGCCATTTGTTCTTGTGGGGCATTGTGTGATAGGAGTTGGTGAGTGTGGGTTTCGGAAATGGGAGTGGCGAGGTGAGGTTCAGTAAGATTTCGGTGAGACCCAGTATTACCGTTTTTAGCTGGCTTTCCAGCAGGGCAAGTCGCTGGGTCATTTCTGTGGGGGAGGGGAGTCTGGGGAGGTTGTTGTCGCTCTTGTTCTTTTGGGTCTTTGTGTCTGGTTCCAGATGGGGGTAGCGTTCAATCTGGGGCGTTGAGTCTTGGGGGGGGGCTTGCGTGATTGGCGCAGAAAGTGTGAATGTCGGGTGAGGGTATTGGGTGGGATCTTGGGGGTGGCTTTTGTTGTTGAAATTGCTCGAGTTGTTCCTATGGGTAGTCCTTGATGTGGGGAGTGGGAGATCACTGCGTGGTTTGAGCAGCGATCTCTTGTGTGTCGGTTGCAAGTGAGATTTGGGAGTCATTTACTGAGAGCAAGGTTCGCTGGTTGTTAGTTGGGAGTGGGGGTTTGAGGAAGGGGGGTGTGTGTTGTTCAGTAGGGAGCTGGAGAGCCTCATCAGTAATGGGGCTCTCACTGCTTGAGGAGGGGGGTAGAGAACTGAGAGCTATCAGAGGGGGTGAGTGTTGTTCAGTAGGGGGTTCGAGAGCCTCATCAGTGATGGTGCTCTGACTGCTTGAGGAGGGGGAGAGAGAGGTGAGAGCTATCAGTGGTGGTAGGTGGGGGTAGGATGGTGTTTGGAGGGGGGAGGTTGGCTTTTAAGGCAGGGGATTTGTAGTTGCTTTGTGCGATCTTCAGAATGGGCGGCCTATCCGGGATAGAGAGTTGGACTGGCGGGGCTGTGTAAAGGTGATGGGGCGGTGCGGAGCGAAGGGAAGATGGAGTTAAAAGCTTCTAGGTTGTCATTGTTGGCTTGGATCATCACTGTGCCATTAGTGTAGATGGTCACAGAGGTGGAGCAGCTGTGTATTTGGCGGTTTGGGAGTGTGATCATTAGTTTGCAGCTGTGGGGGGAATTAGTTGTTTTAGATATGAGCAGATGTGTTTTGAGGGTAGTGTTCCAAATAGCAGGTCTCGCGGTATGGAATAGGAGATCCATTTTTAGTTGGCCTTTGGAGGAGCAGTGGTATATGTCCGTCAAAAGATTTTCCGGGTGTTGTCTAATTAGTTTGTGATTGAGGTTTATTTTTGCTTTTGGTATGAGGTTGGGTGGGAAAATGATGGAGAAATAATTTGGGCTGTGAGGTTTCAGTCCGTAGAGTGTGGGGGGCGGAGGGGGGAGGTGGTGGGTGGTGACATTTTAGTTTTAGGGCGGGGAGGTTGCCTAGAGATTGTGTTCAGTCTGTTGGTCGGAGAGGATATGACTGTAAGGAGAAGGGTTTGCTACACTTCTCCGTGGCTAGGTGGGAAGTGGGGAAGGGTTTATTGCCCCTTCTGACTATAAAAGCTCAGTCTTAGAGTCCGCGGCGAGGGTTAGTTGTGAATTGGAGGAGTGGGTGTTACTCTTCTGCTTATTTCTTCTAGCTTCGGAAGGGGTGAAGGTGTAGAGAGAGTTTTTCGGAGAGGTGATGAAGGGCGGTGGTCTGTGGGTCCAATGAGTTTTCTCTCATTTTTATATGTTTATATATATATATATATATATATATATATATATATATATATATATATATATATATATATATATATATATATATGACTACCAAAAGAACCACAAGAGGCCCATTACCGGAGCAGGAGCATTTAATCACAGGCAAGCAGCGCAAAAGAACATCTCCATTTTCCTTACGCGTTTCAGCATCTTGCTGCCTTGCTCACAGGTGGAGACAATGAATTGCAAAGTGCATACGTGCGTGCTTATAAAACTTCAAAAGTCACATGACAGTCCTTTAAAATACAGGCCCCATGATGCATTGCACTAGTAATTAAATCCAATCCTTGGAATTTTAGCAGATATAGTTCGTTTTAGTATCACAATTCCTTTTGAAGTATTGCAGTTCTTTTAAAGTATAACATTCTTTTTAGTGCAAGCTTTCATTTACCAGTGGGTTTATTTTCTCACAGCGTCACGTGAATATTTCAGTTGCATGGTGCTGTCATTCCATATTAGCCTGTTGATAACACTCGCCACTTCAATCCAAACGAAGGAAATGCTACTTCAGCAAACATGCAGTGGTTGGAGGAAGGGATTCAGAGAGAGGGATACCTCTCATTCTGATCGTGCCGGAGTGGAGGCGTTATCAACAGGCTAATATGGAATGACAGCACCATGCAACTGAAATATTCACGTGACGCTGTGAGAAAATAAACCCACTGGTAAATGAAAGCTTGCACTAAAAAGAATGTTATACTTTAAAAGAACTGCAATACTTCAAAAGGAATTGTGATACTAAAACGAACTATATCTGCTAAAATTCCAAGGATTGGATTTAATTACTAGTGCAATGCATCATGGGGCCTGTATTTTAAAGGACTGTCATGTGACTTTTGAAGTTTTATAAGCACGCACGTATGCACTTTGCAATTCATTGTCTCCACCTGTGAGCAAGGCAGCAAGATGCTGAAACGCGTAAGGAAAATGGAGATGTTCTTTTGCGCTGCTTGCCTGTGATTAAATGCTCCTGCTCCGGTAATGGGCCTCTTGTGGTTCTTTTGGTAGTCAAATTGACGGGCTGCTCCGTGCCCGTTGTTTAGAGGCCACCCTGTAGGGTTGGAGGCTCCTGTGCTCGGAGGCTGTGTTGTGTATATATATATATATATATATATATATATATATATATATGTAATTAAACACATTATCAATATTCAAAAATATCTTCATCTATTGACATAAAGTTGTGGACAGCCTGTAACATCATGGCTGTAGACTTAGCATCATGTATCGGGGCCTTCGGTGTGGGTGTCAATTTTCCAACACAGTAAACACAACAAGCAGGACAGCAATGTACGCATAGGCAACATATGAAAATGACACCTGCAATTATTGTCAGGAAGATAAGAATCTTCCACCCCCAGGATGCTATTAAACCCCAGAACCAAACAGAAAGAGTCCAGGTACCATTCTCTTTGTGGATGTCAGATGCAAGCCTATGCAACTTCCATATAGCAGCATATACATTAGGGGCATGGTCCGGTATGTACACACAGCAACTGCTGCCAATAATTCAACAGGCTCCTCCCGATCAACAAGGATGACTCCTAACACCATCCTGTTCTGATGAGCAAGAAGCCTTGTAGCCTGGAGATCAGCTGTAATATTTGTCAAAATCCCTGCTGTGGTATTAATGACCCCTTCCACAACTCTAGTGAGTCGACTAATGTTAAGGCTATTAGACTTAGGGCCCCAAAAGGGTAAAATACCTTTCATAGTATCTGTGAACTGTTGAAGAGTGGGGTCTGTCTGGTCTATATCTTCTGTGTTAATAACCCTATTAATTTGGGACCGATGGGCACTCCTACGCTGCAGTTGATGGTCCTTATGATAATTGGACTGTGCTATCCACACTGGGGGAAGGAGGAAACAGAGGTACCATACACCTGCCCATCCCCTAGGAAGCCAAACATAAGCTTGAGATACACAAACAAAGTAGATATTATGCGGTGGGAGCAAAGGTGGGCTATTACTCGTGCGCAATGTATATTTAAAGTTGCAATTACTCTCACCCACTTTCACCTTCCCAAACCCTCGAAGACAAAACCCAGCTGTTGTATTGACTACTGGCACCGGTATTCCCTCATCCTGAGTAATATTGCACATCTGGAATGAGCAAAAGTATTCAGTGACATTAACTCCCTGGAAATCTAACATTTCATTTTAAAGCCATATTAAATTTTTCTCTCCTTCATATACATTCACCCAGGCTGTTGGGAATTATGTATCAGGGGTCCCTTGTTCACCCGGGGTAAATCTAGGATGGACACGTATATATTCTAACACTGTGTGATAATCAGCAGATGTCATATTCATAGAACAAGAATGATAATGAATATATACCATAGAGAACAATTTGAACCATCCCTTGCAACTGCCTAAATAAGACATAGGCATAGATAACAGGCTATCAGTCTTATGTGTAACAGAAGGGAGCAGTCGACATATTCAACAGTTTGTAACTTAAGTTGTATCATGGGCTTGGTGGAGCGTTTGCAAAAACACATTGTCACCGTATGTTTTTCTGTGTTCACCTTTATTGGGGGGCAAAGTAACAAACGTGTTCAGGGGAACAGGCATTGTACCAATCAAAGAGTGCACAGGAATATTTCTCCTCAAGGAACCATACTATTTAAAGTACTGGGAAACTAGAACAATTACCATGAAAACTATTTAACTCTTTGCAGGCCAACTGGACCAACCAGAACCATTCTGCCCAAAACGTGGGGCTGCACATGACTGTTCCTCCTCCTTAATGGGGCGACCAAATGAATACATTTTAACCAGAGGAAAGGACATGCAATGGAGTCAATGACAAGAAGACAAGAAGGGGCAAATGTTCCCAGTGTCCTTCAGAGCCTCACTGGTAGACTCCTATTGTTCATCAATGTTGACACTATTGAGAGCCGGCGGTTGAGTTGTTGGACCAGCTCTTGAAGAATACCACATCGCTCAGGATAAGGCACCCCTCTTCCCAGGGGAGCATGCTCAAACAATCCTGTCCAATGTCCGAACTGTGCAATAATCTCGTCTCTCCCTATGCTACTGTTGCCTGACTTATCGAGTCCATCCCTGCTAGGAGGGCACCTGGCGGCAATGTTGGCAATGTATCCAATCCTCCTGGCCAGCCACCTTCACGGCAGTGCGGGTGGCGAGAAGCACCTGCGCAGGCCCCGTCCACTGCGGCTCCACACTTCCTTTCCTCTGGAAGTGTCTGGTCAACACAAAATCTCCAGGCCGAATATCGTGTCCTGGCTCCTTGGGTGCTGATAGTAAGGCTTTGGGGATCTGTTGGTGAATTTAACGCATGGTTTTAGTTAACTCATACAGATAATCCAGTAGCAAAGGGTAATAAAATTTCCAAAAACCGGGGGCGCCCCAGACATTCGCCGGGTGTCCGAACACAACCTCGTACGGTGGCAACCCTGTCCTAGTGTGAGCCATAGCTCTTGTAGACAAAAGAGATAATGATAAAGCATCTGGCCACTGCAATCCTGTGCTCTCCTGAATCTTTGCCAATTTCAGTTTGAGAGTACCATTGTACTTCTCAACCAGACCTGCTGACTGGGGGTAGTTTGCAGCATGACATTTTGGTTTGATGTGCAGACCATCACACACCAACTGGATAACCTTTGAATTGAAGTGGCTTCTGTTGTCACCCCAAATCAAATGAGGCAAACCAAACCGAGGGAAGAACTCCTTTAGGAGTCCCTTTGCCGTCGCCATGGCTGTGTTCTCTTTAGTGGGGTAAGCCTCAATCAATTTACTGAATGCACAAACAATCACTAACACATATTTCAGATTGCTGACTCACTCTATTTTGATAAAATCTATCTGAAGGACCTAAAAAGGGAATGCAAAATTATCAGGGGGTGCAGGGGTGCCTTTTCCAGGATTATACATCATACATACCATACAGTATTTAACTAGATGAGCTGCAACCCTGTGAATGTTGTCATTCTGCCATACAGGATCTAACAGTCTACAAATACCACTTGCACTGATGCGGGCTGGCCCGTGTACCATAGTGACCCCAAGGAGGATATATGCACCTCGTATCATCAATCTCTGTTTTCCTGACTTATCCTTCCAACAGCCACCTTTCATCTAAACGTGCTGTGCTTTCCTGCCATACTGCAAACTCCTCAATCGTTGCGCCACTTTGGATCTCCTTTACATTGTGCAGCGTATCCTCAAACATAGTGACCCTGGGCACCCACCTAGCGGGACCCGCTACAAACCTCCTTTTCATCTTTGTTCGAGCTGTCACCTTAGATGTCTGGTCTGCAAATGCATCCCCCCTTCCCACATCATCAGTAGTTGCCTTGAGGGCACTGCACTTTACTATTGCCAATTTCTTTGGAAATGTCAGGGCCGACAGAAGCCTATGTATAAGAGGGCCATGCTGGATGCATGTCCCATGGGCCGCCCATGGGACATGGACCGCCCAAAATTATAGGTGACCCCAAAGGCATACTGGCTGTCAGTATAAATATTAACAGCTCAATTCCAAGCTCTGAGAGTACTGATAGGGAACTTGTGATGTCTCAACTACCGTATGCTGTGCAGTAAGTACATACGCTGCAGTAGTGAGGCCATCTGGTAATTTCAAACAAGAGCCATCGACATATAGTTCCCCTTAGGGGGTTAGATAAGGGATCATCAATAAGGTTTACCCGCCCCTTCGTCTCTTCCTATGTTCGAAAAATACAATCATGTATGTCAATTTCCTCACTCTCAGCAGATAGAGGTAGTAACGTGGCTGGGTTCAGAGTGACACATATTTTTATTGTGATATGCGGGGCAAAGAGAGTTAGCTTATAACCAGTCAGACACGCTAGTAAGGTGCTGCGTCTTGGTCTTATTCAAAAGGGTGTCCACAGCATGGGGCACCATTACTGTGAGGTTAGTATAAAGTACAAGCCCAGCCGATTGCCTTATGGAGACGGCCGCGACCGCTCTTAGACAGCCCGGGAGGGCTCTGGCGACTGGATCAAGCAAAGTAGAAAAATAAGCACACAGCCGTTGCTTATCTCCAAAGGCATGTGCTAAGACAGAGAGCGCACAGGTAATCAGGCGTTCCAAGCACAGGTGCAGACCAAAGCACAACTTTTAATTGCTCATAAGACTGCTGACATACAGGCATCAAAGGCAGGGACACATGCACATCATTAGTGGTTGATGCAAGCAAGTGCTTTATAAGTAATGAATAATTAGGGATCCAATGGCGACAGTAGGAAGTGATGCCAATAAAAGCGCGCACATCCCTCTGAGTTTTAGGGATAGGCATTTTAACAATGGCGCTGATGCGTTTAGGGGTCAGGTTCCTACCTTCCTTCGACAGTAGGTGACCTAAATAGGTGACCTCCTGTAGATAGTATTGAAATTTAGAAAGGGACACTTTATGTCCATGGTGAGTCAGATGTAGCAACAACTTAACCATATTGCCTTTGCATCCCTGTTCAGTGTCAGAAGCAATTAGTAGGTCATCCACATATTGAAGCAATACATTACCAGGGGGAAGCATGAAGGAGTCCAATTGGGCTTTCAAGGCTTGGCTATATATACTAGGGCTCTCAGTATATCCTTGAGGAGCGCAACAGAATCTAAAGCTTCTGCCAGCTAGGGTAAAACCGAACAAATGTCGGCTGTCAGGATTGATAGGGATACTAAAGAACACATTTTTCAAATCAATGACAGAGAAGAATTTAGCAAAGGAAGGAATCATTATAAGAAGGGCAGTAATTTCAGGGACCACCAGGAACTGAAGGACCACTATTTTATTAACTACCCGCAAATCCATCACGAAACAATAAACATCCGGGGGGTCATCGGGGGAGTCTGAAGATGCCTTTTTTAGAATTGGAAGAATAGGGCTATTACACACGTTTGCTGCTGTCTCTTCAACCACACCGAATCAATAAGATCCTGTATAATTCGAAGCAAAGCTCTCTCCCCCACTTGTGGAATTTTGCACTGGTGAATACGAGGCAAAATGGCATTGTCTTTAACTTTAATGGAAATCAGGGGAATTTGGAACAGTCCCACGTCTGTATCACCAGTGACCCACAACATGTGCAGCACATCTTTAAAGTCAGCAGGGAGAGGTGCATTTTTTTACAGACATTGCTTAGTGCTACCTACATTCAGGCCCATAGTCATGTAAACACATTCCGAGGAACACAAAATTGTAGCATGTAGTCTCTTTAATAAAACCAAGTCCATCAAATTTTCTCCACAGTTAGACGTCAACAAAAATGGCGAATCCACAGTAAAAGGACCGATAGTCAAGGTAAGAGGTTTGGAATTCGGGCTCACAACCGGCACACCAGAGAAACCTACTGAAACATTATTTTGGCCAGACAGAGCTGCCCCAGGGACCTGCGAACAAGAAACAGAGCTATTCATTGCACATGTATCTGCTAAAAATCTCTTAACTGAGCTTTGCAAATCTACGGTGACATAAGGACCGGACTGACCTACATGTATCTGGAGTGGTCCCTCACCCTGCCCCTGGCTGGCCTAGCTGTGAGACATCCCTGTCACCTCGTTCAGATCATAATCATCTTGATAATACTGTCTCCCTTGAGGGTCATCAAAATAGTTCTGGTCTGAGCAACCCTGAGATGTCCTATCCTCCTGAACCCTATCTTGATCAATTTCTTTATGACCCCGTCCACGAGAACCCCGTTCTCTAAGGGCCGCAACTTTCTGTAATAACACCAGATCCTCGGTATGCCAGTGCCCCTCCTCCTTGCAGTACGCACACTGATTCAGCCATACAGGCGCATGGTTCCTGCTAGTACGGGAAAGCTGCCAGGCTGGGCCAGCACCACGCCCCCTTCCATTTCCCCTAGACTCCTGCTGTAACAACACCTTTGTCTTCAACTTCTTCTGCTTTTTTACCACCTTCTCCTCGTTCTGCTTGTGTTCATAATACTGTGCCATACTCAATATGACAGGTGGGGAAGATGTTGTCCAAGTGCTCTCTGAAGCCTGCAAGTGAGCAGCAATCTCTGGGAGAAGATTTGTAATGAACCCATTAACGAACGATTGGACACCCCTTTCCAGTGACAAATCCTGTCCGCTAAAATCCCAAAACACTCCTTCGGGTATTAGTAAAAAAGCAAATACACTTTCACCTTTCTTCTGATGACATGTTGTTAACTTGTCCTAATCTACCCTCCTCGGTGGAATATGAGAGTGCATATAAGGGATAATTTGGCCAGGTAAAGCTAGTGTTTCGGCCCTAGGCCTCTCACCAGGCTTCTTCTCCTAATTCCATGCTCTAATTTGATCCCAGGTACCACCCATTTCGGCACCATGGTCCTGTGTGTGTACCTGCCTCCAAATGTCAACGGGTACTAGTAAACCAAAGAACATTTCAATATCAGCTAGCGTCATCACTGTTGCTGAAGCGGCCTCTGTCAATTCCGTATATTATGCAGTAGGATTTTTCTGAGGGTCGGGTAACCGAGTCTTAAGGGACAACACCTCTCTCCTCTTCCATGGGGTATAGACCCACTGTTTCTGAAAACGGGCCTCTACCCTTGGTTTAACAACAGCATTATGCTGATCTCAGAGCTCCGGTAACACAGGGTGATATATGGGATGGACTTCCCTTATCGGAAACTGGGATACTGTTCTCTGGCTCTTCTCAAACAGCCTACTTCGATAAGCTACCAAAGGTGCAACATTACCGAAAAACTCCTCAGGCTCCATACCAGCAGCATATAAATTGTCCCTGATATCATAAATAATCTGGGGTGCTACATCGTTGAAGCACTGTTTCCACAATCCAATTAGTGTAGCCGACATGTGCTTAAGGCCATTCTACTGCACAAACAGCTCATAATCTCTCATCACTCTCCACACATCTTCCATACTATAGATGGGATGACAAGCCCACTGAATGGCCTGATTGGCTACCTCCCTTTTCACATCATCCCACGGTGCTCTCCATGCCCCGTAATGGGCTTTGGCTGCAAGTGACACATGGGCAAGAGGACTGTTGCACAGTGGCCACCAGGTGGCGCTGCAGGTGCTTGACCATCCATGCCGTGGCAGTCTTGCTTCCCTATAGTGGACCTATGGCGTGGATAATGGATGGGGGCCATGTGGCTGCACACAGTTTCAGTATGTTCTTCTGTTGCAGGTACTGCGTAATTGTACTGTGGTGCATCTGCCAGTCATTTGTAGCGAAAGTGTGAGGCGCAGGCGCAGGACACTGTATGCTGTCCTGGATGCAAGGCGCTTGTCTGCATCTGGCATTAAATGTTATTGTGAAAGCTGTTCCCTTGATTTATAATGATGACTTCAGTGCTTTTGAGTGCCGGTGACCACAGGAATTCTTTGGCTGCAGGGCGTGCTGAGCAGGCAGGTGGCAAACGTTTCACCTGCTTGGGTGTTGTAGGTGCAGGGGGCGCAGTGTCCATCCATTTGTCAGGTGCTAGGGTGACCAACTGGCATTGGTGCAAATAAAGGACGGTGAGTGTAAAAATTCAGGACAAAGGGTCAAAATTCAGGACACAAATTCAGGACAGGAGGTCAAAATTCAGGACAAAACTTCAGGACAATAGGTACGTTTTACAGACACATCAGAGGTCGCGCAAAAGTATATAAGTAAGCCCAGCCATTTCCAAACATATTCAACCATTTGCAAACCTATCCATCATGTATCCTTCCATCTATCATTTCACTCATCCATCCCTTCATCCATCCCCTCATCCATCCTTTCACTCATCTTCCATTATCCATCCATCCACCCTTTCACCCTATCCATCTGTACACTTATCCATCCACTCTTCATCCCATCCATCCATTCACTCATCCATTCAGCCATTTACCCTTTCACCAATCCAGCCATCCTTTCACTTACTAATCCTTCCACCCATCCACTCTTTTAGTCATCCATCCATTTTCCCTTTCTCTCTCCATCGACCCTTTCACTTAGCCTTCCTTCCATCCATCCATCCACCCACCCATCCATCTACTCATCCACTCATGAATCCATCCATTGCCCATCTATCATTTCACTCCTTCACACATCTATTCATCCTGTTGTCCATCTACCCTCCCTTTCACTCACTCATCCATCCTTACACCCACCCTTTCACTCATATGTCCATTCATTCACCCTTGCACTTATCAATCCATCATTTCACTCACCCACCTACCCCCCATCACCCACCATCCACCCACCCACTCATCCATCCTTTCACCCACCCACCCACCATCCAATCCACTGATCCATCCTTTCACCCACCCACCATCCATCCACCCACCCACTCATCCATCTATCCTTTCACCCACCCACTCATCATCCATCCATCCATTCATCTTTTCACCCACCCACTCATCATCATCCATCCATCCATCCTTTCACCCACCCACTTATCCATCCATCCATTCACCCACTCTCCATCCATCCATCCTTTCACCCACCCATCCATCCATCCATCCATCCATCCATCCATCCATCCATCCATCCATCTGTCCTTCCCCTCATCATCCATCCATCCCCTCATCATCCATCCATCCATCCCCTCATCATCCATCCATCCTTTTCCCACATCATCCATCCATCCTTCACCTCATCATCCATCCATCCTTCACCTCATCATCCATCCTTTTCCCTCATCATCCATCCATCCATCTGTCCTTCCCCTCATCATCCATCCATCCATCCTTCCCCTCATCATCAATCCATCCTTTTCCCTCATCATCCATACATCCTTTTCCCTCATCATCCATCCTTCCCCTCATCATCCATCCATCCTTTCACCCACCCCCTCATCATCCATCCATTCCCTCATCATCCATCCATCCATCCTTTCACCCACCCCCTCATCATCCATCCATCCACCCTTCCCCTCATCATCCATCCTTTCACCCACCCCCTCATCATCCATCCATCCATCCTTCCCCTCATCATCCATCCTTCTCCTCATCATCCATCCATCCACCCTTCCCCTCATCATCCATCCTTTCACCCACCCCCTCATCATCCATCCATCCATCCTTCCCCTCATCATCCATCCTTCCCCTCATCATCCATCCTTCCCCTCATCATCCATCCTTTCCCGTCATCCATCCATCCTTCCCCTCATCCATCCTTCCTTCCCCTCATCCATCCTTCCTTTCATCCATCCTTCCCCTCACCCATCCATCCATCCCATCCATTTATCCTGCCCCTCATCCATCCATCCTTCCCCTCCATCCATCCATCTCCTCATCCATCCTCCTTCCCCTCACCCATCCATCCATCCCATCCATTTATCCTGCCCTTCATCCATCCATCCTTCCCCTCCATCCATCATCCTTCCCCTCATCCATCCTTCCTTTCATCCATCCTTCCCCTCACCCATCCATCCATCCCATCATCCTGCCCCTCATCCATCCATCATTCCCCTCCATCCATCCTTCCCCTCATCCATGTATCCTTCCCCTCTCCCATCCATCCTTCCCCTCCATCCATCATCCTTCCCCTCATCCATCTTTCCCCTCATCAATCATCCAGCTACCCTTCCACCCATACATCACGCTATTTACATTTTCTCTCCATCCTTCCCGTCACTCATCAATCCATCTATCCTCTCTCATTATCCATTTATTCAATCTTTCATTCATCCATTCACCCTTTCACTAATTCATCCAGCCATTCACACATCCCTTCACTTACTTACTCGCCCACCTTTCCATATTAATTTTGAGCTGAGCCCTTTTGAGAAGAGGCCCTTCAAGAACTTCACCCTCGCTGCAGGGGCCGTTCCAGGACTTGGACAGAAGCCACCCAGGGCGGAGACAGGATCCACCACAGGGGGGGACAAGAGCCATCACAGGCGGGGGTGGACTGGAGCCACAACATGGGGTACAGGAGCCATCACAGGCGGGGGGGGGGTGGAGGACTGGAGCCACCACATGGGGGGACAGGAGCAGGAGTCATCACAGGAGAGGGAACGTGATCCACCAGGGTGGGCATGCAGTATTCTAGTATCATCTTGGGCTCCTCGCCCCCTCCTGCACAAGACAACGAGAAGACAGGCTCTCTGACCAAAATGCCGTCCCCCACTGTGATATACAGTACTTACAGGAGATACTCTAAGAGAACTGATTGAACTGATTGTCCTCCATACTTTGTTAATCAGTGTGGGTGCGATTGTGCCATTTCTTTATTGTATTACATTATGCATGTTTGAAGAACCGAGATTTGCTTACAAATTAGTGACAGTAATTAAGCTCGGTGAAGAGAAGCAGCCAGTGCTGCCTCGGTGTAATTAGGGGTGTAATCTGGCCGAGTCTAGGATGTTTGGGGCCCTGGGTAGAAATGGAACGTGTGAGCCCCCCTCTAAATAGCAGAGACATGACACATTCAGGGCTGTTTGCATGTGAATAGATGTCGCTGCTCCTGAACCTGCAGCCCCTCCCTCTGTCACCTTTAAGCACCTCTTAACAGCTCATCAAGGGCTGGAGGTGTGAGGGTTGCCATCCCGCTGTGCCTCTCCAATGCTGCGGGGCATCTGAGGAGCTTTGGTGCAGCCTCGGAGTCAAGAAGGGGGGTGGGGGCAAGCTGTAGCCGGTTAAAATAACGGACAAATGGCGTCCGTTAAAGAATCCTTCACGGACAACGGACAGACAGCCAAAATTACGGACTGTCCGTGAAATTTACGGACGGTTGGTCACCCTATCAGGTGCGCGCCTCCCATGTTGCGTCCGTAGGCTAATTTGCTCACCGCATGCTGGGCACTCACTAACTGGTGGTGCTGGAGGGAGTCAATTGGGGGCGCAAAGCGCTCTGTCGACCAGGCTGTGCTTCCTCTTCAAACAACGGTTTCCTCAGCCGTGGTGGAGACGTGGCTGCGATTCTTTTCTGGCCACGTCAGCTTCCTTGATGAGATGGGGCTTACAACTTATTTCGCACCTGGGCATTCGGTGCAGTGGCCTCGGGAGTTTTACCGCTGGTACAGCCTTGGTCCTACTGGGGGGTGTCGCACCTAACAGTCGGCAGGGTGTATGTTCAAGCGCCACTCACAAGTTGCACGCTCATGCCTGCGGGGCATCGGCTTGCGGGTACCATCGTCCTCTCTATTTTCAAGGCAGTGTGCAGCAGGGGTGCCGTGCGACCAGGCTATATTTCCCCCCCCCCCCACGATCGAACATTGTTGTGTTGGGGGCCCTAGGGCCACATGCTGGGGTAAATGACTACATGGACATCATTGTATATGATACTAGAACTGGCCACGAGCACGTGCACCCGGGCCCTTTTATTAACAGGCTCATGTCACTCGTTACGCCTGTGATAGATGGGTTTGGGGTGCATGTGTGCCCACTCCCCCAAGGGAGTAGTTAACAAACTTTGGGCCATATTATCAAGAAAGGGCGATACATTATCACTGCTTTATCGGTAGGAAACTGCTGATAAAGCGGCGATAATGGGCTTGATAATATGCCCTTGTGAATTCCCATAGCAGCCCGGGTTAACACCAGAACCTGGGCTTCTATGGGAATTCACAAGGGCATATTATCAAGCCCATTATTGCCGCTTTTGCGGCAGTTTGCTGCCGATAAAAGCGGCGATAATGTATCGCCCTTTCTTGATAATATGGCCCTTTGTGCCTGCTGAGACACTAGAACGTGTCCAGTAAGACTCAACAGTCCTGACACCCCCTGCGCTCCAGGCTAAGATAATGGCGCTGTTGCTTCGCTTCTATACAGGCTCAAATCCAACCACTGCACTTCAAATAACAGAAAGGCCGTAGGACAAAGCAGCACTTTAGGTTCAGCACCCTAACTGCTTGGCAAGAACAGTGACGAAAGTATTAAAATGCAAACAAGTGTGGCTTGGCAGTCTGTAGTTCTAAAAGTGGACACATGGAGGCAGGACAATACCATGCATCAGAAGTTATGAATCTGAAAATGATAGATCCTTATCAGTGCTGACATCAGAGTAAGAGAGCAGCTAAGGCTGAGGAGAAAGACGATATGAAGTGCACACACACTTCCTCTGCAGAACTGGCTGCAGTTAACATGCACTGGATAAAAACATTTTAGAAAGCGTTTCCAGTAGAAAATTCAAAAGCATCACAACTAGAAACCAATCGAAAAATATTAAAAAATGACAGTAACTTGTTTTTTTAAGGAAATGTCCCACTGATCCTTTGCCAAATTATTTTGCACGTCTAATGTGAGGGCCTCTGTTATTTGTGCAGCGCTGTGATACCCTGACGGGTCATGTTCGCGCTATAAAGCGCCTCAAATAAAGAAAAAATAAACAGTATGGTTTTCCATAAAGCTCGATGGTGCAGCTTTCTGATCATTTTAAAGGTACACACTTTAGCTCAAAGTGTATCAGGCATGAGAAGCTATAGCCTTGCCGGCATCAGGACAGAAGGGCCCAGAGCCCTCCTGCTACAAGCCCAAAGGACAGCATTCCTGGACCCACACACAGGTGAAGCGTGAGAGCTTCCTGACTTGGACAGTACCTGACAAAGCCCTAGAAGCTGGGTCTGGTGCTCGGTGGACTAATGCACCCTCTGTAGGGACCTCTGTGTGACCTCATGGTCGGGTTCAAACTCCGGTGAGTCCTCCCCGCCTTCTGAGGTGATAACATGAGCACTGTTAGATAAAACATAAAACATCTGTTATTAAGAGCCAAGCTACCCTTCTGGGTAAAAGTGCACATCACAAACATTTAGTGTCAAGTGCATTGCCAGTGACCCCCTACTGCAGACCCTCTTTATCAGGTTTATACCTATAGCTACGCAGATAGAGTTAAAACAAGCATTTGCAATGCAATCGGTCTCGCCTTTGGGACCTTATATGCATTTAGCTATGCAGCACATTAGCCTGGGTGCTGAAAAATCTACTGTTCTTTAACATGGAGGGAAAGTAAGCACCAAACTGCGTGACACACCAGGTGTGGGAACCCATGATGAGAAATATTGCCTTTCAGCTGGAAATGGTATAGTCCAAAACTCTGTTTTTAATATAAAAGCAGTGCCTTTGGTGGTCATATCACTGAAAATACAAGATTTGAGAAAAATATTATTGTCTACGGGTGCTTGTGGAAGAAAGTTTCTATGGACTGGACTCTAGAGAATGCTAAAGTGATTCTGGTATTTTACTGACCTCTGCTGGTCGTTTTCTATCAAGACAGATAAATAGAGGCAGTTGAACAGAAAAAAAGTTCCTAAGTGGAAGCAGACACGTCCTAGGGGCTGATCTCCAGAGCCCACAAAGTACATATACATATAAGTATATACTAAAGGTCTTGAATGCTAAAAATCTGTTGATGTATTTTCCCTGGCTGTTTCTGAATGCAGATCATTCTCAAGCTGACAACAAGTTTATCATATAATATCTGCCCCAAAGCAGGGTAGGGCAGACCTCAGTTCTCCCTGTCACTCCTACTACCAATCCCTTCCCTCCAACCCACTCTTCCCCGACCCCTTCGACAGACTTCATCAGAATCCACAACCACAGAAATGCAAGCTTCCTCCTCCTGCTGGAGTCCATTACAAACACACACACATCCACACCCCCACCCCTCCACACACACAAACTCAGTGTGACACTATCTTCCTTCACACACACTGACTCACTATTTTCACTCTCTTGCACATTCTCTCTGCTACTACCTCACAAAAATGGTCACACTGACTCTCAGCTAGTCTTCCATACACACACTCATCAGCTATCTCTCTCCCATGCACACACACACTTTCTATGCTGACATCTCACATACAGTCATTCTGTTAGGCTCCTGCCCACCCCACACACTGCAGGAACGAGGTATGTCCCAACCACTTCCCCGACTCACCGGTCACTCACTAGATGGTACAGATGAGTAAACCGATGACCCAGAAAAGGGGGTGGAATATATATGAAGGCACCAAACCTTCCACCCCTGTAGAGCGTAGTCCAAATAACACCCTCCTCCTCGCTTCCGCACCTGCATAAACAGGGAGACAAAAATACACCTCACAATAACTTCTCAGTCCCCAATCCTACCTCTGTATCAAATGACCATATCCAGCAATTCACCACACATGCACTTACCAGAAACGAATGCAGGGTTTGCTCAGAGGGGGGTCTAGTCCAGGGTATAAAAAACTCCAAGATAACTTCTCTTGTAATAGCCTTAAAACAGGACTAGTAATGCAGGTGTTTGGTTTGGGCGTGTATGTAATCACAGGGTAAAAAACATGCCGAAAGAACGGGCATGAACAAAAAACCCCTGTGTCTCTGAAAGGATTGTGGGGGGAAAAGCAGGGGAGCCGAGAATCGATACCGACTCGTTTCTCGGGAGGGCCGAAGGGCAATACCCAGCCGGGATACTACTCAAACGTCAGATCCGCCCATAACAAGGCGGAACGGTTACCACAAGACGTGTTCACAGCGCGAACGCCTTGCGTCCGTTAGTCTTCTATACAACGTCTCGGGTACAAAAGAAAAAAGACACCCTTACGATGTCTGACAAACAGGAGCCCCTGGATGTCGTTGGCAAGTCTCTATAAAGAGAAGGGGGAAACCAAAACAGGGGACGCACTCTAACTAACTAACTAAGAAGTACAAGAGAACGGGAGTTCAGGAAACAGGAGGGAGGGTACAGGCGAGTAACAACAACTGGACTTCAGGACAAGGGAAAAAAGGAGAAGGAAGAAGGCAATACTCCAACGATTCTCACGAGCCCGTGAGAATCAGCAACAGCCAACAAGCTACACAGGAACCAGGATAGCGGGAACCCACAGGTTAGCAATAACAAGCACCAACACTATGGTAGGACTACCTTTTATGTGCAACTGACGTGTCATGTGACAGCGAAGACATGGTCAACAAAAGAGGACTGGGGACCGAATCCTAACACATTCTCTGCCACGTTTGTCACTATGTGTCATTCTACCGCTATCTCACTAAAAACTCACATTGGGTCACTCATGGAGGCTATGTCTGTGTGTTTTTCTCTCTTTCTCACACACACACACACAGTAACTTTCACTCGCGCACAGAATCTCTAAATGCCCTCGATAGACATACACGTAAGCCTAATTGGGTTGGCCTTTTTAAGTTCTAAAGGTCTGCCTAATCAGGTTCCAATGGTGTGTTAATAAGGATACACCACGGCTTGGATCACATGCTCTACACTTAAGGTTCCAAGCATTGTGTAGATTAGATTACCCTTGTTTTTGGTCCTGAAGAATTACTCCAGATCATATACTGACTAGTCTTGGCAAGAAACATGTCGACCTCTTGATACCATACTAGCCACCAGAGATCTTTGCCTCCACAGGTGGTGCACACAATTTTAACCAGACAGGCGGACTCACAGAATAAAAAGTTTTTAGATTTGAGATTTGCCTGATCTCTTTTAATTCACTATCACTTACCATCCCAAAACTCACTTGTGACACATCTCCACCTAGGGCTCTACACAGGCACTTCACATCCAGCTTTGGAGAAAGATGTCCGCCAAAGGGCCCCCTCGAGCGTGACCATCGAGCAGTGCCGGCTCGACGAGGAATAAAGCCCTATGATGAAGCATGACACTCACAAGAGTGTGCGAGGGCTCTAATTCTAAAAAGGAATAATCCTCCTGGTTCCACTGTATCTGGCCTATTAGAACACCAGACAATATGCTCCCTTCTCTCGCCTCTATGGGAATGGAATATCTACCTATCTACTAGCATATTCTATACCATACATTCCTAAACGTATGTGAAAACTTCCAATTTCTGATCGGATTTAGTATATAAGCAGCCTCGGATTGGCAAGGCGGGCAATCATCCATCTGCCGATGGTCCTCTGGCTGAAGCCAGTTGGTGGGCTGGCTTTTTGGTCTTCTAAGAACTCTACCTTTGGTGCTCAGTGTAAAAGGTTGTTGTTACAGCCTTAACAAACATGACCCCATGCACATGAAGTCAGGCTAGCGGGCTAATGTCAGAGGCAGAATGACAATTGGCTGCTCCGACTGGCACAGCATGAGGGATGCCTGCCCTCTGGCACCATCCAGGTGTGATAGAGTCTGCAAGGAACTTTTGATGAGAAGCAATTAGCACTTACTTTTCAGGGGACTGCAGAAGGGAAGAAGACTGGAGCAGGTTTGTGAGGGTCAGCGAGGGAGCTCTGTCGTGGTGGGCCTCAGCCAGGCCTATCCAGTGCTAAGAGTTCGCCCTTCTCTGCACAAGTCCTCAGATCAACAGGAAAGAAGTTGGCATGGAAACTGCAATATAAAACAGAGCGCTTTATTAACCTCAAGAGGTGGAACTACATTCACACAACACCCTTCAGTAGTGTATGAAGTAGAACCCTGAACAGAAGGAACATGCTCCTTTTATACCCACACAGTGGCTCAAAAGAAGGCGGTACAAGTACAGAAGAGACAGCTTACATACATAAAAGGTCATACAAAAATACACAGTCAACAAGTGGGAGGAACTAATAGTTATCTGGTTCCTACAGAAATACCCTGACAGTTACAGACTAAAGACAGGTGCATGGAAGTCACAGTCTCTTCTGCGCATGTGCAGAGTAGCAGAACCTAAATATAGTCTGTCTCTAGGCAGAATACAAGAGCAGTTGACAGCAAGGTAGGATAGAGCACATGGTGAGCACATGGCAGACAAGATGGCTGCCGAATACAAGATGGCTTCAGCTAAATGCTAACACCGATCGCTGCCAAATTACAACAGACAACCCTTTTAGCATTAGCTGAAGACATTCGTTCATTTGGGGTAATCTAGGTTCTCATCTTGTATATTGATATTCATCATTTTAGTGACTTCTTTATTCAATACACGTTGTGCTTTCTTTTCTGCAACATTTCGCTTGGCAGGTGTGCAGGCAGAAATACAGATGGAGCAGAGCATTGGACCACATTGTATACATACACAGCAACCCCAAGTAGTAAAAAGTGTCCACATCTAGCTGGCGAAAGGCCAGGTGCCAGTCTCTGGATGAATCTCAGCGGTGATCTTATGCAGTTTCGAGATCGCATCAAATACTGAAGGTGAGTGGTCCGTGATGTAGACACAACAGCTGCTACCGATGATGCGACATGCACCACCTCGATCAGCTAGTATCACATCAAGAACCATATGGTTCTGGAGTTCTACAATCCTTGTAATTTGCAGCTCTTCAGTAATGTTTCCAAGTGCCATAGCTGTCTGACTGGTCACAGCTTCCTCAACACGAGTCAATTGTCTTATTTTCCTACTGTTTAATGATGCACCCACAAAGAAAAACAAGCCGAAATTAAAGTCGATATATTGTTGCAGAGTGGTATCAGTCTGATCAACCTCATCTGTACATATTGTTCTTTTGTATCTGTTCTTAGAGACATCATTGTACAGTTTGAAATCACAGTGATAAGATGTAGGGGCTAGCAATACAGGGGGTAACAAGAATGATACGTAACATACCCTAGACCATCCATTTGGGAGTTGTAATACCCCTTATTACCACATACGAAATATGTATTATGTGACAATGTAAAACTAAGATTGGTGGTCCCTTCAATAGTCAAAACCACAGTGCACTCACTTCTCCCCACTGGAATTCTCTCAACATTTCCTATACATAAGTCTGCTTTAGCTCTGGTCACAGAAATCATAAATAGTCCATTGTTCTTAAAAGTTCTCATGTTTGGGAAAACGTGGCATAGAAATGTTCACAGGTCGGTACTCCTCCCATTCCCATTTAGTTCCTTCAGCTTGTGGATTACCATCTTCGTCTGGGTAACACACTTTATTAAGATGATAATTAATCCGTCCTAGCGCCATCTCTCAAGAAGCAGATATAAGCGCAAACCAAGCTTGTCAAGAACCATTATGTGAAAATGGAAGAGGAATAAAATGTGTTTCACCTTTCTTTTGGTGGGCAGGTATCATTCCACACACCCAACAGTTGGTAGTATTTGTGGCATTATGAGTATGATGCAACATCTGAATAAATGTATTATTTAGGTAGGACTGTCGATGCTTCTGCTCTGGTAGGGAAGCGTAAAATAATGATGCTCAGCTGGTACTGGAGTAGTGGCGATCAAAAGCTGTCGAGCAGGAGCCGCTTTCTCAACAAACCAGGTTATTACTGCTATAGCCACCATAGCAACAACAAACCCTACAGCACAGATGATTTTAACAACAGTTGATCTTCTTGCAGATATGGTCTCCTTTGTTGAAAACAATCGCTGGAGCTCTTATCCCTGGGCAGCCATTGATTTCTTCACCCAGGGTCAAGACGGGTGTCACTTTGCAGGACTGATCCTCCCCTTGCCACATCAGCACGCAGTTTCACTAACCTAGGGCGGTTGCTCAACCAGTTTTTTTCAAAACTGCAGATTCTTTTCTCGGTCTCAGCTGGTACTGGGATACTCAAGGAATCGCGGGGTCCTGGAAGACTCCTTCAGATTCGTCAGGTGAGCTAGCGTGGCCCTTATCCGTTTCCAGAATCTCTCGATGATCAGTCAGCACAGCAGGTTCCACCAAGGCAGGCGACAGTCGCTTGCAGTGGGTACTATGGACCCAATTCTTCCTGTTCGTCACTCGAACCGCTGTCCTAGTCGCTAGGAGCGCTTGCTCTGGTCCTCGCCACCTTGGCTCCAAACTGCTTGACCTCTCGAAAGCTTTGATTATCACGTGGTCACCAGGCCGGAGTTCGTGGGCCTCACCCGTAGATCTGTCAGGAAGTGCTTCTCGAACCTATTGATGAATAGATATCAAACTATCAGTTAACTGTGCTAAGTAGTCGCTCATCAGAACACAAGGTACATTATGTATGGGGCGTGGCTTAGGAACTCCCCAAATGTTCATCGGTCTCCCAAATACCACCTCATATGGTGGAAGCTCAGATCGTGAATGTGGCACTGATCTTATGGACAACAATGCCAAAGGTAGCGCATCAGGCCATTTTAAAGACGTAGAGGTCAGAATGTTCGCTACTTTCAACTTCAAAGTGGCATTATACCTTTCCACTAATCCTGCTGATTGTGGATGGGAGACCGCATGGAACGTCTCTTTGATCCCTAATCTTTTCAGGACATGTTCGACAACTTGCCCAATAAAATGAGGTCAGTTGTCACTCCACAAAAGTTTACAAACACCAAATCTAGGGAAAAACTCTTTTAAATGCAGATTAGCTGAAGTTAGAGCTGTATTATCCTTTGTAGGGTACACCTCTATCCATTTACTGAAGGCAGATATCACCACGAGGACATACTTTAAGTTATTGCAACGTTCAAGTTGGATATAATCCATCTGCAAAACTTCAAAAGGTGCAGTTGGTGTTGCAACCCCTCCTGTAGGAGTCCGTGTCCCTTTTCCAGGATTGTACTGCCAACAGATCAAACAGGACTGTACTATCCTTTTAGCTGTACCAGCAATCTCTGGATGCTCCCAAACTTGTGTAAGCAATTTCGTAAACGCTAGAGCTCCAACATGTGCTGGCCCATGTGCCATTTGAACCATAGGCTGTAAATAAGCAGCAGGCAATTTCTACTTGTTCATCTCCTTGTTACGCCAATAGCCCTCATCATCTAACATTCCGTCTTCGGACCATTGCTCGAGTTCTGTCACAGAAGCAGATCTCTCTATATCTAACACCTCTTGTCTAGCATCGTGCCAACGCTCAGCTTGTGACTTCACAACATACATTGATGTAGTGCTTTGTTGCATTGCAGTCTCACGAGCTACATGATCTGCAAAAGCATTGCCTTGTCCTGTCTTATCAATCACTTTCTTGTGTGTGCTACACTTCACAATAGCTATCTTCTTCGGATATGTCAGTGCAGTCAGAAGATTATGCACTAGTTCTCCGTGCATTATCTGCATCTCGTGGGACGTAAGAAAGCCTCTTTCCTTCCAAAGTAGGCCAAACTCATGGGCCGCTCCAAAAGCATAGCGGCTATCTGTATAAATGTTCACACTCAAGCCAGTGCTAAGTTTGCACGCTCGCGTAAATGCTATTAGCTCAGCTGCTTGAGCCGACTTTTGTGGTATACGAGCTGTCTCCACTACTGTCCGAAGTGTCGTAATTGCATATGCAGCTGATGTTGTGCTTATGGTAACTTCAAATAAGACCCATCAACCCACAATTCTCCATCTACATCTGAAAGGGGTGTATCTTGCAAGTCAACGCGACCCTTTGTCTGTTCATCAGTAAGGAATATGCAATCATGAGACTCCTGTGACTGAGTCTGAGTCGCTGGATATGGTAACAAAGTAGCTGGGTTCAAAGTAGCACACCTCTTCAGGGTAATGTGAGGGACTAACAGTGACAATTCGTATCCTGTAAACGAGCACTCGTTGGGTACTGCGTCTTAGTCTCATTCAAAAGGGCATCAACTGCACGGGGTACTAGCACCAACAATTTATGTGACAAAAATATTCCTTCACTTTGACGTATGGTGAAACTGCACGAAAGGCCCCAGGCAATGCATGGGCTACGGGATCAAGGACTGCTGAAAAATACGCACAGGGACGCTGTTTGTCACTGTGCGGCTGCACTAAAACTGACAATGCACACCCATCTTTCTCATGTACATAAAGTGTAAAATCCTTCATATAATCTGGAGTGCCTAACATTGATGCAGAACAAAGAGCTTGTCGTACCTGGCAAAAAGCATTCTGACATTCAATCGTCCATGGAAGGAGTATTGGAGTGTCTTTGGTCAGAAGCGCTAACAACGGTATAACAATGTGTGAAAACCCTAATATCGATTGCATACAAATCGAAGTCAAACCAATGAATGCACTGACATTTTTCTGAGTAGAAGGTACTGGTGTGTCTAAAATTGCTTGAATGCGATCTGGTGTAAGTGCACAACCCTACTTAGACAGAAGGGGACCTAAATAGGTTGCAAGTTCTTCCGTGACACTTTATGGTGGTGTTTTCAAGAATCTCGTCATTGGGTCAAAGAAATCACCAGACCACGAAAAGGGTTAGAACCATTGTACCATTGTAAAACCATGCATGGTTAACATTTGGGAAAACCTTAGTTTGGGAAATTGCACACTGTAAGATGGCCGACGAGCTTCCTGCATTTTTAGGCCTATTTTCAGGACACCTGTGAGGCCACTAATGGTTAAGGCAGGTGCGCGCGCTTCCCGCGGCGCACTTCCACTGAAGTCTAGTCAGAGTAGTTTCATGTTACCGTTCCTCTGCGCATCTTCTAGTTGCGTAGGTTTGGTAATTCATAGATAACTCGCAGAGTGAGTAGAGAGTTTCCCAACATTTCCAGAGACAGTTGCGGCTTTTACGGAGTTTGCTAGAGAAGTTATCTGGCTGCTTCGTGGAGGTCATTTCCTGCGGCAGTGTTGCGATGAACTTTCAGAGGAGTTCCAACCTTCTGTTTGAAGGAGTTCTTCAGCGGGAGTGAATAGAGAAAGAGAGAGACTTTCAAGTAAGGCGTATAATATGCATTTTCGCCTAGCTATTCTCAGCATTGCTAGTTGGTTGACGTGCATCATCTACCAGTCTTTCTAAGATTGGGACATTCCCTTTGCGCTTTACCTTTTTCCTTCCCACCCTATCTGCCCTACCCAGTCCCCTATTGCGCGTTTGCAATGCCAACTTTTGGAGTTACCTTAAGGAACTTCACAGCAGTTCAAAGGCGAAGACCAGTCAAAGTACAAAAGACAATTGTATATTTATATCTATATCTTTGAATTTATGTCATTAGGAATTTCCTGACTGACTAACAGGTATATCGATATACAGATGCGCTTACTATGTAAATAATTCATTGTTGATTCCGCTTACCATTTATAGTGTCATTAGTTTCAGGTTCAGGGAGCTAGCTACGACCCTAAGGCATCATCAGAAGAGGGGCTAAAACTCTTTCTTAGACTGGTAGGAAGTATTCAGTTAATTACATGAAGTAACTGTAAATTATGTGATGGAAGTGGTTTATCTTTTGCCCCTCTGTGCATTAGGTATCATCTCCTTCTTGGGAATTACACGAAGACTACCTAGGAGCAGAGAGAGAGAAGCAGTGTCAGAAGGAGTTGTCTCTTCTAATTTCCAATTCCCCTTTACCCCCTGTTGGTGCACTCGCTTGGGGAAAAGCTGAGCGAGGGTACTGGTAGGCGGGCATTGGGAGCTATCGCCAATTCTGCTTTCGTGAAGATTGGTACTTTGACAGGTGTGAAGCAAGAAAGGAAAATAAAGAGTACATTTCTCACACTGTTCAGGCGTATCGGCTGCCAACAAGATATCATCGACATATTGAATGAGAGCCACACCTTCAGGCAACGTGAAAGAATCAAGTTGTCTTTTCAATGCTTAACTGTAAATCCTAGGACTCTCAGTGTATCCTTGAGGAATTCTACAAAATCTATATGATCTATTATTCAAAGTGAAGCTGAACAAATATCGGCTGTCAGGATGAAAAGGAATTGAAAAGAAAGCATTTTTCAGGGCTATAACGGTAAGTGTAGTGGCTGTTGGAGGAACTAAGGTAAGCAATGTCGTTATGTCAGAAACCACAGGGTATTGTGGTACTACAATATTGGTGACTGCAAATCAATGATAAATCTATAAATCCTAGTGTCAGTGTCTTTTTTCAGAATGGGAAGAATAGGACTATTACAAATGTTATAGGGAACCTCTTCCACAACCCCCACTTCAATCAAATCATGGACAATACGTATAAGTGCTTCTTCACCTTCTTGCGAAATTCTGTATTGAGACAAGGGTGGCAATGAAGCATCCTCCTTGACACTAATGTGTACCGGTGGAATAACCATTTGTACTACATCGGTGTCTGAAGTCGCCCACAAAGTACTAGGGAGTGAAGCCAATGTAATGTCCTCTTTAACAAGCCAGTATCTCTCAATCACGGGGTAATTATCATTCAAAATGACACGTACTCCTTCCGGAGAACATTGTATCGTAGCCCTGAAATATCTGAGCATATCAAGACCCACAATATTATCTGGTGTGTTCTGAGAAAGCAAGAATGGACATGGAGCAATACATTTGTCAACATGTCAACATGGAATGCAAATGGTTGTGACAGTGGGCTAAGGGAAGGTTTTCCATCGAAACCTATTGATGTAATGTTTAAGCCAGACAGAAGAGCCCTTGGAACCAATTGTTTAGACAAGGCGCTACGAGTACCTCCTGTATCAACCAGAAACCTATCAGTAGAACCCAAAACATGTGCTGTAACATAGGGACCCTGCAGATCTACTGGAACTTCAACTGATTCCTTACCCCATCCTAGGCAATCCTATGCATAAGCAGAATCCTTTAAATCAGACGGCAAATAATCAGACATTTGATATTGGGTCCGTCTATCAAAAGCATTAAACCCATCCTGTCCGCGTGTATTAACATCAAACATAGGACGACCATCCGTGCTTCCTCTAGGCCCTGAATATCCTGAGCGATTTCTCATTTTTCCCTGTCCACGTGATACTGCTGAGCACGCAATGTCAGACAATCAGAAACCCAATGTTCAAATTTCCTGCAGTACGCACACTGGTCAACAGACAAATTCAAACGAGTGTAAGAAGGAAAAGACGAACCATTAGATCCACGTCCACATCTATCATTACCTCTAGAAGGCGGACCATAAGCCTGAGCCAACATAACCTTAGTTCTTAACTCTTTAGTCTTCTTATCCTCATTGCCCTTTGCTTCTAATTCCTGTCGCTCATAATACTGAGCCATAGTTAAAAGAGAAACCGGAGAAGAGGTAGTCCATGAACACTCACTGGCCTTTAGGCGACTAGCTATTCCTGGCAACAGGTTTGCATCATATTTATCGACAAACAGATGCATGCCCATGTCATCTGTCAATGACTGGCCACTAAAACCGTGGAATGCCTCCTCAAAGCGTGTAAAGAAATCAGAAATCGATTCATCTACTTTTTGCTTCTAAGACGCTAACACAGTCCAGTCTATCTTTTTAGGGGGAATAATCATCTTTAACTTAACTAATATAGCTGCGAGAGATCTACAATAATTCGACATGGCTTCCGTACGGGTTCCCTTTCTGCGTCCTCTAATTCTATGTCTTTCCATAGTGCCCGAAAAAGTCGCACCATCATCAACTTTACGAATAGTCCTCCACATATCAGGGGGTAGAATTAATCCAAAAAACATGTCTATATCGGGCAAAGTCATAGTACAAGAATTAATGGCACCCTCAAATTCTTCATAAAAGACGGCAGGTAATGCAGCTTTAAGAGCCATAACATCCGCTCTATTCCAAGGAGTATAAACTCAATTATAAATAAAATGACCCTTTGCATTAGCTGAATCCTTATTATCACTTGTTCCATCGCGTCTTTGGGGAACATACAAAGGTGCTGCTTCCCGCATAGGTTTCATATGGACTATCATCATCGTATCCGTTCCAGAAGCAGGGGCCTGTGTCACGCCGGTCTGAGATGTTTGTGAAGCTGCCTCTGCTGCCTTTTTGTCCTCTCGCAAACGGACTGCTTCAGCACGCAGTTTAACCAAACGTCTGATTGAGTTAGCCAACTGAGAAAAGGTAAAAAGACCATCACGTATTTGTTTATAGTCATTTGCAACATCAACAGGCTCTAATTCCTCAGAATGCTGCTTTCTAAACTGCTTAAGAACCTCTGCAGCAAATACATCAGTAAAACATATTTGCTCTCTTTCCTGCCAGCCTTTCATCTCATCTAAAAGTTCAGAAGCTGGGGCAGCACTACGGACAGCTTTACGAGCAGCGTGTCTAAGCTCAGATGAACGCTGAGTGGACAACATAGAACGAGTTCCCCGTATTTTATCTTGCTCTGAAGCAGAGTCCTCATCTGACTCATGATGCAAAGGAGCAGAAGGAGGAATATACGGAGGTGGAGAATGGTTTAATAACACGAAATCACCTTGCGGTCTATGAAGGACAGGATAAAGGGGTTGCCGAACAGACTCCCTATCCTCTCTCTCTTTTAGTTCTTTAATTTCCTTATTTTTTAATTCTAATGCTTTTGCATGAATACTTTTCCGTTGTTCTTTTTCAATTAAGGCTTGCTCACGCTTCATTTGTTCACGCACTTCTTTCTCCCACATTCGTACACAGTCAAACACATCTTGCCTAGTCTTATGCTTAAACATGCATTGCTCCACAGACTGAATCTTTTGTAAATCAAATGACCCATGCATAGGCCAACGCAACTCAGGATCCTTGCTAGTATATTTATTCCATAACTTGCTGTACATTATAGAAGACATACCATGTTTAATATACATATCTCTATTAGGCGTCCCCTCCAGGGAGGCCGGTTGTGTCTCATCGAGTCTCAAACTGGTACCACCACAAAAGCAACACATTCTACGAAGTGTGCTAGAAACAGGCTTGCCAAAAATAGTGCAATATATACGGTATTATACGTAACGCATCACTTAAATCACATTGTGCCGTTGAAATCTTATTCAAAATAGAGAAAATTCTCCTCATTAACTGCCTATATAAATTGCAATTCATATATCAAATACTTACAATTCCAAAATTGGCCAATACAATTCAATACTAAAGCCACAGCAACCACCGCAAAAACGACCTTACCAATCTGATGTAAGCCAAGTAGGTTTATTCACAGGTTGGTTAACAGGTAGTAAAAGTCTTCATCAAGTAATCATAACAGGTATATAAGTCCTGTAGGTGGTAAATCACAGCCCCACCAGAAGCAGCCTGCTAGCTGCTCAGCCCCTCTCACCAACTGTCACTCCTCATCCAGTCACCCAGGCATTCTACACAAGGCCCACACACCAACATTCCACTCAGAACATACACACAGGCTGAGCAGATAGGGAAAGGGTAACATTGGAGAAATACCATGACATGAGAATACTACACAATCCCAGGCAACAAAACCAACGATTCCAACTGCCAAGTTCTTAAATCGACCAAACGGTCACTGCACGGCGAATCAACAGAAGCGATCTCAGTCGAGGACTGGCACCACCTGGATGGTCAGATCAGAAAGAGAGGAAATACGCTGTGGTTTGCCAAGACGCGGGTCTCCTTGGGCAATGATCATCCGTAGCGAGATTCCAATCCTTTGTTTTGACCACTCCTACGGGCATCTGAGTCACCGGTGAGCCCCACTGGTTGGGCCCCAATTTGTCATGGTGGGCCTCAGCCAGGTCTACCAGTCCTAGGGGTTCGCCCTTCTCTGCACAAGTCCTCAGACCAATAGGAAAGAAGTTGGCACAGAAACTGCAATATAAAACAGAGCGCTTTATTAACCTCAAGAGGTGGAACTACATTCACACATCACCCTTCGGTAGTGTATGAAGTAGCACACTGAACAGAAGGAACATGCTCCTTTTATACCCACACAGGGGCTCAAAAGAAGGCGGTACAAGTACAGAAGAGAGGGCTTAAATACATAAAAGGTAATACAAAAATACACAGTCAACAAGTGGGAGGAGCTAACGGTTTGCTGGTTACCTACTTCCTACAGAAATACCCTGACAGTTGCAGACTAAAGACAGGTGCATGGAAGCCACAGTCTCCTCTGCGCATGTGCAGAGTAGCAGAACCTAAATATAGTCTGTCTCTAGGCAGAATACAAGAGCAGATGACAGTAAGGTAGGACAGAGCACATGGTGAGCACATGGCAGACAAGATGGCTGCCGAATTCAAGATGGCTTCAGGTAAATTCTAACCCCCGATCGATGCCAAATTACAACAGCTCCTCCATTTATTTTTGTCCTTCTCCACTCCATGCAAGCAACAGAGATACATCTGTCTCTGCTCTTCGCCTTTGTCTGCCAGATATCAATTACTGCAGTCAACAGGGACAGATTGTGGGCTTAGTTGCCTTTGAGACTGGGAAACCAGGTTCCAGTCCCAGCATCAGTTTGGCATCCTATTATTCTGGCCAAATCACTTAATCTACATGAACCTAAAAAAAAAGAATATGAACCTCTGTAATGTCATCTGGTGCTCACTTAAAGAGCTCCAAAGCCTCTGGGCCCAGTGTGTGTTATATAAAACTACATGTAAGGAAAGTGACATTATTTTATGTTTATTTTTGCATTTAAACACTAGCATCATTGCCTTTCTCAGAACGCTCATGTGATGCTAGACGCATGTTAGACCTGGCACCTTGGCGTGAGTCTCCCTTCCACTTTTTGCTGATGTGCCTCCGATGTTTTGCTGGTTTTCCGATACTCAGGGCACTGCGCCACGGCTGATCCGTGCCGCAGTGCAAGTGCTCCCTACTGTAAATTGTACATACGATTGGTATCCCTGATTGGTGCATTGGATTTACTGTTAGTCCCTAGTAAAGCGCACAAGAGAGTGCCGGGGCTTGTAGATGCCAATACTGCTGGTGGGCCTGCAGCGCTGGTTGCGCCACCCACCGAAGCAGCCGTAAAGATGTGTCTGGGAACTGCGACCGCAGAACCCGCGTGCGGTCTCGTACTGTCACGCTCGCTGGGCAAGTGTCCCCACTTGCCAGCATCGACCCTTCCCTTGACTACATATTAGTCACCCCTATGGTAGGCCTGCGGGCAGGGTGCATTGTAGGTGCAAGGTAGGACAAGCTCTGATGTGCGGGGCATGTCCTAGTAGTGACTTACAACGAAGACCGTATTTCACTATTGAAGGCTACCTGCTCCATTAGGCCAGACTGAGCTGCGAGGATTATTACACCCTATAATCCCCGCAGGCTCAAGGAGCATGGTAGCGAGTCATGTTTAGTATGCCTGAACTCAGGATGATAAGATATTTCTTGTAGTCAAGTTTATTTTAATATCCTGGGTTTGCAAATGCTACTTTTAGAAAGTTAGCCTTTGCTTGCTTAACCATTTCAGCCGCCTCTGCTGGTATGTGTATCTGACTGTCTGGGATGTGTGAGTGACAGGGCTGGAGGGATGACAGGTGGTGAATGCGCAGATTACACCTTAGTGGGAGGTAGGAGTGCCTCTTGACTCGAACTGTCACTGTGCTCGGCCACCACAATGCTGGCTCCACCTCCTGTGGGGCGTCTGATGCGCCTGCCCCTCACACTGAAAGCAGAAGCCGGAGTACACCCGCGGGGGTACTCCAGAACTGAGAGTGGCTATGCAAAGGCCCCCCTGGCCTGCGAGAACAAAAGAATTGGCCTATAAAAGAAGGAGCCCTGCTCCTTGAAAATTAGATCCGGTTTGGGCCACAGAAAGACTCTGCCCTACGAGAAGGACCGTGAGAGACAAGGAAGGGTGCTGACTCTTGCCTGTGTCTGGTGCCTTGCTGCTGAAGGAGAGGAAGACAAAAAGACTACGAAAAGACTTTTGTTCTACTTGTGCCAAACTCTGCCAAAGAGATCTCCAAGGGCTTGCAACTGAACTTGCCCCCTGACCAGCGTCCCAGGACCAGTGGACGCTACCCCCTTGGAAGAAAGCGACTGCGGGTGCTGACCATCGCCGCATCACCGACGGAGGAATCTCCCCCAAGGCAACGACCTCCCGACCACCGTGACCGGGGCCCAAAGCAACAGCGGAAGCAAAGTGAGGACCAGCCGCCGCTGGCCCGAACACCGTGACCGCAACTGCACCGGGAGCCCGAGAGCAAAGCAAAGGAGGACCCGTCCGGTCCGAGCTCTCGAGGTGACTGCACAACGAGCAGCCACTCACCTGCAAAGACGGACAGTTGCCCTACGAGAATCCGCAAGGTCGGTAAGCCTGCCCGACAGCCCAGCTGTGAGCCCACAGCTGCACCGACATTTGGCTGGGTACGTCCTGCACTTGGGGACCGTACTGCCACTTGTCACCACCGCACAGCCGCCGCCTCCAGGGTCGGAGCGAACGACGAGGAAAGGACCCTGCCGCCACAGAACACCGCTGCCCCGGACGACCAGTGACCTGCTCGGCTGAAGAGCCGCAACGATCAGCGACCCCGGGAAGGCAACGCGACGTGGGACAGATCCCTTGGAAGCCGCCGGCTCCACAAGAACTTGGAGTAACACCGGCCTACGGGCCTCAAGAGAACTGCAATAAGAACTGTGGTAACCCGAATTAAGTAACTTGCAACCGTCTTCATAAAGTTATTGACTGTATTCCCAAGCCTGCTTAAAATCTATATAAAGATATATATTTTTACAGAATACAGTCTGGTCTCGTTGTGTGGTGGGTTGGTTGTAAAGGTGTACTGTTGCAAGTGTTTAACCCTATGTGCCCCAAAGATTAGCCTACGACTGCTTAAGCCACACTACCTAGAGGGTAAGCAGAGGTTGTCTGGAAGGTAACCCTCAGCCCTGACAAGGAAGAGAGAGTCCCTGCTTGTCGCTAGTGTTGCACTGCGCCAACTAGAGCCTCCCCCTTCCTACAACGCAAATAAAACAAAACAAGCATTGGCATAGCTAATAGGTCTCGCCTTTGGGACATTATACATGTTTAGCCATGCAACAGTTGATGTTGCACCAAGGATATTGTTCGGCATAATTAAATACTTATAAGGACTCAAAGGCGAGAGCTATTGGTTATGCCAATGCTTGTTTCATTTATATCTCCCATACTTCCCAAACCTTTTAGATCCACAAACCAGTTTTTAGAACAACCAACTTTCACAACCTACCTACTTTTATTGGACATGAGGCTGGGCGATTTTCTAATGTAACTAAATCATCATGTGGTAGCACACTGTCATTTACAGACAGCACATTTTCCATTGAACAGACACTACTTTAGCACAGACGTGCAGCTTTACTGATAAAACTATATAGCTCCCACATGATAATGTATGGGAATCAGGTTTCTGTGAATATTTATCATTCGTGCATCACCAAGTAAACTGCCTTGATTTGTTTTGATCCTATTAAAATCTGTTTCTTTCACACTTCAGAATTGCAATTGAATGCAATCAGTTCATTTACAGGTATTGACATTTTTTATGTGCTGCAAAAAAGCACAACATCCTACAGCCTTTCCTTTCACACCACCTGTACCACAACAACATTTTCACATAATTCACTTTAGAAACTTCTCTCGCTTAGCAGTAAGAGAAAGAAAAATAAACACCACTCCCCACGTTTAGGGAATAAGTAGCAATTTGCCATAAGACATAGCCTGACGTTTGACCCTGAAGCACCAGTAAATTTGAGGAGATTAACACAGAATTTAAGCATCTATATTTATTGCAAGGACAGACTCATAAAAATCGGCCCGTAAAATCGAATTACTGGATGTGTTACCCACTAGCTTGCCACAGGAATATATGTTTCTAAATCCCATTATTTTCACACCCAGGGCTTTCTTCGCTGCCCAGTAGATGACATACTTCAAAATACATTATTTGGGGCACTGTTGCTCATATTGACTGCGACCAAATGTGTTCTGTACTGTAACTGAATAAATGCTACCCAAAGGGTATTAAACTTAGTCTCAGAAACATTCTAATCTCTTGCACTTTTCCTTGAAAGCCAAGTGCGCTGGGCTTTTGACAGGCTGCCTGCTGGCAATCAGGGAATCATTTAGATCAGAAAATGCAGGTTTTTCTATTTCCTCATGCCTGAAAAAGATATGGGAGAGAGGAACTTTTTCAGTAGGCATAATTGTCCACTACCAATCCAATGGGACGTGGGAGTATACAAAAGCGTCCCTCTGCACTAGAAGAAACTGTGGAAGTTGTTAGTTTATGAATTAGTTTATGAAGTACAATAGGTTTGTAGATGTCTGGAGGCTGCTGGGAAAGGAACGGGGGTGGAGGCAACACTGCATATCACCAACACTGCCACCGGCTATGGAGTTGTTCTCACCGCAAAATCATTACTATCGGTGGCCGCTTCTCCAGCACAATGCCGTCGACACAGGCAGCGGTTCACAACCTCCTTGCGAGACCTCTTGTTAAGTTTCTGAGCTGCTTGTTGCTTGCATAGATTTATTAACAAATCCACTATTCTGCAGGCAAGTCCTTAACTCCTGCGACACTGCGCAGGCACCACCGCGCGCCGACACACAGGGCGCGAGCTGGGACAAACTCAGGCTTTGTGAAAACACAAAGCACGATTGATGTTCATTTTTTAAAACCCTGCCAGGCAGCTTTTCTGACGAGTCGAAAAGATAATACAGCCAATTATTATTTAAAGAGATACATTTTCCCCCGAGCGCAGTTAGTGAAAAAGAAACTGCTCTGCCGCCGATAAGATTGGAAAGTCACTGGCACCTCGCGCTGAAAGGAGGCAGCAGGGGGAGGGGAGAGAGGATGGGGCCGGCACCTGTTTCCCTTGCGGGAGTGAGCAGGATCCATCTGTTTGTAATTAACAGATGGTTTGAAGGCTTGCTCCCGCAAGGGAATCGCCAAACGTGCACTCGTTGCCATTGAAAGCAATGCAACGCATGCTCGTTTTTGCCTGCACAAGTGAATCGATTGCTAAAGGTCTTTTTCCTAAGCACCGCATTCGCGCTGCATAGGCAAGACCTAAAAATAGATGCACCTTTCACCATTCTCTGAGCATTGGAGGGCCTCTCTTAAGAACTCCAAGAAATAAAATGAATATCATAAAAGCCCATGGTGAGTAAAAAAGGCAGTTTAGATCTGTGCCTTATCACGTGTCCCAATAAACATTAATCAAAACATCCATAGCAAATGTATGCATAAAAACCACAATTAAAAGAGAGTTCCTACTATTTTTTGATAATTTTGTGATTCTAAAGCATTTTTTTTCCATTGGAATGTTAATTCCTATTTAAGTACTGGGCCTACAAGCTTTAAAATACTTTTATTACCGCAAATGTTTGCCATCATTTAGCTCCATTATCCTAACTAAGCAGTGTATTGCGAAAGGTTGCAGTTTGTGAATGTGAGTCACTTTTCTTTGGCTGCCCAGGCCGAATTGTGACCCCAATCCTACCCTCTATAAAGGGCTGCCACTTGATTACTTGAGCAGGAGAGGTCCTTTACGGAGATTATCACACGATTCTGCCAGAGACAGTCTCCCCCTACTGCTAGCCCACTTTGGAGGAAGACCAACAGTAGCTTGTTTGCCCATCGCAGGGAACAGTGTAGTGTTTGTGTATGATATTGCAAATAATGAAATATGTTTGTTACTGTTGCCACAATGTACTTGATCCCTTTATAGGGATTGTTAGTTATTGTTGAGTAGTGCTCTGTGGGGCTACAATAACCTGTCTTTCACATTCATTGTTAGTGCACTGAACTGAGTTCACCCGTGGGTGGTAAAAAAAATCATGTAGAACTACACCAAGTTAATAGTTGACATAATACTTGGCGTCCAATGAGGGGCTTGTATCTTATGGTTACACCATGAGTAGTTTTTCACTATTCACACACACATGAACCATTATTACATCATTACAGAGACGTGAGTATTAATCGTGGCTATCTCCTATTGCAGTTAAGGGAGCACCTATTTCCAAAGGGTTTGTCAAGCTTGACTCATAAAAGGTTATTCCCCATTCTGTTGGTTTTCTAATGGTTTGTTTCCAACTTTCAATTGAATCCGTTCATTATGGCGACACCTATTGTGATAGGGGCCAATTACAGGGAAGCAGTTACTCAGCATCTCAAAGCTCTAGGTGTTCTTGATGAGGGAAACACTTACTTTTGTAATAGCCGCACATGCGGCGTATGCCTTTGAGACGTTTCACTCATGGGTGGAGTTTGATACTATCGATGCTGCCTCAGGGCAGGTCCTTGTCTTTACAGTGGCAGATCCACAGGCACACGTTATGGATTACCCAGGTTTGGAAATCCCTTTCCCTACCAGGACCACCAGAATTGATTTGCTGGTCTATTGGCAAACATGCGCAGAAATGTTTGTTTGGGGCCCTAATCTATGAAGGGGTTACGTGGCCAATCTTGGCTGGCTACAATTCCATTACTCACCCCAACAACCTAACAAATGCTGAGGTGGTAGGTGTTGTGTTCTGTGTTACTTAGAGGCTAGAGACAGTTTAACCTATGTAAAGGCGTTTTTTTACTATCGCTATGAGTATGTGGAATCCCAGGGCAGCTCAGGTGGACTCTGCCTGCTTGGGGTCGGTTGTGTACTTTGTATCTGAGAAATGAACCTCACAAAAACCCCATGTGTGGTCATAAAAGTAGGGCTGTTAAATTACATGTTTGTCTTAAACAGGAGGCTCGTACAGGTCGTATAACGTACGTTGAGCTCCAGACCGGGAAACAGTCGGAACAGCAGACTGGGTCATGTGTGTTCTGACTACACAAGTGCGGGGAATGAGATTTTGATATCAATTTATGATTATGATTAATTTAATAATTTATCTCATTCGTCAATTTCGGACCGATTTGTATCTGTCATTGAGTAAAAGACAACCCCCGCATAGGTTAGACAAACCCCATTAACTGACGCCACTCTGAAGAACCACTTACGACTGATAAAGTTTAAGAGTTTTATATAAAGTTAGTTTGAATGCAATACAATCCACTCAGGATAAAACCTCAAAGTATACAAAATACAAAATCAGTTACAATATCAGCAACTTAAGCTTCGATGTGAAGTGGTTCCTTCTGCGTCATCTGCAGTAAGATAAAATAATCAAGTTAAAACTGTCCCTACTCTATGCTATGTGACATCCCTACTTCGCAAGTTTCTTCCCTAAAAAGGTGTCAGCAGTTTGACTTCCAAAGAAGTTCAAACTCTCTTAGCCTCTAAAGGAAATCTTAAGTTTCAGAAGCAGTACCCTCTCTGCCTACCCATCCGCTCTCTCTAAGGGTCCTCGGCCTACTGCTCCCTTGCGCTCTGATCTCTCAGCGCATCTGCTCAAGGCATCTACCCTTGCCTTCGCTCTGAGCAATTCGCCCTTCTCTGATTGCCCTCTCCTGATTGCCAATTGCTCATTGCTACCTCCTCCCCGGGGTGCTGTCCCTAAAATACACAATCACAGTGTGGGTGGAACTCCCCTTGACGCCCACCACGGACTTTCCCCGATGATGTCAACTTCCTGCTTCTTCCATTGGTCCATTCCTTGCGTCGTTCGTTAAGTTGACCCTTCTCCTTAGATGTCATCTTCATCATCTCGTTGGCGACTTTTACTGACTCTTTCAGATCAAATGTCATATGAATTTAGACAAGGCTTTAACTTATACCTGCAACTCTTTAACCTTCTAGATCCTGTGAATGGTCTTGTCAAAACATAGTTCACCTCAAAAGTGTCTCTCCTCACGTTCGAGCAATAAGCTCCGTCCGGCATTGTCACCTTAAATCTAACAAGTGCTAGACTTCTTGGCTCTCACGTCCACATCCAGCTATTTACGACTTTTACAAGCCCTCTAAATTACATACATTTGACTATGCTCCTGCGAACTCTTGGTCAGTCAGGTTACAATCACAAATGACCTAAACTCTTCCAGCATTCCTACAGAAACCCTCTACACAGTATAACCTTTGGCATACATTTATATACTCGTACTTTAGCAAAAAGTCTTAGTTATACTTGAATACATTTTACATAAAATATATAATACATAGAATACGACTGCGTAGAGTATAACTTATGCATTCTCCTTGGTTACATCGTCATGTAAGTTCTCTATACATTTATCCACGTTATTTCTCCACGTTTCTCCATTTAAAGTTACACACGTACACGAATTCTACTGTGCACGTTCTACATTTCGTAAACATTTCTACACATTTCCATGTTTACTCATTATGTATACGGGCCTTCTAAATCTAATGCATTTTAACATGTAAATACATTTACATTTCCTATACCATGTTATCACGTTAGTTGGCCTTTATGCTATAGTTGTCAACTTTACACTACGATATGCGTTTCATTCCTACGTTTATAACATATACGTCTAGATATGGCTACGATATACTTTATATTCAAATTGCGCTCTCTCAGTTCCCCCCTTTGATGACTTTTAGGAGTCATCACTAAAAGCAATTTGAATACATCCTTTATACAGAACTAGTTACATCAGTTCCTCTTTTTATCGATTCGAGTGCTCTCAGACTTTTATACTGTTGATCTTGTAGAACAGCTAGTCTCCTTTCCTGGTCTCTCATCGATCTTTGTAACTGGTTCGACCTATACCATTTATACAATTTTACTAATCCTACTAATGTAATTATGCAAATTAATACTATTAATACAGGCTTTAAAATATACCAAACTATACCTTTGCCAAGATTAGCAAACCAACTTCCAACCTTTCCCACTCCATTTCCTACTTTTTCCCAAACATTTATTTTTGATAAATCTTCAATTTCTTGATGAATCTGCGTAATGTTCCGTATGACTTTCTCAAGTGGTTTTGAATTATCAGGAATATAAGTACAACATTATTGAACTTTCAAAGCTTTACAAACTCCGCCTTCCTTTGCTAATATCACATCTAAAGCAAGTCTGTTCTGTAAAACCATTGCTCTGATCGACTGCATCTCACCTTCTACTAACATTAATGATCTTGCAGTACTGGCAGACAATCTATCTACGACTGTCGCTAACCTTCTAATCTTAACATCGTTAAGAATCAAACCTAACAATGGAAACATCGCTCCAAATACATCTCCTACTACTTCTGCATCTCCTACTTCCCTTTTCGTTCTCGTCGAAGCCTTTCCTTCTATTATCGCCAAATCCTTTGCATGATATATTTTGGGGAAGACAATTGCCAAGTAACACGAACCATACCAATTATCAGGTAGTTTTACATAGGCATTTCTCCCACATACAAAATACACATTCGGAATAGCTTGCATCCCTTTCATAAAATCTTTCGTGTAGTACTCTAGTTTAAAAGAGTGCTCGCAACTAACTTCACCTACAAATTCACTCTCATAATACGTTTTGCTTCGAGCTAAACATAACTTTCCTTTCTGCGTTCTATCCAATGCTATTGGACCATTGCTACCTTTCTTTTTATGTGCCTTCTCTTCTTCTGTCCAATCTGTTTTCCATTGTCCTGACATTTTTAGAATCTTCTGCCGTCTGCATCGATCATCTACTTGTGCTATAAACCTGTTCTCTACCTCTGACACTTTGCAAGTCAGATTATTTCTACGTGCATATGATGTATCTAATGTATCCCAAGGAAGAAAGAATTTAGCCAGTCTATCCTCCTTTTTGTAATAGTCCCACTTATTCATTTGCTTATAATTCGGAACTTCAGGCAGTACCGAATCATAATTTGAAAAGTAGTACTCAAATCCTTCTCTACCATAAAATATACTAAGCAATAAACTACATGTTATCCCATAAGTTAATGGGAGATGATGATATCTAATGCCTTCGTCTACAGAAGCCGGCAATTGCATACAAACGTAGCAATCCTTGGCCTCCATGGCATCGATATATTCGTATAACAATTTAGCATATGCATTTGACCTAAAGTTTCCCTGTGACTCGTCTACGTGTAATCTACGAGCTTCATCTGTAAGTAACGCCTTTTCACGTATAATAGTGCTCTCCTCCTTCTTTCCCACAAGAGCAGGTTTCAAAGTCGTTACAGTTTTTACATTCGCTATTTCTTTATCATTCTCATGTCCTGTCATGTAAGATATCGTTACTACTATGATTATGAGAAATATCACTATTGCTATAAGTGTACCTACTATACATCTAGCTTTTCTGTTTGGGTTGCCGTTCTCCATGTCATCAAAACAGCGTACCTCGTTCTCTAGCGAAAGTTCCCCTTCCAGTCCTTGGTTGCTTGGTTGCTTTCTCAGTCTTTAAAGCGCTTTCATTAACAAAGTCTCTTTTTCACAACAATGTCTTTTTCCCTTTACGCAACAGACAACCCTAGCCCTTCTCCGTCCTCTAAATGTAATCCCTAATTTTATTCTTCTTTCCACTCGGCGCTAGGTTATCTTCTTCTTTATAACTTATATACGACAGTCTTTATGCATCAACAATTATTTTCGGACCTGCAGCTTTCACAACAATTATTAACAGTTCAAAGCGAATAACTTTTTCTTCTTCTTCTGACATTTGCTGACCAAATGTTGGAAATTGTAATCTTTTTAGCACTAGATCTTGAATTTTACTCAAACGTGGGGGTATGGGAAGTGTGAAAGTCAGTAACCCCTCAGTCTCGAGTCCAGGCGCCAACATCCATATCTCCACTGCCACAAATGGATCGAGATCGATTACTTTCACACTCTTCACTCTCCCAGATTTCTGTCCCCAATACATCTGCTAGATAAGTCCACTCTGGGGTGGCGTACCTCCTGCAGGGCACACGTACCCTTCTCGATCTTCGTGGACTCTCCGTTCCTGAGTCTGTCGTCTCTTCCTCCTGATCCGATTCTTCAGCGATCGGGGCAAGAGTTCTTTCTTTCTTTCCTTCCGAACTTGGCCTTTTCCTTCTCTCCGGCCAACTGGCTTCTTCACTGTCCCATCGTGCCTGTTCATCCTGCTGGACCCCTTCTGGGTTATAGATTGACACAATAGGGCCTATGGTAACCGGAACCTGCAAAGCGTCTGGCATTTGGTACGACCTTGCGCATTGCGTCTCTGGAACCTTCTGGACCACAAATCTTCCCACTACTCTCTGTTCAGAACTAGTTTGGGGTATTTCCTCAGTCTTGTTAGCGTCCCACTCCGTTACCGGGATCGACTTATATTCCCCCCACCTAGCTCCGTCTGTTTGCGGTAATATGGGACTCGCAAGTTCACCGCTGTATGGAGGGGGTCTATCTGTTAACAACCTTTCTATTAGATCCTCCTCCGACTCGCTTTCCTCATCTTCTTGTTCTAGAGGTTTCCTTTCTCCCGTGGCCTCTATCATGGTGAACAGTTTGTCCGCTTCTATCTTTTGTACTCTCCATTTCTTAGCTTCTTCATCCCATTTGGCATCCTGTACTGCCTTTACTGATCGTCTCACTCTTTCTTGGCGCCTCTTTACGCCCCTTTCGTGTGCTGTTCTAAACCACACACCAAGAGCTTCAAATTGTGTTGGCCTCGGTAGAGGTCTCATTGAAAGCATCGTCGCCTTCAGTTGGTTCAACACATCTAATTTAAACGTTCCGAATCTTGGAAACGCCAGTTCTTTTTGCCCTTCAGTTAGCCTATGCCACTCGGAGATCCATAATATTGAATGTAAGCCTACGTTGACTGCCATATGATATGCTGGTGTGCCTTCTGGTGGAGCTTCTTCTCCGGCATATAAATTTCTCCTTTTTCTTTTAAAGATTTTCCCTAAACCCTTGAAACACTTCATTTTGATAACGTACGATACTCCTTGCTAATTCTCTTCCTTATTTATCTCTTGATGACTACCACCAATCCCTGTACGACTCTCGCTAATCAGCCTATCCCAGCACGGTTCTACACCAACCGACCAATCTCAGCGCGGCTCTACGCTGACGTCACTTCTCTCTTCTTCAGCAGCTTCCCTCGTTTCTCAACTTGTCTCACGATCTCACATGCGTTTTCATTCATACACTGAAAAATGACTACTTCCGTCCAAGCGATCACTTTTCTCTGACTGTACGGCCACAGTCTAACTGTAATTGCTACCTCAACTGGCACAGCGTCTTTCCTCTTACGGTCGGACACTTGCCTCAACTGATAGGTTACTTACACACAGTAAACGTACGACCAGCGTCCGCTACTCATTCACTCACACATACGCTCCCCCTATCATCGGTCTGTCGGGAAATCAATGGTACCTCATGACCCCCTTTCAATGGTAGACAAATTACTCTGGGTGTTCGATACACCCGGACCACTTAAGTCCTCTGGACATAAGATTTCATCCGGTTGCGCGCGCTCACAACCTTCCCCCAATCACACTACAGGCATTCAACTCCGCTTGACATTACAACACAGGAACAACATAAAACACCGCAATCTTACAACGCATGACCCTTATACTCACTCTCGACCGACTCTGCTGCTTTTCTCTCGACGTACCGTCAGCACCGTCTTCGGCTGCGATTCTTCTTCTGGTCGACGATGACTAGGGACCTTGGGGTAAACTAACCTGGCCTAGGTCGTCTTCCTCAAGAAGATAACCATCATACTCTGCTACCAACTGCGGGGAATGAGATTTTGATATCAATTTATGATTATGATTAATTTAATAATTTATCTCATTCGTCAATTTCGGACCGATTTGTATCTGTCATTGAGTAAAAGACAACCCCCGCATAGGTTAGACAAACCCCATTAACTGACGCCACTCTGAAGAACCACTTACGACTGATAAAGTTTAAGAGTTTTATATAAAGTTAGTTTGAATGCAATACAATCCACTCAGGATAAAACCTCAAAGTATACAAAATACAAAATCAGTTACAATATCAGCAACTTAAGCTTCGATGTGAAGTGGTTCCTTCTGCGTCATCTGCAGTAAGATAAAATAATCAAGTTAAAACTGTCCCTACTCTATGCTATGTGACATCCCTACTTCGCAAGTTTCTTCCCTAAAAAGGTGTCAGCAGTTTGACTTCCAAAGAAGTTCAAACTCTCTTAGCCTCTAAAGGAAATCTTAAGTTTCAGAAGCAGTACCCTCTCTGCCTACCCATCCGCTCTCTCTAAGGGTCCTCGGCCTACTGCTCCCTTGCGCTCTGATCTCTCAGCGCATCTGCTCAAGGCATCTACCCTTGCCTTCGCTCTGAGCAATTCACCCTTCTCTGATTGCCCTCTCCTGATTGCCAATTGCTCATTGCTACCTCCTCCCCGGGGTGCTGTCCCTAAAATACACAATCACAGTGTGGGTGGAACGCCCCTTGACGCCCACCACGGACTTTCCCCGATGATGTCAACTTCCTGCTTCTTCCATTGGTCCATTCCTTGCGTCGTTCGTTAAGTTGACCCTTCTCCTTAGATGTCATCTTCATCATCTCGTTGGCGACTTTTACTGACTCTTTCAGATCAAATGTCATATGAATTTAGACAAGGCTTTAACTTATACCTGCAACTCTTTAACCTTCTAGATCCTGTGAATGGTCTTGTCAAAACATAGTTCACCTCAAAAGTGTCTCTCCTCACGTTCGAGCAATAAGCTCCGTCCGGCATTGTCACCTTAAATCTAACAAGTGCTAGACTTCTTGGCTCTCACGTCCACATCCAGCTATTTACGACTTTTACAAGCCCTCTAAATTACATACATTTGACTATGCTCCTGCGAACTCTTGGTCAGTCAGGTTACAATCACAAATGACCTAAACTCTTCCAGCATTCCTACAGAAACCCTCTACACAGTATAACCTTTGGCATACATTTATATACTCGTACTTTAGCAAAAAGTCTTAGTTATACTTGAATACATTTTACATAAAATATATAATACATAGAATACGACTGCGTAGAGTATAACTTATGCATTCTCCTTGGTTACATCGTCATGTAAGTTCTCTATACATTTATCCACGTTATTTCTCCACGTTTCTCCATTTAAAGTTACACACGTACACGAATTCTACTGTGCACGTTCTACATTTCGTAAACATTTCTACACATTTCCATGTTTACTCATTATGTATACGGGCCTTCTAAATCTAATGCATTTTAACATGTAAATACATTTACATTTCCTATACCATGTTATCACGTTAGTTGGCCTTTATGCTATAGTTGTCAACTTTACACTACGATATGCGTTTCATTCCTACGTTTATAACATATACGTCTAGATATGGCTACGATATACTTTATATTCAAATTGCGCTCTCTCACAAGCACTACCATGCTTGCCTTAAGCATGCATATGCATGGTTATGGCACTGCGTGGTCAAGCTGCTGCCTGCAGCTCGGCGGAAGCTGCAAAATATCAGGAAGAGAGGACACAGTGAGGTAAGTTGTGCTTCGGCTGGGTTTGGTGGGGGAAGTTGGTATGGGTTGGGGAGTAGGTTTCAGGGTTGGGTCGTTTTTCAGGGCCGGGGTCGGGTCTTTTTCAGTACCGGGTGTTAAGGGTTGTGTTTCAGGATTGGCTGGGTCGGGTCGTTTTCAGGGCTGGGGGTTTGGGGTCATTTTCAGGGCTGGGGGGTTGGGGTCGTTTTCAGGGCTGGGAAGGGGGTCGGTTTGTTTTTTAAATTAGGGGTTAGGGTATTAGTCCTAAGGGAAGTGGAAGGAGTTGGAGTAGTTTTAGGGACAGCACAGGGGGAGGGGTTAGGCTAGTGTATGTTGAGGGACAGGGTTTTAGGCTTCAAGGCAGATGGAGGGAAATGGGTAGTCGGGGTAGTTTTTATGGCTTAGGACAGGGCGGGTAGTTTTTTTTAGGCTTGAGTGGGGGTTGAGGTTGTTTTTTAAAATAGGGCTAAGGATTGTTTGCCTAAGAGAAGAGGAAGGGGTTGGGGTCGTTTTAGGGATAGTGTGGGGGCAGGGGGTGGCGAAGTAGTGTATATTAAGGGTTAGGGATAGCGTGGGGGTTTGGAGGGGTTCAGGTTTTTGGACCTCAGGGAAGGTAGAGGGTTTGTAGCTTAGGGCAGGGGGACACGACCTTAGCCACGCATACCCCATTACTATTCATGCACTTACCACAAAACCTGCAGTTCCAGTTCAAGATTGGGAACAGGAACTACTGAATATAACCGCAGAAGTTTATACCTCTGTAGATAGAGAGGCTTTGGGTACAAATACTGTAAGCACTGCCTCTTAAGTTCAGCCTGACTACTCTGTGCCAAGCTACCAGAGAGCGGGCACAGGTTAATCTAGGATGTGTTTGTGGCTTACACTGACTAGGACTCGGGTTACTGCTTGACCAGGGCTTCCATCCCAGTTAACTAGGGAACATATTTCTAACCCTCGGTCGACAAACAATGGCCCTCGATATTGAACAACAGAAAAAGAGTGCCCAAGGGAATTACCGCGATCAGTACATTAGATGAGGTTGTATGTCGAGGATTCCTCTCAAATTCTCCCACTCCTCAGTTAACTCAGCACCTCAGACTATTTTGAGTCATAGCTGGACAGCGCACCTTGCCACATCAGTGTTTAGCATAGGTCTGGTAGGGTGGGAAGCGAGGCCAGGCCCTGGAAGATGTTTGCACTGTAGTGGAGTAACTCTCTCCTCTAGCGCTTGCCACTTCACCTACAGTATTGTCGTGCTCACCTTGCTCACTGCATTCACTGTACTTCCATGCACATTTTTATCAGTTCCCCTCCCACTGGCCGGGCCGCCTGGCCCTGCTTTTTTTCTGGTGCATCTTTAGCACGCACTGGCATTTGAAAGCTCTAAAAAACGAATAAATCCTGCTTCTTTTCTGCAACCTGCTCTGCCTTTTCTGATGTAATTTGGAGAAATAAATAAGGAGGTTGTGGAGATTACGGGCCACATGTAGGTAGCCAAATACCGGTCGGTAATGGCTGAAAATACAGAATTTTGGGCGTTACCGACAAGTATTTGTCTTTTGAGATGTAGGAGCCCAAAAAAGGCCGATTCGGTAAATACGAGTCGGTAATTTACCGAATCGGAATTTACCAAATCAGTAATTCCCATTCAATCCTATGGGCCTTGGCCCATAGGATTGAATGGGAATTACCGATTCGGTAAATTCCGAATCGGTAAATTCCGAATGGCTGATACCGAATTTTACAGAATCGGTAAAAATTACAGAATTTTTACCAGCATCCCTTTTACCGATTCTAAAATACTGAATCAGTAAAATTCGGTATTTTAGAATCAGTAAAATTGGATTACCTACATCTGGCCCATAGTCTATTGGGGTGTGTTTCATACCCATAGCTGTGGTGACTCAAGTTTGTGTTTGTTACCTACCTCACACCAGTTCGGGAAGACTGGTCACTGATCTGCGTCACTCCTATCTTTGGACTTTTTAGAGCGCCATAATGCTGCTCAAATATAGGATAGAGTTGACGACTCGCCTCTTTAAAGAACACTAAATCACAATGCACTAACTGTCCACAACTCAGCTTCCTCTTCTATAACTCACTGATTTTAAGTTTGTCTTTAACTACATACAATGCTCAGTTGCCTTTTGCCTGGGTTTGCCCTATAGAAATGACATACACGTACACAGATACATACATACTGTGAATCATAGAATTGGGTGACAATAGAACTCTGCTCCCTCCATCTTTTAAACATAAATTGCTAAACCACATATGTTCTTACAGAAATGTCTAGGTTTGTCCACACAAACTTTCAATAAAGATCATGTGGCCAAACCTGAAATAAAGAAGGCATTGCAAGTGTAGAAGAAAACTGTGAAAAGAAGTACATTCGGCTTTCAAACTAATACGAAACACTTTGCGGTGATGAGAAAACTACAGGAGAATTCTTACTAGTAGCAAGCATGAAAACAATGCTTTTTAAATCTGAAAATGTACTCCTTAGTACAACCGCAGACCAGGAACAACTCTCATAGTAGCACATTTTCTTCTGGGCAGTATGCACAGTCCATTATTATGTGCACATGCAGGTCCTTTGTTTCTCCACAAAAACTACGGAGCATATTATCAAGAAACGGCGTTAAAATTATCGCCTCTTTAGCAGCAGGAAACTACCGCTAAATCGGCGATAATGGGCTTGATAATATGCCCTTGTGAATTCCCATAGAAGCCCGTGTTCTGGTGTGAACCTGGGTTACTACTGGAATTCTCAAGGGCATATTATCAAGCACATTATCGCCGCTTTAGCAGCAGTTCCCTGCTGCTAAAGCTGCGATAATGTTAACTCCTTTCTTGAGAATATGCCCCTTCATTTCTAACAACCGAACTGAGATGTAGGGTTAGTATACTTACACTTAAAGAATATACTACGACTTAAGACAATAATTTACTATGACTTAGGATAATAATTTATTATGACTAAAGAGAATAGACTATGACCCAAGATGATAATGTACTATGACAAAAGATAATAACGTACTATGACTGAGATAATATACTATGTCTTTAGGTAATAATGCACTATAATGTAAGATAATACTGTACAATGTCTAAAGATGATATGCTATGACTTAAGATAATAATATACGATGATTAAAGGTAAGAATGTACTATGACTTAAGATAATATACTATGACTTAAGGTAATATACTATGATGTAAGATAATACTGTACTATGACTTAAGATGATGTACTATGACGTTAGATAATAATGCACTATGACTTAAGATGATGAACTATGACTTAAATAATAAAATACTATGATTAATGATAATAATGTATTATTACTTAAAATGATATACTATGTATTAAGATAATAATATACAATGACTTAAGATGATATACTATGACTTAAGAATATATACTTTGACATAAGATAATAATGTAGAATGACTTAAGATAATGTACTATGATTAGAAATAATATACTATGACTTAAGGTGATATACTATGACTTAAGATAATAATGCACTATGAATTAAGACAATATTGTACTATGACTTCAGATAATATACTATGACTTAAATGTATAATGTACCATGAAGTAAGATAATAATTCACTCTGACGTAAAATAATATACTATGACAAGATAATAATGTACTATGACTTAAGATATTAATGTACTATGACAAGATAATAATATACTATGACTGAAAATAATAATGTACTCTGGCTTAGGATAATAATTCACTATGAACCTAAGATAATAATGCACTATGAATTAAAACAATAATGTACTATGACTTCAGATAGTATGCTATGACAATATAATAATGTACTATGATTTAAGATTATAATGTACTATGGCTTAAGATAATAATGTACTATGACTTAAGATTATAATGTACTATGACTTACTGTAATATACTGTGACAAGATAATAGTGTACTATGACTTATGATAACATTGTACTATGACTTAAGATGATAATTCAATATGAATCTAAGATAATAATACACTATGAATTAAGATAATAATGTACTGTGACTTAAGATAATATAGTATGACTTAAGATAATAATGTAGTATGACTTAAGATAATATACTATGATTTAAGATAATATACTAAGACTTAAGATGATATACTATGACTTAAGATAATAATGTACTATGATTTAAGATAATATACTGTGACTTAAGATAATAATCCACTATGAGCATGAGATAATAATGCCCTATGAATTAAGATAATAATGTACTATGACTTAAGATAATATAGTATGACTTAAGTTTATAATGTACTATGACTTCAGATAATAATTCACTTTGAGCCTAAGATAATAATGCACTATGAATTAAGACAATAATGTACTATGATTTCAGATAATATACTATGACTTAAGTTTATAATATACTATGACTTCAGATAATAATTCAATCTGACTTAAAATAATATACTATGACAAGATCATAATGTACTATGACTTAAGATATTAATGTACTATGGCTTAAGATAATAATTTACTACCAACATAAGATGATAATGCACTATGAATTAAGACAGACAGTTCCCTGAAGCATGGAAGTTAGCATTGGTGCTACCATTGTTAAAAAAAAAAACACTTGGATGATCCTGATTATCCTATCAACTGCCGGCCTATCTCCAGAATTCCTTTCTTTTCAAAGGTTCTGGAAAAGCTGCTTAACATCCAGCTCACCACCTTTATCTCTTTAAATAATTTGTTAGATCATTCGCAATACGGGTTCAGAGAGGGCCATGGAACAGAAACTGCTTTAATCACAGCCAGTGAGGAACTCAGGAAAACACTGGACGAAGGAGGGAAGGCCGCATTGATATTGTTAGATCTATTGGCGGCCTTCGATACCGTCAACCATAAAATATGAATTGCCAGACTGACTGAGCTGAGCATACAGGATTCCGCCACCACCCTACTGTCGTCATATCTCTCGGGGAGATCTTTCCGAGTTGAGATGGGCGGAGCCAGCTCTCAAATCTTTAATCTGCAGTGCGGGGTGCCCCAGGGCTCGTCTCTGAGCCCTGTGCTTTTTAATGTTTATGTAGCCCCCCCTGGTCGCATTGATCACACAGTTTGGGTTTTCTGTATTTTCTTATGCAGGCGACACGCAAGTGGTCGTATCAATAACTAATAACGAGGATGAGACCACTGACTGTTTTAGCAATTGTATGTCCCATGTCAACATCCGGATGCAATCCAATTGTCTGAAATTAAACGGTGGACAGACCAAAGTACTGTTGCTGGGTACTAGCCTTCTGGTCTGGTCTTCAAAATGGTCGCCTTAGGATTTGGGTAAGTGTCCAACACCAGTCCCCAAGGCAAAAAATCTAGGGGTGATCTTTGACAGTCGGCTGACCTTTGACAGCCAGATCAACAGCCTCACTGCCAGTTTTTGGGGCATATTAAAAATGATCAGAAAGATCCGTTCTTTCATCCCTCCAGAGGCTCTAAAAACATTAGTAGCTGCCGTTGCTATTTCTAGGCTAGATTATGACAACACCCTTTATGTGGGGATTCAGACACAACATCTGAAAAAACCCCAACGGCTGCAGAATGCAGCAGCCAGACTGATTCTAGACATTCCCAAATATGAATCAGTATCCCAACCACTAGGAGTTTTGCACTTGCTGCCTGTTAGGAAAAGAATAATATTCAAGTCACTGTGTATTACGTTTAAGGCACTCCAAGGCAGGGGCCCTTTATACCTGACTTCTCGCGTAAAATACTATGGGCCATATTATCAAGAAAGGGCAATACATTATCAACGCTTTTATCGACAGGAAACTGGCGTTAAGCGGCGATAATGGGCTTGATAATATGCCCTTGTGAATTCCCATAGAAGCCCAGGTTCTGGTGTGAACCTTGCCTTCTATTGGAATTCACAAGTGCCTATTATCAAGCCCATTATCGCCGCTTTAGCGACAGCTTCCTGCCGATAAAAGCAGCGATAATGTATCACCCTTTCTTGATAATATGGCCCTATGTGCCTTCCAGTAGCCTGAGATACGCCCCGCTAAAACTGCTGCAAGTCCCCAGGTATAGACAAGCACGCTGGGGAGGCAGGAGTTTCCTGCTAGGAGCTGCAAAAACCTGGAATCTCCTTCCACTAACAATTAAAAAGAGCCCGAATCTTAAATTATTCAGGAAATCTTTAAAAACATGGCTATTTTTAACAAACCTTTAAACACAAATCCTGCACATCCATCTAATACATGTCCCTCTGAGTCCTTAGCGCCAAGACGCCCCCGGGCATTCGTTGCGCTTTATAAATTTAAAAATCAAATCAAATCAAATTGAGATATTAATGTACTATGACAAGATAATAATATACTCTGACTTAAGATAATAGTGTACTATGACTTAAGATAATCTATGATTTGAAATGAAAACGTATTATGCATTAAGGCAATAGTGTACTATGACTTCAGATAATTTGCTGTGTTTTAAGATTATAATGTACTATGATGTAAGATAATTCACTATCAGCCTCATTCATCAAAGACCCGTTTTGCGAGTCTTTAATAGCGATTCATAAGGAATCGCTATTACAGACTCGCAAAACGGGATTCATGTAGGAATCGCAAAATAAAATGCGATTCCTACACATTCCTTATTTGCGATTAGCAAATTGCTAATCGCAAATAAGGAATAACTCCCCATTCATTCCTATGGGCCAGAAGGCCCAAAGGAATGAATGGGGAGTATTCCTTATTTGCGATTAGCAATTAGCTAATCGCAAATAAGATAGCGATTTAAAGGGTGCCAGGGGTGTCCAGAGGACACCCTGTAGCACCCCTTAAATGCAAATTTAAACAGGTGTTGCACACACACATGTCCAAAGGACATATGTGTGTGCAACATGCAACTTAGAAAAATGCTTTTAAACGCATTTTTCTAAGTTTTCGCTATTTACCATGAGGTTTGACCTCGCGGTAAATAGCGGCTTGAAATTGCGATTTCGCAATTTGAAAATGGATGATGAATTGCATTTAAGGAATCTCAAATAGAGATTCCTTAAATGTAATTCCTCGCAAATTTGCGAATTCGCTTTTACCGAGTTTTGCATTTGGGATGATGAATCCCAAATGCAAAAATTGCGCCCGCAAAGGGCCAGATTCGGAGAATCTGGCCCTTTGCGACCGCAATTCACCTTCATGAATCTGGCTGTATGACTTAAAATAATATACTAAGACAAAATAATAATGTACTATGACAAGATAATAATATACTATGACTTAAGATAACAATGCACTATGACTTAACAAAATATATTGTGGCTTAAGATAATAATGTGCTATGACTTACGAAAGTCCAAACGGATGGTTGGGCTTTCACAATTCTGCTAGTTAAGCATGAAATCTCTGGTGACATAAAAAGGCCGCAAGTAGTTTATTTAAGGGGCTCAATGATCCCATCTTTAGGCACTAATAACAATTGCTAATTATTACCCAACACAATGGTACTCCTTTTATCGGCTTAGGAATAAGGAAAGACTGAGTGGACCCCCAAAATTCAGACCTGTGACTTTTGGATTATGCCAAGATCACTATGATGGATGCATTATACCACTGAACTACTTTGCTAATAACATCTGTCTGGCTATTCAACAATACTGGGACAATTTGTTGGAGTGACTCATGTGCTTTATAAGTCACTTATAACTTAGCAACGTTGCTGAGATCCAATGCGATGTCTCCTTGTGCATGGACATTTACCCAATCAAACCTCACATCCATGGAGCTTCCTGTGTAGAAAAACTAGACTGCCCCAAAAGGATACTTTACAAATTCAGGAAGTACTTTAATTACTAAAGCTTTCAAAGCTTATCAGAAATATCAATGCATGCAAGAAACTCCCATTTATTGTACATACACCTAGTCAGTCACTGGCTGCACATAAGGAAAGAAGAAACTGATCCTGCCCCAGGACTGATAGCATCTCAACTGTGATATAGCCCCATTGGAGGCTGGAATCTAGAAGCTGAGGGTTAAATACACAGAGCCTGATTCACAAACCTATTTACACATGTAGGTTCAATTATCATGCATAAACAGTCTTTCCATGAGTGTAATGTCATAGGTGTCGCATAAGGAAAACCGGCCAGGAAGAAGGTGACCTGCCCGAGACTGTAGGGAAACCGGTGACTCCCAACTCCAAGAAATACATGGATTCGTTCAGAGACCGGCTCCATCGAAACAGAACTCAAGACATGTTTACAGGAAATACATGGGGAAAATTCAAACCAGAGTGGGCAACCTAGAACTTAATGTTGATGCATGCAGAAAATCTGCTGCTCAACACTCAAGTGTAAGATGAACAGAACATAGGGCCCGATTCACAGAATGAACTTAAGGCTCAATTCTAAACTTACTACTATTTTGGTATTCACAGAATGCACTTACTACTTTCGGCATTCACAGAATTAACTTACTACTTTTCATATTCACAGAAGTTAGGATTTTGTCTTAAGTTTGTCTTAAGACAAACTTAAGACAGACTTAAGACAGACTTAAGACAAAATCCTAACTTCTGTGAATACCAAAAGTAGTAAGTTCATTCTGTGAATGCCAAAAGTAGTAAGTGCATTCTGTGAATACCAAAATAGTAGTAAGTTTAGGATTGAGTCTTAAGTTCATTCTGTGAATCGGGCCCATAGAGTTCCAAATGAAGCAAGAAGATCTAGAAAACAGGAGCATGCGCAACAACATTTGACCCGGAGGAATTACTAAAAGCATGGAGGATGATGATATCCTTGGCCGCACTTGTGGCCTACTTCAGTCCATCTGCAGCGATGCAGATACCACTCCTATCAGGCGTGAACATGCTCACAGAGTACCAGCGACTCCATTCTGCTTTGAAAATACAGTAAATATCATCACAAGAGAACACTTCTTTTGATGAAAAAGAATCCTTAATGAATCCATGAATGAAATAAACATTAATAAAGCGCATAGCTACCCTAAGGCATCCCAGCACTGTCTGCGGACGTGGACCTAAAGGCCAGCTGTGCTAAATGGTAAATTGAATTAAATTAAAATAACCAGGTTTAAAGTTGTTTTCTGAGGGACAGGTGGTTGGTTTCCTGTCAAATGTCAAGGGGGAGGGTGTTCCACAATTTCACAACGTTATAAGCGAAAGAACGGCCACCACTTCTTGCCCTCTTTATTTATGGAACTGTTGCGAGCAGCATATTTGATGAGCGAAGGCTTTGGTTACGATGGTATTGGATTATCAGGGGCTCATTGATTGCGGGTCCTGATCCCTGGAAGGACTTATGGGCAATACAAAGTGCCTTGAATTTGATCCTTTCTGATACAACCAGTGTAAAGTGTTCAGTACCGGTTTGGCTGATTGCCTATGGGAGAAAGCCATAAGCAGACAAGCTGCACAATTCTGGGTGATCTGAAGTCTGTTTATCGTGGCTTTCGGGGCTCCCAGGTAGAGTGCATTTCTATAGTCCATCTGTGAAAGAATAAGACTGCCAGAGAGAAAAGAGACTTAAATTGTAAGAACTGCTCAATGTTGCTGTACCATAACCTCTGCAGGGTCACCCTGAGGCAATGCAGAGACTGCCACCCGATAACAAATATCCTACATGAGCACCAGGTGCATCAGCCTTTTATTTCAATGGAAGCAGCGATTCATACCTACCTTGACACATCGTCCCTAGGCCTCCCTATGGACACTGGTAAACCAGATGCCATTCACAAAGGCACTCCAAGCCGACAAGAACTCCGCCCTAAATGACAGAGTATTCGTCGCTGCCCCAGACCGTGCCCTCAGGTTGGCAGATCAAACAAAGAGTGTCTGGTATGGAGGGGTGCCCCTCAGATCGTACCTCGAGATTCCCAACCACAAGCAGGGCATTGAGGGGTGCACAAGTGTCAACGGCCAAACTTTAAGACTTGGCTTTAACTCATGGAAGAGAGAACTCGGCCAGGCCATGGGGAGGTGCTGCGCAGAAAGGCGCCACACAGGGTATTATGACATACGTGTTGATGCATTGCTGTCACCTCCCACATGCTCTCTACTACACTATGGGCAGAGAGGTATGACTTATCTCAAACCGGAAATAGTTCATAAAGTGGTTAACAACTGGAAAAGCTAAGCTGTATCAATGCCCTTTTTGGTCCCAAACCCATAAATAAATGATGCAAATACAATCTTCCTGACTCGCTATTTTTACGTCTGGAATTAGTGATTACCTATTATAGATTCTCAATTTGCGTTTCTTATTTTGAGATGCATTATCTGTTCGCAAATTAAGAAGAGTCACAAAAATATTGGATGCAGTTTTCCATCAGGTGCAAACTATAAACAGTGTGGAAACTTTTCATTTCCACAATGGCTGCTCTGTATGCCATGGCGAGGAGGATGTGGCTTTTTGCTCGACACCAGCACAGACAGGAGCACATTTCAGAGTCAGGGTGACTTTGTTCCAGCAGGCCAAGGAAGAGATATGTGCTAAGTAGATGCTCAGCAGTAATGTTCTTTTTTAATGTAATTTCTGAATCAAACTCTGTGTTGTGTAGGCACACACAAGTGTTCCTCTACCCACACACATTCAGCAGTCGCAGCTGGCATGACTCGATGGTCACGCGGGTAGGGAGTCACGCAGGGGTTACATTTTAAATACATTTAAAAAAAATGTAACTTAACTTTGCGGCCCGCTTCGGTCTGTTCCCACGTTGTCCTGCATCCTCTCCTAAACACAGCAAGCAGCCAAGCAGGCAGCCTCCCTCCCTAAGCCAATCACAACATTTCAATGGTAGCGTTGTGATTGGCTGGGATGCCGACCACAAAAGGTGTCTATGGGGAGGCCGTTTTCTCTATGCAGGCTAAATGCAGCCTACATGGAGAAACTGGAGACTGCGCATGACTGCTTTGGTCGGCCCTGGGGCCGACCAAAAAGTCAGCACCTACAACAGTGGACAAGCCACTCCTCCCCTGCTTGGAGCAGGACCCCCACCCCCAACCAAACCTTCTGCTTTTTCTCAGTGCGAGAAGCAGAACCATAAAATGATAGTCATAATACCATTTTATGTTTCTGTTTCTCACATTGCGAGAAAGTAGTGGGGCGATGCTCCTCCGCCCACATTGAGGAGCCACCCCTGACATTCAGGTACTTTGCTGCCTATACGGCTTAGCCTCGGAAAGCTCTCAGAGGTGGTTGCCACAGCAGGAGGGGATTCTGAAAGTGCAGTTTATCATTTTTTTTCAATATGTTTGGGTTCACTGCTGTTAAACATTTACATATATTTTTTTCCAAGTACTCAAAAAGATTTGCAACTAACAAGATTTTCTTTTTTTATTGTCACATTTCCCATAGGCTGGGTTGATGGTACTGAAGTTTTGTTTAGAAATAGGAAGAGTTGGTACTCCTTAAACATTCAAATAGTTTGCAATGCTGTCTCTTTAATAACTGATCTTTGTCTGCATTTCCTGGTTCTGCTCATGACTTCTATCTCTTCCGGTACTGTGTCCGATACTATGGGCTGGCAAGAGGAGAGTTTGGGGATGACATTCTCTTAAGTATTTGTAACTGTCTAATAAATATAAATCAATACATAACATATAGTTTTAGTTATATTTGAATGTTTTATTTGTGTTAGTTGACAGTGCGTATGCACTACACATTCTGCCACAATGCAACTTTAAGGAGGCAACCTCAGTACAATATTGGCTACAGTCATTTCTCGCCTGGATTACGCCAGCTCTCTTTTGGTGGGGGCCAATCAGGCAGAAATTACCCACCTACAATGGGTACAGAATGCCGCAGCCAGAGCGATAGTCGGCTTGCCTAGTTTCTGTCCTGTTTCCAACGTCCTTCGCTCCTTACATTGGCTTCCAGTGAGGAAGAGGATCCATTTTAAGGTCCTCTGTCTGACTTTTAAAATTCTGAAGGGCATAGGTCCCCAGATTTTGTGTAATCTTCTGTCTTTTTATGTTCCGTCACGCGCTCTGCGTTCCTCGGGCCAGGCTCTCGCCGTGGTCCCGCCATTCAGGCTCTGTCGTGCCGGTGGTCGCTCCTTCTGTGTCAAAGCTGCAACCATTTGGAACTCCCTCCCGGTGGAAATTCGTCTGCTGGAGGATCTTATGCTTTTCCGAAAAGCTATCAAAACATTTTTGTTTTAGATTCTTTTTAGCTGTCCTATGCTGTTTTGGGCCTCTAGTTGTGCTATGTTCTACCTTGTTGAGGCGCCAGGACGCTCCTTTGGTGGAGCAGCTGTGCGCAAAATAAATACCAATAATTAATTAACTAATTAATTAATGACATTAATTGAACAATGGTTCAGCTGTTATAGAAATTAATTTTGAGTGGTTTAATGCAAGGTTTCGCTGCCTTCATAACAGTTGGGGGGCACTCTAACATTCACCTCCTGTAGCTTGCAAGATAGTTGTAGTGGTGCTATGCTACGCAATCTAGCGACAAGGAAGGGAGACACACCGTTGCATAACCAACAACTTCTATAAAGTTAGTGTATTCAAAAATATACTTGAAATATATAATGAAGTGCACCCAATCAAAATGAAGAACAGTTATTTATATGTTCATGTTCATTCACAGTATATGTGAAGACAGACAATTGGGAGTGCATAATTATTTTCACACTAACAAAATATTCAAATGTGTAGTAATGTAAACAAAAACATTTTTCCTTTGGATTTCACCATAAATATTTTCAATGCCCTTTCCCTTGTTTGCTGCAGTGTGTCTCTCTAGATTAGTTTGTGTCTACTTTCAAATCAGCTGCCTGACTGTGTGTACGCCTAGATCTTATTATATCAGACAAAGAAATATTATTTTGTCTAGAAGCCTCCTCACGGTCTCGAGGAGGGGAGTCTGAAAAGTAGAACAAGTTTGCAAAGTTTGCAAAATTTTAAGCCATGATGCTACTTGCCCTAAACTATTGCAACAGGGAAGCAGCGTTTACATCGCATGCAGTACAACGCTTGTAATTACAACACGGTTGTTACAACAACTGTGTTGTTACAATGATAACCATTACGACGCAAGGCATTTCTATGGGCCCGATTCACAGAATGAACTTAAGACTCAATTTCAAACGTACTACTATTTTGTTATTGACTGAATGAACTTACTACTTTTGGTATTCACAGAAGTTAGGATTTTGTCTTAAGTTTGTCTTAAGACAAACTTAAGACAGACTTAAGACAGACTTAAGACAAAATCCTAACTTCTATGAATACCAAAAGTAGTAAATTCATTCTGTGAATGCCAAAAGTAGTAAGCGCATTCTGTGAATACCAAAATAGTAGTAAGTTTAGGATTGAGTCTTAAATTCATTCTGTGAATCAGGCCCTATGACTTGCTTTAGGGGTCACTCTAAACTAAGGAATAGTATAATTTGCTATTACAACACCTTTCCTACTGTTGCACAATCTGGAGTTGGAATAGTAAATTATACGATTCCTAAGTCCAGTCCGCCCCCTACAGCAAGTAGTTGAAACAACGTAACATCGCGTATTGATTGCAACATCTCTCCAACAGTGAGCCATTTCTTGCTGGATTGTTTTACCACTGACTGTCCCTGCAGCATTTGCCAGTTCCTCTATACTTTTACCCAATTTATTGTGCATTTTAAAGACAACATGGCGATGCCTTTGTTGTGTTGCCATGTCTCCTCAGGAATAGAATCACAGAATGATTTCATTTAAATTGCTAATTATTTCCTGCTAGCATGTTAATGGCAACCATGTTTTTGTTTTGAACATCTAACATTAATTTATCAAACTCCCCTGTATCTGCATTGGTTGGAGGGGTAGGAATCGTTGCCTTCTAAGTCGCGGTGTCTAATTGTTTGTTTTCCGTCGTGTAGCTGGTCGCACACTTACAGCAGATCCTGGGGGGTTAGGGGGTCTTATTGGAGGTGAGGTTGTTTCAGTCACCGTAAGTGTGGGTGTAAACTCCTTTCCTGATCAGCCACATCCTCCATATTGTGATCATCATGTCGCTCCGTAATGTTTTTTTCTATATCTGTATTTAAAATGCGATAAATCTTGCATTAGAAGCTTACAATTTTAGAATGGCACTTGGGATCATAGGTACAGGAGAAAGCATGTTAAATCTATCATCGATTTTTTGTTTTGATTTCCAAGATTATGACATTAAAGGGTAATAACATTCTAAGATGAAAAGGCATTTGCTCATAATACCATAGCAAAATATACATTATTTTGTATGTTTAAAAGCTGCATGACTTCTATCGGACTACAAATCCCATAATGCATTTTTGGGAACATAATAAAAGTAAATGCATTGACCTGTCAAATGAGCTCAACTCATATGTAATGTGTTTGAACAAAATTGCATGCCAGCTATTGTAAATTTATTTTAACCTTTAACATTTGCATTGTCTTAAATAGAAACATGTTCCTTACACTAACCTGAGCTTTGCAGGGGGGCTTCAGTGATGTCATCCATTTTTAGGTCTCGCTGGTGTTAGCAGCGCGAAGCGCTGCATCCAGCGAAAGACCTATTGTTGTCGACTTGCCGGGAATGTTGGACAGGGGATGGGCACGCACTTTCCCACGCCGATTTCATTGCCTTTACGCGCACGTCCAGGCCGGCGGCGTGCACATCCCCTGTCCCACATTCAGAGCAAGTCAGGCTTTCGAAATCGCGCGCACAAGTACACAGAGACACACACACTCAAACACACGCACAGCTACACACACGCACACCTATACAGCCGCACACACAGCTACACCCACACACGGGCACCCCACCCCCCCCCCCACTCACCGGGCTTTTACGTCGCGTCACGGGATGTTCTGGGAGTTGGAGGACCTTCCTCGCTTGCACCGTTATGCCTTGCCAGCTCTCTCGGGAACCCCAGCAGTCCTGGAATCCCTGCTTTCTTCTGGGCTCTCCACTACCCACAACCCTCTGCCTCCAAGGTGCCGCGCTCCAGACGAGCTACGTCACCGCGAGCCTGGCACAAAGGCGGGGCATCTCCTGGATCCTCGCAGGCTCCAAGGAACTTTCCTGCCCATCAAAGCAGAGCCCGCCTCTCTCACCTGCGTTCCAGGCCTCGCTCGTAACATACGGCCGCCTTCTTGTTGATCCTGTTTCTAAGGCGTTCTTATTATACCCGAGTTTTCTGGTATGAAGAGGGAGGTTTTTCAGACGTAAGGGGTCATGGGCCTGCAGTAGTGGGTAGAGACGGGTGTATGGCTGAAGGTGTCCTTTGCAGAAACTTTACTATGATGGAAAGACATGGGTCCCAGCCATGTTGTGGCACAGTAGCTTGATGCCGCTAATCATACCAGTCTTGCAGAAAGATTTTGATGCAATGGAGAAGGTACGCTCCACCGTCACAACAATGCTTACATTTCACTTGCGTTGAATTTGCCTGCTGCATGGGGATGAAGTTACAGCAAGTTGTACTCAAAAAGAACCGCCAGCCAATTGTAAGGCTCGTCAGCCAATGAAATAGCCATAAAACACAATGGGTTCAGCTTCTTTGAGTACTTCATCCTCACACTGGTGAGCGGGTTCTGCACACGGGTGGAAGGCCTTTAGCAGTGAAACGCCTCACCTGTATCTTAGAGTGTCACATGTGCTCTGTAATTGTCTAGGCCTGCCCTCATTTTGGGGCCTAGCTGTCGATGCCACAAAAGGCATTCGCTCATTCAGACCCTTCTGTACTATAATGGAAACGTAGGGCCCGATTCACAGAATGAACTTAAGACTCAATCCTAAACTTACTACTATTTTGGTATTCACAGAATGAACTTAAGACTCAATCCTAAACTTACTACTATTTTGGTTTTCACAGAATGCACGTATTACTTTTGGCATTCACAGAATGCACTTACTACTTTTGGTTTTCACAGAGGTTAGGATTTTGTCTTAAGTCTGTCTTAAGTCTGTCTTAAGTTTGTCTTAAGACAGACTTAAGACAAAATGCTAACTTCTGTGAATACCAAAAGTAGTAAGTGCATTCTGTGAATACCAAAAAAGTAGTAAGTTTAGGATTGAGTATTAAGTGCATTCTGTGAATCGGGCCCACAAGGTTTAGCGTTCCTAACTGAACTGAGGCCTGAACCATCTTAGGGTGCTTTTGGCATAAGGCACACGTAGGATCCCTTATAAATACTCCTCTAAAGAGGAGAGATGAACACTTATTCATTTATGATTGTTTTTTCTTTTGAATTGGTTTGATTTGTGAGCCTCTCTCTGCAATTAGGAACATCCTAGCTCACGTCCCCAGTGGACCTCCTGAGACCCAGTCAGCTGTCACTGTCAATTCTCTCAAATTAATTTTCTCTCCGCCTGCTTTATCTGCAGGCAAATGAAGGCGAGGCGCCGCGAGCGCGTGCATACCTGACCGCTCGCGAGAAGCCACGCGGTAGGTAATGACCCAGCTGCTCGCGGTGCTTCACGGGTGACGGGAGCACAATTAAGTGAAATGCGGCGCCAAGAAAACCCTACAACGTGTTCTGCTAAAAACATTTAGGTCATTTCAGTCAGGCCTTTCCGTTTTTTTTTACAAATTGTGTTTCACCTTCATCTGTTAAAAGGTTTCTTAACTTTTTCATAACTGAAATCAAAATCGCTCGAACTCTGATGACATGTGCCTTTTCTGATGTCCGATCTATCATACGTGTAAGTCTTATGCGCCTTGAAGAGTATGGTTAGTAAAATGCTTCTGAGTTGGGAGCATTTATGCAAATCTTTTTAGATCGATTTCTTTTTTATTTTTTTTAATTTGCTTGGCCGCCGGTGGCTCGTAGAAGCATCCAGGCGCGGTAGAGGATGTGGCGGTGCCCGCAGCGTTGTTCATTAAGTTCACAGTGTGCCGCCTGCTTTTCCCTCGCAGGCTGTGCGCCGTCTCAACAGCCCGCAGTTATTTTACTCAAAGACTGTGGGAAAATATCTGCAAATGCATTGTCGTTCTATTAAACGCCTCGGATCTCGAGGTGTCAGCAGCCGCCACGTTAGGAAAACGGTTCACTGTTCATTTGGGATCAAACACTGTATTTTTTTTTGGTTCGTTGTTTTGGAGGCTTTACTTGAACTTTCCTAACCAGAACTATTAAAAGGAACTGCGCCACAGCATAAATACATAATTTATTAAATAGTATTCCAAAAGCCGATGGGGATAACGTTTTCATGAACAATTTATGACATATTTATGATGTTAATACTCTTGGCAGACCCTCTCCCCCCTTCCTCCCCAAAGTCTGACATACTGCAGCCATATTTTGAAAATCCAGTTGAGCAGTAACAAATGGTTTATGAAGACCCAGCAGCTGGCATATGTGTATTTAACATCTACCCCCTCACACCCCCTCACCCTCACACAACCTCACACACCTTCACTCACCCTCACACCCCCTCAACCCCTCACACACCCTCACCAGCATAGCATAACAAAACATAGCATAGCATAACATAACAGAACATAGCATAGCATAACAAAACACAGCATAGCATAACAAAAAAGCATAGGATAGCAAAACATAGCATAGCATAACAAAACAAAGCATAGGATAGCAAAACAAAACCTAGCATAACAAAACAAGACATAGCATAGCAATACACAACAAAGCATAGCATAGCATAACAAAACTCAACAAAACATTGCATAACAAAACATAACAAAGCATAACAAAACAAAACATAGCATTGCATGACAAAACACAACAAAACATAGCATAAGATAAAACATAGCATAACAAAGCAAAGCATAGCATAACAAAACATATCATAACTGCTGATTTTATGGAAATTGATTTTATCCATTTTATCCATTTTAAATATAACATGTATTGCCTCTAAAAGATATTTACCCACACAGCTACTTATAATGGACTATGTAAAATGAAATGTTTATTTTACCTGTACCTTTTATGATATGTTATCGAAATAAAGGACATAATAATAATAATATCATAACAAAACATAGCAAAACACAACAAAGCATAGTATAACAAAACACAACAAAACATAGCATACATAACAAAACATAGCATAGCAAAGCATAGCAAAACATAACATAACATAGCATAACAAAACAACAAAATATAGCATAGCATAACAAAACACAACATAGCATACCATAACAAAATAAAGCTTAGCATAGCATAACAAAACATAGCATAGCATAACAAAACATAGCATAACAAAACATAGCATAGCAAAACAGAGCATAGCATAATAAAACACAACAAAACATTGCATAGCATAACAAAACATAGCATAGCATAACAAAGCATAGCACAGCAAAACACAAGAAAACATAGCATAACAAAACACAAAAAAATAGCATAAGATAAAACATAGCATAACAAAACAAAGCATAGCAAAATAAAACATAGCATAACACAAAATATCAAAACACAACAAAGCATAGTATAACAAAATACAACCAAACATAGCATACATAACAAAACATAGCATAGCAAAACATAACATAACATAGCATAACAAAACACAACAAAACATAGCATAGCATAACAAAACACAACCTAGCATAACAAAACAAAGCTTAGCATAGCATAACAAAACATAGCATAACATAGCATAACAAAGCATAGCATAACAAAACATAGAATAACAAAACATAGCATATCAAAACAGAGCATAGCATAATAAAACACAACAAAACATTGCATAGCATAACAAAACATATCAGAGCATAGCATAACACAGCATAGCATAGCAAAACACAACAAAACATAGCATAACAAAACACCCAAAAATAGCATAGTATAACAAAACAAAGCATAAGATAGCAAAACTAAACAAAGCATAGCATAAAAACAAATCATTGGATAGCAAAACAAACCATAGCATAACAAAACATAGCATAACAAAACACAACACATAGCATAACAAAACATAGCAAACAAAACATATAATAGCACAGCAAAACATGGCATACCAAACACAACAAAACATAGCATAGCGAAACAAAGCATAGCATAATAAAACACAACAAAACATAGCATAACAAAACACAACACATAGCATAACAAAACATATAATAGCACAGCAAAACATGGCATACCAAACACAACAAAACATAGCATAGCGAAACAAAGCATAGCATAATAAAACACAACAAAACATAGCATATCATAACAAAACATAGCATTGTATAACAAAGCATAGCATAGCAAAACATAGCATAGCATAACAAAACATAGCATAACAAAACAAAGCATAGCATAACAAATCAAAGCATACAATAGCAAAGCATAGCATAACAAAACAAAACATAGGATAGCAAATCATAGCATAGCATACAGCATCACTCAGGGGCACCACAGCATCACTCAGGGGCACCACAGCATCACTCAGGGACACCACAGCATCACTCAGGGACACCACAACATCACTATGCGCTACCACTGCATCACTGGACACCACAGCATCACTCGTTCGCATCACAACATCACTCAGCGCCACCACAGCATCAATCTGTGCAACCATTCAATGGTTCAAATATGTTCTCTCAATGTTTCAAGCTTTATTACAAATGTAACAAAAAGATGTTAATATTTCACTTCTGTTCTTGGATTTTCGTCACTGAACATAATCTTCACAAAAGTTATTTACAAACGTTTAAGCTATTGACATTATAAATTACAATAACTTTTATTTAAGTATTAATTATTTAAAAAAATTAAAAACCATTGTTATTTCTAATATCAATACATGTAAGTCACGTAAATACAACACATATTGCATTACAAATGCTATAGGTGTCACATTTGCAAAAGTTATAACTATTGCATTGTATATGACAAAGATATTAAAGATATTAATTTCGCTATTTTAAAAAATAAAAATAAATAAGTAATGTGTCATTTACAATACCAATAGCTCAAACTTTCCTAATGCGAGACCTATTGCATTGCAAATGTTTGTTGTAGTTGGCGACAATGTAGAAGGGCTCCCTCCACTTCCAGCCGCTTCCTTCCTCCTACTAGCAAAGTGATGGTCGTACTATAGAATCCTCCACCAGTACAGCACTCACATCACCAGAAAGCTTCTGTTCTCGCTGTCTTGAAGACTCCTCCATCTGCCCATCAGGACATTCCTGCAGAGACCTGTACCTGAGACTCCATATAGGCCCTGACTTCAGACTCCTCCATCTGCCCATCAGGACATTCCTGCAGAAACCTGTAGCTGAGACTCCAGACAGACCCTGACTTCAGACTCCTCCGCCTGACCATCAGGACATTCCTTCAAAAACCAGCAGCCGAGACTCCAGACAGGCCCTGACTTCAGGCTCCTGTGCTTCTGATTGGCAGAGCAGCAATGTATTTCCTCATTGTGATGTCATCAGGGAGTGCCTGCGCACCATTCACACTATACCTGCATGCCCTAATCTCACAACTCACACCGTAAGATGTGTACCAACTACACCATCGCTAGGGCAAGCAGGAGTGTGGACAACAGACAGCCCTGTCCAAGGCCTCCTTCTACGGGCAAGCCATCTGATATCAGCCATCTGTCCTCACCCAGCTGTGGGGCCAGCAAACAGCAACTTATTCCAGCCCAAAAGCAGGGTCTAGGCACATGCACTAGAGGACACACAACAACCAAGTGTATCAAAGGCCTTCTCTGTATCTACAACCGCCAGTGCACAAGGTGCCGTATAAACTGTGTGGAACATATGTAACTCCTCATAGGTTTAAGACTTTGCTCCTATGTGACTCAAAGCAGCATTGGTCCATGCTGGTCCATCCCTTCACAGCCGCAGGAAGCCCATTGGCTGAGGCCTTCCTCAGCGCTTTTACATCAGTACTTACCATGCATAGCTCCAGTGGGTCTTGCTTGGCTTCAGCATCAGAACTATAGTGCCTCCATGGGAGGAATGTTATGGCAAGGCAGGAGGCCAATATTATGCAAATCCACTTTTAGTGCAAACTCACAGCAGCAACTAGAACAAACACTTTGAACTTAGAATCAGAATATTTTAACATTCAAATCTGTATATAATCCCCTGACTGGCGGCCATCTTCCTTCTTTCTTGCTGCTCACAGCTAAGATAAGTACCTATGTTTTGATCTCTTCAATGGTTACAGATAATATGTGCGAGCAAAATGAGTTTTTATTGAGTGATTTAGTTGGGAACTTATGGTCAGTGTACTATTGATCATCTACAGCGTGATGACGTGTGTATTATCATTTGGGAAGCGGACTTTTGCACTTCTGCCTGCTCGCAAGCACGTCGCCTAATAAAAAAGGAATTATTGTATCTGCCGGCTGGCTTCTCTCTTTGGGGCAAACTTGTTGTGATTGGATATAGATATATATATATATATATATATATATATATATATATATATATATATATATATATATATATATATATATATATATATATATATATATATATATATATATATATATATATATATATATATATATATATATATATATATATATATATATATATATATATGTATATATATGTAAACAAACAGTTCCGGTAACTTGCCAGTTCCCCTCGCGGGTGGGTCGAGGTAGGGCTCCCGGTGACCCTGTATATTCAAAACAAGTTCCCATACTTGTCAAAAAGAAACGTACTCGACACTCCAAAATTGCTGGTGCATGTAGAAATTTAATGGCAGGAAACTGTTTTATAGGAACTTGTTTTGAATATATATATATATATATATATATATATATATATTACCTACTGGCGGTCGCCAGTAGGTAGTTATAGTTAGGATTATTTTCAATGCAAAATCTCAACATTCTATTGTGAATAACTTTGGTGCCGGTTGAGGAATCTGCCTGAAAATGTCCTCAAATTTGCCCCGCGGCGCCCAGGTCCTTCCCTGAAAGTTTGGGGGGGGATTTATCAAGCGGGGGCCAAGATAAAAGGGTGTCCCAAAACATGTTTTCCCCATGTTAATTTCCATAGGCCGGTCGACCTCACTTTTAGCCCGAACTGCTGAATGGATTTCCACCAAACTTGGCAAAATTGTAGGGACTGGTAGCCCGATGTGCCTTTGCTATGTCTCAAGATATGTGCTCCAGTGAATTTTGAGTAATTTAGGTTCAAAAAAATATATATATCTATGGCCGGTACGCGCTCCCCGGTACGCGCACCGGGGAGCGCACCGGGCGCGCCACGTGATCTGCGCACGGAAAGCTGATTGGCTCTTGGGTGTCTGTAAACATTCGAAACAGTCCGGAGCGGCCGCCATCTTGTGTCTCGGTAGGATAGAGACACAAGAGGGGCCAAAAACAAAGGGGGAAATAACCAAAAGGGGGCAGGGTAGACCCCTAGGTTTGATGTGGGGGACATAAAAGGGCCCCGGCACTGAAAAAAAAAAATCAATTTTCGCGGGGGGAGCGACCGGTACGTGCCCCGGTACGCGTACCAGGGAGCGTACCGTGGAGAAAAAAGCATGACAGAGTTTCCCAAAAAAGTTGCTTTTTTTATACATTAGAGGTAGTTCTAAAAAGAACTTTTGTTTTTATTCTTTTTGTTGTTTTATACTTTTTTTATTGTTTTTTTGAACATGTTTTACTTTTTTTTGACTTTTCTGAAAATTTTTTTGGGGGGTATTTTTTAAGGGGAGAAACAAAAAACAGGGAATTCTAAAGGGCTCAACAGGAGCAAAAAAAAAAGCGGGAAAAATTAATGTTTCCTTGGGTACTTGTGGTTATTCCAAGCACGGTTAATAAGTGTGATGCATTTCTCTCCACAGCATATTGTTTTTCCACAAAAAATACAAACCATTTTAAAATTGGAAAACTTTGCTTGTGTGGTGGAGCACATCTCCCTAACTTCCGGTCCCGATGGGGTGGAAACATTAGTTTGGAGGTGCTGGCAGAAGATTGGACAGGGTTTCTGGCCAGTTCCCTGACCTCTGCCCTAGCATAGTTATTTGGATGCTTCCGTTGCATATGTCTGATCATGGTGTGGTTGCCAAAAGAGTATTTTTTGTTGGGATTCCCCCTTGACAGCTCCTGATGACATATTAAGCAGGTTGCCTTAGGCGCATTAACTTTTTTTTGTCGTTGGGGATTGAAAAAAACTGCCAGATGATGAGCTCTTTAGGTTTGTAGGTAATATTGTCCTCTCGGATGAATCTCCTCTCCTCCTCCTCTTCATCCTCCTCCTCTTCTTGATCTCCACCACTGTGAAGTTGTGGTGGTCCTTGTGGTGGTGGTGGTGGTGGTGGTGCTGGTGGTCCAGAAGATCCAGCAGCTGCTGCTAATGTAGCCATTTGCTACTGAAATAACTGCAGATCTACCTCTCTCAAAGCACAAAGGTAGAATGAGGAAAAAAGGTGGGGTCTTTCATCATTTGGAAAAGAAAACTGTTCTGAACCAATGAAAAGTGTTACTTTTAGGTCACATGACCTGGCCTTACATCATTAGGAAACCAAAAGTGAAATGAACCAATAAAAAGTTTTATTTTCAGGTCACATGATCCGACGCGCTTACGCTACGCGCCCTGGGCTGCGCCCGTAGTCACGCCCCGGAGCGCGCCCGGGGGGGCGTAGCGTAAGCGCGTCAGGACGTTGCGCAATTGTATGCGCTCACGTGCTCCCAGGTGCGCTTACGCAGTTCATCATATGATGCATCACGCGGTTACGCGAAACGTCACAATGTTGTTTTCGTACGCGAGAATAGCGCAAACGGGACGCTCACCGGTACACGCCCCGGGGGCGCCAAAGCACTGTGCTTACCCATGCGTTCACCGGTACGCGCCCCGGGAGCGCTCCGGGGCAAAAAATAATAATTTTTAAAAAATGACATAATTATACAATATAAAATTCGTTTAAAATTATTTTACCTATAGAGAAATGCTATTAAAAAACCATTGAAATTCACTGAAAAAAACATAGGTTTCACACCAGTTATAGTTAGGAATTAGCATTTAAAAAACCTATTAAATTCACTGAAAAAACCATAGGTTTGACACCAGTTATAGTTAGCTGGAAATTTTACTGACATAAAAGCATTGAAATTCCCACGTTATAGTTAGTTGGACTCACTATAACTTGCGCGTTTAATGCACTGCTGATGACATGTTATGTTATGTTATGTTATGTTATGTGTTTTTTATTAGGCGCGCAAATGCTCCAGCTAAGGAGCGTCTTGGCGCCCGACAAGGCAGCTACACAACACAACTAAATAAAACAGCACAAGCAAACTAACTAAGGAAATAAAAATGTTTTCAAGGCGTCACATATTACATCACTCATGACATGGTCAGTGACATCACTCATGACATCACTGATGACACCATCCTTGTGACAGAGTGACAGACCTCCTTTCACTGTAAAGTAACCCTTGAAACACATATTCAAAAATAGAAACTAACATTTTCAAAAAAGTGGAGATACCCATACCAGTTACAACAACCAATTCAGTAATTCCACCATTTATATACACATCCACTCATTCACCAACAGTTCTATATAGTCACTCATACATATACTCACTCATCATATGTAGTGATACATCTATACATCCTGTAACACACCGACAGTCTTCCAAAAGTTGCTCACACACATACTCACACATGCAAATAAACTATTGAACATCCATGTATTTGCATATACAGCTATACACACACTGCCACCTTACTTCTAAGGAAACTTACACATACTTACTCTTAAACAATCACTTATAGAAACACATACTTATTTAAACAAGAACTCTTTCAATCTCTCACTCTCACATATACTCACTTATATACATCAATACTCACATATACTAGATTAAAACATATGTAGTTACTGATAAAGACACTAGTGAGACAGTCATTCACTTACTAACACACACATATACACACTCATCCATCCATACAGTCCTGCACATATGCCGTCCTCCTAACACATACAAACAGTGAGTCAGTCATTGATGCATCTATATACTAAGTAATACCCGCACCAAACTATACAGACACTCATACTGATACTAAAAAAAATCTAATAACCCATAAACACACACATGTAGCTACTCACCAACCCATGCAGCCACTTATACACAAAGTGAAACACTGATACAAACATTTAAATATTTTAACAATACTTGCTAATATATGTATTCACTAAAATACACTTAATAAGCCAGTTAACCAATCAATTTTTTTTTTAAAAACATCCATTAAGACACTTATTTAAACATGTATTCTTCCATCCACCTTTACATATACATATATAAAACATATTTATTTTTCAGAAAGACACACATTCACTGGATGGTGTCATCAGTGATGTCATGAGTGATGTCTCTGACCATGTCATGAGTGAGGTAATATGTGATGTCATCAGCAGTGCATTACGCGCGCAAGTTATAGTGAGTCCAACTAACTATAACGTGGGAATTTCAATGGTTTTATGTCAGTAAAATTTCCAGCTAACTATAACTGGTGTCAAACCTATGTTTTTTTCAGTGAATTTAATAGGTTTTTTAAATGCTAATTCCTAACTATAACTGGTGTGAAACCTGTTTTTTTCAGTGAATATATATATATATATATTCACTAAAAGAACCATAGGTTTCAGGGACGTTATAGTTAGTTGAACATTTGACTCATATAAGGGAAGGGAGCACTGGTGTACCGTCCCCCTGGCCCCTGTGCCGAGGCTTCCACCCTCCTCCTGGAGACACTAGCTCCTCATATCAGCATAGGGACCAATTTTGTACTCCTTGGAGACTTCAATGTCCACAGTGAACTGTCTGACAATGCAGAAGCGCGTAACCTGCTGGCTGATCTATCTGCCCTGGGTTTTAAACAGTGCAACAGAGGTCCGACCCATCGGGCTGGTCACACCCTCGACCTAATCCTGTCCAACTCGCACTCCTTGACTTGTTACCCTCCAATGCAGGTGGAATGGACCGACCACTTTGTCATTAACTTCTCCCTCCCTACCCTTATCAAAGAACGCTCCCAACCTGCTTCCCTCCCGTTATGGCGCAGGCAGTGGTACAAGGTGTCCGCTGACACTTTTCAAACTACTTTCGTACCCCCTGACTTTCTCCCCTCTGACTCCACCAGTTCGGCCCTGTCTAAATACAATGATGCCTTGATCACGGCGGTCAACCTAATTGCCCCTTTAAGACGCTGTAACCGGCGCTCTGACCGCAGACAGGAACCATGGTACACGGACCTACTGCGTGCGGAGAAAAAGGTCTGCAGGAAGTTGGAGAAATCCTGGAGAAGCTCACGCAGTACGGCCGATAAAGATCGCTATAGCTCTGCCATGAGACTCTATCATAAAAACATCAGAGCTGCCCGTAAATCCCACATTGTCTCCCAATTGTCTGAGGCTGGCAATGATTCAAAACTACTGTACCAGGTTCTTAGCACATTTACCAAGCCCGTCGCCTGTGACAGTCCGGAAATGCTGACCCAAAAACTGTGTGAAGATACTGCTGGGTTCTTTGCCGATAAAATCGATTCTATTTATCGAAACATCTCCCTAGCAAGCCCACCTATTGAGGAAATGGTCCCTTCCTCTAGCCTTCAGCCCGGAACAATCAGCGCTGTTTCTGTTACGCTGTCCTCCATTCCCGAGATTAGCTTAGAACAAGTCAACTCCCTGATTGGTACTATTAAATCAGGCAGCCCAGCGGACCCTGTACCTGCCCGTATTATGCACCTCATTGGGAGTGTCCTCAGTCCCTCCATTCAGATGGTGATCAACCGCTCCCTCTCTGAGGGACGGGTCCCCCGGGAGTTGAAAGAGGCCATGGTCAAGCCCATTAGGAAAAATACCTCCACCCCCTGGTCAGACATGACAAATCTGAGGCCAATCTCCCTCTTGCCGTTCATCAGCAAATTGATGGAGAAGCATGTGAATCACCACCTTTCCAGCTTCATTGAGCAAACCGGCAGTCTGGACCACTCTCAGTCAGGGTTCAGGCCTAGGTATAGCACCGAAACGGCTCTTCTTTCCGTCACAGATGCTATACGCTTGTCCCTGGACAGAGGAATGTCAGTGGTGTTGGTGCTGTTGGACTTGTCCGCAGCATTCAACACCATATCCCACGCCATCCTCCTTACCAGATTAAAGGAGATTGGTATTGATAGATCTGCCTTGGCGTGGTTTACCAGCTTTCTCTCTGAGCGTACCCAGAAGGTGAATATGGGCTCTTTCAGCTCCCCCTCGGCCAGCATCACCAGAGGAGTCCCGCAGGGCTCCTGTCTTAGCCCTACGTTGTTTAACGTATATGTCTCCCCTTTGGCTAATATTATGAGGTCCTTCGGGTTTATGCCCATCTCTTACACTGACGACACGCAGCTGCTGTTCACTTTTAAAAAATTTACCCCGGAGATAAGACAATCTTTCTCCAACGGCATGACTGCGACCGCCAGCTGGATGGCCACGAACTTTCTCCAGTGCAATGTGGGAAAGTCTGAGGTCATGTTATTCGGAGAGGCAAAAATCCTGTGGACCCCTGACTGGTGGCCCTCCAGTCTGGGTCAGGTCCCTTCCCCTAAACAGGTGGTGAAAAACCTGGGGGTTCGTCTAGATCACGACCTCACCCTTGCCCATCATGCCAGCACCACGGCGGGATCTTGCTTCCACATTATAAGCCTCCTTCGGAAGGTGTTCCCCCTTCTACCAGACAACACAAGAAAGATCTTGGTCCAGGCCCTCGTTCTGAGCCGCCTGGACTACTGTAATGGCCTTCTCTTGGGAGCTAACGAAGGAGTGCTTAATAAACTTCAGGTGGTTCAGAACACCGCGGCCCGCCTGGTGACCAATGCCCCCCCTAGAACTCCATCTCTGCCCCTTCTCAGGGCCCTCCACTGGCTTCCCGTCCGGAAACGGGTGGAATTCAAGATTTGCTGTGTGGTACACAAGAGTCTCTACAACCTCGGTCCACACTATTTGGCCGAGAAATTTGTATACCACCGCCCCTGCCGCAATCTCAGGTCCAGCAACCAACTATTACTCCAGGTTCCTAGACATTACAAGACCAGACAGGGAGGTCGTGCCCTTTCCATTATGGGCCCGCGCCTGTGGAACAATCTCCCCCTTTCCCTTAGAGAGTGCCCGAGCCATCTAGCTTTTAGGAAACTCCTAAAGACAACTCTATTCTAGTTGGAGCGCTGTCCGTCCTGTTCTTCACAGCACCGCGCGGAGATACACCTTCGGGTGTGATGCCGGCGCATTACAAGCCCATAAATAAATAAATAAAAATAAATAAAACCAGAGAAATTCGCCTGTTATAGTTAGGTGAGCTAACTATAACTCGCGAGCCCGCAATGCACTGGTGGTGGTGATGGTTGTTTCCGCTGTTGCCAGTGACTGGCGAGTGATCTGTGCCAGGGTGTGTCTGCCTGGTCTGCTGAGGGTTCTCAAGTGGAGGGGGATATGTGAGGGCTTGTCACGTGCTGTCACTAACCCTGCAGTTGCATGTGTTGCCCAGTGTGTGCCATGATCTGTGAGTCTGTTGGACACGTTACGCCATCTGTAGGCTTTCAATGCCATGTAGTGCATTGTGGCTTGCACACAGGCCTAATTCACATGGACAATGCTGCAAGTCCTGTCACCATCCTATGCCCTGTTCACATTATCAATGGTGTGCAATTGTGTGTGTCGGGGACATGGAGCAGGTGCAGTGATGTTGTTTCACTTTGTCTTCCTGACAGATAACTGCCTACGAGAAGGGGGAAATATGGTTGGAGATAGTCAGGGCCGTCAGGTCTGCGGGGGCCCATCGCCGACGGCTGCACAACATCCAGAAGCGGTGGCAGGACATCCGGTGTTGGACCTAGCGTATAGCCCGGGTCCAGCTGAAGCTGGAGCCCCCACCCCGGCATAGTGGAAGCTGTCACCTCACCCCCCACATTCTCCAGGTCCTGGCAGCCGTCTTGCCAGACCTCGTTAGGCAGTTGCAGGAGAGACAGCAGCAAGGAGGGGGTAGGTACATGGCTGTTTGTTGTGTAGTGTGTCACATGCTTTTTCAAGTGCTCTGAAGTCTGGCTACACTCCCACAGTTGTGGTGTCTGGTCAGACAGGTTATATGTGCAGTGTCTTTTCCGTTCACCATAGTCACCTGGTACTCATTTTCATCCCTTCCCCTCCTTCACATGTTCTGGTCTGTGTGTAATCGCATTTGCATCATGCTCATCTATAGTGCAAGGAAATAAGACTGCACATTGATTTCCACATCATGTGGGAGGGTGGTCTGTGACATGGGTTGGGACCTTGCCTGTCCAATGACCTGTGCACTGTGTTTTGGCTTCATATTTGTTTGCACTGATGATGAGTCTCAACATAGGAGTGTGGGGTTTCTACTGCACACCCTTGCAGCATGCAAGACCCATGTTGGGCTGTCAGACATGATGTACATCAGTGTAAGATATGCATAGTGCCATGACGGTTACTCATGGTACAGTCAGCTCATTCCAGACCCACGGATCAGTGTGCCCACTACAGTCCCCCGAGACACCCTGGCCTCCTAATCATGTGTGTCATCCAACACTGTGCCCATTGTATATGGGTAGCATGGGTCTGCCTCTGTGGTATTGTTCCCTGGCATAGTTTGTATTTTTACTGTGTCTGCTACATGTGTCCACTGGACATGGATACAAGATTTGGATTGTGCATACTCACACTGGGCAGTGCCTGGGTGCCTATTCACAACAATCTGTTGTTAGTTGTTTGTGAGTAAAATGTATTGACAGTCCCACAAGGTGAGCTTGGGTTACTTTTGGAATTGTTGCTGCACAGTTTTTGTTAGCCAGATTCAGAGGTCTCACTTCTTGAGCTGTAGCAGTCACATTGACTGAGGTATGGGGGTGTTGTGCAGGAGAGGTCTACATGGGCCTGCCTGATTTAGCCTTGCTAGGTCTGACCTGTGGGTGTGAACTGGCTGATCAATGTTTCACCATGCACTGACCCTATGATGTTGGTCAGTGATTTCATTTGGGGCTTGGCAGCCGATGTCATTTGGTTCCAGACATGATTGTGCCTCATACAATTTTGCCACCTGTATGTAGTTCAGATGCTACTGTGTATTGTGTTACTGTGCACACTTCTGCGTTGACATTTTGCCTGGGATAACGGTGTGTCCACAATGCAGCAATGATTTTGTTCATCACAATTGCAGGCCCATTTGCTGAAGCATTGTCCTGAGTTGGGACATGTGTGCTACTTCACATGAAAACCAGTAGGTCTTATGTGCAAGCAACTGTGTCATCAGGGAATGGATGCCCATGTTGAGCACTGTCATATTTCAAGTAGTGTCACATAAATGATTGTACCTTGGCACTCACAAGACTTGTAAAAAGTTGTTCATGTTTTGGATGTGTTAATATGATGAATTGTGTAAATGAAACTTATGTGCCTGCATGATAGTTGTCTCACAAGGTAGTGCACACAAAACAACATTTCCACTTTCGTCAAAGAAGCAGGCAGCTTTTTAAAGAGTCCAGTGTTAGTGATTAATGGTGTGTCTTGATCTCCATATACATGTACCCACAGTGGTCTTGAGGTCTTGAAACTCGTTTGTTGTCAATTGTACAAAGTAATGAGTGTCAAGACATCCAGAACTCCGTTGGACCATGTATGTGGCAAATCTGCAATGCCATTAGTGGAGTGGTGTGGCTCACTGGTTAGAGGCGGCAGACCCAGAAGCAGAGGACGGCCCGGGACCAGGGTTCAATTCTCGACGCGGCAGGGTCGAGGACCAGGGTCGGCGGACTCGATAATTCTCGCCTCGGTGCCTACTCTAACCAGGGATCACACTCTGCAACTCTGGGCATTAGCTTGCCTCATCTCCACAACGGCCCCCCACAAACGCCGGGGATGCATGGTTTCACCTTGGAGATACCCAGTAGGGACTATCTCACAGGGATAGCCAGGACGGGTTCCCCAGCGGTCTATAGCGCCAGGACGCCTCCGGGCAGCAGTGCGCTTTACAAGACACACACATTTACATTTACATTTTCTTCTAACAGTGTTTTATCTTAAAGAGCGTCAGCTGTTTCAAAGAATGTGTAAATCTTTTTTGTGTGCATTTCATTGTGAGACATCTGTCATGCAGGAACATACGTGCTGCCTTCACAAGATGGTGAATTACCACATTCAATACATGTTGATTGTGTAAAGTGTGGTGAGTCCCAAGATTTCATATTCTTTCAAATAGATTTTTTAAACAATGTACTTACAGGGCTCTGGGTGTTGTATCGCGTTGGGGAGTGAGGTGGGTTATTGTTCCCTGAGGGTCACCACTACTGTTACTTGTTTTTGTGTATTTGAGGTGGCATCACTTCATTGTATTGATCAGCTCTCCTGTAAAGAAACAGTAGCCTATTAGTGTATTTCTCAGCCAAGTTGTGGCCTGGTGTGTTCTTTGGATCCTTGTGTCCATACCAACTGGGCAGTACAAGTCTCAAATATGTGCAGGGCTATCTGGCTGTTACTCATGATGCATGCCATGATTTGCAGTGTGACCTACTGTTTTTGAGCTCATGTGTCAGATGTGTACAGGTGACTGATGCCTATCTGTTTCTTCTACTTGCCCACAGCATCATCAACAGAGACAGAAGGAGACACATGCACGGACCAAGAGGAGGGACCTAGCAACAGTGCCACCATCGCTGTGGAGTTGGAGGGAGCCAGTGGCATGGAGGGTGAGGGGAGTCTGCCTGCGGAACTTTTGGAAGGTGTCACTTCCTACCATGCAGATGGGTCTGCCTCTTACTCCCTGGAGGAGGGGGAATACGCTGCAACACCCGACAGCAGCAGTGTGTCTGTCCCGCCTCCTCCAGTACCATCTCCACCCTCCCAGTTGCTCCAGTCCCTTCTGTCCGTGCAGCCCCCCATGTCTTCTTCGGCCCAGGCACCGCACCCCCTGCCCCTGTCTCCCCTGCTGCCCTCAGTGCCGAGTCTATGGACCTACTCTGGCAGATTCAGGTTGGTCAGACATCAATGCTGACAGTCCTCCATGGCCAGACTAAAATACTGACCCAGTTGTTGTCATTCATGGAGGGTAATGTCAGCTATGATGTCTGACCAACGTTGGATTCTCACGTCCATGGACTCCCCACTGACAACAGAAGTTGCCCTCCTGCAGCGGTCCGTCCCTCCCCTCCTTCGGACCCATCCACACTCCCCCCTCCCATACCTGTCCAAAGCACACGCTGGAAGGCACGATCATGCACACCAACGAACACATGCAGCACACCCCAACGAAAGTCAAAGCGCACACCTCCACGCACGCAATCTCAGAGGGCGGCAGGCACACCCACAGGGCCTGGGGTCAGACCACACACACGGAGCCAAACTCACAGTCCACAACCCGCACAGCCCTCAACCTCCACTCCCATAGTGTCCTCCGGGTACAGGGGGTAGTCTTGACGAACTGGCAGCGGTGTGCAGCGCTGAGTACCTTTCCACCTTTGGTGCTGCACAAGCTACTGAGGACGATACGTCCCAATCTGCACCCACCACACCTACCCTTCCAACTACTGTCCCTTTGGTGCCTGGTCTTGAAACCGATGATGCCCCCCAAGGGTCAACAGACCATTAGTCCATTCCTGTGCAGGCAAGTTTGGGGTAGACGACCTCCCCTACGTCCCCCAAAGGACTTTGTTATGGACTGCCAATTGTACTCTTTAGAGCTTGGACTCATTTTTTGAATTATTTGATTTTGAAGCTGAATAAAGCCTTTTATTTTGCATTCTACACTATTACATTTCAGGTACTTGATGTCGTTGATGAGGGCCCTGGAGTTGGTGTCATGGTCATGTTTTGGGGTTGTGAACTATATTTTTTGATGATAGTCATGAGGTGGACCATGGTATCTGTGTGTCTTCACAATGTCTCTGCAATTAATCATTGGTTGTGTATGTTAGGTTTGGCTACAGACATTGTCCCAAAAAGTGTTCCTTCCTCTGTGACACATGAGATCTTCACTGTAGACAGTTGCACAATTGTTGTGCTGATATGTGTGCACATTTCCTGTTTTGGTGACGGTTCCCTTCAGCAAGGGCCATGCCTGCTCACAGATGTGTACTGCTCATTTATCTTTGCCATGCTTGCAACTCCCTGTACTTGTGTTTTGAGTATGTACAAATGCCTTCATGGACACATTCACCCTTTTTGGCACTATGCATGTGTGTTATCACAGCCTACCCCTATGTTGGAAATTGTTCTGCAGGGTATTTGGGCACATGACTCACAATTCTGAGCATTGTACCTAAGGGTTTTGAACCCTATTCCTTCCATGATAGATTACATCTTGGTGGTCTGTCCACCACCTGGACATTCATATCAGCCCAGGGATGTACGTGACAGTGTGTGTTCCATTTCGCTCTTTTTGTTTGGTGGGCTATTACATAACTAGACACTACAGTGTCATGATGGTCAGGTGTGTATTTAGCCAGCAAACTCCATGGGTGGGTATGCATGTGGAATTTGACATCACACCCACATGTGGTGTGTCACGCAGTGTGTGACAGTAATCCATCCTCCAGGGAGTGGGACACTGCTGTAAGTGATGTGTTGCTATGGCACTGTCATGAGAGTCACAAGTTTGGGATGTGCACATATCCCCACGTAGTTGTGGAATGCTGATGATGTGCACACTCTATATTAGAGCAGTGCTGGGAGTCCTCTGCACCCACCCATTATCTGCCTGGACACTGTTGGGAGTCATATCCTCCCAGCCCTCATATGTCTGGACACTGCTGGGAGTCATATACACCCATACCTCATCTGTCGGGACACTGCTGGGAGTCCTCTGCACCCCCTCATCTATCTGGGCACTGCTGGGAGTCCTCTGCACCCACCCCCGTACTGTTGGCCTATGCTGGGAGTCCTCTCCACCCACCCATTATCTGTCTGGACACTGTTGGGAGTCATATCCTCCCAGCCCTCATATGTCTGGACACTGCTGGGAGTCATATACACCCATACCTCATCTGTCTGGACACTGCTGGGAGTCCTCTGCACCCCCTTATATGTCTGGACACAGCTGGGAGTCCTCTGCACCCACCCCTATACTGTTGGCCTATGCTGGGAGTCCTCTGCACCCACCCCTCATCTGACTGGACACTGCTGGGAGTCCTTTGCACCCACCCCCATACTGTTGGCCAAATGCTGGGAGTCTTCTGCACCCCCTTCATCTATCTGGACATTGCTGGGAGTCCTCTGCACCCATCCCCATACCATTGGCCTATGCTGGGAGTCCTCTGCACCCACCCCTCATCTGTCTGGACACTGCTGGGAGTCCTCTGCACCCTCCCCTCATCTGTCTGGACACTGCTGGGAGTCATATCCACTCACCCCCATACTGTTGGCCTATGCTGGGAGCCCTCTGCACCCACCCCTCATATGTGTGGACACTGCTGGGAGTCATATCTACCCACCCCTCATCTGTCTGGACACTGCTGGGAGTCCTCTGCATCCACCCCTCATCTGTCTGGACACTGCTGGGAGTTATATCCACCGACCCTCATTTGTCTGGACACTGCTGGGAGTCATATCCACCCACCCCCATACTGTTAGCCAATGCTGGGAGTCCTCTGCACCCACCCCTCATCCTTCTGGACACTGCTGGGAGTCCTCTTCACCCACCCCTCATCCTTCTGGACACTGATGGGAGTCCTCTGCACCTACCCCCATACTGTTGGCGTATGCTGAGAGTCCTCTGCACCCACCCCCATACTGTAGGCCTATGCTGGGAGTCCTCTGCAACCACCCCTCATCTGTCTGGACACTGCTGGGAGTCCTCTACACCCCCACCCATACTCTTTGCCTATGCTGGGAGTCCTCTGCACCCACCCCTCATCTGTCTGGACACTACTGGGAGTCCTCTGCACCCACCCCTCATCTGTCTGGACACTACTGGGAGTCCTCTGCACCCACCTCTCATCTGTCTGGACACTGCTGGGAGTCATATCCACCCGGCCCCCATATGTCTGGACACTGCTGGTAGTCATATACACCCATACCTCATCTGTCTGAACACTGCTGGGAGTCCTCTGCAACCCCCCTCATCTGTCTGGACACTGCTGGGAGTCATATCCACCCAGCCCCCATATGTCTGGACACTGCTGGTAGTCAAATACACCCATACCTCATCTGTCTGGACACTGCTGGGAGTCCTCCGCAACCACCCCTCATCTGCCTGGACACTGCTGGGAGTCCTCTGCACCCCCACCCATACTCTTTGCCGATGCTGGGAGTCCTCTGCACCCACCCCTCATCTGTCTGGACACTACTGGGAGTCCTCTGCACCCACCCCTCATCTGTCTGGACACTACTGGGAGTCCTCTGCACCCACCCCTCATCTGTCTGGACACTGCTGGGAGTCATATCCACCCAGCCCCCATATGTCTGGACACTGCTGGTAGTCATATACACCCATACCTCATCTGTCTGGACACTGCTGGGAGTCCTCTGCAACCCCCCTCATCTATCTGGACACTGCTGGGAGTCCTCTGCACCCACCCCCATACTGTTGGACTATGCTGGGAGTCCTTTGCACCCACCCCTCATCTGTCTGGACACTGCTGGGAGTCCTCTGCATCCACCCCTCATCTGTCTGGACACTGCTGGGAGTCATATTCACCCACCCCTCATCTGTCTGGACACTGCTGGGAGTCATATTCACCCACCCCCATACTGTTGGCCTATGCTGGGAGTCCTCTGCACCCATCCCTCATATGTGTGGACACTGCTGGGAGTCATATCCACCCACCCCTCATCTGCTAAAGATGCTAAAAATGAAGGATGTGCCCGCCACTGTGACGGGCACATCCTAATTCTCCCAATGGGACCCCGGCCTTATGGCGTGCGGTCCAGAATACTGATAGGGTGGCAGGCGGACAAAGTCCGCCCGTCATCCTAATGAGGCCTCGAGTGTGAGCTCCCACTTAACGCCTCGACAGATGCTCCAACGCATGGCCCCCTCTCTTCACGGGGTGGTGCAGGCTCGACGTTTGGGTCGCCGCCAAATATCGATGCTCCATTGCCACCAGGTGAGCAGCACTCGAACACACACTAAAGGTGGCAAGCCTTTAATTCAGGGTACAAGCAGGTTTGGTTTGCAGTTTCAATCAAACAGCCAGAATGCGATTCGCCTGATGCGTTTCGAAAGTATATCTTTCTTCCTCAGAGGCAATCGCTGTAATGAATGCGTGCTCCGGTCTCCTTTCTTTAATGCCAAATTCACGCCCCAAGATGGGCCGGGCATATTTGACAGTTCCAATTTACAGGGAAGAGAGGGATTTCTTGAAACATCAATAGCAAAGGATAATGTGGAGATTCAAAAGTCTTCCATTTGGTTTGACATCGGTTCCTTGGTCCTTCACAAAAGTGATGAGACCATTAGTCAACTGGCTGTGGAGAAGAGGAGTCCGATAAATTGTGCATTTAGATGGCATCTTAATTGGATCACTGACATAGTATTGAATACAAAAATATCGAATAACCAAAATATCGATGAAAAAATATAAAATGCAAAAATATCGAATTCCTATCTACAAACAGGTAAGTACAAAAATATTGAATCAAAAATATTGTTCTAAAAAATATAGTTAGTCATTATCGAATTTTTTTAAATGTCTCAAAACTAATTTAAAAATAATGAAATAATAATATAATTAATTAAAACATACTTAAAAATACTTAAATAACCTTAAAATTATGAAATAATTAATCTAAGTTAAAAAAAAAAAAAAAGTTTCTTTTTTAAAACATATATATATATATATATATATATATATATATATATATTAACGTAATAGTAATAAAAAATATACAATATTTTTACCGTAGAATAGCGGGAGGGTAAAATATACTATTACCACTCCAGTGAGTGCAACAGTAGGGAAAACGTTGGATAGCGTAGGGGTAAACATTACTATTCCCACTCCAGTAAGTGCAACAGTAGGGAAAGAGTTGGATTAGCCTAGGGGTAAAAATTACTATTCCCACTCCAGTGAGTACAACAGTAGGGAAAGCGTTGGATAGCGGGAGGGTAAACATTACTATTCCCACTCCAGTGAGTGCAACAGTAGGGAAAGCGTTGGATAGCGGGAGGGTAAAAATTACTATTCCCACTCCAGAGAGCTCAACAGTAGGGAAAGCATTGGATAGTGGGAGGGTAAAAATGACTATTCCCACTCCAGAGAGTGCAACAGTAGTGAAAGCGTTGGAAAGCGGGAGGGTAAACATTACTATTGTCACTCCAGAGAGTGCAACAGTAGGGAAATCGTTGGACAGTGGGTGTGTAAAAATTACTATTCCCACTCCAGAGAGTGCAACAGTAGGGAAAGCGTTGGATAGCGGGAGATTAAAAATTACTATTCCCACTCCAGTGAGTGCAACAGTAGGGAAAGCGTTCGATAGAGTAGGGGTAAAAATTACTATTCCCACTCCAGAGAGTGCAACAGTAGGGAAAGATTTGGATAGTGTAGGGGTAAAAATTACTATTCCCACTCCAGAGAGTGCAACAGTAGAGAAAGCGTTGGATAGCGTAGGGGTAAAAATTACTATTCCCACTCCAGAAAGTGCAACAGTAGGGAAAGCGTTGGATAGCGTTAGGGTAAAAATTACTATTCCCACTCCAGAGAGTGTAACAGTAGGGAAAGCGTTGGATAGCGTAGGGGTAAAAATGACAGTTCCTACTCCAGGGAGTGCAACAGTAAGGAAAGCGTTCGATAGCGTAGAGGTAAAAATTACTATTCCCTCTCCAGAGAGTGCAACAGTAGGGAAAGCGTTGGATAGCCTAGGGGTAAAAATGACTATTCCCACTCAAGTGAGTTTAACAGTAGGGAAAGTAATAATTTAATATATTAATAAAAATAAATTAAATATTAATACCAATAAAAAAATGTTTTAAAAGTAAGTACCAATTTAATAGTATGTAATAATTAATCAATTAAAAATACAATAAATATTAGTAATTCAAATGAATTACCTATTCATAATTAATTAACAACTAATTATTTTCAATAACACAAACTAATTAATAATAAAAATTATCACTAATCAATAATTAATTAACAAAATTAATTATCAATACACAAAAAGTATTTTTAATATGTAATTAATTACAATTAAATTACTTCCCACCCTATTCCCTATAAACCCACAATCCGCTACAGAAAATAAATTAATACAATTATCGTAATTATCAATTAATTAATGAATAAAAATTAATGACCAATTAATAAAAATGAATTACCAATTAACAATTAATTAACAATAAATTAAAAATCAATACCAATAAAAAAATAAAAATTATTTTCTTAATTACAATTACATTACTTCCCACCCTATTCCCCTATAAACCCACAACCCTCTCCGGAAAATAAATTAATAAAATTAACAGAATTATAAATTAATCAGTTAATAAAAATCAATTGCCAATTACAAATGAATTAACAATTCATTCAAAATGAATACCAATAAATATATAAAAATATTTAATTAATTACAATTAAATTACTTCCCACCCTATTCCCCTATAAACCCACAACCCGCTACTGAACTAAAATGCAAAATTACATTAAAAATAATTAGTAATTTCTAAAAAATAATATTTAATTTAATATAATTAAATTACTTCCCACCCTATTACCCTATAAACCCAGAACCTGCTACAGAATTAAATTACGCAAAAATTAAATAACATACAATTCATTACTTTAAATAAATTACAAAAATTATATACACTTTTCACACATATACTAACATACAAAACACTTTAAAGAATTTGATATTATTAAAAATTCGATATATTTTAATACCTATATTATACACTTCAATATTTTTACTTTCTATATTTAAAAAATCTATATTATATTACTTACCTTCAATTCGATATTTCACACCACTATATTCTGTCCATTCGATATTTTGTCCATTCTATATTTTGTCTTCGATATTATAGCTATTCTATATTTTGAATCGGATATTATGTCTAGTTACCATCTTAATTATGTCACAAAGCAAGAAGTTAGCACAGGAACATACGGTGCTTGCAGTTCGAGTGCTGGAGGATCTAGGTTTTGTAGTAAACAGGAAAAAAGTGTGTCCGGAACCAGCAAACAGATGGTGTTTTGGTGATTTCATATTTCAACGCTGGAATGTATGTTGAGATTACCAATAGAGAAAGTGAAGAATATTTGCAGATAGGGAGAATGTTGATGTGTGAATGGATGACTTTACGTCAGATAGCCAGGATGCTAGGCCTGTAATCAATGTCTATTCAAGCAGTTTTTCCAGCTCCATTGCATTATCGGGTACTTCGGAAATTGAAGGTAAGGTTTCTGTGCAAAGGAGTGAGGTATTCACAGAAAGTTCAGATAGACGCAGAAACGAGAGAGGAATTAGAATAGTGACTGGAAAATTTGGAGGTGTGGAATGGAAGAGCCATTTTTAAAAGTACACCAGATGTGGTCATCGAGTCGAATGCCAGTCTGCAAGCCTGGGGAGCAAGGAGTGGCTCAATGACAATGGGTGGAAAATTAACAGTTCAAGAAAAGGAGATGCACATCAACTACCTAGAGTTGTTGGTAGGTTCCTATGCGATCAAGTGTTTTGTCAGGGACCATGTGAAATATGTTGTAATAAAGATGGACAATATTTCTGCAGTAAGTTATGTCAACAAGTTGGGGGGACCTCAGCCGAAGGCTTTAGCAGACTTAGCAAGAGAATTTGGGCATTTTTTTCTAAGCAAGGGTATTATGGTACAGGCACAGCACATACCAGGAGTGAGCAACGCAAAGGCAGATTGGAATTCCAGGAGGTTGAGGGATTTCAGTGATTGGATGCTGAACAGGGAGGTGTTCAGGGTAATTAACGACAGGTGGAGGCCGTTATTAGTAGACTTGTTTGCGAATGCTCAAATACACATGTTCTACCGTTGAAGGCCGGATCGAGAGGCAGAAGCGGTGGATGCATTTCTGCAAGATTGGGGAAAGGTTTTCAGTTATGCATTACCACCGCTTGCTTGTATACAGAGGTTGTTGTTGAAAGTGAGAAGGGAACTTGCAGAGAGGGCATTGATAGCTCCGTTTTGGCCACCCATGTATGGTAACCGGATGTCATTGAGATGTTGATAGACGACCCGGTTCTTCTGCCTGAGTTAGCAGACCTGCTATTAAGTGCAGTGGGGGAGAGACACAAGTTAGTGTTGCCGGGACAGTTGAAGTTGATGGGATGGTTGATTGTCGGGAGATCCTGGCAGGTGTAAGGGTTATCGATGGAGACTTTGAGACTCACTAAGGAGTCCTGGGCTCCAGGATCCTGAAAGGCATAGAGGTTGGCATAGAAGAGATGGGTTTGTTAGTGTGTTTTACAGCACCTGGATCCCATATCAGCACCTGTGGTAAAGATGGTTAATTGTTTGACAGAGGTTTTACCTGGAGGAGAAATCGTTCAGTTCAATGAATATTAGTAGATCTGAAATTACAGCCGATCACAAATTGATGAATAGGTTATCAGTGGGTCAGCATGACATGGCTAGAAGGTTGTTGAGGAGTGTGGGATAAAGGGTACCGTTGGATCCAAAGTATATTTCTTTATGGGATGTAGATCTTTTTTTGAGAGAATAGGCAAGTTGGACAGAGAAGGAATTTTTGGATTTAAATAATCTGTAATTTAAATTAATCATGCTTCTTTGTCTGATATCATTTAGGAGGGTGTCAGATGATCAAGCATTAAAAATAGCAACACAAAGATATTTACAAGAGGCAGTATGTTTAATATCAGAAGTAGGACTAAGACTATGGGGGTCATTAGGATGATAGGCGGACTTAGTCCGCCCGCCATTCTATTAGAATTCGGGACCACCCGCCATAAGGACGGGGGTCCCGTGGGGGGTATTATGATGAGCCCACCACAGTGGCGGGCACATCCTGCATTTTTATCATTGTGGAGGGCGGTGCTCTCAGCACCGCCCGCCACAATGCTAAAAATGCACATTTGCATTTAGATTAACAAAGCGGCAGGCACCGCGCGGTGCCTGCCGCTTTGTTAATGTAAATGCAGGGGGGTACCACAGGTACCCCCCGTGTGCAACCCCCACCTGTCCTTCACTCCGGGGGCCGCAGGGGGCCCCCGATGTGAAGACGGCATGGAACGGCATCTGTTTTGGCACATACTAATATGGCTGGGGTGTCTAATAGACTCCGCCACCATATTAAACCTTTTCCGCCCCGGCCACAAGGCGACCGGGGCGGAAAAGCGGCAGACGGTCTTTGCGTCCGCCGCGGTCACCCCCGCCATGCTAATATGGCGGGGGGTGATTAAGGGTAGGATGGCGGGCGGATCGCCCCTTCCAGGCCGGCGATGGCTACCGCCAGCCTGGCGGGGGCGATCCGCCCACCATCCTCATGGGCCCCTATGTCTCGGACAATTTGTTATCCAAATTTGAAATAGAAAATAGAAAACTATATGTTGTGAAATGTTTGCATGAATATGAGAGAAGAACAGAGAGTTTGAGAAGTAATGTAGAAACAGAGTTCATAATTTAATGTAGGCATCCTTATAAAGCTGTGTCCAGCCCCACGTTAACACCTTAGGCTAAGGATGTTGTAAAAAGGGTAGGAATAGATCTTGCAAAGTTAAGTACACATTCTGCAAGGGGTGTCATAGCATCCAAGGCTTTCCTTAAAGGAGGTGGCTTAACAACGATTTTAGCTGCAGCAGATTGGCGAGCAGAGTCGATGTTTAAAACGTTTTCCTTTAAGGCAGTGGAGTGTGCGGTGAGAAATATTATGCAAGGCTTTAAACATACTCAATATTGGCCTCCGTGCCTTGCCATAAAATTCAGATTTTACATAGCAGGGATGGGTAGAAAATCATAATTCTATTAAAGACATGGAGGCTGATATTTTTCCGCCCTGTGTTGGTCCCACCCTATAATTTAACTTTATGTGATTTCAGGACGCTGTGATTACAGGGTAATGAAGTGAAGAGGAGTTGAAGAGGAGTTGTTCCACACTGAAAGCTGTTCAGGTTTTGAGATGACCAAACGTTAAGTTCACTGAGGATCTTAGGTTTGCAGCAAAAGAAGGAAGATGGCTGCCAGTTAGGGAATTATATACGGATTTGAATGTTTAAAGATTGCTATTCTAAGTTCTAAGGGCCTGATTTATGAGAAATGACGCATCGCTGCGTGAAAGCAGCGATGAGTCACTTCTCAATGCGCACTCCTTGCGACATACCTGATGCGTCATATTTACTGTATGACACATCATGTCGCAAAGAGTTACAGATACATCAGTATTTCTGACGTATCTGTTTGGCGCAAAAGTGACGCAACTCCAGCAATCAGCGTCAGTCTTACGCCTGCTGTGAGGCAGGGGTAAGATTTTGACGCAACGGTGTCCTAGAAGTGACACAGTGAAATTTCATAGATTTCGCTGTGTCACTTTTACAACTCTTTCTTGCGCCGGAACGCCCCACCTGCATATGTTACACCTGATGCAGGTATAATATAGCGCAGGGGTTTACAAAGCGACGCATCACTTTCTAAATAGTGCGCAACAAGAGGCATGTTTTACGTCACCGATGCGTCACAAAAAGTGACGCATCGGAAGCGCAAAACTGGCGCAAGGCCTCATAAATGAGGCCCTAAGTGTTTGTTGTAGTTGATGCTACGAGTTTGCAATAAAAGGATGTGCATAATATTGCTACTGTGTCTTTCATAACATCATGACTTTCTACCCACCCCTGCTGTGGAAAATCTGAATGTACCTCTGACGTTTGCTTTGAAAAAATATTTCAAACAATCCGCTAGACTTGAAGAGAAAGCTTGATGCAGGTCCACCGATAATCCATCCCTGTGGGGTCTTTCTCTCCTGGAATGCATTTGTTACTGCTAGAATGGAAGACTGCAGCCCTTGAAGCTGTTTTTCGTTTGTCCTGACAGTCTTATGTCCTTTTACAGGTTAGCCATGAGCTCTCTCCTAGCTTTTCACCCAGTAACTCTCTATCGGCCTGCGATTGGTGTTGTGTTGTGCACTTTTTCTCGCTGTTCTCTTTGCCAAAGCGCCGGGACACTGCACGGAGGAGCCGTGCCCTATAGAAGAGACCTTTATAACATAACATAACATAACATAACTGCATGTCTCTTTTTATAAACAGGACAGCCGGTCTTAAAGGATTTCATTTATTCTCACTTGTATATGAATGACCTCCCCAGTCTGATTCACAAGCCTCAATGTTGAAATAGTGCCTTGTTACGGTTTTAGAAGCCATGTCAGCAACCCTTCTGTATTTGTACCCCTCTCTGTACAACCTTCGACATTAACCCCAGTTAGTGTATTTGTTAGGTCAAGGTGTTCTGTTTTTCAGTACACCCTATTAGTGTATTTGTCAGTTTGAGTTATTTTGTTTTCCGGAACACCCAGTTATGGTATTGGTCAGCTTGAGTTGTTTTGTTTTCGGTTACACCCATTTAGTGCATTTGTCAACTAGAGTTGTTTTGCTTTACAGTTCACCGTGTTAGGGTATTTGTCAGCTCGGGTTATTTTGTTTTCTGGTACACCCAGTTATGGTATTGGTCAGCTTGAGTTGTTTTGTTTTCGGTTACACCCATTTAGTGCATTTGTCAACTAGAGTTGTTTTGTTTTACAGTTCACCGTGTTAGGGTATTTGTCAGCTCAGGTTATTTTGTTTTCCTGTGCACCCTGTTAGTGCATTTGGCAGTTTGAGTTGTTTTGTTTTGTCCCGGGCTATTTTGCACTCTAAGGGCCCGATTAACAGAACTAACTTAAGACAAATTCCTAAACTTACTACTTTTGGTATTCACAGAAGTTAGGAGTTTGTCTTAAGACAGACTTAAGACAGAATCCTAACTTAAGTCTGTCTTAAGTTTGTCTTAAGACAAAATCCTAACTTCTGTGAATACCAAAAGTAGTAAGTTTAGGATTTTGTCTTAAGTTAGTTCTGTGAATCGGGCCCCAGGTTTCTGAGGCCCCTGTCTGTCTTGCAAAGTTCCCTTTCAAGTCGTTGCCTCCTTTCAGAAATCTTACCCATGCATAACTGTTCTAGCACTATATTAAATATTGCCCATTATACTGCTCACTGGATGCAGTGTTCAAATTGGTTTAACTAAGTAATGCATGCATTTCTAGGTCAGCAGTGAGCCATCCATAAAGGTCTGGCGATGCTTCTCTGCTTTGATGTTCTGTCTTTCTCCCACCTGGGTTTTAACAGATGCATAAAGCTCTTACACCTCAGTCCTGACTATGCATGGGTGGAGAAATTCACTCAACTCACAGAGTTTACGGAATTCAGGAACTGGTTTGGCAGTTTCCTGGGAGCTGTTGGGACTAATGGTCATTAAACTACATCTGACCTATCTATTTGTGTGTACCTCGTGTTACTTCATCTGTGTTTCACATGGAACATGGATTTCTTGATAAATTACACCTTTGCCGCGTAGCGCAGTTTTTTTTGTTGGCGTACGCAAGGCTAGTTTTGGCACCCACCAGTGAGTGTGATGAGACTTGACAGGCACTAGCGAGCACTTGTGGGACTTGGCGCCTGCTAGAGCAGCTTCTGGCAAGTGCAAGTTAACTTGACTGCAATTCGAGCAGATTCTCTACTCGAGAAGCAGCTGAATATACTAGAAAAGGCATTTTTGAGTTACTATTATCCTACAATAGACTGTTTAGATTGTGTTTTAGTGTAGGAAGCCTTTTTTTAGTTTACTTTTTTTTCGAACAAGAAGGAAGTGACCCCAACTTCCTGTTCCTGTCCAGCAGGCTCTCCCACTGTGTTGTCCATCTCCTGGTCACTTTTTATTTGGATTTGGAGCTGGAAGGATTGCTCTTTTGTTCCGCTGCATATATACCATTGGTTTTAAGGACTTTGTCCTCGAGATTTCACAAGTAAGTAAAAAACCTCTTGTATAAGGGTGTTGTTTGTTTGTTAGAGGGCAAGCATCACATTTTATTTGTACTTTTGTCCGATTTTTTAAATGTATTGTAGTTGGTGGTCTGCAGTATCAATAGGGGCTTATGTAGGAAGCTGGCTCTCGATACAGTGTACTAAAATAAAGTATACTGTGCAGATAGTCCAGTGAATCACCACAAGATATACAGAGTATATAGAGGTAAAAGCTGATAAATGTAATGCTCTTTTTGTGGTAGTGTAGGTGAGCAGTTAGGCTTATCAGAGGTTAGTGGTAAGCATTTGTTGTACTCGCAGAGGCAATAGATGAGACATACACACAAGAATAAATCCAAAAACACTTTATAAAAATTATTTTGATTTTTATGTAATTTTTAAGAACAAGGATACAGTTCTAAGTTAAATACTTTTAGAGTTACGATTTTTCAAATTTCAGAAAATATATCACTTTTGTGCGCAATTGTGCAACATTGAAAACAATGGCAAAAAAGCAGATAAATGGTTATAGAAACAGACTAGGGGCCTGATTCACAGAATTAACTTAAGAAAAAATCCTAAACTTACTACCATTTTGGTATTCAAAGAAGGCACTTACTCACTTTGGTATTCACAGAAGGCACTTACTCATTTCGGTATTCACAGAAGTTAGGAGTCCTAACTTTAGGACTCCTAAATGCCTTCCGTGAATACCGAAAGTCTTAAAGTTAGGATTTTTCTCAATTTAGTAGTAGTAAAGTTAGGACTCCTAACTTTAGGACTCCTAAATGCCTTCTGTGAATACCAAAAGTCCTAAAATTAGGATTTTCTCAACTTTCTCAGCCTACCCTGCCAATTGAGGGCGAACAAAGCGATACAAAAGGGGATGATGGACCGAGCGCTTGAGCAAATCAAACACTCACCCCCAGTCAACTGATCTGGGTTTAATCCATCACCATTCTTTAGCTCACTCGGCCACCCCAGTTCAGACATGGCCATATGCAAATCAGTCTGACCCTGTGCCTCATGGGAACAGTTCAGCCCGAACTGCCAAAGCCATATCTTCCCTGGACCGGAAACAAGCATCTTGGGACCTGTTTGCTGGCATTTCACCCGTCATCAGCCAGGCTAGCTTGAATCCAGTGGCAAAGTGAGCAAGGGGCTCACGTCTGAGCATACCCTGCCAACTTAGGGCGAACAAAGCGATACAAAAGGGGATGATGGACGGAGCGATTGAGCAAACCAAACACTCACCCCCAGTCAACTGATCTGGGTTTAATCCATCACCATTCTTTACCTCACTCCGCCACCCCAGTTCTGACATGGCCATATGCAAATCAGTCTGACCCTGTGCCTCATGGGAACAGTTCAGCCCGAACTGCCAAAGCCATATCTTCCCTGGACCGGAAACAAGCATCCTGGGACCTGTTTCTGGCATTTCACCCGTCATCAGCCAGGCTAGCTTGAATCCAGTGGCAAAGTGAGCAAGGGACTCACGTCTGAGCATACCCTGCCAACTTAGGGCGAACAAAGTGATACAAAAGCGGATGATGGATTGAGCGATTGAGCAAACCAAACACTCACCCCCAGTCAACTGATCTGCGTTTAATCCATCACCATTCTTTAGCTCACTCCGCCACCCCAGTTCTGACATGGCCATATGCAAATCAGTCTGACCCTGTGCCTGATGGGAACAGTCCAGCCCGAACTGCCAAAGCCATGTCTTCCCTGGACCGGAAACATGTACTGGGGTGAATGTATGACATTGTTTTGCATTCTGTCCATCAACTGTTGTTTTTGCATTTGTCACCCCAAGTGGTATGGGTATCCTCAGACGTGAGTCCCATGCTCTCCACACCACTGGAGTCAAGCTATCCTGGCTGATGATGGCTGATAGCCAGAAACCGGTCCTAGGATGCTTGATTCCGGTCCAGGAAAGACATGGCTTGGCAGTTCGGGCTGGACTGTTCCCACGAGGCACAGGGTCAAGGCTGATTTGCATATGGCCATGTCTGAAATGGGGTAGTGTGGAGTGCAAAAAAACAAAGGATTTAGGCCCAGATCTCTGTACTGGGGTGAATGTATGACATTGTTCTGCATTCTGTCCATCAACTGCTGTTTTTGCATTTGTCACCTCGAGTGAGATGGGTATGCTCAGACGTGAGTCCCATGCTCTCCACACCACTGGAGTCAAGATCTCCTGGCTGTTAGCCAGAAACCGGTCCTAGGATGCTTGATTCTGGTCCAGGAAAGATATTGCTTGGCAGTTCGGGCTGGACTGTTCCCATGAGGCACATTGTCAAGGCTGATTTGCATATGGCCATATCTGAACTGGGGTGGTGTGGAGTTCAAACAAATGATGGCTTTAGACCCAGATCTCTGTACTGGGGTGAATGTATGACATTGTTCTGCATTCTGTCCATCAACTGTAGTTTTTGCATTTGTCACCCAGAGTGGAATGGGTATGCTCAGATGTGAGTCCCATGCTCTCCACACCACTGGAGTCAAGCTATCCTGGCTGATGACGGCTGATAGCCAGAAACCGGTCCTAGGATGCTTGATTCCGGTCCAGGAAAGACATGGCTTGGCAGTTCGGGCTGGACTGTTCCCATGAGGCACAGGGTCAAGGCTGATTTGCATATGGCCATGTCTGAACTGGAGTGGTGTGGAGTGCAAAAAAATGATGGATTTAGGCCCAGATCTCTGCACTGGGGTGAATGTATGACATTGTTCTGCATTCTGTCCACCAACTGTTGTTTTTGAGTTGTTAACGCCTACAACACAGAGAGTCATTGTCCAATGGTTCAGGTTCCCTTTGAGTGGGGGAGGGTCTCTGTACTCTTCAGGTAGCTGTGAGGCCTGCCATGCCTGTTGGCTGTTTGTTGGGAAATGATTTGGAGCGCTCCCCTTGGGAAAAGGTGGAGAAGACAACTCACTTCAAGATGGTTTGACTGCCTGACTAGGCGTGCGGGACCACCCGGTCAATGTCAGCCAGTAGGGGTTCTGAAGAGGACCTGGAGCCTGAGAGGGAGTCCCAGGACCCTGCCGAAAAGAGAAATGGCTGGGGCATGGGAAACCGGCCCCCGAAGTTCCCATGGCCCAGGAGGAGGTAGACCCTGAGGGGGATGCCCTGGAGACTACTGGGGAGCAAGTAGCTGAACTGGGGGACCTGCCTGAGCTGACCAATTGGCAGCAAGAAGGAGGCCCCTGCAGGGAGGAATTTTGCAAGGAATAGAGAGAGTGCCCTTCTCTTGTGGGCGTGCAGCAACAGGCTGCAAGCCAGGCAGCAGGTGATCGGTCAGGGTCACACTTGTTTTACTGGGAGAACGGTCTCCTATATAGTGAGCCTAAGGTTGCTGAACTTGGGTCAGCCCGTGTGGTGTTGGTACCCCAGAAGTTCAGAGCCTTCCTACTGGGGCTGGCTCATGATGTGCCGTTAGCAGGACATTTGGGGCAGGACAAGACCTTTGAAAGGCTTGTCACCCACTTTTATTGGCCCCAAATGCGCAAGAGTTCTGATACTCATTGCAGGCCCTGTCAGACTTGCCAGGCAAGTGGAAAGAGTGGGAGGGAGCACAAGGCTCCTCTCCAGCCATTCCCTGTGGTCAGTACCCCCCGGGTGGGGATTGAAATTGTGAGGCCACTGGACCCCAAAAAAGCCATGGCCAACAGGTTCATCCTGGTCTTGGTGGACCATGCCACCCAGTACCCGAAAGCCATACCACTGAGGACAGTGATGGCCCCCGTAGTGGGACGAGCACTGATGGGAATTTTCTCCCGAGTGGGATTCTATCGCGAGGTAGTGTCTGACCGGGGAACCAACTTCATTTCCAAGTATATGAAGTCCCGGTGGCAGGAGTGTGGTGTAACCTACAAGTTCACCACTCCTTACCACCCCCAAGGAAATGGGCTGGTTGAAAGGTTCAACCGGACAGTGAAGGGCATGATAATGAGGCGTAAGTGGGACGTCCTCTTACCGTGCCTACTTTTGCCTACCGTGAGGTGCCACAGAAATCTCTAGGGTTCAGTCCCTTTGAGCTTCTCTATCGACACCCAGTCAGAGGACCTCTGAGTTTGGTTAAAGAAGGCTGGGAGCAATCTCCCAGGAAACCTCCCCAGGATGTATATAGCTACATGCTGGACTACAGGAACCAAACTAGGCGTTCCAGGCAACTCGTTGAGCCGAATCTGGAAGCCAGCCAGGAGGAGATGAAGCGCTGGCATGACTAGAATGCCACTCTGGTAGAGCTTCAACCTGGCCAGAAAGTGTGGGTCATGGCCCCGCGCTCCAAGATAAGTGGACCGGACCATTTGAGGTTGTGGAGCCCAAGAGTCCAGTTACCTATTTGCTGGACTTGCAGTCTCCTAAGAACCCCTTGAGGATCCTACATGTCAACCGCCTTAAGCCCCACTTAGAGAGGTCTGAAGTGGGCATACTCTTGGCAACAGATGCTGGGATGGAGGAGGAGACTGAGCCTCTTCCTGACCTCCTGTCAGCCTCAGAGCAGGATACGTCAGTGGATGGTGTTAACCTCTCTCCCACCCTGACCCCTGAGCAACAGAATGACTGCCGCCAGTTGCTGGGACAGTTTTCTGATCTGTTCTCCCTGGTTCCTAGTGTCACAGATTGGTGCGTCCATGATGTGGACACAGGAGACAGCTTACCTGTGAAGCACAAGTCTTACAGGGTAACTCACAGGTTAAGGGCTTGCATTAAAGAGAAGGTCTCAAAGAAGCTTGCACTTGGGGTGATTGAGTCTTCTAGCAGTCCTTGGGCCAGCCCAGAGGTCTTGGTCCCGAAGGCTGCAGCCCCGGGTGACGCAAGTGACGCAACTCCAGCAATCAGCGTCAGTCTTACGCCTGCTGTGAGGCAGGGGTAAGATTTTGACGCAACGGTGTCCTAGAAGTGACACAGTGAAATTTCATAGATTTCGCTGTGTCACTTTTACAACTCTTTCTTGCGCCGGAACGCCCCACCTGCATATGTTACACCTGATGCAGGTATAATATAGCGCAGGGGTTTACAAAGCGACGCATCACTTTCTAAATAGTGCGCAACAAGAGGCATGTTTTACGTCACCGATGCGTCACAAAAAGTGACGCATCGGAAGCGCAAAACTGGCGCAAGGCCTCATAAATGAGGCCCTAAGTGTTTGTTGTAGTTGATGCTACGAGTTTGCAATAAAAGGATGTGCATAATATTGCTACTGTGTCTTTCATAACATCATGACTTTCTACCCACCCCTGCTGTGGAAAATCTGAATGTACCTCTGACGTTTGCTTTGAAAAAATATTTCAAACAATCCGCTAGACTTGAAGAGAAAGCTTGATGCAGGTCCACCGATAATCCATCCCTGTGGGGTCTTTCTCTCCTGGAATGCATTTGTTACTGCTAGAATGGAAGACTGCAGCCCTTGAAGCTGTTTTTCGTTTGTCCTGACAGTCTTATGTCCTTTTACAGGTTAGCCATGAGCTCTCTCCTAGCTTTTCACCCAGTAACTCTCTATCGGCCTGCGATTGGTGTTGTGTTGTGCACTTTTTCTCGCTGTTCTCTTTGCCAAAGCGCCGGGACACTGCACGGAGGAGCCGTGCCCTATAGAAGAGACCTTTATAACATAACATAACATAACATAACTGCATGTCTCTTTTTATAAACAGGACAGCCGGTCTTAAAGGATTTCATTTATTCTCACTTGTATATGAATGACCTCCCCAGTCTGATTCACAAGCCTCAATGTTGAAATAGTGCCTTGTTACGGTTTTAGAAGCCATGTCAGCAACCCTTCTGTATTTGTACCCCTCTCTGTACAACCTTCGACATTAACCCCAGTTAGTGTATTTGTTAGGTCAAGGTGTTCTGTTTTTCAGTACACCCTATTAGTGTATTTGTCAGTTTGAGTTATTTTGTTTTCCGGAACACCCAGTTATGGTATTGGTCAGCTTGAGTTGTTTTGTTTTCGGTTACACCCATTTAGTGCATTTGTCAACTAGAGTTGTTTTGCTTTACAGTTCACCGTGTTAGGGTATTTGTCAGCTCGGGTTATTTTGTTTTCTGGTACACCCAGTTATGGTATTGGTCAGCTTGAGTTGTTTTGTTTTCGGTTACACCCATTTAGTGCATTTGTCAACTAGAGTTGTTTTGTTTTACAGTTCACCGTGTTAGGGTATTTGTCAGCTCAGGTTATTTTGTTTTCCTGTGCACCCTGTTAGTGCATTTGGCAGTTTGAGTTGTTTTGTTTTGTCCCGGGCTATTTTGCACTCTAAGGGCCCGATTAACAGAACTAACTTAAGACAAATTCCTAAACTTACTACTTTTGGTATTCACAGAAGTTAGGAGTTTGTCTTAAGACAGACTTAAGACAGAATCCTAACTTAAGTCTGTCTTAAGTTTGTCTTAAGACAAAATCCTAACTTCTGTGAATACCAAAAGTAGTAAGTTTAGGATTTTGTCTTAAGTTAGTTCTGTGAATCGGGCCCCAGGTTTCTGAGGCCCCTGTCTGTCTTGCAAAGTTCCCTTTCAAGTCGTTGCCTCCTTTCAGAAATCTTACCCATGCATAACTGTTCTAGCACTATATTAAATATTGCCCATTATACTGCTCACTGGATGCAGTGTTCAAATTGGTTTAACTAAGTAATGCATGCATTTCTAGGTCAGCAGTGAGCCATCCATAAAGGTCTGGCGATGCTTCTCTGCTTTGATGTTCTGTCTTTCTCCCACCTGGGTTTTAACAGATGCATAAAGCTCTTACACCTCAGTCCTGACTATGCATGGGTGGAGAAATTCACTCAACTCACAGAGTTTACGGAATTCAGGAACTGGTTTGGCAGTTTCCTGGGAGCTGTTGGGACTAATGGTCATTAAACTACATCTGACCTATCTATTTGTGTGTACCTCGTGTTACTTCATCTGTGTTTCACATGGAACATGGATTTCTTGATAAATTACACCTTTGCCGCGTAGCGCAGTTTTTTTTGTTGGCGTACGCAAGGCTAATTTTGGCACCCACCAGTGAGTGTGATGAGACTTGACAGGCACTAGCGAGCACTTGTGGGACTTGGCGCCTGCTAGAGCAGCTTCTGGCAAGTGCAAGTTAACTTGACTGCAATTCGAGCAGATTCTCTACTCGAGAAGCAGCTGAATATACTAGAAAAGGCATTTTTGAGTTACTATTATCCTACAATAGACTGTTTAGATTGTGTTTTAGTGTAGGAAGCCTTTTTTTAGTTTACTTTTTTTTCGAACAAGAAGGAAGTGACCCCAACTTCCTGTTCCTGTCCAGCAGGCTCTCCCACTGTGTTGTCCATCTCCTGGTCACTTTTTATTTGGATTTGGAGCTGGAAGGATTGCTCTTTTGTTCCGCTGCATATATACCATTGGTTTTAAGGACTTTGTCCTCGAGATTTCACAAGTAAGTAAAAAACCTCTTGTATAAGGGTGTTGTTTGTTTGTTAGAGGGCAAGCATCACATTTTATTTGTACTTTTGTCCGATTTTTTAAATGTATTGTAGTTGGTGGTCTGCAGTATCAATAGGGGCCTATGTAGGAAGCTGGCTCTCGATACAGTGTACTAAAATAAAGTATACTGTGCAGATAGTCCAGTGAATCACCACAAGATATACAGAGTATATAGAGGTAAAAGCTGATAAATGTAATGCTCTTTTTGTGGTAGTGTAGGTGAGCAGTTAGGCTTATCAGAGGTTAGTGGTAAGCATTTGTTGTACTCGCAGAGGCAATAGATGAGACATACACACAAGAATAAATCCAAAAACACTTTATAAAAATTATTTTGATTTTTATGTAATTTTTAAGAACAAGGATACAGTTCTAAGTTAAATACTTTTAGAGTTACGATTTTTCAAATTTCAGAAAATATATCACTTTTGTGCGCAATTGTGCAACATTGAAAACAATGGCAAAAAAGCAGATAAATGGTTATAGAAACAGACTAGGGGCCTGATTCACAGAATTAACTTAAGAAAAAATCCTAAACTTACTACCATTTTGGTATTCAAAGAAGGCACTTACTCACTTTGGTATTCACAGAAGGCACTTACTCATTTCGGTATTCACAGAAGTTAGGAGTCCTAACTTTAGGACTCCTAAATGCCTTCCGTGAATACCGAAAGTCTTAAAGTTAGGATTTTTCTCAATTTAGTAGTAGTAAAGTTAGGACTCCTAACTTTAGGACTCCTAAATGCCTTCTGTGAATACCAAAAGTCCTAAAATTAGGATTTTCTCAACTTTCTCAGCCTACCCTGCCAATTGAGGGCGAACAAAGCGATACAAAAGGGGATGATGGACCGAGCGCTTGAGCAAATCAAACACTCACCCCCAGTCAACTGATCTGGGTTTAATCCATCACCATTCTTTAGCTCACTCGGCCACCCCAGTTCAGACATGGCCATATGCAAATCAGTCTGACCCTGTGCCTCATGGGAACAGTTCAGCCCGAACTGCCAAAGCCATATCTTCCCTGGACCGGAAACAAGCATCTTGGGACCTGTTTGCTGGCATTTCACCCGTCATCAGCCAGGCTAGCTTGAATCCAGTGGCAAAGTGAGCAAGGGGCTCACGTCTGAGCATACCCTGCCAACTTAGGGCGAACAAAGCGATACAAAAGGGGATGATGGACGGAGCGATTGAGCAAACCAAACACTCACCCCCAGTCAACTGATCTGGGTTTAATCCATCACCATTCTTTACCTCACTCCGCCACCCCAGTTCTGACATGGCCATATGCAAATCAGTCTGACCCTGTGCCTCATGGGAACAGTTCAGCCCGAACTGCCAAAGCCATATCTTCCCTGGACCGGAAACAAGCATCCTGGGACCTGTTTCTGGCATTTCACCCGTCATCAGCCAGGCTAGCTTGAATCCAGTGGCAAAGTGAGCAAGGGACTCACGTCTGAGCATACCCTGCCAACTTAGGGCGAACAAAGTGATACAAAAGCGGATGATGGATTGAGCGATTGAGCAAACCAAACACTCACCCCCAGTCAACTGATCTGCGTTTAATCCATCACCATTCTTTAGCTCACTCCGCCACCCCAGTTCTGACATGGCCATATGCAAATCAGTCTGACCCTGTGCCTGATGGGAACAGTCCAGCCCGAACTGCCAAAGCCATGTCTTCCCTGGACCGGAAACATGTACTGGGGTGAATGTATGACATTGTTTTGCATTCTGTCCATCAACTGTTGTTTTTGCATTTGTCACCCCAAGTGGTATGGGTATCCTCAGACGTGAGTCCCATGCTCTCCACACCACTGGAGTCAAGCTATCCTGGCTGATGATGGCTGATAGCCAGAAACCGGTCCTAGGATGCTTGATTCCGGTCCAGGAAAGACATGGCTTGGCAGTTCGGGCTGGACTGTTCCCACGAGGCACAGGGTCAAGGCTGATTTGCATATGGCCATGTCTGAAATGGGGTAGTGTGGAGTGCAAAAAAACAAAGGATTTAGGCCCAGATCTCTGTACTGGGGTGAATGTATGACATTGTTCTGCATTCTGTCCATCAACTGCTGTTTTTGCATTTGTCACCTCGAGTGAGATGGGTATGCTCAGACGTGAGTCCCATGCTCTCCACACCACTGGAGTCAAGATCTCCTGGCTGTTAGCCAGAAACCGGTCCTAGGATGCTTGATTCTGGTCCAGGAAAGATATGGCTTGGCAGTTCGGGCTGGACTGTTCCCATGAGGCACATTGTCAAGGCTGATTTGCATATGGCCATATCTGAACTGGGGTGGTGTGGAGTTCAAACAAATGATGGCTTTAGACCCAGATCTCTGTACTGGGGTGAATGTATGACATTGTTCTGCATTCTGTCCATCAACTGTAGTTTTTGCATTTGTCACCCAGAGTGGAATGGGTATGCTCAGATGTGAGTCCCATGCTCTCCACACCACTGGAGTCAAGCTATCCTGGCTGATGACGGCTGATAGCCAGAAACCGGTCCTAGGATGCTTGATTCCGGTCCAGGAAAGACATGGCTTGGCAGTTCGGGCTGGACTGTTCCCATGAGGCACAGGGTCAAGGCTGATTTGCATATGGCCATGTCTGAACTGGAGTGGTGTGGAGTGCAAAAAAATGATGGATTTAGGCCCAGATCTCTGCACTGGGGTGAATGTATGACATTGTTCTGCATTCTGTCCACCAACTGTTGTTTTTGAGTTGTTAACGCCTACAACACAGAGAGTCATTGTCCAATGGTTCAGGTTCCCTTTGAGTGGGGGAGGGTCTCTGTACTCTTCAGGTAGCTGTGAGGCCTGCCATGCCTGTTGGCTGTTTGTTGGGAAATGATTTGGAGCGCTCCCCTTGGGAAAAGGTGGAGAAGACAACTCACTTCAAGATGGTTTGACTGCCTGACTAGGCGTGCGGGACCACCCGGTCAATGTCAGCCAGTAGGGGTTCTGAAGAGGACCTGGAGCCTGAGAGGGAGTCCCAGGACCCTGCCGAAAAGAGAAATGGCTGGGGCATGGGAAACCGGCCCCCGAAGTTCCCATGGCCCAGGAGGAGGTAGACCCTGAGGGGGATGCCCTGGAGACTACTGGGGAGCAAGTAGCTGAACTGGGGGACCTGCCTGAGCTGACTAATTGGCAGCAAGAAGGAGGCCCCTGCAGGGAGGAATTTTGCAAGGAATAGAGAGAGTGCCCTTCTCTTGTGGGCGTGCAGCAACAGGCTGCAAGCCAGGCAGCAGGTGATCGGTCAGGGTCACACTTGTTTTACTGGGAGAACGGTCTCCTATATAGTGAGCCTAAGGTTGCTGAACTTGGGTCAGCCCGTGTGGTGTTGGTACCCCAGAAGTTCAGAGCCTTCCTACTGGGGCTGGCTCATGATGTGCCGTTAGCAGGACATTTGGGGCAGGACAAGACCTTTGAAAGGCTTGTCACCCACTTTTATTGGCCCCAAATGCGCAAGAGTTCTGATACTCATTGCAGGCCCTGTCAGACTTGCCAGGCAAGTGGAAAGAGTGGGAGGGAGCACAAGGCTCCTCTCCAGCCATTCCCTGTGGTCAGTACCCCCCGGGTGGGGATTGAAATTGTGAGGCCACTGGACCCCAAAAAAGCCATGGCCAACAGGTTCATCCTGGTCTTGGTGGACCATGCCACCCAGTACCCGAAAGCCATACCACTGAGGACAGTGATGGCCCCCGTAGTGGGACGAGCACTGATGGGAATTTTCTCCCGAGTGGGATTCTATCGCGAGGTAGTGTCTGACCGGGGAACCAACTTCATTTCCAAGTATATGAAGTCCCGGTGGCAGGAGTGTGGTGTAACCTACAAGTTCACCACTCCTTACCACCCCCAAGGAAATGGGCTGGTTGAAAGGTTCAACCGGACAGTGAAGGGCATGATAATGAGGCGTAAGTGGGACGTCCTCTTACCGTGCCTACTTTTGCCTACCGTGAGGTGCCACAGAAATCTCTAGGGTTCAGTCCCTTTGAGCTTCTCTATCGACACCCAGTCAGAGGACCTCTGAGTTTGGTTAAAGAAGGCTGGGAGCAATCTCCCAGGAAACCTCCCCAGGATGTATATAGCTACATGCTGGACTACAGGAACCAAACTAGGCGTTCCAGGCAACTCGTTGAGCCGAATCTGGAAGCCAGCCAGGAGGAGATGAAGCGCTGGCATGACTAGAATGCCACTCTGGTAGAGCTTCAACCTGGCCAGAAAGTGTGGGTCATGGCCCCGCGCTCCAAGATAAGTGGACCGGACCATTTGAGGTTGTGGAGCCCAAGAGTCCAGTTACCTATTTGCTGGACTTGCAGTCTCCTAAGAACCCCTTGAGGATCCTACATGTCAACCGCCTTAAGCCCCACTTAGAGAGGTCTGAAGTGGGCATACTCTTGGCAACAGATGCTGGGATGGAGGAGGAGACTGAGCCTCTTCCTGACCTCCTGTCAGCCTCAGAGCAGGATACGTCAGTGGATGGTGTTAACCTCTCTCCCACCCTGACCCCTGAGCAACAGAATGACTGCCGCCAGTTGCTGGGACAGTTTTCTGATCTGTTCTCCCTGGTTCCTAGTGTCACAGATTGGTGCGTCCATGATGTGGACACAGGAGACAGCTTACCTGTGAAGCACAAGTCTTACAGGGTAACTCACAGGTTAAGGGCTTGCATTAAAGAGAAGGTCTCAAAGAAGCTTGCACTTGGGGTGATTGAGTCTTCTAGCAGTCCTTGGGCCAGCCCAGAGGTCTTGGTCCCGAAGGCTGCAGCCCCGGGTGCCACACCTAAACTCCGGTTCTGTGTGGACTACAGAGGGCTCAATTCAGTCACGAAGACTGACGCGCACCCCATCCCCAGAGCTGATGAGCTCATAGATCGGCTAGGGGCTGCACGGTACCTCAGTACCTTTGACTTAATGTCTGGGTACTGGCATATCGCTTTGACTGATGGGGCAAAGGAGAGGTCAGCACCAGATGGGCATTTCCAGTTCCGGGTTTTGCCTTTTGGGATGAAGAATTATTATTATTATTATGTTTCTTATATAGCGCCTGAATCGACCCCCGAAGGTGTATCTCCGCGCTTGCCTTGGGAACCCGTCCTGGCTTTTCCCTGTGAGATAGCCCCTACAGGGCATCCCCAAGGTGAAAGCCAGGCATCCCGCCGCAGGGGGGCCGTTGTGGAGATTAAGCAAGCTTAATGCCCAGAGTTGCAGAGTGTGAACCCATGATTAGGTCAGGCACCGAAGCGAGAATTATCGAGTCCATGGACATTTGAGCTCAAGACCCTGCCGCGTCGGGAATTGAACCCTGGTCCCGGGTCTGACCTCTGCTTCAGGGTCTGCCTGCTCTAACCAGTGAGCCACACTTCTCCAGAATGCCCCTGGTACCTTCAGAGGTTGGTCAACCAGGTGTTGGTCGGACTGGATGAGTTCAGTGCCGTCTACCTGGATGACATCGCAGTTTTCAGTGCCAGTTGGGAGGAACATCTGCGCCACCTCTGGGAAGTGTTGTTGGTGTTGCGGAAGGCAGGCCTCACGATCAAGGCGAGTAAGTGCCAGATCGGGCAGGGTTCCGTGGTGTACTTGGGACACCAAGTTGGGAGCGGCCAGGTGGCGCCCCTACAACCCAAGATTGAAACCATCCTAGCTTGGGAGCCACCCTAAACCCAGACAGAGGTGAGAGTCTTCTTAGGTCTCACAGGGTATTACAGGAGGTTTGTCAAAGGGTATGGCAACATTGTTGCGCCCTTGACAGAGCTGACTTCCAAGAAGCAGGCCAAGAAGGTGATCTGGACTGACACTTGTCAGAAAGATTTTGAGGCTTTGAAAGCTGCCATGTGCACGGCGCCCGTGCTCCTGGCACACAACTTCTCAAGAGAGTTTATCGTCCAAACAGACGCTTCAGAGCATGGTGTGGGGGCTGTTCTGTCACAGATGAACGAGGAGGGCCTAGATCAACCTGTAGCCTTTATCGGTAGAAGGTTACTTCCACAGGAACAGAGGTGGAGTGCTATTGAGCGTGAGGCATTTGCTGTGGTCTAGGCACTGAAGAAGCTGAGACCATACCTGTTTGGGACTCACTTCCGGGTTAAGACAGACCACAGGCCCCTCAGATGGCTGATGTAGATGAAGGGTGAGAATCCAAAGCTGTTGAGGTGGTCATTCTCCATAAAGGGTATGGACTTTACGGTGGAACACCGCCCTGGTACAGAACACGCCAACGCTGATGGTCTGTCCATATTTTTCCGCCTTAGTGAACAGAACTCCCAGGAGTTAGGGTAGTTCTCCCCACTTTTCAGCTGGAGGGGCACGGGTTAGACCAGCCACCATTGGCGTGGGTCTTCCTTCCATTTTTGCTGTTGCCTCATGTGTTTTTGCTGGTATTAGATGCTTTAGGCACTGTGCCACTGCTATACAGTGCCACAGTGCAAATGCTCCCTACTGTAAATTGATGTACTAATCAGTGGTTCCATGTTTGGCTATTTGGTTTACCTGTCAGACCCTAGTCTAGCGCACTGAGTGTGCCAGGGCGTGTAATCCAAATGTTGCTGGTGGGCCTGCAGCACTGGTTGTGCCACCCATAGAAGCAGACTTGTAAAGTATGTCTAAGGTCTGCCATTGCAGAGCCTTTGTGCAGTCTGGTACTGTCATGCTGACTGGGCAAGTGCACCCACTTTCCAGTCCCTAAACCTTCCTCTTTCTTCATGAGTCAACCCTATGGTAGGCCCAAGGGCAGGGTGCATTGTAAGTATAAGGTAGGACAAGCCCTGATGTATGTGGCATGTCCTAATAGTGAATTGCAGCCATTTTCGTTTTTCACTATTGCAAGGCTACCTGTTCCCCAAAGGCCAGAATGGGCTGTTAGAGTTATTACATTTTATAATCCTAACTGTCTCAGAGAACATGGTGGAAATTCGAGTTTAGTATGCCTGAACTCAGAATAATAAAATACGTCTTTTAGTAAAGTTTGTTTTAATATTCTGTGTTTTCAAATACCACTTTTAGAAAGTAGGTATTTGCTTGTCTAACCATTCAAACCTGCCTCTGCTAGTTTGTGTATTTCTATGTCTGGTTTTGTGAGTGACAGGGCTGGGGAATTCCAGGAGACAGGCTGAGTTACCCAGTGGTGAATAGAGACATCTGCATCCAGATGGGAGGGGGGAGTTACACTTGAACCTTGAATAGGGCTGTGCCTGCCTTCCACAATGCTGGCTCCACCCCCTGGGGAGCGTCTGATGTCTCTGCCCTGCACACTGAAAGAAGAGAAGGAGTCCTGTAAACAAAGTGCTCCAGGACTGCACTTGCCTTCCACAATGCTGGCTCCACCTCCTGTGGGGCGTCTGATGTACATGCCTGCACTGTGAAAGGAAAGGAGAAGTCTGGTAAACAGAGTGCTTCTGAACTGGTTTGGACTGGGCAAAGGCCCCTCCCCCCTCAGAGAACAAATGATTATTGGGTATAAATATTGGGTCCTTGATCCCATGACATTAGATCACTTTGGACTACAAGAATAAACCTTTAGTGAGGAGAGGAACCTGACGAAACTGAGGAGAGACTATTCCCAAGCTGAAGTGCTGCTTGGGGGATTGGCCTGCAGTGGTTGCCTTATGCCAAAGGAAGGAGAAAGGAACTTTGTGTACTTTGCTTTCAACTTGTGAAGGATCTCCAAGGCTTGGAAAAGAGCTTGACTCCTGCTGAAGTCTCAGGGACAACAGACCCCCGCTCCCCAGAGTTCTTTTGGAAGTGCCTGCTGCTGTTTTGGGCCTTCTGAGGAACTGCGTGTTGCAAGGAGCTGGAAGCACGACTCAACGAGAAGAAGCGTGTCACCGTCGCTATGCCTGCCGTTGCAACTTCGGAGAAAGGAGGGTTTCGCCGCTGGAACTGGAGCACTGCACCGCATCGTGGAGAAGCGCGCCGCAATGAAGAGGAAGTGTGTCGCCGTCGCAGCTACTGCCGTCGCAACTCCAAAGTAGGAAGGTGTCGCTGCTGTGGTTGTCGCACTGCACTGCATCAGGAGAAGAATCTCGCAACGAGGTCAGAGCGTGTTGCCGTCGCTGTGCCTGCCGTTGCAACTCCGAAGTAGGATGGTGTCACCACTGGAACTGTTGCATTGCACTGCATCGGCCAAGAGCACCTCGCATCCCCGAGAAGCGCGCCACCATCGGAGCTGCTGCCATCGCATCTTGGATGTCGCCGCTGTAGTTGTCGCCCGAGCGGAAACTTAACGCATCGTGGAGAAGAGCGTCGCTGCTGGAGCTGTTGCCGTCGCATCGTAAGGGTGTCGCCGCTGCAGTCCACGCATTGAACCGAGAACTTCTTGCATCACCGAGAATCGTGCCGCATCTGGAAGATCTTCACGTCTTTATTTTTTTGCACCTGAACTTTGCCGCATTTACCATCGCTGCGACATTGCTTGTCGTGGAAGCGCAACGCAACTTAAGGTACATTGACGCAGAGTGTCGCATCTAAGAACTGAACTGAACTAAGCTTGAATCTACCATTTTAAAGTAATCATAGTGTGTATTTTTGTCGTTTATGGTCTTGTGGTAACTCTATATAAAGTCTACTTATTTTTTATATAAAACCTGTGTGGTGTCCATTTGTAGTATTGTCACTGGGTTACTGTATGTGGTCACAACTGCTTAACTTACATCGCCTCTGAAATAAGCCTTGACTGCTCGCGCCACGCAGCCTAGAGGGTGAGCAAGGGTTATTTTAGGAGTGTAATCCCCTTGTCCTTACTAGAGGAGAGAGTCCCTATTTGTCACAAGTACCTACCTGTGCCAACTAGAGACCCCCAAATCTAACACAAACCAGACCACATTCACTGGATGATGTCATCAGTTATGTCATCAGTGATGTCATTTGAGATGTCATCAGTGATGTCATCAGTGATGTCACTGACCATGTCATGAATGATGTAATATGTGACATCATCAGCAGTGGATTGCGGGCGCGTGAGTTATACTTAGTACAACTAACTATAATGGAGAATTTCAATGGTTTTGTATGAGTGAAATGTCCAGCTAACTATAACACCCCTGAAACCTATGTTCTTTTCAGTGAATTTCTAAGGTTTTTTAAATGGTAAATCCTAACTATAACCTGCCTGAAACTTATGTTTTTTTCAGTGAATTTCAAAGGTTTTTTAAAAAGATAATTCCTTAGTATACCCTAATAATTGTGTGTGTATTTACCAATATATATTTCGAGTCTGTAAAAAAATGAATCTGAAATTAGTATAGTTCCGCATTTATTTTACTGATAAATATGCACTCATGGCTGAAAGACTGACCGTTTTCACTCATGTAAACACTCTTAGATGATAAACTATGCACAACATTCATATTGAAATGCGCAAGTTATCTTATACGAGGATATATATTGCTCTTTAAGGCTCTTTACTAAAAGTCTTTTATTGTTTTTCCCTTTTACTTTTAGAACCACAGACCTATTGTCCTACTACTCCTCATTGACAGCATTTACACACGCTCAAAAAATAACCCAATTTCCATATTTATCCACACTTTAAAATAAATACTGAGAGGAAAATAATGTTCTGTCTGTATTTATCTGTAAAAATCAATAAAAACATTACTCAAGGAGCCCTACTTATAATTTAAGAATATTTTCAACTAAACTAGCAGTAATTAACATATAAGTGTGGTAAAAGTATGACGCAGCACCTATAATACCTCACTTTCAAGAACAGAGTTCACAGTTCAATTCCAAACTCCATCAGCATCTTAGCCTACCACTATCTCACTGTAGGTAACACCTTGCTTAATCTTCCCAACGCCCCAAACACCGGCACACCTTTCCGGGGGTAGCTTTAAGCTTTACAAATGCTGGTATTTTTTTAATTAAAAAGCATAGTGCTAATAAATATTAATACGTTTTTCTTCTATTGTAAACGATAATTTTTGTTATATCTTCTATTTAGATGTTTTTAATCATGAGAATGCAAAGGACACTGTTTATCGGGTAACACTTTTTAAACTCTCAAACGTATGTAGATAATAAGGACCTTATACGTATTACTATGGAAAACGAAACCTATACAGCTTCACAGTTTGTAACTTTTCCCAACACATGCACAAGTAAAACAGTTAAAAAGTGAGTATGTATAAACTGTAAAACGTGACAACTACAGAGTCGAATCTTCCTTCCATAGACTACTAAACAACCAAAAACTATATAAACCACAACTATTGTGCGATTACTTTCGTTTTCGCAAGTTATTTCTGCGTCGCCAATCTGTGATGCAGGTTCCCTTTTCTAGCATAGGATTCTTGCTTAGCGTCAACAAACATATTTCAGAGTTGTAAGTTGTTTCATTATGGCATAGTAGATAGTTATAATTTGTGGCTATTTGTCAATATTTAAACATTTATATCTAGAAAAAAGTGTAATTGCATGTTTTTCCCTTTTTCTCTGTAACATCAGCAGCTTGTTTTCAGAAACAGATAGATTACAACAAACATTGCCCTTTTTCTACCTCCTTTCAGCTTATGTATTATGACTTTCTACATTATAATATTGACACTGTACTTCGCTTCAGAGGTGTTGGTGACCCGTCGGCGCAAACCCTAAACATTTACAAGCAACGTCACCACCTTCCAGTTGTTAGTGTGTTTTCCCATAGGGATTATATACTGTTAATATGTATATTATAATATTAACAGTTATGCTAATCTCAGTGGACTTCATGACCTGTTGTCACAAAGAGTAAAGATATACAAGCAACGTCACCAGCTTCTGGTTTTTAGTCTGTTCCCCCCTTTTGATCATATACTGTGAATATATATATATTATAATTTTCACAGTCATGATCTCAGAGGAGTTTATGACCCGTCGCCGCGAACATCAAACTTTTTGACCTCCCAGAAAAAGCTCAGAAAATAATTACCGCTCGAAAGTATTTCGTTATGGATGTTCTGTTAAATAGATAACTTTATTTTCCTTTTCTTTTAACTGTAACAATGGTATCAATTGTTATATTGTAATAGATTGTCCTATTGTTACAGATGAGGAATAGGAGATTTTCTGCACCATCTGTAATATAGCTTAGAAAACATTATAACGTACTTGATCAGATATTTTTTTCAGGGAGCATATTTTACTAAAATGCAGAATAAAAAATATAGCTTGCATACATACTTTGTTACTTGAAATAATTGATAAACCCTACATTTCTGATTGTTATTTTCTAATTTCTATTCTTCTCATTTGCGGTTCCTATTCACCTTCTCCCTAAAGAATATATAGGACCAGTTCTGTATATTATAATAGTACCATCCTATATAGTAAGTGAATATGTGATTTGTTAGCGGAACAGTGTGCGACCTCTAAGCAATACGACAGAACGTTCCTGAATTCTATAGAATACAAATTTGAAAAATAATAATGCATACATTTCTATGTAATATGAAGTCACCTGTATTTAACAGTTTTTTACTTGTTCTCCTCATCTCAGATAATGTAGTGGGGGAGTGTTTGTTTCAGCACTTCTATTCTACTTTATCTAAAAGTAACGGATGCCCTCTTAGATTATCTAGAATATGGGGCGACACTTTTACAAACTGTAGCAGAAAAAAGGAGGGTATGGCCAAGCTTAACTGATATTTTATGAAATTGCATTTTTAATTGTAATCCCTTTTTTTATATACAGCGTCAGTTTATGAAGAAAGTTTATTTGTATTTGCTAAATAAAAACTGTTTCAAACCTAGACTGAAATTTTTACTGTACAACCACACCTCCCCATCAGAAAAGTAAACACCACATTATAAGTAAATAGTGCTCCTGGGAAGTATCCCATCCGCAAACTTGGTAACAAAAACACAGCAAGACACTGTCATTTTTCTGCCGTGATTTGTATACCACATGGCAATTATATAAATGGCACTGATGTGGCACTAGAGGATCTCTAGTGTCATCCCTTACCGGGCACACAAATATTTGTCTTCCCACTCAAAGAAGACTTTCAATCCAGTGTTTCAATTGTTCATGAAATTTATTTTATATTTTTAGAAGAATTTATCATCATCATTTTATGTTGTTCGTTCAATATGATTCTCATGTTTGTAAATCAGACATTGTCATAATAAGGCATCCAATGCATTTCGGGCATTATATAGCATGCCCTTCATCAGGGAAATAGACACTGTAAAACAAGGAATAATAAAATCATATCATCAAAAAAGGTTCTGTGTGAGTCTTATTAACATCAATCATGACATAAACAATACAAGGTCTGCTTGATATGTGCTTATAAGTCAATATGAACTGTGTGTGAATCACATGCTGTGGTTAGTATTAGTGAAAAAACAGGAAGAATCTTCTCAAAGAAAAATACTCTAACTCACATGGCTGGGTCTCTAACAATACTTGTAGTTCTGCAAATCAAAAATAAAGCAGTGTTACAAAAACAGCCTCAAATAGGGAGGCAGTTCATAAGGCAAAAATATACTAACAACCAGGCTGGTGGTCTATAAAGTCCCTCACAACTAACCTTGCTCAAGAATAGGCGCGCGATTACGTCCTTCTCTCCTCGTACTCCGCGATGGCTCAATGAAATGCCGATCGCGTTCACCTATTTAACCTGAATTTTGGTCATGTGACAAGTCACATGGCATGGCCATAGAAGAAAGACTCATTATCGAGGGTAGCAAACCAGAGTATGCTGTCTTAAGTAATACCCGAGTCACTGATCTAAATGCTGGTTATCATGATGGGTGGCCTGGAGAACCGGTTGCGAAGAAATTCTAGAAAATATTGAAAAGGATATGTATAAACTAACGAAATTAAAAAATTGGGTTAAAAAATGGAAAATGGTTAAAAAGAAATACCGGGAATCAAACTAATCACTACTGGGATGTTAGATGAGATGTTCTATGGTTAGTGCTATTGTAGAAAGTGAAGAAATGGAAAAGAATATAAGAAGTGTAAGTGTCAGATGTGTATATGAACTCACATAGTATACACAAGGAACAGTCAGGGGAGCAATTAATTATAGGTAACATGCAAATTCAATTCTTTCATTTAACCCCAATGGTTTCTGACAGGATAAATTTTGTATCCAATAGTTCTCTCTCTGCAGAAGGTATTTGGAATTGTCTCTGCCTTCTACTTTCTGGACCGTTTCAAGGATGATGAATTTGATCTGGGAGATGTTATGATGTTCTTCAACAAAATGGGAGGATAATGCAGATTTCATATTTTTCAAACGAATGTTGGACTTGTGTTCAGTTAGACGTACTTTGATTCGACGTTCCGTCTTACCAACATACATTTTGCCACAAGGACATCTGATTCCATAGATGACATTACTCGATTCACAGGTGGCATTTACCTTTAGTTTGATGGGGTAACCTTTTGAAGGATGACAGAATGTGTTACCACGGATTACGTTGTTGCAACTTCCACAGTTAAGGCAAGGTTTCGTACCAGAGAATTTCGTTGCAGGTGTTGAGGTTGTACATATTTTGTGTTGAAGAATTTCTCCAAGATTCTTTGATCTAGTGTAAGCAAAGATGGGAGGTTGATTAAACGAATGTCTGAAATCGGGTTCAAGATTCAGTATGGACCAATGTTTTAAAATGGTTTGTTTGTATTTCCTGCTGGATGTAGAATATCTAGATACCACCACTGTACGTGTTTGTTCAGATTTAGTTTTGATGGTTAGAAGTTTCTCTCTATCCAATGTTTCAACCTTTTTCTTTGATTCCTCTAGTAGAGATTCAGGGTAACCTCTATCCAAGAATTTCTTTTTGACTTCTCTTAGTTTGACACCTAATGCATTTTCATCTGAGGTAATTCTCTTTACTCTGGCCATTTGTGAAAACGGCAGGTTGTTAATCAAGTTGGGTTGATGAAAACTCGAGTATAACAACATGTTGTTCCTGTCCGTTGGTTTGGTGTAAACCTCTGTTTTAAACCCTGTTGGAGTTCTAGTGACTTTAACATCCAAAAAATTTACTGCGGTTTCTGATGTGGTCCATGTGAGTTGGATTCGTGCGTCCAGATTGTTGAATTTAGTGAGTTCCGTTATTAGTTTCTCCTCTGTGTTAGACCAAAGAATGAAAAGGTCATCAATGTATCTGATCATTGTTTTGAGATTGCGAGACCATTCTGTATTCAAAAGGATATGTTGATTTTCATACCACTGCATGAATATATTGGCATACGAGGGTGCTGCCGAATTGCCCATAGCCATGCCGGTTAATTGTTGGTACCAAGCTTCATTGACCTTGAAATAGCTGTGATATAGAATAAAACACATCAGCTCCATGAGGAAAGTTTGAAATTGTTGATCAAGATCTGTGTTTAAAAGAGCAGACTCTATTGCCTCTAAACCCATGTCATGGGGTATGCTAGTGTATAAACTGCAAACATCTGCAGTACACATAACTAGTTTTTCAGATGGATCCAGCTTAATTTGTTGAAGTATTTGCAAAAACTGGGATGTATCTCTGACATAGGTTTGCATCGATTGTACTGTCGGCTGTAGATACCTGTCGATAAGTTGACCAATCGGTTCGTGTAAGCTCCCTCTCGTACACTTTCAGTTTAATGGGAAAACCTTTCATGGGATGGTTTATCACTTTTCCTGCTCGTTTACCGAGTGCTCACCTTACGGAACTCCGCGGAGTCCGCGTTATCTTCACACCCGTGAGTATGCTCGCTCTGAGCTTTCTGTATACTTCGCTTTATTGGTGGCGGTTATTATCTCCTTCGTGAGTTACCTCGCATGTTTCTACTCCTCCGTGATCTTTTAGAGTTTATCACCTACCATCTCTTGTGGTCACCGGTCATGTTTATTTCTTCGGCTTTGGAACACCCATATTTTTTGGACACCCATTCTAGTCTCATTGCAGCCTTCTCACGTTGGTTCCTTTCACCGCAGCTCTCCGCTGTAATCACTTTCCGTTCTTTTAGTTATTAATCACCTCACTCAATTACAGCATTGTTCTGATCGAACTAGAAGGTTATATGGATATTACAGCTGGTTTTTTGTTTCTGTTTGTAGAGTAATTCCCCTGACGACGGGCAACGCCCGAAATGCATTGGGTCGTGTGATGTGATAACACACCTGAATTAATATATACGCGGAGCGTTATATACTGATATGCTTTGTAAACACGAACATCGTTACATCGACATGAATAAATCTGGATATTTGAATACTATATTTGGATTACGATTTATTGGTTAACCTGAATATGGAACTAGACCACTGGTCTCACTAAAAGTAGTGCGCTGGGTCGTCCTCTCCCTAGGCGGGAGAGCTTCTTTTGCAACAGTCACAGATGTGCCAAGGAAGATCCTGTGAGCCTGTGACAGTCACAGATGTCCCAAGGAAGTTCCTGTGAGCCTGTGACGGATGTCCCAAGGGAGCTCCTGTGAGCCTGTGACAGATGTCCCAAGGGTGCTCCTGCGAGCATGTGACAGTCATAGATGTCCCATGGGTGCTCCAAGGAGCCTGGGACAGTCACGGATGTCCCAAGGGTGCTCCAATGAGCCTGTGACAGTCACAGATGTCCCAAGGGTGCTCCAGTCAGCCTGTGACAGTCACAGAAGTCCCGAGGGTGCTCCTGTGAGCCTGTCACAGTCACTGATCTCCCAAGAGTGCTCCAGTGAGCCTGTGACAGTCACAGATGTCCCAGGGGTGCTCCAGTGAGCCTGTGACAGTCACAGAAGTCCCATGGGTGCTCCTGTGAGCCTGTGACAGTCACAGATGTCTCAAAAGTGCTCCCGTGAGCCTGCGACACGCATGGATGTCCCAAGGGGGCTCCTGTAAGCCTGTGACAGTCACAGATGTCCCAATGAAGTTCCTGTTAGACTGTGACAGTCACAGATGTCACAAGGGTGCTCCTGTAAGCCTGTGACAGTCACATATGTCCCAAGGAAGTTCCTCAGAGCCTGTGACAGTCACAGTTGTCCCAAGGACGTTCCTGTAAGCCTGTGACAGTCACAGATGTCTCAAGAGTGCTCCCGTAAGCCTGTGACAGTCACAGATGTCCCAGGGAAGTTCCTGTGCGCCTGTGACAGTCACAGATGTCCAAAGGAAGTTCCTGAGAGCCTGTGACAGATGTCCCAAGGGAGCTCCTGTGAGCCTGTGACAGATGTTCCAAGGGTGCTCCTGTGAGCATGTGACAGTCATAGATGTCCCATGGGTGCTCCAGTGAGCCTGGGACAGTCACGGATGTCCCAAGGGTGCTCCAATGAGCCTGTGACAGTCACAGATGTCCAAAGGGTGCTCCAGTCAGCCTGTGACAGTCACAGAAGTCCCAAGGGTGCTCCAGTCAGCCTATGACAGTCACAGAAGTCCCAAGGGTGCTCCAGTGAGCCTGTGACAGTCACAGATCTCCCAAGAGTGCTCCTGTGAGCCTATGACAGTCACAGATGTCCCAAGGGTGCTCCTGTAGGCCTGTGGCAGTCACAGATGTGTCACTGAAGTTCCTGTGAGCATGTGACAGTCACAGATGTCCCAAGGGTGCTCCTGTAAGCCTGCGACAGTCACATATGTCCCAAGGAAGTTACTGTGAGCCTGTGACATTCACAGATGTCCCAAGGAAAGTCCTGTGACCCTGTGACAGTCACAGATGTCCCAAGGAAGTTCCTGTAAGCCTGTGACAGTCACAGATGTCCCAAGGAAGTTCCTGTGAGCTTGTGACAGTCACAGATGTCCCAAGAATGTTTCAGTGAGCTTGTGACAGATGGCCCACGGGAGCTCCTGTGAGCCTGTGACAGATGCCCCAAGGGCGCTCCTGTGAGCCTGTGACAGTCACAGATGTCCCATGGGTGCTTCAGTGAGCATGTGACAGTCAGAGATGTCCCAGAGGTACTCCAATGAGCCTGTGACAGTCACAGATGTCACAAGGAAGTTCCTGTGAGCCTGTGACAGTCACAGATGTCCCAAGGAAGTTTCTGTGAGCCTGTGACAGATGTCCCAAGGGAACTCCTGTGAGCCTGTGACAGATGTCCCAAGGGTGCTCCTGCGAGCATGTGACAGTCACAGATGTCCCATGGGTGCTCCAGTGAGCCTGTGACAGTCACAGATGTCCCAAGGATGCGCTAATGAGCCTGTGACAGTCACAGATGTCCCAAGGGTGCTCCAGTCAGCCTGTGACAGTCACAGAAGTCCCAATGGTGCTCCAGTGATCCTGTGACAGTCACAGATCTCCCAAGAGTGCTCCTGTGAGCCTATGACAGTCACAGATGTCCCAAGGGTGCTCCTGTAAGCCTGTGACAGTCACGGGTGTCTCACTGAAGTTCCTTCGAGCCTGTGACAGTCACATATGTTCCAAGGAAGTTCCTGTGAGCCCGAGGCAGTCACAGATGTCCCAAGGAAGTTCCTGTGAGCTTGTGACAGTCACAGATGTCCCAAGGAAGTTCCTGTGAGCCTGTGAGAGTCACAAAAGTCTCAAGGGTGCTCCTGTAAGCCTGTGACAGTCACAGATGTCCCAAGGAAGTTCCTGTAAGCCTGTGACAGTCACAGATGTCCCAAGGAAGTTCCGGTGAGCTTGTGACAGTCAATGCTGTCCCAGGGAAGTTCCTGTGAGCTTGTGACAGATGTCCCACGGGAGATCCTGTGAGCCTGTGACAGATGCCCCAAGGGTGCTCCTGTGATAGTCACAGATGTCCCATGGGTGCTCCAGTGAGCATGTGACAGTCACAGATGTCCCAATGGTGCTCCATGTAGCCTGTGACAGTCACAGAAGTCCCAAGGGTGCTCCAGTCAGCCTGTGACAGTCACAGAAGTCCCGAGGGTGCTCCTGTGAGCCTGTCACAGTCACTGATCTCCCAAGAGTGCTCCTGTGAGCCTTTGACAGTCACAGATGTCCCAGGGGTGCTCCAGTGAGCCTGTGACAGTCACAGAAGTCCCATGGGTGCTCCTGTGAGCCTGTGACAGTCACAGATGTCTCAAGGGTGCTCCCGTGAGCCTGCGACACTCATGGATGTCCCAAGGGGGCTCCTGTAAGCCTGTGACAGTCACAGATGTCCCATTGAAGTTCCTGTTAGACTGTGACAGTCACAGGTGTCACAAGGGTGCTCCTGTAAGCCTGTGACAGTCACATATGTCCCAAGGATGTTCCTCTGAGCCTGTGACAGTCACAGATGTCCCAAGGACGTTCCTGTAAGCCTGTGACAGTCACAGATGTCTCAAGGGTGCTCCCGTAAGCCTGTGACAGTCACAGAGGTCCCAGGGAAGTTCCTGTGAATGAATGAATGAAATATTATTTATAACGCGCAACTATGCCCAGTGGGCGTCAAGGCGCCTAAACCAAAATATAAAGCTGTTAGCAGACAGAAACAGAGCCTACTGGTATGCCTTAATAAAGAGCCAAGTTTTTAATGACTTCCTAAAGAGGTCAAGGGAAGGAAGTAGTTTGATTTCAAGGGGGAGTGAGTTCCACATCAGAGGTGCCAATATGGAGAAAGCTTTGGACCCCCATCTAGCCTTCTTGGCTCTAGGGATTACCAGTTGGTGTTGCTCGCTGGATCGTAAACATCTGCTCGGAACATATCTGGTAAGTAATGAACCAAGGGCATCAGCCGAGCCTGCAGTTAAAGCCTTATATGTAAGGCAAAGGAGTTTAAAAGTGATCCTTGACGGAATGGGGAGCCAGTGGAGGTTCTTCCTCGCTAGGGTCATAGATGACAGCCAGGGCAAAGCGAGGGCAAACCGCGCTGCAGCGTTCTGTATGACCTGTAGACGCTGGATCAAGCCCTTGTTGGCCCCGGCGTACACTGAGTTACAGTAATCAAGCCTTGAGCCAACAAGGGCAACCACCACCTGTTTCCGCGCCTGTGGGGACAGATAGTGCACAATCCTTTTCAGGGTCTTGATGACACCCCAACAGGTCGCCACCGTTCTATTCACCTGTAGCTCCATGGAGAGCTGGGTGTCAAAGATGACGCCTAGGTTTCTAGCAGATTTGGTAGGTATAGGGCAGCTGCCTAAAGAAGGAGGCCACCAGTCACCTGACCATATGTCCTGGTCCTTGCCAAAGACCAGGACCTCTGTCTTGTCCCCGTTCAACTTTAGGGAGTTGGAGACCATCCACTCTGCAACAAGTTGCATGCAGGCCCTAAAGTTAGAAGCAGTTTCACTGACAGAGTGGGTCAGGGATACCATAATCTGCGTGTCGTCAGCATACGACACTACCTCCATCCCCTGAGATCTTACAAGTCTTGCAAGGGGGGCCACGTAGATGTTGAACAGGGTCGGACTCAATGCCGACCCCTGTGGCACCCCACATTGCAAAGACTTGGCAGGGGAGAGGTATTCACCTAGCATGACACGCTGCTCTCGATGTTGTAAAAAGGAGCTCAGGAGACTGAGCGCTGGTCCGACTACCCCTGCCTCCCTTAACCTAGATGTTAAAGTCAGGGGAGACAGGGTGTCGAAAGCTGCTGAAAGATCAAGCAGCACCAGTACGGTGGTGAGACCCAAATCTACTTTTCTGCGATGTTATCCATGACTTTTGTCAAGGCAGACTCTGTGCTATGTAGCTTTCTAAAGCCATGTTGGGACCCATCCAAGAAGCCTGAGGCGTCGAGGAAGTTCGAGAGATGGAAATTCAGGTGTGTCTCCAACATCTTAGCAGGGGCTGGCAGCAGAGAGATGGGTCTAAAGTTCTTCAGCACTCCAGGGTCCAAGGTGGTCTTTTTCAGAAGCGGCTTTACGATGGCTCTCTTCCAAAGTGATGGAAAAATGCCCTGTTCCAAGGCTCCATTCATTACCTCAAGCATCGGGGGAAGAATGATCTCTCTGCAGTTCTTAAGTACCTTAAGGGGCACTGGGTCAAGGGGGGATGAAGATTTAGTTTTATCCAACAGGCTATTGAGATCTTCTAGCGTAAGAGCCGGGAAGTGTTCAAGGGACTGAGGGGAGTCTTCATTCCAAGCTTCCAGTCGTGTAATTTGCGAGGAATCCTCCGAACTGAGCAAGTTCCTCTGCGACTTTAGGGCTATGTAGATATCGTCTATCTTTTTATAGAAAAAGTTCGATATGTCATCACATAGCTCCTGGGAAGCAACTACTGGGTCAGGAACCTGAAGAGAGCAAAGGGAGTCTACAATTTTAAAAAGCTCTTTGGAGGATGTTAACGAACAGGTTAAGTTGGAAAAATAGTCCTGTTTTTCCTTAATGACTCTCTTTTTATACTCCCGTAGTAGACTCTTATAGCCTTCTCTATCTTTTAGGTCCCAAGATTTACGCCAGCCACGTTCCTTCTGTCTACATTTTTGTCTGAGCAGCCTCAGATCGGCAGAGAACCAAGGGGCAGATGGCTTCTGTCTAGCTGCAGATTTCAAGGAGGGGGGGGCTAGTTCATCAGCGGCTTTGATAATGGCATCAGTTAGATCTTGAGCCGATTCATCCACCTTCTGTTTAGTTGAAATACTGATGTTACGAATAAAAGGTGCAAGTGCCTCCTTAGTAAAATTTTTGAAGCTCCTTTTAGATTGTTTTTTGCCAGTGTCAACCGTAACATCAGGACAAGGAATGTCTAGAGACAGCGGGACTGCTAGATGATCAGACCATGTAATTGGTACCGGTAGACCGACTTCTAGTCTGGAATCGTTGGAAAAAATCCCGTCAAGGATGTGCCCCGCCTGGTGGGTCGGGTGGAGAACGAGTTGGACAAAATCACATGCCTCCAAGGAATTAAGCAGAGAGGAGGTGTCTTTTGATGCAGAATCCTCTAAATGGAAATTGATATCGCCCAGAATGGTAAAGTGAGGCCTACCAAAATAAGGTTCTAAAATTCTAAAAAGTTCTGGGCAGAAGTTGACTCTAGACCCAGGGGGTCTATAGAGTAATATGCCGGAAAAGGAACTCACCGGAGTGTGCGTAATACAAAAATAGAGCGCCTCGAAAGGATCCGTAGAGACTGATAAAGGTTTTATTGTGCAGGAGAGAGTAGATTTAAAAAGAATGGCTATTCCACCTCCTCTACAACGTTCTCTGTCTAACCTTAGCAAGGTGTATCCTTCAGGTATGGCCAGGAGCAAATCATGACCAGCGGACTCAGAAGCCCAAGTTTCTGTAACAAAGACCCAGTCTGGATTCCTCAAACTGACAAAGTCATGAAATTCGATCCCATGTTTAATCAGAGAACGAGCATTGACCAAAAAACCCTGTTTGGGTTGAGAGATATGGCTGGTGGACTGAAGAGGGATAGCATGGATACAGGATTGAATAGGACGAGTAAAAGAGCTGTTGCAAGAGGGACATAAACGGGCCCGGCTCAGAACTTCAGGTCTAAGCCGATGATGGCAGCAAAGTGCACGGGGTCTCAGGGAAAGAAGAGTACCGTAAAGGTTCTCTAGTGAAGGGGGAGGATGGGCGTCTGAGAGCCCAGGGTCCAGCCCGTCCTGCAGCGCGTCCTCAGCGCGGACGGGCGCAGACGGGCTGAACTCTGGCGTAACTCCGGCGTCAGTCTGGCGTCCCCGCAGCGCGTATCCGCTGCGCGTCTGCATGACTCTCTTAAGTATCCGCCTAGCGTCCTCCTGGCGACTAGAGCGCGATACCAGCCAATCAGCGTTAGTGTTGAACCATCCCTATCCAAGATGGCGCTAAAAACGGACCTGCGCCGGGAAGCGGACCCGCCAAACAGCGGTGAGTGTCCCAAAGTTAAATGCGAGTGAGGGCCAGGTGCTGTGAGCGCTAGTTAAAAGCAGGGGATAATAAATGAGATCTAAAATAAATGACAAACAAGGTAGTATTAAAAGCGAGCAGCAGCTCGGTTCCTGCAGTGCATTAGGCGCATGCACAGATCAACTGCCAGCTATAGAGAGAGAGCAAGAGATTTACCTCTCTTAAGTATCCGCCTAGCGTCCTCCTGGCGACTAGAGCGCGATACCAGCCAATCAGCGTTAGTGTTGAACCATCCCTATCCAAGATGGCGCTAAAAACGGACCTGTGCGCCTGTGACAGTCACAGATGTCCAAAGGAAGTTCCTGTGAGCCTGTGACAGATGTCCCAAGGGAGCTCCTGTGAGCCTGTGACAGATGTTCCAAGGGTGCTACTGTGAGCATGTGACAGTCATAGATGTCCCATGGGTGCTCCAGTGAGCCTGGGACAGTCACAGAAGTCCCAAGGGTACTCCAATGAGCCTGTGACAGTCACAGATGTCCCAAGGGTGCTCCAGTCATCCTGTGACAGTCCCAGAAGTCCCAAGGGTGCTCCAGTCAGCCTATGACAGTCACAGAAGTCCCAAGGGTGCTCCAGTGAGCCTATGACAGTCACAGATGTCCCAAGGGTGCTCCTATAGGCCTGTGGCAGTCACAGATGTGTCACTGAAGTTCCTGTGAGCCTGTGACAGTCACAGATGTCCCAAGGGTGCTCCTGTAAGCCTGCGACAGTCACATATGTCCCAAGGAAGTTACTGTGAGCCTGTGACATTCACAGATGTCCCAAGGAAGTTCCTGTGAGCCTGTGACAGTCACAGATGTCCCAAGGAAGTTCCTGTAAGCCTGTGACAGTCACAGATGTCCCAAGGAAGTTCCTGTGAGCTTGTGACAGTCACAGATGTCCCAAGAAAGTTTCAGTGAGCTTGTGACAGATGGCCCACGGGAGCTCCTGTGAGCCTGTGACAGATGCCCCAAGGGCGCTCCTGTGAGCCTGTGACAGTCACAGATGTCCCATGGGTGCTTCAGTGAGCATGTGACAGTCAGAGATGTCCCAAAGGTACTCCAATGAGCCTGTGACAGTCACAGATGTCCCAAGGAAGTTCCTGTGAGCCTGTGACAGATGTCCCAAGGGAACTCCTGTGAGCCTGTGACAGATGTCCCAAGGGTGCTCCTGCGACCATGTGACAGTCACAGATGTCCCATGGGTGCTCCAGTGAGCCTGTGACAGTCACAGATGTCCCAAGGATGCGCTAATGAGCCTGTGACAGTCACAGATGTCCCAAGGGTGCTCCAGTCAGCCTGTGACAGTCACAGAAGTCCCAATGGTGCTCCAGTGAGCCTGTGACAGTCACAGATCTCCCAAGAGTGCTCCTGTGAGCCTATGACAGTCACAGATGTCCCAAGGGTGCTCCTGTAAGCCTGTGACAGTCACGGGTGTCTCACTGAAGTTCCTTCGAGCCTGTGACAGTCACATATGTTCCAAGGAAGTTCCTGTGAGCCCGAGGCAGTCACAGATGTCCCAAGGAAGTTCCTGTGAGCCTGTGACAGTCACAGATGTCCCAAGGAAGTTCCTGTGAGCCTGTGAGAGTCACAAAAGTCTCAAGGGTGCTCCTGTAAGCCTCTGACAGTCACAGATGTCCCAAGGAAGTTCCTGTAAGCCTGTGACAGTCACAGATGTCCCAAGGAAGTTCCTGTGAGCATGTGACAGTCAATGATGTCCCAGGGAAGTTCCTGTGAGCTTGTGACAGATGTCCCACGGGAGATCCTGTGAGCCTGTGACAGATGCCCCAAGGGTGCTCCTGTGATAGTCACAGGTGTCCCATGGGTGCTCCAGTGAGCATGTGACAGTCACAGATGTCCCATGGGTGCTCCAATGAGCCTGTGACAGTCACAGATGTCCCAATGGTGCTCCATGTAGCCTGTGACAGTCACAGAAGTCCCAAGGGTGCTCCTGTAAGCCTATGACAGTCGCAGATGTCCCAAGGGTGCTCCTGTAAGACTGTGACAGTCACAGATGTCTCAAGGAAGTTCCTGTGAGCCTGTGACAGTCACAGATGTCCCAAGGGTGCTCCTGTAAGCCTGTGACAGTCACAGATGTCCCAAGGAAGTTCCTGTGAGCCTGTGACAGTCACAGATGTCCCAAGGAAGTTCCTGTGAGCTTGTGACAGTCACAGATGTTCCAAGGAAGTTCTGGTGAGCCTGTGACAGTGACAGATGTCCGTGCATAAACTTGCAAACTGGTGGGAATGAAAAAAAATCCTAGCGTTGTGTAATATTAAGCATGAGTAAATCTGCCTCCAGCCTGGTGTTCGAACAAATCCATCAAAGAGTCCCTATTGTCCAGAGGGTGTATAAGCTAGGGCAGTCGACCTCGGAGCTGGGGAACCAGGATAGAATCTCAGCAGGGATGTGCAACATCCTGTGATTCTGGGCAAATCACTACTCTCCCCGTGCCAAACGAAAATTAATATGTCCTCATGTAACACAACTGGTGATCGTGTAAAGCCCTCTGATACCTGATACCTTCAGGTCAAGTTTGCGCTATATAAAACTCTGTATAAAAAAAAAAGAGTCCGCACCCAGCGAAGGCATCGGGTGGGGCTGTGTGTCACAATATGATGAAAGAGCAAATGTTGTGGCCTGAATGCTGTTATTGGGTGCAGATGTTATGTACTATCTCCAGTGGGTTGATACTTTAGTAAATGGTATTGAGGACATATTGTTTGTGCCAGCTGACATCCATGCCCTGATAGCCTGGCACCAAACCATGCGGAGGGTGGAAATGTAACGTCAAAGAGACTCAGTACAGTACTTTCAGTCTCATCTTTTCAGAACTGAAGCCTTTTCAATATTTTGTATAATGGAGCCATAGTTGTTGCTAATTTATCTTATGCAACGAACAACCATTGGCAAAGCCAATAGTCCTCGCTTGTTGTAGGTGTAATGTTACGTGTTGTATTATATATCTGGAGCATTGCTTTAAATGGGCCGGTACTCACTGGTACTGAGAACCAGCACTTCTAAATTTTCTGCGCTTCAGTAACGGAATTCTTCTTGTCCAAAGAGAGTACCGGTACTCATGGGGCAGCAAGACAACTCAGTGAAATTTGGCATGTACAAAAAGAAGCGCAACAGAGCTGGCGAGTCTGTCCTTTTTCGTGAAGCAGTCTGATGATCGAGTGCTAATCTCCCCTTACAATGTGCTAATTGAGCAACGCCCGTATGCATTGATTCCGAGCTGGCAGGGAGTTTGGGGGGGGGCCCGAGTCACACTGTGCATATTGTCACAGTGTCCACTCAGGCTCTGCAGAGACAATAGCACTGTAGGTGTGTGACAAGGCACATCTTGTGACTCAGAGAAACCTAAGAGAAGGCTTCCTGCTGGCATAGCTGGAGTAGGGCAGCACCTGATTGGAGCATGATCCAAGGGGAAGGTGGTGATGGTGATGCAGTAGCACAGCAGGGGGAGCTGTGGGGGGGTGGGGGGCAGTTCAGGGAATCAACGTTTAGTAATGTGGACGTTAGTGAGTATGCGTTTCTAAGACACATGAACTAAATACCCTGTCTGCATGCACGAGTGCTTCTATGTCCCTATGCATGTTCTTGTATGAGTGAGTGTGGTCTGCACTGTGCATATCTGCGCACCAATTAAATCTTAATCAAATTTAAATTTGTGCTCCGGCCCGGTACCTTAGCACGGCCCCCCTAACCCCACCCCCTAGTCCACATCTTAATTTGGTGAGTACCTGCACTTATTTTTTTTTTCATTTAAAGCACTAATCTTGATGCAATGACAGAAGCAGCAAAATACCAGTTGGGCGGCACACTATGCTAAACACAGAATTTTAGTTTACCATGTTCTTAAGCCACGCCCTTAATTACATCGACCACGCCCCTTGGAGAGACCCTGCAATTTTTTCATTCCACTGAAAGCCCTGGGTGTAAGAGTAAACCGCAGGCCCCAGTGTCAATATAGATTGAAGACGGCCAGAACCGAGGGAGAATTCCAAATAACCAATGACTTTGTAAACGAGTGCCACTTGGAGCCATATTATTCACACTGATTGTATGGTAAAATCCTAAACATATGCTGTGGCACTGGGCACCGTGGCCCAATGTTGGCCAACTCGGACCAAGGGCTTAGTAAGTTAACACTCGCCACTGACATCTATAGTCATCTGAAGTCATAAGTTTAAAATGTAGGGAGTTAGACACATCCTTTCATCATTACAATAAAAGTATATTAAGTGCAATTACATTTGTAAGTAGTAACATCTGGTATTTACTGTGCTTAGAAAAGCAAATGTGCAGGATGAAGCGCCATATAAAAACTTGATATATGTAGGAGTGAGATTTCAACAGTTTTTTATGAATCAGACCCGCAAAATGGTTTTAGTGCATGGGGTGTTAAGAACTTGACAAATCAGCACCACGCTGCCTTGGCCGTTGCCTAGTTAAGTGATTATCACCCTCTGCCATTCCTTATTGAAGTAGTTGCCTGCCTCTGTCATTCCTCAGTGAAGTAGTTGCCTGCCTCTGCCTTTGAATGGTGAAGTAGTTGCCTGCCTCTGCCTTTCTTTAGTGAAGTAGTTCCTGCCTCTGCCATTCCTTAGTGAGGTATTTGCCTGCCCCTGTATATGATTACTGAAGTAGGTGCCTGCCTCTGCCATTCCTCAGTGAAATAGTTGCCTGCCTCTGCCTTTGAATGGTGAAGTAGTTGCTGACTCTGCCATTCCTTCGTGAATAAGTTGCCTGCCTCTACCTTTCTTTAGTAAAGTAGTTGCCTGCCTATGCCATTCCTTCGTGAAGTAGTTACCTGCCTCTGCCTTTCTTTAGTGAAGTAGTTGCCTGCCTCTGCCATTCACCAGTGTAGTAGTTGCCTGCCTCTGCCAGTCCTCAGTGAAGTAGTTGCCTGCCTCTGCCTTTCCTCAGTGTAGTAGTTGCCTGTCTCTGCCTTTACTTGTTAAAGTACTTACTTTCCTCTGCCTTTAGTAATTGAAGTAGTTGCCTGCCTCTCCCTTTCCTTAGTGAAGTAGTTGCCTACCTCTGCCATTCCTTATCAAAGTAGTTGCCTGCCTCTGCCATTCCTTAGTGAATTAGTTGCCTGTCTCTTCCTTTCGTTAGTGAAGTAGTTGTCTGCCTCAGCCTTTGGTTAGTAAAGTAGATGCCTGACTTTTCCTTTGATTAGTGAAGTAGTTGCCTGCCTCTGCATTTGATGAATGAAGTAGTTACCTGCCTCTGCCTTTCCTCAGTTAAGTAGTTGCCTGCCTCTGCCTTTCCATAGTGAAGTAGTTGCCTGCCTCTGCCAGTCCTCAGTGAAGTAGCTGCCTGCCTCTGCCTTTCCGCAGTGCAGTAGTTGCCTGCCTCTGCCTTTCCTTATTAAAGTACTTACTTGCCTCTGCCTTTCCTTATTGAAGTAGATGCCTGGCTCTGTCATTCCTCAGTGAAGTATTTGCCTGCCTCCGCCACTCCTCAGTGAAGTAGTTGCCTGCCTCTGCCATTCCTCAGTGAAGTAGTTGCTTGCATCTGTCATCAGTGAAGTAGTTGCCTGCCTCTGCCATTCCTCAGTAAAGTAGTTGCCTGCCTCTGCCATTCCTCAGTAAAGTAGTTGCCCGCCTCTGTCATCAGTGAAGTAGTTGCCTGCCTCTGCCATTCTTCAGTGAAGTAGTTGCCTGCCTCTGCCATTCCTCAGTGAAGTAGTTGCCTACCTCTGCCATTCCTCAGTGAAGTAGTTGCCTGCCTCTGACATCAGTAAAGTACTTGCCTTCCTCTGCCTTTAATTTGTGCAGTAGTTGCCTGCCTCTGCCATTCTCAGTGAAGTAGTTGCATGTCTTTGCCTTTAATTAGTGAAGTAGTTGCCTGCCTCTCCCATTCCTCAGTGCAGTAGTTGCCTGCCCCTGCCTTTCCTTGATGGAGTAGTTCCCTGCCTATGCGATTCCTCAGTGAAGTACTTGCCTGCCTATTCCTTTGATTGGTGAAGTAGTTGCCTGCCTCTGCCTTTCCTTAGTGAAGTAGTTGCCTGCCTCTCCCATTCCTCAGTGAAGTAGTTGCCTGCCTCTCCCATTCCTCAGTGCAGTAGTTGCCTGCCCCTGCCTTTCCTCAGTGCAGTAGTTGCCTGCCCCTGCCTTTCCTTGATGGAATAGTTACCTGCCTCTGCGATTCCTCAGTGAAGTACTTGCCTGCCTATTCCTTTGATTGGTGAAGTAGTTGCCTGCCTCTGCCATTCTCAGTGAAGTAGTTGCCTGCCTTTGCCTTTGATTAGTGAAGTAGTTGCCTGCCTCTCCCATTCCTCAGTGCAGTAGTTGCCTGCCCCTGCCTTTCGTTGATGGAATAGCTGCCTGCCTCTGCGATTCCTCAGTGAAGTAGTTGCCTGCCTCTGCCATTCTCAGTGAAGTAGTTGCCTGCCTCTCCCATTCCTCAGTGAAGTAGTTGCCTGGCTTTCCCATTCCTCAGTGAAGTAGTTGCCTGCCTCTCCCATTCCTCAGTGAAGTAGTTGCCTGCCTCTGCCATTCTCAGTGAAGTAGTTGCCTGCCCCTGCCTTTCCTTGATGGAGTAGTTGCCTGCCTCTGCGATACCTCAGTGAAGTATTTGCCTGTCTCTTACTTTGATTGGTGAAGTAGTTGCCTGCCTCTGCCATTCCTCAGTGAAGTAGTTGCCTGCCTCTTCCTTTGATTGGTGAAGTAGTTGCCTGCCTCTCCCATTCCTCAGTCAAGTAGTTTCCTGCCTCTCCCATTCCTCTGTGAAGTAGTTGCCTGCCTCTGCCATTCCTCAGTGAAGTAGTCGCCTGGCTCTGCCATTCCTCAGTGAAGTAGTTGCCTGCCTCTGCCATTCCTCGGTGAAGTAGTTGCCTGCCTCTGCCATTCCTCAGTGCAGTAGTTGCCTGCCCCTGCCTTTCCTTGATGGAATAGTTGCCTGCCTCTGCGATTCCTCAGTGAAGTACTTGCCTACCTCTTCCTTTGATTGGTGAAGTAGTTGCCTGCCTCTGCCATTCTCAGTGAAGTAGTTGCCTGCCTCTCCCATTCCTCAGTGAAGTAGTTGCCTGGCTTTCCCATTCCTCAATGAAGTAGTTGCCTGCCTCTCCCATTCCTCAGTGAAGTAGTTGCCTGGCTCTGCCATTCCTCAGTGAAGTAGTTGCCTGCCTCTGCCATTCCTCAGTGAAGTAGTTGCCTGCCTCTCCCATTCCTCAGTGAAGTAGCCGCCTGCCTCTCCCATTCCTCAGTGAAGTAGTTGCCTGCCTCTGACATTCCTCAGTGAAGTAGTTGCCTGCCTCTGACATTCCTCAGTGAAGTAGTTGCCTGCCTCTGACAGTCTCGGTGAAATAGTTGCCTGCCTCTGCCATTCTCAGTTAAGTAGTTGCCTGCCTTTGATTAGTGAAGTACTTGCCTGCCTCTCCCATTCCTCAGTGAAGTAGTTGCCTGGCTCTGTCATTCCTCAGTGAAGTAGTTGCCTGCCTCTCCCATTCCTCAGTGCAGTAGTTGCCTGCCCCTGCCTTTCCTCAGTGCAGTAGTTGCCTGCCCCTGCCTTTCCTTGATGGAATAGTTGCCTGCCTCTGCGATTCCTCAGTGAAGTACTTGCCTGCCTATTCCTTTGATTGGTGAAGTAGTTGCCTGCCTCTGCCATTCTCAGTGAAGTAGTTGCCTGCCTCTGCCATTCTCAGAGAAGTAGTTGCCTGCCTTTGCCTTTGATTAGTGAAGTAGCTGCCTGCCTCTCCCATTCCTCAGTGCAGTAGTTGCCTGCCCCTGCCTTTCGTTGATGGAATAGCTGCCTGCCTCTGCGATTCCTCAGTGAAGTACTTGCCTGCCTCTCCCATTCCTCAGTGAAGTAGTTGCCTGGCTTTCCCATTCCTCAGTGAAGTAGTTGACTGCCTCTCCCATTCCTCAGTGAAGTAGTTGCCTGCCTCTGCCATTCTCAGTGAAGTAGTTGCCTGCCCATGCCTTTCCTTGATGGAGTAGTTGCCTGCCTCTGCCATTCTCAGTGAAGTAGTTGCCTGCCTTTGCCTTTGATTAGTGAAGTAGTTGCCCGCCTCTCCCATTCCTCAGTGCAGTAGTTGCCTGCCCCTGCTTTTCCTTGATGGAGTAGTTGCCTGCCTCTGCCATTCCTCAGTGAAGTAGTTGCCTGTCTCTTCCTTTGATTGGTGAAGTAGTTGCCTGCCTCTCCCATTCCTCAGTGAAGTAGTTGCCTGCCTCTGCCATTCCTCAGTGAAGTAGTTGCCTGCCTCTCCCGTTCCTCAGTGAAGTAGTTGCCTGGCTCTGCCATTCCTCAGTGAAGTAGTTGCCTGCCTCTGCCATTCTCAGTGAAGTAGTTGCCTGCCTTTGCCTTTGATTAGTGAAGTAGTTGCCTGCCTCTCCCATTCCTCAGTGCAGTAGTTGCCTGCCCCTGCCTTTCATTGATGGATTAGTTGCCTGCCTCTGCGATTCCTCAGTGAAGTACTTGCCTGTCTCTTCCTTTGATTGGTGAAGTAGTTGCCTGCCTCTGCCATTCCTCAGTGAAGTAGTTGCCTGTCTCTTCCTTTGATTGGTGAAGTAGTTGCCTGCCTCTGCCATTCCTCTGTGAAGTAGTTGCCTGTCTCTTCCATTCCTCTGTGAAGTAGTTGCGTGCTTCTCCCATTCCTCAGTGAAGTAGTTGCCTGCCTCTGCCATTCCTCAGTGAAGTAGTTGCCTGCCTCTCCCATTCCTCAGTGAAGTAGTTGCCTGGCTTTGCCATTCCTCAGTGAAGTAGTTGCCTGCCTCTGCCATTCTCAGTGAAGTAGTTGCCTGCCTTTGCCTTTGATTAGTGAAGTAGTTGCCTGCCGCTCCCATTCCTCAGTGCAGTAGTTGCCTGCCCCTGCCTTTCGTTGATGGAATAGTTGCCTGCCTCTGCCATTCCTCAGTGAAGTAGTTGCCTGCCTCTCCCGTTCCTCAGTGAAGTAGTTGCCTGGCTTCGCCATTCCTCAGTGAAATAGTTGCCTGTCTCTGCCTTTCCTTAGTGAAGTTGTTGCCTGTCTCTCCCATTCCTCAGTGAAGTAGTTGCCTGCCTGTGCCTTTCCTTAGTGAAGTAGTTGCCTGCCTCTGCCATTCTCAGTGAAGTAGTTGCCTGCCTTTGCCTTTGATTAGTGAAGTAGTTGCCTGCCTCTCCCATTCCTCAGTCAAGTAGTTGCCTGCCTCTCCCATTCCTCTGTGAAGTAGTTGCCTGCTTCTCCCATTCCTCAGTGAAGTAGTTGCCTGCCTCTCCCGTTCCTCAGTGAAGTAGTTGCCTGACTCTGCCATTCCTCAGTGAAGTAGTTGCCTGCCTCTGCCATTCCTCAGTGAAGTAGTTGCCTGCCTCTCCCATTCCTCAGTGAAGTAGTTGCCTGACTCTGCCATTCCTCAGTGAAGTAGTTGCCTGCCTCTGCCATTCCTCAGTGAAGTAGTTGCCTGCCTCTCCCATTCCTCAGTGAAGTAGTTGCCTGACTCTGCCATTCCTCAGTGAAGTAGTTGCCTGACTCTGCCATTCCTCAGTGAAGTAGTTGCCTGCCTCTGCCATTCCTCAGTGAAGTAGTTGCCTGCCTCTGCCATTCCTCAGTGAAGTAGTTGCCTGCCTCTCCCATTCCTCAGTGAAGTAGTTGCCTGCCTCTCCCGTTCCTCAGTGAAGTAGTTGCCTGGCTCTGCCATTCCTCAGTGAAGTAGTTGCCTGCCTCTGCCATTCCTCAGTGAAGTAGTTGCCTGCCTCTCCCATTCCTCAGTGCAGTAGTTGCCTGCCCCTGCCTTTCCTTGATGGAATAGTTGCCTGCCTCTGCGATTCCTCAGTGAAGTACTTGCCTAACTCTCCCATTCCTCAGTGAAGTAGTTGCCTGCCTCTGCCATTCTTAGTGAAGTAGTTACCTGCCTCTCCCATTCCTCAGTGAAGTAGTTGCCTGCCTCTCCCATTCCTCAGTGAAATAGTTGCCTGCCTCTGCCATTCTCAGTGAAGTAGTTGCCTGCCTTTGCCTTTGATTAGGGAAGTAGTTGCCTGCCTCTCCCATTCCTCAGTGCAGTAGTTGCCTGTCCCTGCCTTTCCTTGATGGAGTAGTTGCCTGCCTCTGCGATTCCTCAGTGAAGTACTTGCCTGTCTCTTCCTGTGATTGGTGAAGTAGTTGCCTGCCTCTCCCATTCCTCAGTCAAGTAGTTGCCTGCCTCTCCCATTCCTCAGTGCAGTAGTTGCCTGTCCCTGCCTTTCCTTGATGGAGTAGTTGCCTGCCTCTGCGATTCCTCAGTGAAGTACTTGCCTGTCTCTTCCTTTGATTGGTGAAGTAGTTACCTGCCTCTCCCATTCCTCAGTGAAGTAGTTACCTGCCTCTCCCATTCCTCAGTCAAGTAGTTGCCTGCCTCTGCCATTCCTCAGTGAAGTAGTTACCCGCCTCTCCCATTCCTCAGTGAAGTAGTTGCCTGCCTCTCCCATTCCTCAGTGAAGTAGTTGCCTGCCTCTCCCATTCCTCAGTGCAGTAGTTGCCTGCCTCTGCCATTCCTTGATGGAGTAGTTGCCTGCCTCTGCCATTCTCAGTGAAGTAGTTGCCTGCCTTTGCCTTTGATTAGTGCAGTAGTTGTCTGCCTCTGCGATTCCTCAGTGAAGTACTTGCCTGTCTCTTCCTTTGATTGGTGAAGTAGTTGCCTGCCTCTGCCATTCCTCAGTGAAGTAGTTGCCTGTCTCTTCCTTTGATTGGTGAAGTAGTTGCCTGCCTCTGCCATTCCTCAGTCAAGTAGTTGCCTGCCTCTCCCATTCCTCTGTGAAGTACTTGCCTGTCTCTTCCTTTGATTGGTGAAGTAGTTGCCTGCCTCTCCCATTCCTCAGTGAAGTAGTTGCCTGCCTCTCCCATTCCTCTGTGAAGTACTTGCCTGTCTCTTCCTTTGATTGGTGAAGTAGTTGCCTGCCTCTCCCATTCCTCAGTCAAGTAGTTGCCTGCCTCTCCCATTCCTCAGTCAAGTAGTTGCCTGCCTCTCCCATTCCTCTGTGATGTACTTGCCTGTCTCTTCCTTTGATTGGTGAAGTAGTTGCCTGCCTCTCCCATTCCTCAGTCAAGTAGTTGCCTGCCTCTCCCATTCCTCTGTGAAGTAGTTGCCTGCCTCTTCCTTTGATTGGTGAAGTAGTTGCCTGCCTCTGCCATTCCTCAGTGAAGTACTTAGCCCTGCCTTTGCTTTTCTCGCAGGGAGTGTCCCCAGAAGTGAGATCAGGCGGCACCCTGTTGATGTTGCAGGTGTGGGGTGAGCTGTTTGGAATTGGAATTCCTGGAAGGAGGTCAGGGTGCATTTCAGAGCTGAGAATCATGCCTCATCCAGTGAGGGAGGCCTGATGAAGTCATTGCCCGGAGGTGGACTGGCATGAGCTGTGGCTGACAGGGAAGGAGGGAGACAGTCAGGGGATAATTGCACGGTACAGGCAGAGCCTTTTTTAAACATGCTCCTCTGTGCACTGAGCATTTCCTTTCCTCTTCTCTCTCTTCTATGCCATTCTCCACAGCTGGCAGCATCTAGCATGGCATCCCAGCAGGAGAAGAACTGGGGCATGAACTCTAATCCGGTCTCCCTGAAGCCTGTCACCAAAGTTGCTGTCACCGGGGGCACCTTTGGGAACAAACTGGACGGGGTCTACCTGGCTAAGAAGTGGCTGAAAGACCCCTCAGAACTGCAGCGCCAGACCTTCAATGCCACCCCCTGCCTGGTGAACCCCCGGGCTGCGAAGGCCATGGTGCGCTTCACTGACAAGGACTTCAACACCTGCTTTCTGGAGAGCGTCTTAAGGTGGGTGACTGTAGGGGGGGGCGTTGAGGGGGAGGCTGCTGGATATTAGGACGGCATCAGCACCTGCTTCCTGGAGCCCCCACCAGTGAGTGTCTGTGGACACAGAACTCAGGAGGTGGGCTGTGGATGCTGAGGCAATCACTTGCCTTGACTAGGGGTGGGGGTAAGCTCTGCTCCGTGGGGCGAAGTCTGCAGAGTTTTGTCTGTCCGCACTCCACATGGAGCGCACAGTTCGGCAAACATTCCGCCCACGACACGTGCCAGAGTTTACCTGTGCCCACCCTTACAATTTAAATTATTCAGATATTCAAATGGAACAAAACACAGCAATGACGCGCTGATTGGTTCCCATGGTAACGACGCTGGTCGCTGTGCACTCACTTTTAAGTTTCTCTGCAGTACGAAAGCCCTTAGTAGGGGCATTAACTGCTGCGTGGAACTGGCTTGGTTGTGCTCCGGCTCTCTGGAGCAAGGGCACAGCAAGTAGGTGGGACCATCCACTTCCCCTCGTAGTGTGACATCCCACCAGCCACTCCTGCAGCAGAGCTTGTGGGAGTTGATCAAGTTTTGAATCATACTTAAATACAGATCCCCAATTCTAAGGTCAGCCAGGTTTGCTAGGCAAAAATCATGCTTTTGAAAGACGTACCACATCATGAGACATCCGTCCCTCCTTGGACATCTGCATGCACATGCGTGGCTCCATGAGATGCGTTCCGGGACACGGGCATGGGGGTATACGGGACATGCTGTGCTCTAGGGCCCGATTCACAGAATGAACTTAAGACTCAATCCTAAACTTACTACTATTTTGGTATTCACAGAATGCACTTACTACTTTTGGCATTCACAGAATGAACTTACTACTTTTGGTATTCACAGAAGTTAGGATTTTGTCTTAAGTTTGTTTTAAAACAAACTTAAGACAGACTTAAGACAAACTTAAGACAGTTTTAAGACAGACTTAAGACAGACTTAAGACAGACTTAAGACAAAATCCTAACTTAAGTCTGTCTTAAAGACCGCGCTCTTTGCCAGGGTCGGTTTTCGGCCAATTTTTTTACAGGGCTATTTTTGCAGCAAAAACGGCCCTGTAACAAAAACAGCCCCCAGGGGCCAAAAACCGTCCCTCACCCTTGCGGCGCACTGGGGGATTGCCCGGTGCCCGCAACGGACAGTCCGGGCCAGCCTAGGACCCTGGTGTGGGAGCCTCCAGCTCTGGGATCTGAGAGGCGCTGCCGCCACTGCTCTGCCCTGACTGGGGCCGATTCAATTGTTGTGTGCAGCCGGATCACCGGTCGCTGTTCTCGGCACGCCATGCTCGGATTGACCCCATGGTGATCATGCGCCCATCCGAGCTCCCAAGCATGCACTGCACAGCGGCGAGCCCCAGAGACTGAGGGACTGTGGGGGCTCAGAGACAGGTGAGGCATGATTCGAGAGAGGCACACTACTCTTTGGGGAATGTCTGGTGACCAGAGGCTCACTAACCATGTTGGGAGTTCACATCATTTATATAGTAATTCACATCATTTATATATCACTTTTCCAGTGATGGGTCCTCTCGGCACCAAGAGGTGGTGCGAGGGGCCACTGCTTTGTGGGAAAGATTTCTCTCTTGTCACCTCTCTCCAACAGGCTTATTACCGAAACAAACAATGTATGCTTTCAGGGTGGGGGGAGTATTTATGTAACTCTGTGGAATTCCATGGAGTAAAACTCAGCGAGTTCTTGCCCCCCCACCCCCCTAGCCTTGACACCCTGTTTAGATTTAGGGAGACATCAGCAAGCTGGCGTTATTATTCACTCTGCTCGTGAGTTAGTGACTCCTTCCCGCTTTGCTGATGTTTCGCCTGCTCTGGGCCGTTCTTTTACTTTGTTACTCAATTCTCTCATGCACAATCAGTCACTCTATACCTCTATCCTTACTTGTTCTCTCTTTCTCTCTCACTCTCTCCTCTTTATCTCTCTCTGACTCTTTTCTGTTTATTCTCTCAACTTCCACTCTCACAAACTGTTTTCACTCTTAATTTCCCTCTACCTCACTCTTTCTGTTTTCTCGCTCTCTCTTATTTTGTCTTCTTGTGTCTCCTTATGTGTTTCTCACCAGTTCTCACTTTTTTTGGCTAATTTTCAATGCTCTCTCTCCTAGTCTTTGTTATGCTTTCTACCTCAGTTTTTTACCTTCATACTGTTTCACTTTGTTCTTCTACCTCTCTCCTCCTTTATTGTTTTTCCCTCTCCATGGTTTCTCTACTTCTTTCTGTTTCTTTCTCTGATCTCTTCTCTGTTGCTCTCTTTCTCCTTCTCTCTGTCCTTTCTTTTGCTGTTCTCCTTCTCCTTCTTTTTCTCTCACTTCCTCTGATCCCATTTTGTTTTTCTCACTGTCTTTATGATACTTTCTCTTTCTCCGTCTCTTAATATGTACTCTTCACGCTCTTTCCCTCACTCACTTTTTCTCTCTCTGTTCTCGTCATCACATTACCACTGTTATCATTTCCATTTATTTATTTATTTTATTTATTTATTAACAGCATTTATAGAGCGCGAATGAAGGCCCAAGGGCATCTCGGCGCTAAGATATCTGCAGTATTCCTCTCATCCTTCCCGGTTTTTAGGTCTTGCCTATAACGCGCTTTAGCTGTCTGGAAACTAGAGCTGGGCAAGGCAACAAATTAACAAGGAGAGCCGAGCCAGCAAATCATACAACAAACATCATATAAAAAATATGATAATGTCTGTTCACAATTTATAAAAAAGTGTATTCTTTTAACGTTTAGAAGCTTTGACATTAATAGGGCACATTATAGCACTACATGGAGAAGTACTTATTAAAAGTGATAGTTTTGTACAACTGGAAGTCTGAACTCACATGTATTAAAGTGCTTTAATACTCGATAATGAAGAAAAAAGTTTGGCTGAACATTAACATTTGCATAAGATCACGCAATTTAAGCAGGGAGACACTATGTATCCAGGTTTTCTGGTTCACTTTGCACAAATTAGACAGTGAGTGTGTATCTATTTGTCTTTCCTTATGCTAAGACTTTCAATGAGTGACACTTATAGAGCGCGCTACATACCCGTAGGGTCTCAAGGCGCTGGGGGGGGGGGGGTGGGGGGGAGGGGGGGGGTGCCGCTACTGCTCGAACAGCCAGGTCTTCAGCTTCTTCCTGAAGGAGAGGTGGTCTTGGGTCAGGCGCAGGTCGGACGGGAGGGAGTTCCAGGTCTTGGCGGCCAGGTAGGAGAAGGACCTTCCTCCTGTAGTCGCTCTTCGGATGCGGGGGACGGCGGCGAGGGCGTGGTTGGCTGATCGGAGGTGGCGTTTGGAAGCGTAGAAGTTGATCCGGCTGTTGAGGTAGCTCGGGCCTTGGTCGTGTAGGGCTTTGTATTGACCTTTCAGTGCATCTTTCTGCAATTTTTAAAATATAGTGCAAACTTAGCCCAAAGGTATTGATGCACTTTACATGACTGCCAGCTACATTACAAAAGGTCACATGGTTTGTTCATAGGCACGGGAAATTAAATGATTTGCCCAGAATCACAGGATGTTGAGCCAGTGCTGAGACTCAAGCCTGTTTCCTAGCTCCACAGTCGGCGGCTCTGACCATAATGCCACATCATGGGCAGAGGGAGGAAAGCAGAAGACATATGAAAGCTCGGCTTGATATGGGCTCGAGGTTCCAACAGGTCCTAGAACGGAGCCGGAGCCTGGCTTCAGACTCAAGCCTGGCTCGAGCTTCAGTGGCTCACCTACCTCTCCTGGAAACAGCACACAACACAACAAATGTATACACACATAAAGGGGGTTTTAGACGGTCCCTTTCAGCCATTGGCTACTGTGAGTCACTTGGTGTCGCATATGTGAACCACTTATAGAAGTAGTGAACACACATATCGCCTTTCATTTATTTGATTAGGTTTATCTATATATTTATTGTTAAATAAGAAGGCCGCTGCCATCTGCAGGCAGTTATGTAAATTGATACTTGTATAGCGCACTACTCACCCGCAAGTGTCTCAAGGCGCTTGTACGAATACCGCTGTGGAACCCATCCTGGCTTTCCCTGTGAGGCGTCCACCCCAAGGTGGAGGCCAGGCATCCTTAGCATTGTGGGGGCCGTTGTGGAGATTAAGCAAGCTATTGCCCAGAGTTGCAGAGTGGGACTCCATGATTGGAATAGGCACCGAGGCGAGAATTATCAGGTCCGTGGAATTTTGAGGCCAAGACCCGCCGAGGCGGGGAATTGAACCCTGGTCCCGGGCCAGACCTCTGCATCAGGGTCTGCCGCTCTAACCATTGAGCCACACTTCTCGCTGTTGACATTCTTAATCATGTTTACCATTCTAACATATCTGTGGGGCCTGTTCAAACATAAGCCTGGGCTGTGAACTGTGCTCTGTTCGTGGAGTTTGCAGAGTTTTCCGCGCTCCGCGGAGCGTGCCTGGTTCCAAAAAACTCCGCCCGTGTAGTTTTTTTCCTCGCTTGCTCTCCCCAGCATCAAGTTGTTGAGCGCGAGTGAGGAAAATCCACCTCCCGGTGAGATTTCTCAACACGAGCAGTCGTATTTCTCAATGTGGGCAGTCATGGTTGGTTGCGACCGCTCTCGTTGAGAAACATTCTGTTTGCGTTGAGAAAGTTGCTGCTCGGGTAGAAAGTTTACTCGAGCGGCAGAATACTATTGTTCACTTGGCTGGTGAGTCGGTGACTCCTTCCCGCTTTGCTGACGTATTTCCATTTCTGTGTTGTTCTTTTACCTTGTTACTTTATTCTTTCTCATACACAATCAGTCGCTCTATAACTCTATCCTTTCTTATTCTCTCTTTCTCTCGCACTCTTTTCTCTGTTTCTCCCCCTCAGTCTTTATCTGGTCACTCTGTCAACTTCCACTCGAACAAACTCTCTTTTCTCCTCTTTGATTCCTCCCTTTCATCGCTGCTCTGCCTTTGGGGTGCTAGGTTGAGCGCCTGACTTCCTGTTGTTCTCAGTGCCTGGCATCCGGTTTCCCCCCGCCCTGAAGGGAAGTTATCGCTATCCTGGTAAGAAAAGGAAGGGTAGAGTGACTCTGGTGATGAGCTGCTGTTCGCACCAGGGACCCCGTCACATATCTATTTCCAGGATGCATCCTTCTGTAACTTGTGCTACAGTCTGCTCAGACAGGGTGGCTTCAGCTAGACTCCGGGCCCGATTCACAGAATGAACTTAAGACTCAATCCTAAACTTACTACTATTTTGGTATTCACAGAATGCACTTACTACTTTTGGCATTCACAGAATGAACTTACTACTTTTGGCATTCACAGAAGTTAGGATTTTGTCTTAAGTTTGTCTTAAGACAGACTTAAGACAGATTTAAGACAAAATCCTAACTTCTGTGAATACCAAAATAGTAGTAAGTTTAGGATTGAGGCTTAAATTCATTCTGTGAATCGTGCCCTACATCTTTACTTCAAGGAGATGGGGTCAGCATTGACCCATTCATCCACCCCTTGACAGATATGTGTAGGCTCCAGTACTCTCTTGGAGCATGCGATGCATGACCCTCTAATGTCAAGGGACAGTCATCAGGTGCCCATGCACAGCTCATATGTCAGATACATTCTTGTATGTCAGGCACAGGCGTGTTTCATAACATATTATTGCCATACAATGATGATAGTCTGCCCCTATTGTCACGATACAGGCTTCACATGCTAGATTCAGCCTAGTTTAGACTCATGCTTCCTAGTAATACAAGAAGAAGATGTGGCCTAATGGCCAGAGCTGCTGACTTGGAATTCTGGAGCAAGGGTCAAGTCGCACGTCGGCTCAACATCCTTTGATTCAGGGCAAATCTCTTGATCTACCTATTCCTAAACAGAAAAAAATATGAGCTTGTGAAATGTAGTGTAGTGTTCATGTAAAGCGCTCTCATGCCCTCGGGCCAAGTTTGCGCAACAAAAAATGCAAAAAAAGACAAACTCTGCCATCATATGCACCCGGTGAAGTCTTGTATGCCCAGGGACACCTGTTGTATGAAAGGTACAGCGTTATATTTTCAACTACAGCTCATAAGACAGATCCTCAAATACTTGCATGCTAATAGCCAAAAAAGTGCTTCAACACCCCAACAGGGTTAACAAGTGCTATATAAATGCAAACCTTTTCCCCTCTTCTATCCCTCTGCTATCCTTCCCACTCCAAATAACTGGCTAATATCCACCACTCAAATTACTTTCATATTTCACTATACTAATTCACCACTAATCCTTTATGGGTTTCCGGAGTAGCATGCTACTCGCCAAAAAAAGTGCTTTAACACCCCATCAAGGGTAACAAGTGTTATATAAATACAAACCTTTTTTCCCTCTTCTATACTCTCGCTATCCTTCTGAATCCAAATAACTGACTAACCTATCCACCACTCAAATTACTTTCATATTTCACTATACTTATTCAACACTAATCCCTTATGGGTTCCGGAGTAGCATGCTACTCGCCAAAAAAGCGCTTTGACACCTCGTCAGGGGTAGTAAGTGCTATATATATGTATGTATGTATAGTACACGTATATAGCGCAAAAACTGTCACCCTACGGGTATCCTGGCGCTTTAGAATTGGTGATGGTCAGCACGTTACCAGCCCATAGTAGGCAATGAGAGGACTAGTTTTCCATCCTTGGGAACAACCAGGTTTTCAGATTCGTTCTGAAACAGGCCCACGAATTGGCCTGTCCGATGGTCTGGGACAGATGATTACATAGTCGTGCAGCAACCACCCCAAAGGCTCTGCCCCCCATTCTGGTTTTCCTAAACCTAAAGATCTTAATCCGGTTTGCGTCCGAGGAGCAAAGCTGTCTTTTTGGATTGTGCCATGTGAACCTCTCCTGCAGTGGAATAGAGCCCTCCTTGTGTGCCGCTTTGTACACAATGCAGAGAGATTTGAAGCAGATTCTCTCTTTGATAGGCAGCCAGTGTAGGTCTCTTAAGGCTAAACTCGTAGAAGACCTACGTTGCCTATTTAGCTCCAACTTAGCTGCCATAGACTGGACTCTCTGCAAGCTCTGTAAGATGTATTGTGGGGCTCCCAAATACAGAGCATTGTAGTAGTCCAATCTGCTAAGAATTACGCTCCTCACTACAAGCGAGCGGGTTTCTGTAGGCAGGAAAGGAAGAATCTGTCGCAACATCTGCAACAGGGAGAAGCAGACGCTGACAGTTTTATTTGCCTGAGACTCCAGTTGGAGACTACCATCCACTAATACCCCCAAGTTGCGCACGTTTTTAGCGGGGACAAGGGGATCCTCTTCTGGGGTAAGCTTAAACTCTGGTATCGAGCGTAGCTGTAAGCTGAAAGGAGTAGGGCAGAATATCACCTCTGTCTTCCCCCTGTTAAATTGTAGGGAGTTTTTTCTGATCCAGCTTACTGTCTGGCACATACACTCCTGGAACTTGTCAATGGACACCACATGTTTCCCTTCCAGGGAAAACACCAATTGGGTGTCATCCGCGTAGTTAATCAAGTCGATTCCAAAGGACTTGACAAGGGAGAGTAGAGGACGCAGGTAGATATTAAACAGGATGGGGCTTATCGCAGATCCCTGTGGAACCCCATGGTGTACCGGGGACTTATTAGACTCAAACGGCGGCATTGTCACCTCCTGTTGTCTTCCTGATAGATAGGATTGTAGCCACTGCAGGACTCGTCCTTTGACCCCCAGGCCATTCAGCCTTTCTACCAGTATGGTATGGTTCAGCGTGTCAAATGCGGCTGACATATCTAATAACACTAGCACAGAACAGTCTCCATTGTCAGCCCGCATCCGTAAATTGTCCATTATGGTGACCAAAGCAGTCTCCGTGCTATGTCCGGATGAAAGCCACATTGATCCCTATCTAATAGATGGTTGTCCCCTAAGTAGCCTGACAAAGTCCTACTAACTATTTTCTCCAAGATCTTAATTGGGTATGGTAGCAGAGATATAGGTCTAAAATTAGCTGGGACCACAGGATCCAGGGAGGGTTTCTTAAGTAGGGGGGTAACTACTGCCTGTTTCCAGGCCTCCGGCACCACTTCCACTGCCAAGGACTGATTACAGATTAATCTTAGCCAAGGGAGAGTTTCCCGTCCGATTACCTTCCAGACTCTAGGCGGGAGGGGATCCCGGGGGGAGCGCGATGTAATACTTTGGTCTACGTTATTGAAATGCTCCTCGGTAGGAGCCTGGAAGAATTCCAGCCCAGTGGCTACTCCAGGCCCTTCCTCTGCTCTCTCCAATGGATCATTCTGATTATTGATATTGTCAGGCCAGAGATTGCCCACAATTTTTGTAATTTTTTCCTATATAAATGCAATTACAATACTTGGTCAGTCTTGGGATGCAAATGTCCCTCTGTATGGGACATTCGCTATCTTGGCTTTGGATAATATGGTCCTGACATCGCACTAATGTGATGTGTGCGCTAAGGCCTAGGCCCTGGTATGACTAGGTTCTGAATTTTTCTGTGGTCTGGAGGGATGTATCAAGCCTTCATCTGGTGGCAGTAGATTACTAATTTAAAATGATGCTTTTATGCGCTTACCCAGTCCTCACTGCTAACATCTGAGTGCATGTTAGTCGTGTTGATGTGTGCAGCATGCATGGTACATGCATGGTGTGAAAAGAGGGAACCAGAGTAATGGAGGACAGTGGCCGGTACCCCTGACCTGGTCTTGCCCAAGGTGGCAGTGAGGACTGAGACAGTGGAAGCGTAATACTCACATTCCTGTGGTGAGAGGGAGGGCCCAGACTCTGATGTAAGGACAGAGGAGACAGGGCTTCTTTTAGATGATCTACAGGGCCTACTGGTTAGCAAGGAGTGGCTGATTTTTCTTCCTGAGCACTGACATTTGGTGGAAGGTATCTTGAGGGATGGGCACGCTCTGTTATGAACAGTGAGGAATGCTTAAGGTGAGGCCTGCCCTTTGCCTTTCCTTGGCTCCCCCTTCAGTTGAGGTATGCCAGCTGGCTGCAGAAATCTCAATACCTTCCTGTGCCTCTGTTGTGGGTGCTCCAGAATGGAGCCAACACTGTTGCGAGACACACCACTTTACACAAACTCTGAGCCTGATGAGCACAAAGGAGAGGACACTTGAAGGAGAATCACCCTAAACTGGTTCTATAGCTTCAGACAATGGAGCTTCATTTCCTGTCTTCCAGTTGTGTATAAATGTGGGACCCCAGTACCCCACTATTTGTTCCAGTTATAAGTCATTGTTTTGTCAAGGAAGGAAATGCTCTGCAAAGTACTGGGAGGGGTTGGGAGAGGAGGCTGGACAACCAGGTCTGGTGTCAGCCTGACAGCTTGTCTCCCATATTTAAGGTACATTACCTAAAGTCTGTGGGTCACCCTGCCCCAACGTGGGCGACTGCCAGCGCAAAAGGCCCAAGACAGTTATCACTGGTACAGGTGGGACAGCTTCATCTCAGGCCTGCTACTTCGCACTCCAACACACAAAGGAACCCAAAAGGGCGCGCTGCCAAATGCAGCCAGGTGCTGGGGTAGGAGGTACTCAAAGGCTACCAGCCATCGTGCCACCACTCATTGGAGGGCGCATGCATGCCCAGAGTACCCGGTGGGCACAGCAAGACCTGAGAGGGTTGAATTAACCAATGAGTGGGTATGAGACTAAAAGGCCTGAGCAGTGAGTACACATACAGTTAGGGAGTGGTTGCACTGCACCTGTGCCAGATTTGAGTGGCCCAGATTTCTCCCGAGAGATAGAGCAGGGAACCCAGAACTGGTGAGAGCATGTATGTACAGAGGTTACGTCACAGGAGCTCGGTAGGTGCAAGGCTAGCATCCCTAAACATTGGTTTCAGCTGCTATCTGTGTGTAGAATTGACGATCGTCGTGTAATAAAGGACTTTATTTCTTCAAAACATAGAAAGTGGTCTGAACATTCACTGGACATTTACTTTATTGGGTTGTTGATTGATTGTTGAGCTCTGAGCTCGAGCACCCCCACCCTACCTCCCTGAGAATCCTGAGACTGCTCACCCTGACACCCTGAGAGCCAAGTCTGGAAGTTGTTGTTCTTGGCCCAGTTTATGAATCCATTATTCGGACAGGCCCCGGAACATCAGGGATAAGTGGCCTTTGAGTACTCCATGACCTCCTGAAAGGGTCTGAGGTATGGCCATATATCACCAGGTAATGTGCTTTTATGCCCGGAGCGGCCCTAGTGCAGCAGTGGCTGGCGTTGCTCACAGATGGGTGCGAGGGGTTTGGGCGGTCTGAGACGGGTAGCCAAACAGTCTTTGCGCACTCAGGAGTTGGTAACACACTTCTCCCCTGTCCTGCTCAAAGAGCACAGCAGCCCAGCCCACCCGCAATGCACAAAGCAAACATAAAATGATCATAACTAACTTGTTTTGGCTTTCTCCCACTGCGAGAAAGCAGTGGGGCAACGCTCGTCAAGTGAAGCCCCACATGCAAGATGGACGAATCTCCCCCTCCTTCCCCAGGGGTCGGACTATCCTGATGCGGCCTACCTGAGCCACAGGTGGTTTAGCAGGACTGTTGGGAGATGATTCGTACGAAGACAAGAGAGGATGTCAGCCTCCTTCTTGGAATGAGGGCCACTGTGGGGGCTCGTGAGGCGGTGGAGATATGGCGTCCCTGGTTCTTAATTGCATTCTGGTACTTGTAGTGCTCTAATCTTGTTCATCTAATATGATGTTGGTGATGGTCTAGGAGGACAAGGACATGGTATGCCCCTACCCCCAGGCAGCAGGAGGGGAGGCCCCCTCACAGGTACTGCTTCAGTGAGACACACCGATGCACACAAAAGGCAGTGCATTGAAAACTGCTGCGCTTAAATATGCCTCACATGTTCACATTTAGCATTTGAGGGCACTTTTTGTTTATGTACATTTTTCCTACATTAGCCTTACCTGGGAGTTTCTCTCCCTTTCTCCTGACCTAACATAGCGAAGGCCTCTCTTGTGCATTTCAGTCAGAAGGCAGAATCAATACCTTGATTGCACTCAGACCAGTAATGAATAGATTAATTGTTGCCTGGGTGTGGACAGGAGAATTCCTCATACTGATATTTAAGTTGACAACCGTGGCAACCTCCTTCGAAAATTCTTTGGACTGTTAGTGTTACCTTGCGTGCTTAGCTCACCTCGCCACTAAAATAAGTTACATTATATTTTTAAAAGTTACGTTACATAAAATAAGTGACATTACAGATTTCTTTATGTGTATAAAAATGTGTTCTGTTTGTTCATGAGGTATAAAACTTGATCCTTAGCTTAGAAGACTTCTGAAATTAGTGCTACTCCTAATGAAGTACTAGAAATAGACATAAAACATGTTGTTAATATGCTGTGGAGTCCTGTAAACTCCAGCCCGTTGTAAAGCCAAAAAGTCAATAAAACGTGCTGACAAGCATCAATGTTTATTGACTAACCAAGGTAGTCCCCCAACTTGTTAATTATTGATAAATGATAGAGTTGAGGAGCTTAGAGCCAAGAGGCTGATGTTTCCCTAGCCTACCCGTCTCTTCTCCCTGGTATGAAGTTGTGTCATTCAAACCACTGGGTTTCAACAACCACTATCTGAGGTACTGCATCAGGAGTAAGTTGTCGTAAAAATACTAACATTGATTGGTTAATGATGGGATCAGCAACGTTTATAATTAATTATGTACTTCTATTTGCACAATTTGAAAGCGGGGTGGATGTTTATCTCCCATAGGCAATATGTGCTTGGCTGTTCAGGTCTATGAAATACTACTTACATTGACCAGTAAATAGCATTTAGTTTATAGTTATCATTGACGATTCTGTGGATGGTCAGAATCCCCCTGTCAACTAATGGCGTTATGGCTTATCTTTGTAACTTAAATATAACAAAAAGAAGGAGGGAGAGAAACAAGTGGATTCAGTCTCCCCTGGTAATTCGTTTAAACAAAATAGAATCCACTCAGAATGTGGTAGTGATCCCTAAAGTGATGGGGAGCACACAGTGTTGTTTAAATGCCCCTCACACACCAACAGGCCCCTTGGTGTCATGCTTCATCATCGGGGCCTTCGCACCCCTCTACGGGATGCGGCGTGCTGCGAGTCACAGATACGTGGGAGCACTGATAGTGAACTATGTGTTTGTGTGTGTGAGAGAGGGAGTGAGAGTGGTGAGGTGAAAAGAGTGAAAGGTTAAAAAATACCTGGCTCGTAGGAAAAAATTATTTATTATGTCCTTGGCTGGTAGTGTTAAAAAGGTGCAATGTGAGGTTGACAAATATACGTATTAGGGTATATCAACCTCTAAAAAGCGTCGACATGTTTCGGAGAACAGCGACTCCTTCTTCAGGACGAGGATATGCACGGTTATCCTCACCTTACTCACATGGATGTAAAATGTAAAAGTGTATTCTACCAAAAAATGTACCTATCTGTGTAGAATTGCAGATAAGCTCTGTTGCGCCCAATTGGCGTTAGAAGAACTTTTAGATCAAGGTTGTCTGACCTCATAAGCCTAAGCGTGGTATTGAGGGTTCCTTCCTCACTGCTCAGTATAGCAACGGTTACTGCATGGTCTAGTAGACTGCCTTCCCCTCAACGCGGCTCCGGCTTAGGCTTATGAAGTCAGACAACCTTGATCTATAAGTTCTTCTAACGCCAATTGGGCGCAACAGAGCTTATCTGCAATTCTACACTGATAGGTACATTTCACCTAGTGTTTTTTGGTAGAATACACTTTTACATTTTACATCCATGTGAGTAAGGTGAGGATAACCGTGCATATCCTCGTCCTGAAGAAGGAGTCGCAGTACTCCGAAACATGTCGATGCTTTTTAGAGGTTGATATACCCTAATACGTATATTTGTCAACCTCACATTGCACCTTTTTAACAATACCAGCCGAGGACATAATAAATAATTTTTTCCTACGAGCCAGGTATTTTTTAACCCTTCACTCTTTTCACCTCACCACTCACACTCCCTCTCTCACACACACAAACACATAGTTCACTATCAGTGCTCCCACGTATCCGTGAGTCGCAGCACGCCGCATCCCGCAGAGGGGTGCGAAGGCCCCGATGATGAAGCATGACACCAAGGGGCCTGTTGGTGTGTGAGGGGCATTTAAACAACACTGTGTGCTCACCATCACTTGAGGGGTCACTACCACATTCTGAGTGGATTCTATTTTATCTTTGTAACTGACTTCAAAATCTACTAAAGTAAGAGAGACACTTGCTTGACAATAACATTTCTGTAAGCTACCAGAAGATCACATTAATACATTTTGTAGCTGAGTGGGTCACCTTAAAAAGATTTGCAAGGGCTCTGAATAATTAACTTTTTCATAGCTTTAGACATAGTCATAAGAACTCAGGCTTCTTATTGGAACTATGCGCTCATTAATACTGAGATTCAGATCAGGACATTGGGGTGGACAAACCTTTGCTCAGATTGCAAGGATGTTTCTTGCATCTTTCAAATGAATTTGGTTTGTTCCTCAATCTTTATGTTTCTAAAAAAATGTTGATGCAATTATTATGTGTCTTTGAATTAATTAGGATTGTTTGGTAATCATCTATTTGCACACAATTAAAAATGATAGCATTGTGTGCTGTACTGTATTGTGTTTTTGTAGAATTAATGTCCTACTAACGACAGATGGAACTCAGTCACTGGAGAAAATCATGATCATGACTTTGTGGTCCACTGTGTCTTGCTATAAGATAAATGCCCCATGTACGTTTACTTTTACTCACTGCATGCTTTATGTCAGTCTGAAGTTCAGTCCTATCAGGAAGCAAAAAGATGGAGCTTCCACCGTGTCTTAATGTAATCCTGAAGGCAGATTTTTGTTGCCATCTAATCTGAAAACATTTACCTCCAGTGCCCTATCTGATCCCTTCAGGATAAAACCAGTGGTTGTGTCTACAGTCAGTGAACATACAACGCTTGTGTTATAGTAGCTAACTCACAAGAGCCAGGGACAAAGAACCACTGGTGGTACAGAGATGCACATAGAATAGACACTGTGTGGAAGATATCACCGAGTGAGAGAGGTCTGTTGATTTAACAGGTCGCTAATATTTCCCGCTCCACGTCATTGTTGGGACCAGTCACATGTGTATGTAGTTGGTATATCCACCTTTGCTGTTTCTGGTGAAGTGTTGTTTGCATGTTAGTTTGAATTGCCAGTTAGGAACTCCTTCAAGTCAGTGACTTCTCTCCATGTCAATTTCACAATTATTCCAGCAGACTGTGATCTTAAAGGAGATACAGCTAAGATTATCTACTCCCTTGTAACAATTCTAACATATAGATTGTACATCAGATAATGCCAGTTACTTGGTCTTATGCCATTTCAGAAATTCAGATTTGAGTCTGACTGCGCACAACACAAATGCTGGGACACAAGAACACAAAAGAAGGATACAAACTGTGAGTCTCACAAATAAACTAGCACCTGTTTGGACATGTTGGCCACTGACTGAAGGGTTCACACAGGGACATCATCATTGTCATCATCATAAAACACTTGTATAGCGCACTATCCAGGATAACTTAGCTCCCCGCCCAGATGGATCAGCCCAGAAGACACGCCTTGAACCCCCCCACCCCCAGCGCCTTGAGACAATCATGGGTGAGTAGCCACACTCTAAAAACTCCAGATTGATTGTACAAGTCAGGAGAAAGGCACTCATGAACAACATTTTGACTTTTCCTGAGTTCTTAAAATGGCCTGAGAGCGGGTTCCATTTTTCGGGTACAATTGCTAAGGAGGGTCTGGCTGGGAACCTGTTGTGTATTACTATGTCTGTAAGTCACAAAAGTGTATCTGCATGCCTGCAACCCATGAAACATGTCAGCTGATATTTTGTCCATAAGGTCTAGGGGGAGAGTCAATTTACCACCAGTGCTTTATATCTATTAGAGCTAACCAATCATAGATTCGCTTTAAAATGGTGGGAGTTCCCATAAACTGAACAGGTGTGCAAGTGATGATAAAAATTCAATATTTTTCTGATGAGAGGGAGGATCTCTCTGGTTTTGTAAAACTGGAGGATGTCTTCTGACATTGTGGTAACTCGGTATCTCATCAATAAGTTCTCTGTCCGTGATAAAAGTGGACCAGGAAACGCTGAACAATTGCCCTGTGGGTTGGACTACCAAAGACACTTTGCAACCATGTTCAAACAATCTTCAAATTCGCTTCTATATCTGTGTTAGGCTAATGAATGTCTTTTATTTCTCTGTTCCCCCTGTCACCTGCTCGCCCCCGTTCCAGCGCCCCAGACACAGAGGACACCCCGTATGAGGAAAAAAGAGCCAAGGAGCTTAACTTAGTCTTCGGTCCGAAGGGTTCACCCAATGCCTACGACCTGCTGCTGGACATGCACTCAACCCCCTCTAGCATGGGGGTCACCGTCATCCTGGATAATCCTGAGAACTACCTGGGCATGCACCTGGCGCACTACGTGCAGGTGAGTGTCACCACGCTGACATCTTCATGTTTAAGGTATCTGATCCTTTACCAGTTTCAAGTTGAGTACCAGTAAATTGGCCAATCACATTATCTACTATTTGCTGTACATAGAAGTGGAAAAAACAGAGTATCTCTTTTTACTTATTTTAATGCATCTTTGACCGTTACTGAATTGCGACTTCTAAAGGACCGACGTAGCTTCAGGAAGAAACTTAAAACCTGTCTCTTTCCATGATTTCCCTTCACACCGACCCGCTACCCTCTCTGCAGCGCTGGAAAGTCCTTGGGCAGCTATGCGCTTTACAAATCGCATAAATAAATGAATAGGTCCTTATCTGCAAATAAACTAGTAGTAGGGGCTGGCGTATCATCCATCAATCCTTGGTTTGCCACAGTCTCTTACTCAGGAAGTCCTGTGAATTTAGAGTGACCCCTTCACTCCAGGGCATATCTTTCCCTTCCTAGAGTCCTGAAATTTTCACCTATAAATCATTGACTTCAGGTGTGCCAGTCTAATTAGATTCATGGAGAGAAATACAAGGCTGAAATACCCAAAGTATATTACTTAATCCCTTGATGGTGGAGAACTGGAAGCAGTGTCTGTAATGACCGGGAGAGAGGCCGTCATCCTATGTGGATATCAGGGTACCTCTCCAACCTTGGAAAAACATTGCATTGAGACATACGTCTGGAGACTTCCTTGGGGTCCAGCACAAAGCCCACCTCGCCTCCCTCACAACAAAGACCTGGGTCCCACTCTGTCTCATATCATAGGATCCAGTTTCGGCAGCGATGTCCAGTGTAGGTCCAGGACGGTGCTGACTTTGATCTTCATGCAGCTGAAAAGGACAAGATCATTTTGTACTTTCACCCGCCTTTTTTGACTTCCTTCCTGACTCTTTTTGTTCTGGGAAGAATCATGTGTGCTGCAGATAGAAGGAAGGCTTGACTCATTCTGAGTTTATGTGCATCTGGGGGTTTCTCAACCCCTGCCTATGTTTCACCAGGGAAAGAATGTGGTGTAACAACCAGAGCTGCTGATTTTGGAAATGGGGAACTGGGTTTGAGTCTCAGTGTTGGCTCAACAGCCTGTTATTCTGGACAAGTCACTAAAATTCCCTGTGTCTGCAACACATGAATGTGTCTTTGTGTAATATAACTAGTGCTCATGTAAAGCGCTCCAATACCTTGCGTAATGAGCAAGCATGCCAACCCTCTCAAGTCAGGTGGGGGGATTACCAATTTCAAGGCTAGTCTCCCGCCTCCCGATTCATGTATGCAGAAACCTGATCAGAGATTTTCAAAACTGTCACAAATAAAGTGTTCATGCCAGTTATTCCTCCCTCACCCGCCAATAATTACCTCTGACGTCAAAGGTTAACTCTTCGTCGTTAATTCTTTTTTTTTTAACTCTTTTTTATTAACAGTGTTCATTCTAGTTGACATGTCAATCCATTGGTCACATTGCATCAGACAAAAAGGCAGTGGACAGCGTAAAGAATAGTCACAATTATCCACATAAACTGGGCATTCAAAGTGAACCCCATTATCCCAGGCCTCCCCCATTCCCCTGTATCTTTTCCAAGGCCCCCAGATCATCTTCCATTTTTTGGGGCACCCCCTGCTTTTGTAGATGGTCTCCTCTGTCCTCTGACACCAATCCAGGTCCCACTCCCATTGGTCCCACTGTGGAGGAGCCGTCGCCCCCCAGGCCCTGGCAATATTCCTTTTTGCCACTCCCGCCGCCATGGCCACCAAGAGTTCCCCATATCGGGTCCAATCAGTGGGTCCCTTTATCATTAAAAGTAACCATTTGGGCTCCCTCAGGACGGGAGAGCCCACCACCTCCGCCATTATATCTGTGATCTTGGTCCAAAAGGGGACAATCTCCCGGCACTCCCATAGTATGTGGTAGAAGGACCCTTCCCCCTCACACCCCTGTGCGCACAAAGTAGACTGGCACCCACCCCAGGTGTACAGTAGAGTAGGGGGTACCAGACCCGGTGTAGAATTTTGAGCTGCACCAGCCGAAACCGGACCCGGAACGCGATTTCCCGTGGACTCTGCAGGGCGTCCTGCCAGTCGTCATCCTCCGAGGGGCCCAAGTCCCGCTCCCAAGTCGCCCTCAGTGACACTAAAGGATTGGGCATGTTGTTTATTAACTTGCGATAGATCGTGGATGTGGGATTGTCGAGGATGGGATCAAGAAGTAATCGATCCTCCATGGGGGAACATTCCGTGATCGAGGCTCCCTCTCGGATACCTGAACGCAAAGCATGAATGAGGCGTAAGTAATGAAAGCGCTGCGAGTCCCGTAGATCATATTCCTGCTGCAGGTATTCAAATGAACGGGGGCATCCCCTTTCCACACATCCCCCAAGTAGTCAATACCAATGAGTTGCCAACCCCTAAAGTCCTCCAATCGAGCTACCTTACTCAGCTGCTCCCCAATCCACAAGGGGGTCCTACTCGGCAAGGGTCCCATCCACCCCAGGATTCTATTTGCCTCCCTCCAGCAGTGGACTACCACTCCAGTATGTGAGGGCCAATCTGCACGTGTCCTCTTGGAGTATAACAAAGACTCACAATTCCCGCCCAGCATCACAAACCGATCTACTCTATAGGCCGGTTCCAACCTGTCTGCATACACCCAGTCATTAACCACCTGCAGCTGGGACGCCCAGTAATATAATTGCACGTCCGGCAGGGCAAGACCACCACCGTACACCCCCCTTGTTACTTTGCGCAACGCAATCGAGAGGTGCCCCCATCCCAGAGAATCGTCCGCACCACCTGGGATCTTCGCTTGAAGAACCCCGGCGGGATCGGATACAGCGTGATCTGCACGATATATAAGAGGTGGGGCAACGCCAACATTTTAAACATCGCGGCAGGACCCATCAGGGACAGAGGCAGCGTGCGCCAGTGACTTACATCAGTGAGGAGGCCCGTCAACTGGGGTTCAAGGTTCTTAGTAAGAAACTCTGTTTTGTCTCTGGTGATGAACAACCCCAGGTATCTGAAGCCATCTCTCGCTACCACCGCAGGGCACCTGGACGGTATCAGCGGAGGAGGGTCCGAGAGGGGAAAGATAACCGATTTTGCCCAATTGATTCTATAGCCCGAATAGCTCCCAAAGCGCTCGAAGAGGTGGAGTGCATGCACCATCGACTGGTAGTGCCTAGCCATATTTAGCACAATGTCCTCAGCGTAAAGGCTGATGCTCTCCTCCCAGTCACTGGTAAGTGCTAGGCCCCAGAACGAGCAGTCCCTTCTGACCCAACGAGCCAACGGTTCCAGCGCCAAGGCAAACAAGAGAGGGGACAGGAGGAATCCCTGCCTCGTGCCCCGCCGGAGCTGGAAGGCTCTGGATACATTCCATTAACCCGTACACGCGCCAGTGGCTGTTCATACAAGAGGCGCACTCAACTGCAGAAACTCGGACCGAAGTCCAATCTTCGCAGAACCATGAAGAGGTATGGCCACTCAATACTGTCAAATGCCTTGGATGCGTCGAGTGTCATCAATACCGTCTGCATGTCCCCCACGCCCTCCTTCATATACAGTACGCCATACAAACGTCGCAAATTATGTCTAGTACTTTTTCACGGCATGAACCCTCACTGATCAACATGAATCAGATCTGGCAGTAGCGGGAGCAACCTGTCAGCCAGGACCTTTGCTAACACCTTCGCCTCTGCATTTATAAGTGGGATCGGCCGATAGGAAGAGCAACAATCAACCAGTTTGCCATCCTTGTGGATACCCACGATCATCGTCTCTCTCTGATTGGGCGGTAGCGTCCCTACCTGGCGCGCCTCTAGGTACATCTGCAAAAGGGGCCCTGTGACAATGGTCGACTGTCTCTTGAAGATCTCAATCAGGAGCCCATTGGGGCCCTGCGCCTTCCCGGACTGCAGGGAGTTGAGCGCTGCCCCTATCTCCTCACCAGACAAAGCTGTCTCCAGGGCATCACTCTGAGACTTAGACAGAGTGTTAAGCGCAAAGTCACGCAAAAATTCCTCTCAGTCCTGCTCCGTCCTGGTACATACCGGGGTATAAACCTCTTCAAAGTGCGTTGCAAACGCCTCCACAATGTCTCTACTAGTGGTCACGGGTGAACCAGACTTATCCCGCACCACCGCCACCCAGGGGCGCTCTCTATTTCTGCGTTCCAACTAAGCTAGGAGCTTTAGGGCTTTGTCTCCAACATCATAAATTCGGTGTTGCCTGGCCAGGGCAAAGGCCCTGGCCTCGCCCTCTGCTAGGGCCCTAAGCTCTTTCTGCTTAAGTGCCAGAGCATGACGATTGTCTGGCGAAGACACAGCACCCTCCCGCTGTTCTAGCTTGGTGATCTCATCTTCTAGTCCCCTAATCTGTAAGGATTCCTCCTTCTTTTTTGCTCCAATCAGGGCCTGAGCTTGCCCCCTCAAGACGGTCTTGTACGCCTCCCAAAGTACAATATGTGATGCTACTGACCCCTGGTTTTCCTCAAAGTAGAGCTGGGAGCCCTCCCTAAGTTTGTCACTTATCTTATCATCTTGCAGATGCCACGGGTCTATCTGAGGGAACACCGCCCTGTTAACGACTGGCCCCCTCAAATTCGCAACCACCGGGGAATGGTCAGAGAGACCCCTCGCCATGATTTGAGGGTCCAAAAAGTATCCCAATTGATCAGTATCTGTCAGAAGGGGATCCAGTCTACAAAAGGACCCGTGTCTGGCTGAGTAGAACGTGTATTGTCTCGAGGGGGGATAATGTGCCCGACACAAGTTGCTGAGGCCAGAAGACTCCAGGAATCCCTGCAATACCCGCTGCCCCCGGTATCCATGCCTCCCACCCGATCTATTGCAGCGGCCAGTACCGCGTTCATGTCCCCACCCACTAGGAGTGTCCCCAGAGGAAGATCAGTCAAAAAGGAGCTCAATCGTGTGTAAGTCATTGAGTGTAGGCCCGGTGGAACATAACAGGAGCAAAAAACAACCGTCCGTCCCACCCACCCGCTCGCTACCGCCACCATTCAACCCAAGTAATATGTCCACGTCCCAGTGAGCACAATAGGAAAGGTCTTACGCATTAGAAAGCCCACTCCCCTGGAGCCAGACATGAAGTCCGAATGAGCAGCCATTTTGTACCCAAAGCAGTCCAATGCCTGGCATCTGTTACCCCGCAAGTGTGTCTCCTGCAGGAGAACCACATCTGGAGAATGTCACTTTAGATGCTGCAGCACTGAAGTCCTTTTAATCTTGTTGTCCAGGCCATTGACATTCCACTTCCAAATCTTAACCTGTGTCTGGGAGCCCATCCTGCATTCGTGTCCAGCCAGCTCTACGACTGAAACCTGCTATCCTGTGGTGAACCACCCGCCATCTCTCCCTCCAAAGGACTGACCAAGTAATGAGCATAACAAATTTGTCCATAAGAAACAAACCTCCAGGGAACAGCATCATATATTTCACCCTGTTATCTCGAAGCGCCCTCTTTATACCATCAAAGGAGCACCGCTGGTGCTGTACCAAGAGTGTAAAGTCCGGAAAAAAACAGATGATGACATTGTCCCGGTGGAGATCCCCATGAACTCGTGCCACCTGCAAGATGGCGTCCCTATCCCTATACTTAAGGATGTGGGCAATGATCGTGCGTGGGGTGCTCCTGGCTTTGGCTTACCACCCAAGACTCTGTGCGCCCGCTCAACAGAAAAGAAGTTCGAGAGGTGCTTCGGCTTCAAGTGACTCAAAATTAGGTCTTCCACAAAGAAGTCAGTCGAGGGCCCTTCCATTCCCTCCGGTACTCCCACTATGCGAATGTTATTTCGCCTAGTACGGCCTTCCTGGTCCTCCAGGCTGGCTATTGCCTTGTCACAACCAGATACAGCTCATTTACAGAGTTTAAGGTTTCAAATGCACGCATGCTTAATTAATTGCAGATCCCTGACAAACCATGCAGGCGAAATTTGGCTTAATCTTGAAATTAACACTTGGGATGCCATGTTCTTAACCGAAACCTGGTTAAAAGAAAGTTCTAATCCTGACATAGGTCTGGCTATCCCTGACGGATATAGGATAGTAACAGCGAATCGTGCTGGAAACAGGCGGGGGAGGGCTAGCAGTGATTCTCAGAAAGGATTGGGACATTTCATCAAAAAAAATTCCAGGGTCCATAGAGGCAATGTCCTTCTGTATCAGATTCTCTCCCACTTCCTCTTATGCGAGCCTGTTGGTTTATAGACCCCCTGATTCCCTACCCTCTCACTGGCCAGAGCTGTTTGATACAATTGCAGACCTTTCCCTAAAATATTCTAATTTCTTAGTTCCTGGGGACTTTAATGTCCATATGGATAAGGATAATTGCCCCTTGGACTCTTACTGGACTTAATCTTGTACAAAGGTTAACCGCATCCACTCACAGGCCATACGTTGGATTTAATTTTCTCCAACGACCACACCACGAAAGTGCTTGCTCCGTTACCAATGACCTGGACGGATCATTATTTAGTCCACTTCATTCTTACGAGTGTGATTAGCCCCAAACAGGCTAGCCGCGAGTCAGAAAAGAGATGAAACTGGAGAAAGGTTATACCAGAGTCCATGGGTTCAGAATTACATGATACGGCCCCATTTCTGTCAGGAGATCCTAATCAAGATGTGGATGTCTTTGATGATTGGATTACCTCAGCCCTCGATAAAGTAGCCCCCATTATAACCTTGAAATCGGCTAGGAAAAAAACATCAGCTCCATGGTTTTCGTTAGAACTTCGCCAGGAAAAGAGTTTATGCAAGCGACATTGAGCGTCTATGGCGGGAAGAATATGACCTGGAGGCCAACAACACATGTAGAACTGCATTAAGAAGATTCCACACTCTAAAACGTAACACCCTGAAGGTTTTTTTTGCACATCAAATAAAAACCTCAGACAACTCCTCAAGAGAAGTTTTTAAGATCGTGCAGGTATTTCTGAAGCCACAAGTGTTAAAGAGCACGATTGCTCCATCAGCTAGTATACGTGAAGATCTACCTATTTTTTTCCAGGATAAACTTCAAAAAATGTATTTATCTTTTCCTCAGATGGTCCCTGCAAACATCCCAGTTAAACTTCTTTCTACAAGTCAGCAAGTGGAAAAATGGTCGGAATTTCGGCCTTTTATCTTTGAAGCTTCAATGTTGGAACTTCATAAACTCAAGTCAGGCTCACCGGCTGATCCACCTAGTTTTTATAAACTTCTTGCTACCTGGTTTAACCCCTTCCTTAATTTTAGCTGGAATTCCTCTTTGGAAAAAGGAATGTATCCAATAAGGCGGAAAACAGCTTTTGTACAACCAATCTTGAAGAAAGAAGATGCAGGCCCAGCAGTTTTAAAGAACTTTAGACCTTTTTCACTCCTATCGGCACCGGCTAAGATACTCGAGAAAGAAGTTCAAAAACAACTGGCCAAATTCTTAGAGTCTCACAACCTTCTGGATGACTCTCAGTTGGGCTTTAGGTCAGGCTACAACACTGAGACGGCCCTGCTGGAAGTGGCAGAAACTAAAAGAGAAACAGTAGATCAGGGTAGCTGTGCACTGTTGGTGTTGCTAGACTTGTCCGCAGCATTCGACACGGTGGCATACCATATCCTCCTAGAAAGACTGGCGCACTTGGGAGTGGGGGGGGACAACCTTGCGCTGGTTCCTTTCCTTTTTGGAGGGAGGATCCCAAAAAGTATTTCTATGACCTCATGTCTCTTCGTCCAACCCCTTAGTTTGTGGAGTCCCACAGGGCTCAGCGTTGAGCCCGACTCTTTTTAATGTTTATATGGCTCCGCTAGCCCCAATCATTGAACAACTTGGGGTGAAGGTCATCTCACATGCTGATGACACCCAGCTGGTGTTCTCTTTTAGGGAACACTCAGAGGTGGCCTTCACAAATTTTAAGAGGTGTCTGCTGGCGGTGGCGACTTGGATGACGGACAGCTGCATGAAGCTAAATGCAGATAAAACAGAGGTCCGGTCGCATCGGCCAGGAATCTCGGGTTTAGGTTTGATTCCGACCTAACTGGCAAATCTCAAATAAGCCAGGTTTCTTCCACATTTTTCTGGAAGTTAAAGGCCTTGAGAAAATTCTTACATCTTCTTCCGATGGAAAGCAGAAAATCAATGGTCCACGCATTAGTCATTTCGCAGCTAGACTATGTAAAAAGCTGGTGCATGTGCCTGCCAGACTATCTAATCAGAAAACTGCAGACCATACAAAACGTGGCTGCAAGACTACTTAGGAATGTGCCACTCTGTCACCATATATCACCACATCTTAGAAGCCTACATTGGCTGCCGGTTAAAAGGCGAATTGAGTTTAAGGCGCTGACTGTGGCATACCGAGAAATCAGAGGCTTTGGTCCACAGTACCTCAAGCCAAGACTTCGGTTATACCATCAAACGAGGGTCCTGCGATCTAACCACCAGGAGCTGTTGGTTACTCCACGCTTCAGGAAAGCTAGGATTGGTGGACGGGCTTTTACTGTCAGAACAGCTTTGCTCTGGAACTCTATGCCAGAACACCTCCGAAGGCAAAATCTGAACGTCTGTTCAGGAAGGCACTGAAAACATGGCTATTTGACCTGCCTTAACAAACGATCTACTTCATTTGGTCAGGCTGCTGCCACCGCTGTTAGCGCCGGGACACCGCCGTTGGAGGTAGCCGTGTGCTCTATAAGCTGCACTAATAATTCACGTCGGCCTGGTTCTTGGTGAGCACGGCCACCTGTTCCTCCTATCACTCCGTTTTCGCCTGTAGCCCGCCTATGCTGGTTTCCGCCGCTGCAACTTTTTGAGACATTTTGCGGAAGTCCGCCCGCAGGAGGTTCACCTCATCTGTCACTGAATCGAGTTTCGGCTCCATGGTGCCCCGAAAGCCATTAATGGCCCTCATTTTGTCCTTCAGAGAGGTGTCCGGGCCCCCTTCATCCTGGTCTCTGTCATGGCCGCCACTTGCCGCATCCCGATCTCGGGTCATCGCCACTGTATACTTCTCTATCTGATTGGATTGGCCTGGTACTCTATTCCGACTCATTCTGGGCCCGGCTAGCCGGAGGCACCAGGACCCCAACCGGCCAGGAAGCCCCTCCTGAAGCAGCAGACTCTAACTCTGTGACCACCCGCACTAGGTGGAATGCGCGAGCCTTCAATTCACTGGCCCCTTGCCCCCGCGGGATCGCTGCAGGCGGCACTCCAGCCCAAAAAGCTTTCCTGCTTCACAGTGGCACCTCAACCAGGCCGGGCAAAGCCGTGCCTGATGCTCAAGCGGGGGTCGTCGATAGGGTACAGGCCCCAGGCTCCAAGGCACCACCACTGCGTCCAAAGGGCCGTGGTCTGGCTGAAAAGGTCCCAGTCTAAGCACCAGCGCGGGCCCCTCCCGCTGCTAGGCGTCCACTCAGTCCCGGCATCCAGCAGACACTCCGACACTCACGCCTACTAGTTCGACGCTGTGAAGGTGGTCCCCAGCGCGGCCACCGCCTTTCACCGCAGCACTCCTTATTGTAGTAGTGCAACACCCCCGCTCTCACCAGGGCAACAATGTCAGGGGTTACAGCACTGGCGGCAGACCTCTTGTACTGCTGAAACACCTCCGCTCCACTCACGTAGGCTGCCTCCACACTCCTGTTGCAGCGCCGCCGGGAGCTTTCCGAGCCCCATCCCCACGGCAGTCGTCACTCGCTGCCAAGCTCCCCTCTGTGATGTCCCAGGGACTATGCCCCCACAGAAGCAGCAGCACCGGGGTCCCCTTCCTCTGAAGATGGGTCACCCGTCCACGAGGCCGGACATATCACTCGATCCCCGGAGAGCCGCCGCTCAGCACAGCCGGGCAGCTGCCATCTTGGGGTGATCTCGGCCGATCGCCGTCAGTCCGCTAAGGTCGTCCTGGGACACCTGAGGCCTCTGCAAAGCACTGTCGCTGACCGCCTGACCGCTCCCACAACCTCAGGCGTCCACTGCGGTCTCACAGGTGCACAGATAGTAACGGATGTCAGGGGAAGATTTAGGTCGCTAGCGCAACTCCAGGACTATGCCGCCATCTTTCTCGGCTGCTAGCCACGCCCCGTTTGTCATTAATTCTTGAAGGTGAGATCAAAGCATGTGACAGGCCTCAAAACTGAGTTTTTGTTTGTGCTTTGTTATTAAACTGCCAAAAATCAAATGCTGACTGTCTGTCACCATACATACCAATACTCTCAATTCAGCCAGAATGCTTCTACTTCAATAAAAGTCAGTGGGGAAAACACTTTCTCTCAACTTTGTTTTTTAAAAGCTTGCCTGCTCTAAATGTTAAAAGAAATGCAAAAAGAACAATTGATGGACAGAATGCAGAACAATGTCATACATTCACCCCAGTTCAGAGATATGGGCCTAAATCCATCGTTTTTTTGCTCACCGTGCCATTCCAGTTTGGACCCAGCCATATGCAAATCAGTCTTCACCATGTGCCTCGTGGGAACAGTCCAACCTGAACTGCCAAGCCAGGTCATCCCTGGACTGCTCGAAAATGTTGGCATGTATGAATAAGCCTTGCCTAGTGTAATATTTCAATGCCTGGAAGTGGAGCTAGTTGGCACAGTTCACATGGAAAAGTAAGAAAGTAGGCAACTCTTGTAAGACACAATTAGTCATGCAGTTTGAACTTACTACTTTTGGCATTCACAGAATGAACTTACTACTTTTGGTATTCACAGAAGTTAGGATGTTGTCTTAAGTCTGTCTTAAGACAAACTTAAGACAGACTTAAAATAGACTTAAGACAAAATCCTAACTTCTGTGAATGCCAAAAGTAGTAAGTGCATTCTGTGAATGCCAAAAGTAGTAAGTGCATTCTGTGAATGCCAAAAGTAGTAAGTGCATTCTGTGAATACCAAAAGTAGTAAGTGCATTCTGTGAATACCAAAATAGTAGTAAGTTTAGGATTGAGTCTTAAGTTCATTCTGTGAATCTGGCCCCCGGAGTTGTTTGGGGTGAACAAAGCAAACACAAAGAGATGATGGACGGAGCACTGAAACTTTTTCTGATACTCACCCCCAGTCACAGATCTGGGTTGAATCCATCATCATTCTTTAGTGGGGGCCCAACACATTCTGTTAGGAGGTATCCAGTCTGAGATGAAGGACAGACAATGATACACATGAGGAGACATGTACTCAATGAGTGACACGTACAGCGTAAGTAGATCTCGCTAAGTCCATACCTGTGTCTGATAACACCCTGACGTAAGACAGTACAGTGTGACCTCATTTGCAGTGTGTCCCTCACACTCCTTTCTTCTTACCCTCACAGAATCACATTCCATTTCTGAAGACTTACATCTACCTGCACATGGCGCCCAAGAACACTTCCGGGAGAATCACGTCCATTGTCCGCTGTGGGATATGTACGTTATTATTGCAACAAATTCATTTTTTATGTTTTTACCTAGATAGAAATCTACAAGTTGTGACAGGACAAGCACATACATTAACCTGTTCTAGGGTAATAAAAGGAAGTTACAATATATTTCTTCTAAGAGAATGTTAAGATGTACAGATCTCAGTTGTGCATGAGATTCCCCTCCTCTCTAAGCACCTCTAAGAAGACCAAGACCAGCTATGGCCTTCTTTTCCCTCTACTGGGTAATTAAGAGTTAAAGCGGTGTCCTATACTGCCATCCACTGGTTAGAAGGGAGAAATACAGGTATGTACTTCTCTGCAATCTTCCTTCTGCCCTGCCCTCTGTTGGAAAGAAATTAGAACTGCAGCTATGTCCTGCTTTGTCATGCCAGATGAAGAAAGTGAAATCCTAGGCACTTGGGTAGGTTCAGGGGCTATAGATGTGAACTGATTCCCCCGCTCACTTTTCCACCTCTTATCCCTAATGACAGCCCTTATCTTCCCTCTACAGCACTAGAGATAGGACCCGTAAATGTGGAGACACTAACAGCCATCGCCTTTAAGAACATGGGGAATCTGGTGAAGTGCTGCCTGGACTTCACCGACAAGGTCAACCAAGGTAAGGAGGTAAAGGTCGCTTTTGGCCTGTCATTCGCCAGGCCCTGTGGGATCTGGAACTTCATGGCTATAACAAGACCAATATAGAATTTGATTGCAGAACTGTAATTTTTTGTTTCGTTTTTTTAAACATATTTTATTGACATTTTGTTGACAACGTGCAAAACGCAATACAGGCCATTGTCTTAATTCTGCAAATCAATTCCAAAACTGTTATGTTGCTCCACTGTAAAACTGCTCAATAATCGTACCAGTATTCCAGTTCAACAGTAGGGGCCCGATTCACAGAATGAACTTAAGACACAATCCTAAATTTACTACTATTTTGGTATTCACAGAATGAACTTACTACTTTTGGTATTCACAGAAGTTAGGATTTTGTCCTAAGTTTGTCTTAAGAGAGACTTAAGACAGACTTAAGACAGACTTAAGGCAAAATCCTAACTTCTGTGAATACCAAAAGTAGTAAGTGCATTCTGTGAATACCAAAATAGTAGTAAGTTTAGGATTGAATCTTAAGTTCATTCTGTGAATCGGCCCCTGGGACTCTATCTATTCGTGCCCTTCACTCCGCACTCTAGATATGACTAACCTGCTTACTAATCTTCTTCCAACCTCATCTAACACCCCCCCCCCTGCCCCCGCCACTGGTGTGTAATACATGAAGTTCATACTAAATACTCACCCCATGATCCAGCTGCAATGCAAGCGCACCGATGACATCCATCTACATAGTCGCCCAAGATATCAACGCTCCCCATTCATTCTTCATCCGTAAACTGATCAGTCAGCGATTGTACCATCATCTCCCAAGCCGTTGCTGTCTCCAAACCTTTCTCATTGTTCGAGCTTGGTGCCTGTTGGAATTTAATAACACTCACTACTGGCCCATTTCCTTAGCTCTGCCTTCCATCTCTTACTGTTGAGACCCTCCTTCGACTTCCAGTGCATTGTTATATCGCAAAACTGTAATATATACCTTATCGATTTGGTAGTTGGAAGGGACGCCCAATACAAGCCCCTTTCAAACACAAAATCACAAATGGAAATTACAATTAGGTCGCAAGTTACTGAATCACATTTTGCTTTTTGTAAAAGCATTTTAAACAGTCGCAAAAGGGAAGATTTCGAATTGCACTGCTTGCAATTACAAAAAAACTTTGTATATCTGGCCCTAAGTTGGTTCTCTGCATCCAATTCAATGTGTGGCCTCTTTCTGCAGGGTTGCTAACAGTCCAACCAAGGGACCATATTGGTTTGTGAAATGTGTGTTTTATCTTGTGTACACATTACATTGGGGAGTGGCATATTCATCAAGCAGTAGCAATTATCTCACGACTGAAAACAAAATGGCGCATAGTAATTTTGGCTCAAACCATAATACGTCATCCACTTTGATGGCTGGTTTATTATCAAAGGTAAATACGCGTCAGTGTGCATGCCAACAGCACCATTGGCGGTGTTGCCAAGCCTGTTAGTAAGTGGCATTGTCAGACATTTGATTGGGGAGGGCCACAGGTGATTATTCAAGAGCGCTTTCAAAACCCGCCTGGCCCAGAGGTGAGGTGACGTCAGCAGTGCTCCTGCCGCACAGTGCGCCTTTAAAGGGACAGGCTCTCTTCAGCCACAGGGACAGAAACAGGCTCTAACTCTAACAGGTCAACCAATAGAGGTGGGGCTAACACTTCAACCAATGGGGCGGGGATATCCTTACCGCCAATACAGAAAAATCAAGTGTTACATTGTGCATTTTATATCAATGGGTGGAACCCAATGCGATTACAAGAAACATGTTTTAGTGGATTTGGCAATTTTTACAGGCTGCTGACACAATCCCTTTAGGGAATTGAATGATGTGACAGCCTAAAAATCAGCCCCTACAGACTTCACAAAAAAACAATGAGTTTTTAACATAGTTATTTCAATAAAACAGCTCTTTTTGCCAATTCTCCTGAAAATTAATTCTGTTCAAAGACAACGAGCTCATGAATTATTTTGATTTCCATCTCTAGAAAAGGTCTTCTGCTGTCAGGGCGTTGCACTATATCTTGTTTGAGGCCGCACATCTTCACATGTCCAGCGGCATAAGAAACTTGAAGGGGTCCCCCTGAAACGTATAGGGGGGCTCAGGGTTGGATTGGGATTAAAAATCGGCCCGGGCACGCATAAAAATCGGCCCACATTTGCTAATGCCTTCCCTCAAATCACTGCTTTCAGAGTACTTTTACATAAAAAAACAAGCATTTACAATGCAATGGTTTTGCCTTTGTTAAAGTTAGAGCTATTGGCATTGCTCTTGACATTATTTTAATTTATGTTTTTTTAAACATAAATAAAAGGCATTGTCATTTACAATGCCACTAGCTTTATCTCGCAAATGACACACACAAACACCCACAGAGAGCCCCCCCCAAACACACACAGAGCCCCCCCCACACACACGCACCCACACAGAGCCCCCACACACACAGCCAAACATCGCATTATATTACACTATATTTTCCTTTTGGATCCGAAATAAAACTAAAACAAGAAACTAAAACGACACGTGTGAATGCTCAGGAAAGCACTAAATCCTCAAACTGCTTTGACATTCTCCTGGCACGTGAACCCACCGAGCTCATACGTGGACGCCCACAGGAGAAACTCACTTACACAAGAGCTTCCCTGAGTGGAATTCAAACAAGTATTTCTTTCACCTGAGGTTTAAACAGAGGGTTGTAGCCAGTGTGCCCAATCAGCACTCATGACTCCATCTCGCCTTTTAGACATAATCTCAACCTGTTCTGAAGTTAACTTAACCAATTGTCGCTTGTTCCAGTAATCCTCAGATCCCAACGGCTTACTGGCTTCAGTCACAGGAAACAAATTAACTGCACACAAAGCGCACGTGGAGAACATTTCAAAGTAAACACTGCACTATGCCAACATGACAAGCATAGATTCAAAGATAAATATAGCGCTCTACAATAATACCATGAGGGCATGCAAAGGATAAGGCCATGAACACAAACAGCGCTTTGGGGCCCAGCAGACCAGGTTGATCTGAGAGAACAGTTCCCAACTCTTTCAGGGCAGATCTCAGAAACCTGCGCCTTTCTCGGTGTGTAACCCCTGCATGGGACAAAGCTGCTTCCTTGCACTCCCTGATGTCGCTGACTCGCTTGTTGTAGCCTTTGAGGTTTGCAAACAGATCTTCTGCTGCTTTGTGTATGTGAAACACTTCATCTCTGAAGAGGGAGAGGCAGGAAGTACTTTGAAGTGCAAGCTTCCAGAGATTCAAAGCGGTGGGCTCACCGTTCAGGGCTCCATGGCACAGAATAAAGCCCAAAATAATCAATTTCTCCATGGTGTCCAGGGAGAGGTACTCGCAGGGCATGGAGTCGGACAGGGCATGGTTGAACATGGTACTGGGGGCGCTGATCAGACTGAGCAGCTGGGCGTTCCTCCACTGTTCTGCACCTTCAAATGCTCCCTCAATGGGAACAGAAAAGGGAAAAGGGACACTTTCCCCCCAAGTCTTCACAAATCTTAAAATCGTGATAAAAATAATAATCATTTCTTCAACGGGCTCCGGAGTATGAAGCGAAAATTCACGAATATGAAATGCCGCAGTCTCCGCCACATTGATGTTTTCATAAACTAATAACAAAATGCTCGTTTAACAGCCCTTCAGTACATCACGTTTTATGAATAATTTCTGCTGAAAGCGAACCACTAAACTGTACAATTGTAGTTCAATATGTGTTCTTATATTAGCACCTCATCAAAACAAATAATTTACAGCGATCCCAGTTAAATATTGTTTAAGCGCTATACACCTCTCGGCTCTCAAAAGCACGTATGTGTCCCGTCCACCGTTCAAAACTCGCTATATTTTGAGCACTAGACCACTGTTCTCTCTTCGGAATTGGCAACTGTCCCTTTTCCTGGAACCTGAAGATTCTCTAGTCCCAGACTCGCTGGATCTCTTCACCGCCGAGTACAAGGCCCGTCGTAAAGCACGGCACTGCACTCACGAACAGGAAACTGAGCCCAGTACATCGAGGAGAGACTTCTGAGGGGAGCGAGCCGACCCCCGAACAAGACACCCGCAACAAACAGAAAAGACCGAACCCACCTCTGAACTATCTCTTGATATGTGACGAATAAAAATCCAATTACTCAAAGCCGTTAAATAACATATCTCTTACAGCCCTACAGCCTTTACCGGGGCAAGGAAAATATATATTTATGTACATAGACCATCCTTGTAGCACTTGATTTTCCGAAAGTTAGAGACTTAAGACACTTTAAATAGCTGCCGAACTGGGCGTATATTCACATTACTTTACTCTGATAAACGGAAGGAAAAACAAACAACATAAATATATACATATATCCAAGCAATGCATACGGAAATATCAAAAACGTGAAAACGGCCTACTACCATGAAAAGACAAGGATGGCAAGTATTTGGCAGTTCGGGGGAGCGAGCAGGGCAGTCCGGGCGTCCTCGCTAGTGCTCCTTGCTGCCCTTCTCCTTGTTCATCTTCTTCATCTTCATGCGCCGGTTCTGGAACCAGATCTTGACCTGACGCTCCGTCTGGTTCAGGATGCGGGCCACCTCGTAGCGCCGGTCCCGGTACATGTTGAACAGGAACTCCTTCTCCAGCTCCAGGGTCTGGTACTTGGTGTAGGGGCACCGTTTTTTGCGAGTCGAGCGCGCGTGGATCCAGTTCGCTGCCGGGTTATCTGGGAAGCAAAAGAGTGGGGGATGGGAGTGAAAGATTAATAAACTTATGTGCACTGTGGGTACCCTCAGCATTCGCGGCTTTTCAGGAATTATCGTAAAGGGGGGTGGTGGTGCGGGCGGCTTGTTTGCTGCTCCGCGGACGCCTCGCGGCAGAAGGCGCTTCTGTCAGTCATATAACTGTTTATAGCAGCCCGGTGCTGCGGGCTCTATGGTAGGCGTCTAGACGGCTTTATAGGTTAGTAAAACTCTCTGTTTTGCCCACTCTTGAGGCGCGCAGTTTCCGCAGTAAATCAGGAAGTTATTCCCACTCTTCCCCCTGCCTTCTCGGGCACTTACTTGAGTCAAGTTGCTGCGGCGGCTGCTTCTCCTCCTTGAGCGGGGCGCCGCTGCCGGCGCTACCCGGCTCCGGGCCGGCTGCTGGGGGACTCCTCGGCCGTCGGGGGCTGCTCGTCGTCCAGGGCCGGGCAGGGGAACTCGGCCAGGGCCAGCCCCGGCTTGGGCTCGAAGGATGAGCACTCGCTCTTCTTGGCGGGTATGCTTTCGGGCTTGACGCCCGCGTACGGGTGGTGGAAGGCAGGGAAGGCTGCGGCGGAGGAGGTGGAGAGCGGTTCCAGCCAGGGTCGCACCGCATAGCGCCCACCGCTGGGCGCTGGCTGGGCCATGTAGACCGCTGACGGCGGCAGTAGGTGGCTGTGAGTGCACCGCAGACCAGGCAGCCGGGAAGACTGCGGACTTGGGTGCAAAACTGCAGGCGGAGAAGTCGGACGCCTCGGTGCCACCCGGGGCCCTGGAGGCTGCGCCATGCCCCACCTGGACGCAGCGGGCCCCGTAGACCTCCTCGCTTTCGTGCCCCATCAGGGAGTCCACGTAATAGTTAGTTATAGTGCCACTGGACGACATTTTAGGCTCCCCTCGCTGGCGCTCTTCTTCTCCGGCACTTCCGCTTGTCCCGCCCCCGGCCTGCCTGACTTCCGGGCCGCGGCCAATCGCAGCGCGGCCCTGGGGTCGGGAGGCCGGACAGCGCCTCCTAATCTCCGGCGGCGGTGTAAACACGGGGCAATGCCGGGTGGGCACCGGCTTCAATTAAAATATAAAGTGGCACTCGCTCAAAGGCGGCAATGTCCCTGGCAGGGTGGGCACCTTCCAGGGGGCTCCAAAAAATCGGCAAGGGACGGGTGCCGTCAATGCCGGAACAGATTCGGGGGCGTTCCCGGCTTTTGGCTGACGTCGGGTGACGTCGGCAAAAGCCAAAGAATCTCGGGAACGCCCCCGAATCTGGTCCGGCCTTGACGGACAGGCCCCTCGTCCAATGGCTAGCCTCCATTTATGGAGCTAGCCAATCGGAGGAGGGGGCGTATCCCGACTCACACACACAACTCAAGAGGTTTTTTGGCACATGCGCAAAGCGCATGGCCAGTCAAAACCTAAAAAGGGGGGGGGGCGGTAAAAAAAATGCATGCATCAGTTTACACTAGTGAAACACACCTTAAAAAAGTGAGGCCACTTCTGCTCAGGCCCCCTGCCCTGCTCTGTATGCCTACATTAATGGGAGGCCCAGCAATAGAAAAGGGGTGACACCTCTACATGTTGCTGCTATACGTGTGGTAATGAGCACCCATCTCCCTCCAGGAAGGCCACTCAGACACCCACTGGGCCGCTGGCGGTATAGTCAAACAACAGAGACGCTGCCCAAATTGGCCCCCAAGCTGCTCAAAAGCAGCCCTCAGCTGGAAGTCGGACCACGGCCCCTCGGGCATTGCCCGAATGCCCCCGTTACCAGTCTGACGCTGGGGGGGCAACCCTCTGGATTCACTCAGGAGCTCACAGGCAGGGCCCTGTTCTGAGTGGGTCCCCTTTAGCTCGGGACCCCTACACGGCTGGGGCAGTGGGGGTCTTTGTTACGCCCCTGTCCATGTCTCAGAATATTGAGTTTAGTGGGAGACAGCACCTGCTTGAGGGATGAGTGACTTACAAGTCTCAGGTTCGATTCCTAGTGCCTCTTCCATTCCTCCTCTGATTGAATACGTGAGTACCAATCAAATGACAGACAGTGGTGGGCGTAACTTGTGTAATTAAGCTTAGCGTAACCATGCTGAATTATCTAAGAATTCTGAAAGATGACGCATAATTACGCAAAAAGAGTAATTCTGCCCTGAGAGCTGTATCTTATCACAAGAATTACCCCTCGCACCCAAAATGGATTTGAGGATGCATTTTGCGCTACGAAATAGTGCCAAATGTGCTCTTGAGGTAGGATTTCTCCCAAATTACTGCCCGCATTTAGTGCTAAATACAGAAGAACACAAATTGCGATCATATTGCTCTTGCTTATTAACGTAATGGCACGTCAAAGAGTTATTACTGCGATTACTCTGGCATAATTGAAATGCCACCCGGACCTATTGACAACATCACCACCTGTCAATTGCTCTGCCAGAAATGTGTGCTATTCAAAATCAAAATAAAATAGTTCTTGTTAACATTCCATATTAAACAGTTTTCATCTCAGATGACTGAGCTACCTCCATGCAGGAAGCCACTAGCACAGAAGAACTGCAAGACACAGGTAGGTACCTTGCAATACCTTTGCGATGAATGATGTGTGTTGGACTTGGCCCTTTTGGCAGGTTCACCCCTGAACTTTTTGCCTTTTAATATGACAAATGGTAGTTCCTGATGTGTGGGGAGTTCAGGGTCGAGTTTGGTATGTGCGAACTCATGAGGTTAAATGCTAAGCGATGGTGTGTGCAGACTTATTGTGTCCAGTGTAGAAGTGCCACTTTTAGAATTTGGCATTTCTGTGTGCTGTGAGATGTGAATTGCCTGTCTGGCTTGTGAGTGACAGGGCTGGCTGGTGTGCTTGGCTCGAGGAGCCAGGGTGAGTCTGCCCGGTGGTGAATAGGGAGATCAGCATGTAGCTGGGAGGGAGGAGTTGCACCTGGGACCTGAATAGGGCTGGGCCTTCCCTCCACAATGCTGGCTCCCCCCCCCCTCCTGTGGTGCGCCTGATGTCCCTGGCCTGTCCTGTGAATAGAGAGGGGAGATGAGCAAAACAAAGTGCTCCAGAACCAGTTGCATCTGGTTGTCCCCTTGCCCTACAATTGTAGACAAAGGATTTCGCTGTATAAATAAGGGGCTGTGACCCCATGCAGATGTTCTTTCTTGCTACTTGAAACAACCAGGGGTGTGCTGCTGCTGGGGCCCAGGGGAAGGCTTGCCTCCCTGGGCCCTGTCCTGCCCCTAGATACCTGGAGGACTTTCTCTTTGCTGAGGAGCTGGTTGCGCCATTCCTTTGCTCCAAGACTTTTGCAGCCTTTTTTACACTCTGGGATCGCTTTATTTTTTAGCTCTCCCCCAGGAAGGAGGAGCGCTTCTACTTGCCGCGGCCGCGCTGGGCTGCAGCTTGGGGGAAGGAATCTCGAGGTGGGGTTCCCCCTCCCTACCGAGGTTGATGCTGTGGGTGCCCACCCCGCATTGAGCGTTGTCTCGCGGGTACCCACCCCGCTTATGGTGCTATCTTTGAGGCGGGTGCCCACCCCGCTGCGTATTTATGATTTCGAGGGTGCCTACCCCTCATTTTAATGCAGCCGAAATTGCCACTGTATTCCCACTGCGGCTGCCCCGGAAGTCAGGCAAGTCTGCCTGTGACGGGGCGGGGCCACGGCAGGACGGGAAAAGGAAGGTGGCAGCCTGGAGCCTCGCTGGCTCCGGAGTCCGTGCTGAAGTCCCAGTCCAGAGATGAGGGGCCGGGTGAAGCCTGGCGCATTGTGAAGGTGGGGCTCTCGTAAGGAGAGAGAACCCCGCAAGCGCCGCCGCCTACGTCCTGTGGAGGGGGGCGCGAGGCACATTGCCGGTGCCTGCCCCCCTGCGTATCGAGAGAAGAGGAGTCCCCTGCTCCAGAGCCCGTGAGTAAGGGCTGGGCACGGGACATAGTGGCATCCCGCTCCCCGAGGTAGCTGATCCTGTTGGCGGTGCCAGTGCGAGGCACCGCGTCAGAGCGGCCCCGTCTGTCAGTGGCCGCTCCAACGATCGGGCAATTATTTGTTAAAGGGCCAGAGTGGCCCAGGGGCAGTTTCAGGCCCCACAGTTATTTCCTGAGACCGAGGGCTCCCCCGTTGGGGCATATTTGATTTCTAGAGCCTAAGGGGCTCCCACAATTGTTTACTGGTGTACCCGGGCCCTGAGGGGCCCACGCTCTATTGCCCAAGGGCAAGTTCCTGTCCTTAAGGGGCCTCATAATTTATGGAGCCAGTGTGCTTCCTGGGGCCTAGGGGATTTCAGAGCCTAGAGGGCTCCAATGTGCGCATTATTTGTTCTAGAGCCTAGAGGGCTCCAACGTTCAGTGCAGTTTATTTCAAGGGCCAGTGAGGGCCCATGCCGCCGGGTAACTTTCACAGCTGCCCAGCAAGTAGTGGGCAGCTGCACCGTTTAGGCGCAATTCTGGAGAGAGTCCCTGAGAAGGACAGAAGTGGTCCAGAGGTGCCAGGCCTTCCACAGCTGCACAGCACTTAGTGCCAGCTGCATCGTTTAGGCCTCCCAGTTATTATTCTCAGCTGCCCAGCAAGTAGTGGGCAGCTGCAACATTTAGGTTTTGAGCAGTGGCGCAACCTTGACTTTCGCGGCCTAGGCAGCAGCCCTGACTTTGGGACATAGGGCGTTTGAGCCCCGTTTTTAGATGGCCAGTTGGCCAGGGGAACTACTACATTTACAGGGCGCCAGGCCCTAATGTGATTTATGTGCTAATGCTTTTGGTGCTGGGAAATGTATTGTGAATAGTATGTTTTACGCACCCTATTTGATACCTCTAAATGTGGTTTATGATTATGAGGTTGTTTTACCTACTTTAGGTTTGTGTTAGGGAGATTGTACTTCCCTGTGTGATTTACGCCCCATGTGTAATTTTTACTTAGGTGGTTAGGGTCTAATGTATTTAGACTTCTGGGATACTGTGCGTAATGTTGGTTATGTTACAGACCGTTGCAAAGTACAGTGATTACTGGTTGTACGTTCTATGAACTATTTTACTTGTGCGTCTTAGGATCTATTTTACTTTTACCTAGTTCACTTTGTGATGGTTCTGACAGTGGCCCATGTGGCCCTGTCAGGTGTACATAATCCCTTGTAAATATTGCCCCGTGCCAGTTGGCACAGTGTACATTATGTGTTTACTATTCTAATGTGTTTTGAGAATACAAAGGCTATTTTTGATATAACCTTGTGTGGAGTTCCTTTTGTGGGGGCCTGGGATGTTGTTGCTGGTGGGTGCGTGCGCAAATGCTTAACACATTGCCTCCAGTATAAGCCTTACTGCTCGTGCCATGCTACCAAGGGGGTGAGCAGGGGTTATCTTTGGAGTGTAACTCCCTAGCCCTAACTAGAGCGGTGGTCTCTGCCTGGCTTTGGCGCAAGCCTCAGCCAACCAGAGATCCCATTTCTAACAGTGTTATAGCATGCCAAGGATACGTTTGCACTCCAGAACACGTGCCAGTGATCGACAACGCCCTCCAAAAATATCACTTCACAGAAACAGAAATCGTGCCTCTTAATAGAAGATATTACAATAACAGCAACAATGCTTTCAATTCTGTTCTGAAGCCCACAGCACAGTGCCAAGTGCACAGACATATACTTGTTGATTTCAAATCCTGCAGGGTAAGTGTGCATTATACAATGCAGCATTTCTTACAAATTTGTCCAAAATTCCTTCAAAACGTTTACCTGTATTGTACATATTTAATGTACTGAACTGATCATAGAGGCTTTTACTTTGAGCGGCAGGGGTATGCCCCTGGATAGTTATAAATTGTACGTTCGGGCTTCCATAGCTGAGCTTTCTCTCAGTCTACTCCGGGGTCAGCATACAACATATGAGCTATTCTTCGAGGCTCTCATTTATGAAAAGTCATGCATCGCTGTGAGAAAACATCTGCATGTGGTAGGTGCAAACACCATAATTGTAAATCTCTTTGACATTCTTCAATAGAGCCACATGGGCAGTCTCAGCGCCTAAACCAGGCCTTAAACTCATCCGGCTGCCATCCAGTTACTGGTGCTGTTCAAGATGTTCAGAAAGCTGGTGAGACAGAACATCTCATCAACTTTGGTGACTGCTGACAAAAGAAAGATGTGTGTGTGTGTTAGATTCAGCCACGCGGCCCAAGTAGTACTTCTTCAGAAGAGGCATAATAACCCCTTTCTTCCATCCATGATGACAGAGTCAGACGAAAACATGTTAAGGATGAAAGTAAAAGCAGGTGGACCCATCGCAGATAAAGATTTGAGAGTCCAGACTGGACATGAATCATCTGTGGACTTCACGGGGGGACACAGGGGGGAAACAGGGGAAATCAACTTGGAGGTGAGGGGGCAGTCACTGTGACACAGGACAGATGGGAGAGGCTAGAGACTGCCTGGAAAAAAGCCCTTAAGGAGTTGTAGGTCAGAGAAAAACAATGGGCCCGATTCACAGAATGAACTTAAACTCAATCCTAAACTTACTACTATTTTGGTATTCACAGAATGCACTTACTACCTTTGGTATTCACAGAATGAACTTACTACTTTTGGTATTCACAGAAGTTAGGATTTTGTCTTAAGTTTGTCTTAAGACAAAATCCTAACTTCTGTGAAAACCAAAAGTAGTAAGTTCATTCTGTGAATCCCAAAAGTAGTAAGTGCATTCTGTGAATACCAAAGTAGTAGTAAGTTTAGGATTGAGTCTTAAGTTCATTCTGTGAATCGGGCCCAATATGAAAAACAGATGTCAAAGTGCGATATGAGTTTGTGTGTACACACAAGTTGAGGATTGCTAAATACAGAATTGTATATATTTTTTACAGGCAAAGGTGGGTTGCAAATCTCCTTCCAGGGGGGTTGGTGGGGTGAGTAAAGTGCCTCACCACTTCCCAAAGAACAAAATTAAACACCTCCCGGCAAAATCCGAAACTCAAACAACACATTCCTCCAAAAGCCAAAATCAAATCAAGCCATCCCTCCAAACGCATAAATTAAGCATAAACAATAGCTAAACTGCATGCATTACACGTTTAATATAAATTAAATTGAATTGTACCTACCCACTGACTGCGCGTCCTCCTCTGTGTTCTTCTGAAGTATGTCTGTGGCACAAAGAGCTCCCCTAACCAATCAAGACGCTGCTTTTATGCGTTAACCAGCATGAGAGAAGCATCAGGATTGGATGTAGCAGGTTGGCTGAATGCTCCTTCAGGTCCTAGAGGCCTGTGCTTGCTCTCTATCCAGCTGTCTAAAACAGCTAGATTAAGAGCTTCAAATTGAGCATGTCACTCTGGCCAGAGCAAGGCAGCATGCCAAAATGACATGCGCACTTTAGAGTCAATCAATCAATCAGTGACACTTATAGAGCGCGCTACATACCCGTAGGGTCTCAAGGCGCTGGGGGGGGGGGGGGGGGGGGGTGCCGCTACTGCTCGAACAGCCAGGTCTTCAGCTTCTTCCTGAAGGAGAGGTGGTCTTGGGTCAGGCGCAGGTCGGTCGGGAGGGAGTTCCAGGTCTTGGCGGCCAGGTAGGAGAAGGACCTTCCTCCTGTAGTCGCTCTTCGGATGCGGGGGACGGCGGCGAGGGCGTGGTTGGCTGATCGGAGGTGGCGTTTGGGAGCGTAGAAGTTGATCCGGCTGTTGAGGTAGCTCGGGCCTTGGTCGTGTAGGGCTTTGTGTGCGTGGGTGAGGAGGCGGAAGGTGATTCTTTTGTTGACGGGGAGCCAGTGAAGGTCTCTCAGGTGTCCGGTGATGTGGCTGGTTCGTGGGATGTCGAGGATGAGTCTGGCTGAGGCGTTCTGGATCCTCTGGAGTCTCTTCTGGAGCTTGGCGGTGGTACCGGCGTAGAGGGCGTTGCCGTAGTCCAGCCGGCTGGTGACGAGGGCCTGGGTGACGGTCTTCCTGGTCTCGGTGGGGATCCACCGGAAGATCTTCCGTAGCATGCGTAGGATGTTGAAGCACGCCGAGGAGACGTTGTTGACTTGCCTGGTCATGGAGAGGGAGGAGTCCAGGATGAAGCCCAGGTTGCGTGCATGGTCTGTTGGTTTGGGTGCGGTGCCCAGGGCTGGAGGCCACCAGGAGTCGTCCCAGGCGGAGGGGGAAGAGCCCAGGATGAGGACCTCCGTCTTGTCAGAGTTCAGTTTCAGGCGGCTGGTCGTCATCCACTCGGCTACCTCTTTCATCCCTTCGTGCAGGTTGGCTCTGGCGGAGGCGGGGTCGTTGGTCAGGGAGAGGATCAGCTGGGTGTCGTCGGCGTAGGAGATAATGCTGAGGTTGTGTTTGCGTACGATGGCCGCGAGGGGGCTCATGTAGACGTTGAAGAGGGTGGGGCTCAGAGATGATCCTTGAGGGACGCCGCAGATGACTTCGGAGGCTTCTGATTTGTATGGTGGTAGGCGGACTCTCTGTGTCCTTCCGTCGAGGAAGGAGATGATCCATTCCAGCGCCTTGTCCTGGATTCCGATGTGAGCAGTGTCCAGTCAAGCCACTGCTCCAGTCCTCTATGCTGCCAATTAGCAGCAGAGCACCGGGCATCCATTTCTTCCGGCTCAGGGGGAGGCTGATGGCTGCGGCGCACATTTGTGAAAAATAAAATGGCAATAAAATTATTTTCACCGCCTCGGAAACACATCTGACCGGCCAATTACAATAGTTGGAAACCGTTCTGTCGTTCCGACTCGGTTCCCATCTGCATTCGATGAAACCGAGTCAGTCAGAGCCAAATCATACAGCTCTATGAACCGCGTTTCCAACCAACGCATTACGATGTCGTATTCGGACAGCTTTTTCAAATCGGTTTGTCCGACAAGGATTGACTTTTGAAATCCGACTTTGGGGGCCTGTAGCAGGCCCCCCTTCAACCGGAGACCTCCTGTTGCGGCCCGTGGGTATACCCATGGGTCCCCTCTTTTCAACCATACACAGTGTGGCAGGCACCAAGGGGTGCCCGTCACCGGGTGGGAGGTTTTCCACAACCACCCCTTTTTTCAATGAGAGCCTGTGTTGTCGGTCAGAACATAGGCTCCCATTGAAGGCAATGGGAGTCCGACAGAACGGTGTTCAGAAACATTATAATCGGTCGGTCGGACTCCCTGATTCTGATTCAGTCGGAAACCATTCCGAAACGGAGTCAGATGGGATGCACAGACATCATAACGAGGCCCTTAGTGTGGCTCGCAGCTGGTTGGGGGGCAATGCTCCCCCGCCCTCATGAAGAAAAGGAAGCTTCTTGTTTCTCTTCACCTGACCTCAACTCGATATTCCTAAACTACCTCAAGCCTTTCCACATGGTATTCCCTTTTCTGTGGGGTTTAACCCACACATTTACCAACTAAGGCCACAATATACATGCAACGCATTTTCCTTCATTGCACTGGGCGCGCTATTTAAAAGGTGCGCCCAGCGCAATGAATAAAAGTGCACTGTATTATGATGAATGCACTGCCCTCAGGACAGCTGCGAATTCGCGCCGCCCTGGGGGCAGAGCATTCCTGTGAAAAACACAGTGGCTGCTTTGAAGCTGCTCCGTGTTATCACAGTGCAGGTGGCAACACGCCTGCAATTTTAAAGGGGATTAGAGATCTCCTTACAGGTGGGTGCAGTCACTCACCGCACCCGCTTTCCCCTTTCCAGAGGGCTGCCAACAGGGGGTAGTGCACCATCTTTTTTAGTGGCGCACTTTCAATGCGCCCACTGACAGCTACTTTGCCTCTGCACCCGCGTCTGTAATACAGCGTAGATGCAAAGGGATTCGTCATTTGCCCCCATGCAAATGAGGAAACACCCCTTAAGGATAGCGCTTGCTTTATGTGTGCCAGCGGTATCAGGATTACAGAAGGAGCCGCACAAGAGTCTGCAGCCCCTTCTGTAATACCAAAGTGCCCCGGGGCTGCGTAAGGGGGGGCGCAAACAACCATTGCACCCCCAGTGCACCTTCTGTAATGAGGCCCCTGCAGTCCACGGTGGAAAAGGAAGTATAGTCGACTGTGGTACAAGTATGCAGGGGCTACTGTTCATCAGGGCTGAAGGAAGGGGTGGAGAATGTTGGCTGTCTTGTCTAAAGTTTGGGCAGGGGTCACAGACGGGGCCGTTGCTCATATTGATTTTATCTGCAGGATTTTCCAGCCTGTAAAAGTTGGGTTGTTGTTCTTGTACCCAGAAATTCTGGGTGAAGAAACACTGGATGTCTAATAATTGTGCGGAACTGAATTCCGCTCCTCACGTTTCCCAATGGTGGCCACGTCTTTAATGGACCCCCCAAAGAAAACAAAAACAAGATCTCATCTTCCTGTAAATGTCTTTAAGATTACCTTAGTGGGTGGAGTGAGGTATCAACTGGAAATCAGGTTCCCACTTTTTAAATTTTACAATAACAGTTTGCTTGCTTTCTTGATAAAAATAACAGTTTCGGGGAAGGTGGGGGGTTCTCTTGTTCTGTGAAGTGAGGGGCTAACAGTGGAGGAAAAAACAAACCTTCCCGCCAGGAAGAGTAAAATCTGAGAGAATTGTAAATGTGTGCAAATATTGGTCGATCAGTAAATCCCAAGTGTGTTTGGGAGCCAGCCAATGGCTTTCAATGATGGAGTCTTTTGAAGATTCATGGTTCACAGAATGAACTTAAGACTCAATCCTAAACTTACTACTATTTTGGTATTCACAGAATGCACTTACTACTTTTGGTATTCACAGAAGTTAGGATTTTGTCTTAAGTTTGTCTTAAAACAGACTTTAGACAGACTTAAGACAGACTTGAAATTTTTTTACCATATCTCGCCCGCACTCAGAGAGTTGAAATGGCTCCCAGTTGAATTAAGAGCCAGTTTCATAACTACCTGCCTCACACACAAAGCCCTCCACACAGGGAAACCTGCCTACCTTGCCTCTAAACTCACGAAAGCCGTTCAGACAAGGAGCTTCAGGAGCTCCAATACTCTACTCCTCATCCCGCCGAAAACCCGCAAAGAAAAAACTGCAGCCAGATGCTTTTCTGGAAATGCGCCCAAAATTTGGAACTCCATCCCAGTCCATATCAGGACGATCCCCTTCTTTCTAAAATTGAAAAGGCAACTCAAAGACCTCTTCCTCAAGAGCACTCTCCCAAATGGATAGATCGATACCCAAACTCACAATTGTGCACATCACTGCACTATGACACTTTATAACCAAGACCTCTACCTCACACCCAGCCCGACTCCTCCCCACCATCCCCCTGATCAGATGTTCCGCAGCTTGAGCAACTGTGTTCACTATTACGAGACTATGAAACTTTCCTTCTATTGTTATACAACGCATAAAGCCCTCTGCTGCACCCTGTGGTTTCACTGCTATAACATGTGTTTTCCTTTTTACAAAGTGTTGTAAAGCACACCGATACCTTTGGTTCTGGCTAGCGCTATATACAACTCCTTAATAAATAAATAAAATAAATGCTCTGACTGCAGGTACCACAATGCACCCCAGCCCACCCAGCCTGCGCCATCCCTGCCTACAGCTTGGCCTTTGATCACACAGTGGCTACGTTGCCGTGCCATCCGTCTGGGTTGTGTTTGGTCTGACCATAGCATCTTAAGGCCGTCAACCGTGAAGCGAGATTCCTGCTATAGAAATACCACAAACATACATACATGTACTGGGCTGTTGGAGTAGTGTGGGGACAATGCACCCTCCTTAAAAAGGAACGATTAGAGGGGTGCAGTGAAGCACTGCAAAGTCCTTTTAAGTTCTGGGCCTAGTAGTATTGTGGGGCCAGTGACTGCGCCTATGCTGTGGGCATTGTGTGCATAGAGTGGGCTGGGACATGCTGTTGGGCTGTGGGTGCAGGAGATGCTGCTCTAATGTACTGGACTGTGGGGAAGGGGTTCTGCTTTTATGTACTGGGTCGTAGGAGTGTCAGGTGCTGTATTTACTACTTTGATGAGCTGGGCTGTGGGGTGTTCTAATGCAGTACCTACTAGTTTTATGTGCTGTGCTTTAAGGTGTTGTGGGGCTGTACTTACTACTTTGATGTAATAGCTATGGGGCTGCTCTGGTGGCCCGGACCGGCGGCTTTTACTTGAATTCACAGGATGTCTTTAATATACATCTGAAGACCTGCTGGTGTGATCTACAGATGTGCTGGCTCAGATACAGCCCTTATGGCTCATATACTGCCCATATGCCTCACATACAGCCCTTATGCCTCATATACAGCCCTTATGCCTCATACACAGCCATTATGCCTCATATACTGACCTTATGCCTCAGACATAGTCCTTAGGCCTCAGACACAGCCCTTGTGCCTCAGAAAAAGCCTGTACACCTCATATACTGCCCTTATGCCTCGGACGCATCCCTTATGCCTCAGATACAGCCCTTATGCCACAGATACAGCATTTATGCCTCAGTTACAGCCCTTTTGCCTCATATACAGCCCTTGTGCCTCAGATAAACAGCCCTTATGCCTCATATACAGACATTATGCCTCAGAAACAGCCATTATTCCTCACATACAGGACCTAATGGTTCATATACAACCCTTATGATTCAGATACAGCCTTTATTCCTCAGACACAGCCCTCATGTCTCATTTATAGCCTGTATTCCTCATATGCAGCCCTTATGCCTCAGATACAGCCCTTATTCCTGACATACAGACCTTATGCCTCATGTACAGCCCTTATGCCTCATATACAGCCCTTATGTCTATTATACAGCCTTTATGCCTCACATACATCCCTTATGCCTCATATGCAGCCCTTTTGCCTCATACACAACCCTTATGCCTCTGATACAGCCCTTATGCCTCTTATACAGCCCTTATGCCTCATATATATAACCGGTTTGCCTCATATGCAGCCCTTATGCCTCTGATACAGCCCTTATGCCTGCAGATCATATCCTAGTTTATGTAAAATCCTCTCTCTTTCAATCCCCTCCTCTTTCCCTTATACTGTTTCTGTCCCAGAGACCCTCTCCTATTACCCATCCGTACTGCTTATTCCTGTCGCTCTCTGCCCTTCGCACCCTCGATCCACACTTTATCTTTCTGCCTCTCTAGTCTTCTCCCCGTCCCCTCATTCATGGCCCCTTTCACGTTTCCTCACTCTTGCCTCTCTTTTTTTTCGAGGCCCTCCTCCTTATTGCTCCTCTAATGTCATGCCCAGGGTCATGACCTCTGTCAAAGTCAAAGTCAAAAAGTACTTTATTCAGTTAAAAAGACAATAACCATAAAAGCGACAGAATAAGAATTCATTTACAGTGAATATTACAGCTATTTTTTATCTAAGGCGAATGAATCACAGTTTCTACTAAAAACAATTAAGAATCATCCAAACATATCGATTTTCGCAATTTAAAAACATGTTTAAAAAATCCAGATAATGATGCAACAATAAAAACAGTGTCCATTTTTTGTAATTCTAAGAATGCTGGCCGGTATCTATTTAAAGTCATATCTTTAAGTGCAGGGACAATACATTTTCTACGAGGCAAGGTATAAAATTTACAAAAAAATAAAACATGGATATCCGATTGCAGAGACAATTCATCCAATGGGCACATACACAGTTCTTCTGACCAAGAGTTCATTTCCGGGAATGTCACTGACCTAAAAAGTATGTTAAGTCTAAAACGTGTTAAAAAGAATCTCTCATGGTTCGACAAGGGGAGGCTTAAATATGGTTGTAATTTACCTCCAGCTAAAATCATCTAATGTGAGCAGACCGTCTTTTTCTTTATTTCTTCTGACAGTCTTTTTTCCCTTAAATATTCCATACACATTTTTTCAGTGTTTTTCTCGAAATGTGTGTCGTTGTCAGTGGATCCTCATAATATTGTAAACAATCAATTTCTGTCAGGAAGGTCTTAACATAGTTTAACCACTTAAAATCACTCACATGTTCAAGTTTTAACACATCCTGGAGTATGGCACGATTTACAACGCACTCGTTTACAGTCCATACCCTGTGCCACAGGAGTATGGGCTGTGTTCTAATTATATCAGAGATATATGGCTGCCCCAACTCCACATGGCAAATAATGGTTGCAATACTTTCGGGTATGGACAAAATGTGCCGCATAAACTTGTTTTCCACTAACTGTATCGATTTTATGTTGGAATATCCCCACAATCCTGATCCATACAGAGCCACGGATAGACATGTTGCATTATAAATAGTTAAAATCTCTATTATTGGTTTCTTTCCCAGTTTTTTTAAAACTCTTTAAGGCCATTATTGTCTTTGTCTCTTCTTTCAGGTGTCACTTTTCCAGCATTTGAAACTGAAGCATATCAGTTTTTCGGCCATCAGTATTACCCCATCGACTCCGACGGAGAGATCTCAGCCATGGTGCACCCCAAACTGGAGGTAAGCAAACCGTCCAATGCAGATACTGAACGCGTCTCCTTCTCTCATGGAACGTGTTACTTCAGCAGCACTCCCTAACTCCACCAGCAGGTGTCACTGTAAACACACTTCATGCTTTTCCTTCTCCCATGGAAAGTGTTACTTCAGCAGTCCTTGCCCTGACCAGTAGGGGTCCCCGTCAAGGAGGTCCTTGGTTCTCCTACCACCATGACAACTGTTACTTTACCAGCACTCCCTGACTCTACCTGCAGGTGTCACTGTAAACACACTGCCTGTTTCTCCTTCACCCATAGAATGGGTCACTTCATCAGCCTCTTTGTCTCTGCCAGCAGGTCACTGTATTTTCAGTCTTTCGTTCGCATTTGCCCTTGACAAGTGTTAATTCAGCAGCACTCCCTGACTCAGTCAGAAAGTGAGTCAGGGAGTGCTGCTGAATTAAAGTTTTTCCTTTTAACATGAAATGTGTTACTTCTTCAGTACTCCTTGTCTCTCCCAGCAGGTGTCGCTATAAGGGCAGTCCTTGATTCTCCTTAGTCCATGATAAGTGGCTTACTGCAGGAGCGCCTCCAGCCTCCACCAACATGTCACTGTAAACACATTACGTGTTTCTCCTTCCCATGGAATGTGTTACTTCATCAGCACTCCCTGCATTTGCCAGCAGATGGCACTATAAACACAGTCCTTGATTCTCCTTTCCACATGAAATGTGTTACTTCAGCAGCACTCTTTGCCTCTGCCAGCTGGGGGCTCTATAAGGTCAGTCCTTGATTTTCCTTAGTCCATGACAAGTGACTTACTGCAGGAACGCCTCAAGCTCCGCCTACATACGTCATTGAAAACACATTACATGTTTCTCTTTCTCTCATGGACTTTGTTGGTTCACCAGCACTCCATGTATCTGCCAGCAGGTGGCACTATAAACACAGTCCTTTGCTCTTCTTTGTCCATGACAACTTTTTTTATTTATTTTACTTTGAAAGTTTTATATTGCGCGAACATGACCACCGAGTGTATCAGAGTGCTTTACAGTTATACATCAAGAAGGGTACAAGTAAACAAAACAGAACCAACACAGCGAAAAATTCACAGTCTTGTAAAGTCCGGCATTCAACGATTATGGCCTCTGTATCGAATGGAGTATCCAGCCTGAGGCAGAAATTTCTTCATCAGGAGCCCTTTGACATCTTTTTTGAAGAGGGCAGTGGAAGGGTTCACCCTGACTTCAGGGGGAAAGGAGTTCCAAATCCTCGGAGCAATACCTGAGATGGCTCAATTGTTGGTTTTTCTTTTCTTGAATTTTTGTGGTTTGAACAATAGCTTGCTGGCGCTTCTGGAGGCTCTCGAACCACATGAGAGCTCCAGTTTCTGAGCGAGGCGCAGCGGGGTATTGAAGTGGATGTCTTTGTGTGCCATGAATGCAATTTTTAACGGTATCCGAGCTTCTTCTGGAAGCCAATTCAGGGGCAGCAGGTCCAGAGAAATATGGTTGTATTTGTTGGTGCAAGATATGAGCCTAGCTGCAGAATTGGGGGCAACCCTAAGAGGAGCTGTCTTCACTCTGGGCAAGCTGCAAAGCATTGCACTTCCATAGTCCAGCTTTGAGATCACTGCACTACAATCTTTAGGTCATGAACAGGGAGATAAGCTTTGAGTTTCCTTAGGATCCTAAATTGGAAGTTCACTCCTTTGGTGAGGGAACTGATGTGTTTCTGCATGTTCAAACTTTTGTCTAACATAATACCCAGAGAGGTTGCTGAATCAACGAGGTGAGGTCTCCAGTTAAGAGCAGTAAGCTGATTCAACCATTGTTCCATGGCCGGTGATTGTTTGTGGGGGGTGATTAAGAGGAGTTCCATTTTGAGAGCATTTTGCTTCAAGTTGTTATGTGTCAGCCAGCTTTGTGTTTCAAGAAGGACTACGTTGAGGGACCGAATGTCCTCGGGGGAGGCGATCTTCAGGTATAGTTGGGTATCATCCCCATATATGTGTTAATGAATGCTGGATGATTTCAGAATTCTTGTCAGAGGCTCCATGAACAGGTTGAAGAGCATGGGTGAAAGCACTGAACACTGAGGTACCCCCAAAGTGACCGGCTCAGGATGAGACAAGGATTGGTTCACCTTGAAGCATTGGGATATGTTATGAAGGAATGAGGAGAACCAGTTTAGTACAGTCCAGACAGCCCCATCCTGTGTTCCAGGAGGTCAATTAGGTTATCGAGTTTGACAGTATCGAATGCTGACAAAAGGTCAAGAAGGATCAGTAGGCACGACTCATTATGGTCTAACATTCTTAGCGCATCATCGACAATGTGAGTTAACGCAGATTCTGTGCTATGGCCCGGACAGAAACCAGATTGCATTGGTGTAGGAGTTGGAGTGAGCGATGTGATTACAGAGTTGGGCGAGCACACATTTCTCCAGGAGCTTTGACAAGGTGGGGTTGTTAGAGATTGGGCGAAAGTTTTGAAGGTTCGTGGGATCAGCAGATGGTTTCTTTAGAATCGGGATAACTTGACCTGATTTTAGGCACTCTGGAATAGCACCTTGCCAAAGAAATGCATTGACGATCTTAGTCCAAAGTGTTAGTAAGGAGGTTCTAACTTCCAAGAAAAGGTCTGTTAATGTTTGTTAATGTTCGAAACTATTAATGAAGGAGCACTCCCAGCCTCTGCCAGACGGTCACTATAAACACAGTTGCCCCAGTATTGGAACTTTCATAGATTCCCATGCTTTGTATCATTCCCCGTCGTCGGAATGGGAGCCTCGGTAAATAAAAAATACCATAGCTATAGGTACAAAAGAGAAAACTAGGCCTAGGCCTCATCTCATTTAGTAGCTTACGTATTTCAATAAAAAGACGCCAGATAACGCTGGATATGACGTCCCCGCGAAGGGTGACACCCTTCTCTCCTGCTTTACTGTTGGATGAGGATAATTCAGAGGAGGAAGAGGATGAGGAGGATGATGGTCCATATGGGGTTGCTTACAGTCCGTCGCAGCTCCAGGTGAAATATCAGGACTCTGATTCTGATGAATACTATGAAGAGGTGCGTCAATCTCCTCCCAGAGAGAGGATTCATGGGCAATCTCAGCGGGGTATGGTTGCAATGCCTTCTTCACTCATAACAGATGATGCTGATGGACTACAGGAAAAGGTTTCCTTCACAAACTCCTGAAGCCATTCAAATGCCTCCTCCACCTTCACCACCTTCCACTACAGCGGAGGTTCGGCCACGGACTCAAGAACCTTAGGAGGTTTGTCAGCCATCAGGTGAAGTGCATACAGTTCAAGATGATGATGATGATTCCTCGGATGATGGGGGGAATGTAACGGAGGTCCCTAATCCGGATAGAGAATGGGACGATTACATAATTCCAGATGCTCCTTCTCCTTCACCAGATCTAGTGGATTCGGCACCTGTTGACATAGGTGGTTTCCATAACCTCATAGAGCGGGCTTCAAAACGATTTGGTCTGCCAGTTGCTACAGTTCAAACAGACTGTTTTCTTTATGATTTCAAGGAACCATACAAAAGATCCATCCGCTCTATTCCTATCATAGAGCATGTATGGTCCGAGGGGGTGAAAGCTATGCAATCACCAGCAACTGTCATTCCAGTCTTACCGCGACTAGAGAAAAAGTACAGGGCACCGGATGGTAGTCCTGCGTGTCTGGTTGGCCAGCCAAGGCCAGACTCCGTGATCTCCCAGGCGACCCAAAGAAAGTCGAAGAACCCAGCAGCTCCTCTGGCCTCTCCTGCAGACAAAGAGGGTAGACGCCTGGACAATGTGGGGAAGAGGTTTTCATCTATGTCGAGTCTCCTAGTTCGTGCCTCCAACGCACTGGCGATTTTAGGCCGATACGATGGCCAAATGTGGTGCGATATGGCTCCGTTTGTAGACCAGTTACCGGAGAGTGCTAAGGTTGATGCACGGAAAGTCTTGGAAGAAGGAGAGCGGTCTTCTGCAGAAATAATTGACTGCGCCATGGATATAGCTACGACGGTTTTTAGAGCCCTAGCAGGTTCCGCTGTCCTTAGGAGACAAGGCTGGCTTCGGGCGACCTGGTTTCGCCCTGAAGTACAGAACAGCATATTGGATATGCCCTTTGACAGTGATATGCTTTTCGGAAAGCATATCAATGAGGCCTTACAGGATATAAAAAAGGACACTGAAACAGCCAAGTCCTTAGGCACTCTTCAATATCGTAAAGTGCCATTCCGAGGAGCAGAGGGGAAGAGTTAAAACAACAGAGGAGAATACCAACAACGTTATTCCTCATATTCCCAGTCGTCACAGTCCTACAGACCACAGTATACTCAGAGGCAAGGTCAATCTGCTTCTTTCTCTCGACAGCAAGGGAAAGTCCGTCAAGGTCGCCAGGGCAGAGACAATGCTAAACGTCAATAGCGGCCTCCTGGCTCTTTCTACTGTTCCTACCCCTCCGATAACATCAGTGGGGGGCAGGATCTCTTATTGCCTGGAAAACTGGAGAATCAATACATCAGACCAGTGGATCTTGAATATAATTCGGAGTGGCCACACCTTGGAGTTTCAACAGCTTCCTCCAACCAGAGCTCCTGGCGCCAGCGAGTCAAAACCTCTACGACTTCTACGTCTCGAAGCCCACCAACTCTTCATCAAGGGGGCAATAGAACCGGTCCCTCACTCCCAAAGAGGGAAAGGTTTTTATTTCAGGTTCTTCCTGGTTCGCAAGACGGAGGAGAAATGGCGTCCAATATTAGATCTAAGAGAGCTCAACACCCATCTCATAAAACTATCATTCAGGATGGGCACCCTTCAAGATATTCTACGTCTACTGAATCCAGGCAATACCTACGCTTCATAGTAGGCAAGAGCCACTTTCAATTCAAGGTGCTTCCTTTTGGTCTCAGGTCTGCACCATGGATATTTACCAAAGTCCTTGCTCCAGTGGCGGCGCTCCTCAGAAAGCAATCTCTAGAAGTCTTTCCCTACCTAGACGATTGGCTTATAAAAGCTCCATCCTTCCAAGCAGCTTCCAGGGCGGTCACAAGTTGCATCCAAATTTTCAGCCACCTGAGCCTTCAACTCAACAAAGAGAAATCAGTCCTTCTCCCATCCAGTTCAGCAAAGTTTCTAGGACCTATCCTGGACACGAATCGCTGCAAGACTTTTCCAACGGAGGAACGTCAGAACAAACTTATGATATCAGCTCGTCTCTTGCAAAAGAGGAAATCGCTGTTGGTCCGGCTCTGCAAGTCCCTGATAGGATCGATCTCATCCTGCCTACCATTGATTCCGCACTGCCGACTTCGAATGCGTCCACTGCAGGAGCAGCTGGACAAGCAATGGTACCAGGCGGAGGGCTCGTTCGACAGCAGGATAACAGTGACACCAGCAATGAAAAAATCATGCAGCTGGTGGCTGGTAAAGGACAACATCTCAAAGGGTTTAACCTTCATGCTTCCTCCATCTCCCATGGTTCTAACCACAGATGCCTCACTGGAAGGTTGGGGAGCTGTTCTGAAGGAGTGTCATGTGAGTGGTCATTGGGACCCAGGTCAGCGCAAGTTCCACATTAATCTATTGGAACTCAAGGCTATTCGCTTGGCCCTGCAGGCCTTTCTGCCAAGGATTCAAAATCGTACAGTGCTGGTCCGCACAGACAACACAATGGCCATGCACTATATAAACAAGCAAGGCCGGACGAGATCCCGGGTTCTTTCCAAAGAAGCTCAAGAGATTTGGGACTGGGCGATTCTCTACAACATTGCTCTTACGGCAGAGCACCTCGCAGGTTCGCTCAATACAACAACGGATGCGCTGAGTCGCCAAAGATCGATCAGTCACGAATCGGAATTGGACCAAGCCATTCTCGACGAAGTCTTCTCAGTCTGGGTAACCCCAACCATAGACCTGTTTGCAACCCCAGAGAACGCCAAATGCCAGCTCTACGCAAGCAGGGATCACCAACTGGGATCCTTGGGGAATGCGATTTCGATTGCCTAGTGCAGCGCATTTCTCTACGCCTTTCCTCCAATACCCCTGATCCCGAGACTGATCAGGAAGATCAAAGCGGAACCTTGCAGAATGATCTTAATAGCACCAGCGTGGCCCGAGAGTTCTGGTACACGGAACTCCTCCTACTTTCTCGGTATCAGCCAATTCACCTGCAGCAGGTTCCGTCTCTGTTGACGATGTCTCAGGGTCAGGTGCTCCATCCAGATCAGAGCTCACTCCAATTGACAGCGTGGCTCCTGAGTACAGAGAATTTCAGGATCTGAACCTCACCAAGGAGTGTAAGGATATTCTGTCTAAGGCCCGAGCTCAAAGTACAAATAAGACTTACCGGACTAAATGGAAAAGGTTCTGTCTCTGGTGTCAGAGGCAGAATCTTCACCCATACACTTCAGCTCCGCATCAGATTTTGCCATATATTCTTTCTCTGACTAAATCAGGTTTGGCTCATTCCTCAGTCAAAGTACATCTGGCAGCCATCTCTAGATTCAGGTGGACATCTTCAGGTCCTTCGCTTTGGTCTGTGAGGATTGTCAAACAGTTCCTAAAGGGCCTTTTCAGGGTTTTTCCTCCAGTCCTGCCTCCTCCACCGGTCTGGCAGTTTAATTTGGTTTTGGCTCATCTGATGAGAACCCCGTTTGAACCCATTCATAGGGCGGACCTTAAATTTCTATCATGGAAGCTGGCTCTTCTGTTAGAGAATAAGTGAGCTCCAAGCATTTACAATCGTAGAACCTTTTCTACAGTTCAAGAAGGATCTTCTGATTCTGAGGACAAATCGAAATTCATCCCAAAGGTTCCATCTGAATTCCATCGGAATGAGCCGGTGATTTTATGTCTTTTTTCCCACGACCTTCTACACCGGCTGAGAGATCTTTGCATTTTTTAGACGTTCAAAGGTGTCTGAAAATGTATCTGGAACGCACAAAACCTTTCAGGAAGTCTTCTCAACTGTTTGTCTCCTATAGTGCTCAGCGGAAGGGATTTCCGCTGTCAAAGCACAGTATTTCTCGTTGGATTTCCAATGCTATCCAATTTTGCCATCAGGAAGCAGGCAAACCGCTTGAAAGGCGAGTTGGTACTCATTCAACGAGATCTGTGGCATCGTCAGTGGCTCTATTTTCAGGAGTCCCTATCAAGGACATCTGTAGAGCAGCTACATGGAGCAGTACCCACACCTTCACGAAGCACTACTGCCTGGATTCTTCCATGAAGGATGATGCAGCTGTTGGACAGGCAGTCCTGATAAATCTTTTTCAGTGAGAGGTGAGCTTTCCCTACAATCCCTCCTTCCTGTATTGCACATTTTCTATCACTTGTTGTATTCCTTGCTATGGTAACATTTATGATTCGTTTCCTGTGAGGGTCACAGAGGGCCCGATTCACAGAATGAACTTAAGACTCAATCCTAAACCTACTACTATTTTGGTATTCAGCGAATGCACTTACTACTTTTGGCATTCACAGAATGAACTTACTACTTTTGGTATGCTCAGAAGTTAGGATTTTGTCTTAAGGTTGTCTTAAGACAAACTTAAGACAGACTTAAGACAGACTTAAGACAAAATCCTAACTTCTGTGAATACCAAAAGTAGTAAGTTCATTCTGTGAATGCCAAAAGTAGTAAGTGCATTCTGTGAATACCAAAATAGTAGTAAGTTTAGGATTGAGTCTTAAGTACATTCTGTGAATCGAGCCCTTTGTTAACATGTAATGGTATTCATGTAACAAAATGTGCTTTTATGGATTACTGCTTGCTACTCTGATACAAAGCATGGGAATCTATGAGAGTTCCAATACTGGGGCAAGAAAACAAGTTACTTACCTGTAACTTTGGTTCCCCAGTATTGGTAACTTTCATAGATTCCCATGCGCCCACCCTCCTCCCCTGGGAAAGCTCGGCCTTTTTTTACTGAGATGATTGCTGTTACACAACGGCTACGAACATCTGAGACTCTGAGGCTCTCTCAGGAGGGTTCTATGGGGTGAGGCTCTTCTGATTGGTTGTTGCAGAAAGCTTGGTCTCTTTTACAAAAAGAGTTGGATAGGCTACAAAATTATATGAGGCCTAGTTTTCTCTTTTGTACCTATAGCTATGGTATTTTTTATTTACCGAGGCTCCCATTCCGACGACGGGGAATGATACAAAGCATGGGAATCTATGAAAGTTACCAATACTTGGTTCTCCTTTCCCAGCAGCATATGTTATCTCAGCAGCACTCCCATGCTCTCTCAGTAGGTGTTACGGTAAACACATTCCTTGGTTCTCCTTTCCTAGTGGCATGTGTTATCTCAGCAGCACTCCCAGCCTCCGCCGACTGGTGTCACTGTAAACACAGTCCTTGGATCTCCTTTCTTAGCAGCATGTATTACCTCAGCAGCACTCCCAGGCTCTGTCAGCATGTGTCACTGTAAACACAGTTTTTGGTTCTCCTTTCCCAGCAGCATGTGTTACCTCAGCAGCACTCCCAGGCCCTGTCAATATGTATCACTGTAAACACAGTCCTTGGTTATCCTGTCCCAGCAGCATGTGTTAGCCCAGTAGCACTCCCAGGCTATGTCAGCATGTGTCACTGTAAACACAGTTTTTGGTTCTCCTTTCCCAGTAGCATGTGTTACCTCAGCAGCACTCCCAGGCTCTGTCAGCATGTGTCGCTGTAAACACATTCCTTGGTTCTCCTTTCCCAGCAGCATGTGTTACCTGAGCAGCACTCCCAGGCTCTGTTAATAGGTATCACTGTAAACACATTCCTTGGTTCTCCTTTCCCAGCAGCATGTGTTACCTCAGCAGCACTCCCAGGCCCTGTCAATATGTATCACTGTGAACACAGTCCTTGGTTATCTTTTCCCAGCAGCATGTGTTAGCCCAGTAGCACTCCCAGGCTCTGTCAGCATGTGTCACTGTAAACACAGTTTTTGGTTCTCCTTTCCCAGTAGCATGTGTTACCTCAGCAGCACTCCCAGGCTCTGTCAGCATGTGTAACTGTAAACACAGTTGTTGGTTCTCCTTTCCCAGCAGCATGTGTTACCTCAGCAGCACTCCCAGGCTCTGTCAGCATGTGTCGCTGTAAACACATTCCTTGGTTCTCCTTTCCCAGCAGCATGTGTTACCTCAGCAGCACTCCCAGGCTCTGTTAATAGGTATCCCTGTAAACACAGTCCTTGGTTATCATTTCCCAGCAGCATGTGTTAGCCCAGTAGCACTCCCACGCTCTGTCAGCATGTGTCACTGTAAACACAGTTTTTGGTTCTCCTTTCCCAGCAGCATGTGTTACCTCAGCAGCACTCCCAGGCTCTGTTAATAGGTATCACTGTAAACACATTCCTTGGTTCTCCTTTCCCAGCAGCATGTGTTATCTCAGCAGCACTCCTGGGCTCTGTCAGCAGATATCACTGTAAACTCAGTCCATTGTTCACCTACCCAGCAGCATGTGCTACCTCTTCAGCACTCTCAGCCTCCCCAGGAAGTTCCACTGTAAGGACAGCCCTCAGTTATCCTTCTCCCATGACAAGTTTTACTCAGCAGTGCTCTGAGCCTCTGCTACAAGGTCTTTCTACAACTCATTACGTATTTCTCCTTCACATATGGAATGTTTTCCTCCAGTAGCACTCGTTGAGTCTGCCCCCAGTTGTCGATGCACCAGTACTACCACACTCTCGCTGACACACTATTAAACGCACTCTATCGCTCTAACTCTAACTCACTTGCTTCTTCTTTCTCTTTCTCGGCTATTACTTCTATGCCACTTTCCGCTTGGCCAACATGTGCCTCTGTAGTCTGCAGCCTTCCCAGACCTTACCTCTTGGTGTCAGTGTAATTGAAGGCCTCCCAAGATGAATGCAGGTGTTACTGTCAGAACCAGTACTTTGTGCTTTCTGCCTTCAGCTGCACTCCCAGAACCAACCTCAAGGTGGCACTGTAATATTTAGCATTCCCCGGCCTGACCTCAAGGTGTCACTGTAATATCAGAAGCCTCAAACGTGCCCTGTACGTGTAATATCAGCATCTCCAGATTGCAACAGAAATATCAGCAGTCCCTAATGGGTCAATTAGGTGACACTGTAATATCTGCAGTCCATGGCCCACCATGTAAGTTGCACTATCATTTCAGCAGTTCCTGAGCTGACCTGTAGGTGCCACTATAACATTCAAAGTGCATTATATCCTATGGCAGTTGTAATAAGGCAAACAGGATCTCTGTAACCTGTGTGATGGAGTAGCCTGTCTGTAAAAGTGTAACCCAGGGCCTGAGTGTCAGATTGACATCAACACTCCCAGCCCTGCCTCAATGTGCCTCTTTGATGGCAGCTCTGTCACTGATCGTGGTTCTGTTTCCTTCTGTTTTAGGGTAAAGACTACTTACCACAGAAGCCGGGAGACCCTATCTTGCTGTCCTTTGATGGGAAGACCATCCCCTACGATGGGGACCGGACCTTCTACCCCATCTTCATCAACGACCCATCCGTGACCATCAAGAAAGCTGCTTTTGCGAAGACGGACAAGCTCAAATTCTCCATCCCTGCCATCCGAGCGATGAAATAGCGCTGGAAAGGGGACCCTGAGATAAAGACTTGCGGCCATGGCGATGTGCTGCATTTCGAGTTTGTGGCGCTCCCAACCCTCAACAAACTCTTGGATTCCTTGTTACTCCAAAGCATGGAAGAAAGCAAAGATAGGCGTGATGCTCCTGACCATACATGGCACTGCAGGGGTTTGGGGTTGACCCATTGCTCACAGCTTTGAGTCCCAGCGAGCACACTCAGCCTTCATTCTTCTGAGGTCAATAGAATGAGTAACATTGAGTTGGATAACAATAAACATCTCTTATTCAGTGCCAAGACGCCATTTTGGGTGAATGTGCATTTTACAAATGAAAGTTACGTTATGGATCTTATATCCCTCATACACATTTTTTTTAATTTTTACAGAGTTTAATATAGTGCGAACCTGAGCCAGTATCAGGTATCAGAGAGCTTTACATAGCACCAGTTGTGTTACATGAGGGCACATTTATTTTTTTGGTTTTTTTGTTAGGCACATGGGGATTAAGTGATTTGCCCAGAATCACAGGATGCTCAGCATCATTGCCAAGACTCGAACCCGGTTCCCCAGATCCGAGGTTGACTGCCCTAACCATAAGGCCAACTCCTCTCCTTATATACTCTCACTCCCATAATTCAGAAAGTAGCCAAAAAGTGCCCTCTTAAAGAGGCACCTCATAGAACATCGATAACGACAACCCGTGTTTGGCCAGCCACTGGCGGGCATCAGAAAACCTCCCTCTCCTAATATTATTAATGATCTGGAATCATTCCCCGACTTCTCCCAACTTAGGTCCCACACCCCTGATAGATCAGATATCATTAATCGTGTGTTGATGGAAGTCCACCAGGGTGACACCTTTACTCAAAAAACACATTTGTGCCCAACAAGCCTTGCACGTTACTGGTCCATAGCTGGGATACACCTCCTCAATAAAGCCCTCAAGGGCGTTCAAGGACAAATGCTCATAAATTTGGAAGAGAATCAACTCTTGGGAGAGTCTTCATCTGATATTAGACACCATCGAAGGCTGACACCATGACTCTGATCACCATGTGGCAGCAACTATGACTGTCATGTTTGATACCGTTGACTGCAGCAGTTTTATCAGTGACCCACAGCAAGATTCTGATGTCACTCCCACAACCAGCAGTCAAATTTGGTTACAGTTATGGACTCCATGAGTGCAGTAGAGCTGTGGGCTTCATGAGTGCAGTAGAGCTGTGGGCTCCATGAGTGCAATAGAGCTGTGGACTCCATGAGTGCAGTAGAGCTGTGAGCTCCATGAGTGCAGTAGAGCTGTGGGCTTCATGAGTGCAGTAGAGCTGTGGACGCCATGAGTGCAGTAGAGCTGTGGGCTCCATGAGTGCAGTAGAGCTGTGGACTCCATGAGTGCAGTAGAGCTGTGAGCTCCATGAGTGCAGTAGAGCTGTGGGCTTCATGAGTGCAGTAGAGCTGTGGACGCCATGAGTGCAGTAGAGCTGTGGGCTTCATGAGTGCAGTAGAGCTGTGGACGCCATGAGTGCAGTAGAGCTGAGGACTCCATGAGTGCAGTAGAGCTGTGGACGCCATGAGTGCAGTAGAGCTGTGGGCTTCATGAGTGCAGTAGAGCTGTGGGCTTCATGAGTGCAGTAGAGCTGTGGGCTCCATGAGTGCAGTAGAGCTGTGGACTCCATGAGTGCAGTAGAGCTGTGAGCTCCATGAGTGCAGTAGAGCTGTGAGCTCCATGAGTGCAGTAGAGCTGTGGGCTTCATGAGTGCAGTAGAGCTGTGGACGCCATGAGTGCAGTAGAGCTGTGGGCTCCATGAGTGCAGTAGAGCTGTGGACTCCATGAGTGCAGTAGAGCTGTGAGCTCCATGAGTGCAGTAGAGCTGTGGGCTTCATGAGTGCAGTAGAGCTGTGGACGCCATGAGTGCAGTAGAGCTGTGGGCTTCATGAGTGCAGTAGAGCTGTGGACGCCATGAGTGCAGTAGAGCTGAGGACTCCATGAGTGCAGTAGAGCTGTGGACGCCATGAGTGCAGTAGAGCTGTGGGCTTCATGAGTGCAGTAGAGCTGTGGGCTTCATGAGTGCAGTAGAGCTGTGGGCTTCATGAGTGCAGTAGAGCTGTGGGCTTCATGAGTGCAGTAGAGCTGAGGACTCCATGAGTGCAGTAGAGCTGTGGACGCCATGAGTGCAGTAGAGCTGTGGACTCCGTGTGTACATCTGTCGACTCCATGGGTAGGCTACAACTGTGAACTCAATGCGTACAGTACAACTGTGGACTCAATTCTAAAAAATAACTACTGTTGGCGAGCAAATTTCCAACTTTGCATACACTTATACCAAATCATTCACAGCATGCCACTCCATCAGTCTAGGAAGGGAAAACCAAAGCAAATGCATGTATATATCAAATTTAAATTTTAAATTAAAAACATTATAAGCATTACATCAAATCACATTAAAAACAATAAAACTTAATCATCCAATAATTTTACACAGTAAAAAGACATCAAAGACAGATATAATCAAAGACATACATATCTGTCATTTACAATTGTTAATTTGAAAGAATCAATAACAATATTGACATCATTTGATTTTGTACAATCAACACTTTGTTCCTCGTATGCAGCCCAACAGAGGCAAACATTGACGCGTTTCGGTGATACAAAAGCAGAATAAAACCACCTTCTTCAGGACAATGAGTTATCTACCCCTCTTTTATGAACAACCCAGGAGGTTCACCTGTTTGGAAACATAAATCAGATGTAAACTAGAACCTCCATCACTCAGGTCACAAAAACGTTTTAATACTGTTTTATTACATATAATTTATGAACGGTTACTACTTCTCAGATTTTTCACGACCAACTAGGAGAATGTATCCCTCAATGCACCCCAAATTAATATTAGCATTACCTTAATATACACGGATACTTGCCCCATGTCACCCTGGACTCCACCAGTGCAGTACAGCTGTGGACTCCATGAGTGCGGTACAGCTGTGGACTCCATGAGTGCAGTAGAGCTGTGGACTCCATGCGTGTACAGCTGTGTGTGGACTCCATGCTTAAGCTACGACTGTCGACTCCATGCGTGGGGTACAGCTGTAGACTCCATGAGTGCAGTACAGCTGTGGATTCCATGAGACCAGTACAGCTGTGGATTTCATGAGAGCAGGACAGCTGTGGACTCCATGCGTGAGGTACAGCCGTGAACGTCATGAATGTAGTTCATTTATGGACTCCATGCGTGCAGTAGAGCTGTGGACTCCAAGCGTGTGGTACAGCTGTGGACTCCATGCATACGGTACAGCTGTGGACTCCATGCATACGGTACAGCTGTGGACTTCATGCAACCGGTACAGCTGTGGACTTCATGAGTGCATTACAGCTGTGGGCTCCTTGAGTGCAGTACAGCTGTGGACTCCATGAGTGCAGTACAGCTGTTGGCTCCATAATTGCAGTACAGCTGTGGACTACATGAGTGTGTTACAGCTATGGACTCCATGAGTGCAGTACAGCTGTGGACTCCATAATTGCAGTACAGCTGTGGACTACATGAGTGTGTTACAGCTATGGACTCCATGAGTGCAGTACAGCTGTGGACTCCATGAAAACAGTACAGCTGTGTACTCCACATGTGCAGTACAGCTGTGATCTCCATGAGAACATTACAGCTGTGGACTCCAAGCGTGCGGTAAAGCTTTGGACTCCATGAGTGTGTTACAGCTGTGGACTCCATGAGTGCAGTACAGCTGTGGACTCCATGAAAACAGTACAGCTGTTATCTCCATGAGAACATTACAGCTGTGGACTCCATGAGTGCAGTAGAGCTGTAGACTCCATGAGAGTGTTCCAGCTGTGGACTCCATGAGAGCAGTACAGCTGTGGACTCCACATGTGCAGTACAGCTGTGGACTCCATGGGTGCAGTACAGCTGTGGACTCCAATAGTGCAGTACAGCTGTGGTCTCCATGAGTGCAGTACAGCTGTGGACTCCAATAGTGCAGTACAGCTGTGGACTCCATGGGTGCAGTACAGCTGGGGACTGCAATAGTGCAGTACAGCTGTGGACTCCATGTCTGCAGTACAGTTGTGCGCTCCACATGTGCTGTACGTCACAGCTCCTTACCCTGGGGCAGTCAGCCCTTGCAGATCTTTGGCTGTACAGAGGGAGGGTCGGGGAGGGCTACGCTTTCACTTGGAAAAGTTTAATCTAATGCCCCCCCCCCCTGTACATGTAACCCATATACTCAACGTGTGTTTAACCTTATTAATCTGTCTGCATTTTATTAATCGTTTGTGAGGAGTGGCTGTGTATCCATGTAGATGAGATATCCTTAGTGGAATTATGATAATTGCATTTGCCATAAGAAGGGAATGTATGTCCTTGTTTAATGTACTCGATGTGTTCACTTATGCTTAATGGACTTGTTTAGAATTTATTGTGACTCTGACGCGGAGCTGACATGTACCAGGCCGAGCTGCACACTCTGCGCTTCAAAAAAACGTCTTCAAGCACTTGTTTTTTTTCTTCTCTTCGCAGGTGTATTTTCATGTCCTTCGTTAAAATAAAATCTTCTTATTCTGCATTGCCCTGGATTAGTAGATTATTGGACTTTGAATTGGTTTTGGGCCCCAGACGGGGTTGTTTTCTCTTCTCTGGATCGCCCCTCCAGGTTAAGATCTTTCATGGTCTATGATGGAGATTTCGATGGGATTGGGGCCCATGAAAAATGCCTCTGGACTTTGTAACCATTGTGTTCTGTTTTTTTTTTTTTTAGCTTTTCAACCTTATATTTCTGTTGAACATATTTCCCGAGTTTGATGTGTGAGTGGGCAGGCCCTGTACCCCAGACTGACCTATGACCTTGGGCTCAGTGAAATCTGAGTTTCCCCAGAGGAAGCTCACAAACGTTACACTGTGCAAAGGTTCCAAGCATTATCGACTTTACAATCCGCCCACCCTGACAGGACCCCCACAGATAGCATATCTTTTTAACTGGATGTGTGAGTGTGTGTGAGTGTGTGCGGTGTGTGAGTGTGTGCGGTGTGTGAGTGTGTGCGGTGTGTGAGTGTGTGAGCTGTGTGAGTGTGTGCGCTGTGTGAGTGTGTGCGTGTGTGAGTGTGTGGGGTGTGTGTGCGGTGTGTGAGTGTGTGCGGTGTGTGACTGTGTGCGGTGTGTGACTGTGTGCAGTGTGAGTGCGGTGTGGGAGTGTGTGGGGTGGGTGAGTGTGTGCGGTGTGTGAGTGTGTGCGGTGTGTGAGTGGTGAGGTGTGTGAGTGTGTGCAGTGTGTGAGTGCGGTGTGTGACTGTGTGCAGTGTGTGAGTGCGGTGTGTGAGTGTGTGCGCTGTGTGTGTGCGTGTGTGAGTGTGTGGGGTGTGTGTGCGGTGTGTGACTGTGTGGGGTGTGAGTGCGGTGTGGGAGTGTGTGGGGTGTGTGAGTGTGTGGGGTGTGTGAGTGTGTGCAGTGTGTGAGTGCGGTGTGTGAGTGTGTGGGGTGTGTGAGTGTGTGCAGTGTTTGAGTGTGTGCGGTGTGGGAGTGGCGTGGTGTGTTGGTTTGGCTTCGGTGATGAGCCGAGGGTCCCTGTACAGCTTGTCCTGTTATATGTAAATGATGTGACTAGGAGCATTAAAGTGAGGCATTTTAGATACGGGGCAGGTTTATTGACACTTCCTGCCTCCGCAAACTCATGTAAAGTGGAGCAAAGAGGAGCAAAGTGTTCAGAAAGGTTGCACTTTTAAGTGCAAAGCTCTTTTGCACTGGAAAGTTGCACTTAAGTAGCTGAAATTGCACCTTGCACTAAGTATAGCACCTAGCACCTTGCACTGAGTTAAGTAGTTCCACCGGTGGTACCTGGGCATCACAGCGCTATCACCCATGTTTGTGACACAAAGTCAGATCTACAAAGATTGTCAGATCTGGCTTCGAGTCAAGAAGTCAAGCCTCTGCCTCAGGCGTTAGGGAGGAGAAATGTTTACATTTCAACACTTTACGGAGCCTCCCTGTCTGCTGCTTTGCTGCCTCTGACGGGAAGCCAGCAGCCAGCCCCAAGAGACCGTCTCTGTGCCCAGAGGAGGGGCACCCACGTATCACGTCTGGGCATACCCGACTCACTCAGGGCAAGGAAGCAAAAGTCACACAGTTGATGGACGGAATGCAGAACAAATCAAAACATTCACCCCCAGTCAAGAGATCTGTGTTAAATCCATCATTCTTTTGCTCACCATGCCACCACAGTTTGGACCCAGCCATATGCAAATCAGTCTTAACCCTGCGACCAATGGGAACAGTCCAGCCCAAATGCCCAACCTAAGTCCTCCCTGGACCGAAACAAGCATCCTAGAACCGGTTTTGGGATTTCACCCATCATCAGCCAGGATAGCTTGACTCAAGTGGCAAAGTGAGCCCGGGACCCAGGTCTGGGCATACAAGGCGCACTTAGGACGAGAAAATAAAGATACACAGGTGACAGACTGGCAGTTCGGGTTGGACTGTTCCCATGAGGCACATGGGCCAAGACTGATTTGAATATGGCTGGGTTCAAACTGTAATGGTGTGGAGAGCAAAAAAAACAATTGGTTTAAGCCCAGATCACTGTACTGGGGTGAATGTACTACATTATTCTGCATTCTGTCCATCAATTGCATTTGTCACCCGAGTGGGATGGGTATGCCTAGAAGTGGGTCCAGTGATCTCCATGCCACTTGAGTCAAGCTAGCCTGGCTGAGGAGGGCTGAAACCCCAAAACCAGTCCCAGGATGATTGTTTCCAGTCCAGGGAGGACCTGGCCAGGCAGTTTGGGTTGGACTGTTCCCGTACTGAGCAGTGTCAAGATTGATTATCATATGGCTGGGTTCAAACTGGAATGGCATGGAGAGCAAAATAGAAACGATGGATTTAGGCCCAGATCTCTGTACTGGGGTGAATGTATGACATTGTTCTGCATTCTGTCCATCAATTGTTCTTTTTGTCTTTCTTGTTACATCACAGAAGGTGGAAGATGAGGACTTTACAAGGCCATCCCTTACCCCGATCGCCTGGTCCGTTGTGAAGGGACGGTTTTAAGTCGCAATAGGTGCAAAAGCAAGCTTGGGGCACCCAACCCTGTGAGAACTAAAAACTCCCCTCTGGGTGGGTTTGTGGAGCGAGAGGAGGGCGTGTCTTACTCCCTCCTCTTGCTCCAAAAACTCTCCCAGAGGGGCGTTTTAGTTTTAGCCTCCTTGGACCACACCAAACTTGTGTTTGGTGTGGTCCACGGAGGAGGGGCCGGGCCTGACTGAGGGGCAGAGTGTGTGTTTATGATTTGGAGAACTGCCATCTGGGTGGGCTGCGGGGGACTGGGCAGAGAGGTGGATGCCTGTGTGTCCGAGCGATGTGCACCCAACAGGATATTCAAAACGCATTCATTCATAAATCCATCCCAGGAATCTGAGTGATTGGTGCTCTGTGCTCTTTTGTGAATGTCACCAGTAAATTATTTAATTGCCTCAAATTGTAAAGCGCTCTGATATCCTTCGGGATCAAGTTCGCGCTATATAAAACTTTATAAATAAATCTTAAAAAATAAAAAAATAAAGACAGTCATATGTTCTCGCCTGTCGTTTCCTCTATGCCAGTCAGAGGGCCTCGAGGTTGTGGTCCAGACATGATCCTGCTCGGCTCGTTCACCGCCCGTGACAGTGAACCTGCCCCTGTGGCCTGCTCTCCCCCTGCGATGCGGAAGAAGAGAGGGACACACATTAGATATGGCCGGCTCCCCACCTTTGTATTCTTGTCAACCACCTGTACAGACCAGGATTTTGATTGCAATGACATTCTTGCTCTGATGTCTGATTTATGTAAATCAGTTTTGTTTCCGAGCCTCTCCTCTGTGCTCGTCCGATGCCAGGGGCATTGGGGGCTGGGGAAGGTGCACACAGCCAGGGCCGGCTTCAGGGCAGTGCGACTGGTGGGGCAACACTGGGCGCTGACCTGTAGAGGGGCGCTGACCTGGAGGGGATGGGGATGGTGCACGCAGCAGGGCGAAGCCCATTTCCACCCGGGAACCTGTGGCCACACACTGGGCCGGACTGGAAACGCAAATGGGCCCTGTCAATTGAGCCTGGCCAGCCGCAGTGGGGAGGTGGGGTTGCATGTGTAAAACACTGCAGCTACTTTTGTTACAGGGGGTTGATATTGCAGCTGCGCTGCAAACCCAGCTAACAAAAAATGGTCCGTATGGGGTTCAAAACTGGCCCCCTTGCCACGTAATCTTCAACCTCCACAGACACACACAAGGCTTTGCCCCACCCTCACGTGCCTCCTCGTCATTTCTTGCCTGGAATCCCCTCATAGGTGTTGTTGTCGCCCCCTCCATACCTGGCCCGCCTGGATGTGCATCAAACCATACCATTTCCATCAAACCATACCATCATCGGACAGTTTGAGGGGGAGGTTACCGGTGGCTGTTGTGGTTCTAACACATGCCCCTCGGCTTAAACCTCAGGCATCTGAGAGTACCCTACTGCTTATGAACAAAGCCACCCAGTGGTTCCATCCTCCTGTCCTGGGTAATGCCAGCCTGTTTTCAGATATTTTGTTTGCCCGCAGAGTGGCATGGGTGGGCACTGTGGACAAAGAATATGAGGTGGACTGCGTAATTGTTCCTTTTGCTAGCTGATGGCTGGTATATTGCTCCATTATTCTTACCAAGGCTTACCAAGTGACGTAAAGGTTGTACCATTGGGGTATTCTTATTGCGATCTGGGTTTGAGGGGTGGTGTTTTGAGGACTAGGTGTCTTCCCAGGTCATCACAGAGTGTATTTTACTCTGTACCCTCAAAGAATTGTGTATCTGCCCAGTCTGAGGAGTGTGATATTGACTCACTCAATAGTCCTGTCTTGTTGCCTCCCGATGATCTTGGCGCTGAAGTTGATGTGCCCGATAAGGCACTTTTACGCCACTTGCGAATGACCCGTATGTGGAGGGTATTCCTTGATGTCCAAACAGACCTTCACCTGTTACTCTCTGCACTGAAAAAAGGATAACATTCTTGAGTTCAAACTAAGAACTGGGTGGGTTTTATTTTAGCCTATGATATAGGCGTCTTACAGAAGACCTGGCCCTGTAGGGATTTATTTTTTGGTGGGTTTATTTCTTTTTCTGTGCCTGCTACACCCTCTGGGATGGTTATGGCCTGGGTTGGGGTAGCTCTCCGGTTCAAGACCACCCTTGCTTGTGTTATCTCGCCCGTTCCGACACTCAGTAGGCTATTGCAGGCGCTTTCAATGAAGTAGCCCAAAACCCTAAGTTTTGTTCTTATTCGCTTTTATAATGATAATTTTTCCACCTCTGATAACCCTAATTTTGCTTCCCTTTTTGATTTAATTGGGGGTTGGAAACTAGTTTCATCCATTCAGATACTGCCTTGAAAATTATCCTAGCGAGGGTTGTTGATGCAAAACTTGGTGCTGAGGTGGAGGATTTATCGGCCCAGTATCGCATATCTTCAGCCCTACTCACCGGCTATGTTGGCCGTGTCTAGGTTTTCCAGAGCGTCAATGATACTTTCCCACTTGCTCAAATATGATCTCTGTAACACATTTGAATGGGTTGAGCCACGGTGCCACACGACTCCCACTGTTGTCCGAAGGGCTGGCTCATCCACTACTGATTACCTCTTTGCCAGGAGGAATTTGCTTGATTTCATTGAGGATGGTGTGGTTATTCCTAGTATTTTTAGCGACCACAACCCACTTTCCAATACATTGGCATGCCAGGAGCATCAACCCTGGGTTATTGCTGTGGGAGGTGTGGATGTCTTCGCGAGGAGTGATGGACTCGGACAAGTCTGGAAATCCGCTATCCTTACTGATGCACAGCGAGAGCTTTGCACCAACCATCTGACATTTCTGTTCAACTGCCTTAGCCCGACTGACGAACCTACATGTTGAGTGGATAGCGTTGTTGCTTTAGGCAACAATATTAGATCAAATCTCCTTAAGCCCATATCCCGTGTCAAACCGACTGGCCATTCTTGGTTCGAGAAGGTATGCCGCCATCAGCAGAAGATCATATAAATTGGCTAACTGCAGGAGGAAGGCGGAACTGAAGAAGGAAGCTGGACCACCCTGGTTATCTCCTTTCGGTCAAGGGCCATCTTCTTGTTTTGACCCTGTCAACATCAACAAACTCTTTAAAACCGACACCAACTTGATCCGTAATAACATTTGTGCAGACACATGGGTTGACCATTTCAGACAAGTCTACTACACTTCCGATATAGTTAGCAGGACATCTGGAATTAGACTCCATACTTTCCAACTGGATACAGAATTTACTGTGGATGAAGTTGCCAAAGCAATTCGCGATAGCCTTTTGCACGAAGCCCCAGGGCCGCATAGGGTCCCAATTAAGCATGGGCGGAAAATCCGTTACGCTCGCGGATTTTGCGGATTTTCGGTAAATTCGCAATCCGCGAGATTCGCGAATTTCCCGCAAAATCCGCAAATTCGCACGCAGCGGATTTTTTTTCTTTGCGGTGTAAGTTCGCAATTGCGAACATGTAGGTGCGGCGGGCAGCAACAATCTCGCACTCGCAAAATTACAAAAATTGCAATTCCGCCCAAGAAATCTACTAGCAAGCAGCATAGACCTTCTGAAAATGATTATTTTTATCAGAATAACTCCTCAGGTTGACATTTGCCTGCACTTTTTTAGATTTGAGGCCTTTTGATTTTCTTTGGATAACTTTTGGATTAGAAATCAACTTTCTCATATAAGCTTGGTGGGGCATTAAAGTTGCTGTAATGCTGCTCTGCAGAAAAACGAGTTTTGCAAAAGTGAAAGCAGGTTCAAAAGTTCAAACTCATCATTAGTAACCGTTCCCTGTAGTGCTTCCTGACAAGGGCCCCACCAAAGATCAGTTGCTAGTTGCAACAATTGTTCAGTTGCTAGTTGCAACAATTGTATGACCCTGCTCTGACCCTCACAGCAGGCTCATAGAATAGCTACAAGTAGGCCACAAAGGTCCTGGAAAAAAAATTGCACTGCAACAGAAAGCAAATTACAGATAAGGATGCAGGTGCCAGACTGGAATTTTAAAACAGTGACACATTAATAAATCAACCCCAAATTAATTCATGTCAGTTGAAGCAGGCAGGTGTGCTTGCTTTTTCCCCCCATAATCTACAGTGATGATGAACCAGAGGGTGGCATAAGGCATTGATGTACCAGAGGGTGGCATGGGTAAAACAGAGGGTGGCAGGGGTGAAACAGAGGGTGCTGGGAACCTATGATGATGAACCAGACGTAGAAACAACATAATCGTGACCGTTGCGAGCCGACATGTAAGTTCGCGATTGCGAACTGTTACAAAACCCTTGCGAACTGTCAGAAATCCTTGCGAACTAGCAGAAATCCTTGCGAACACAAAAAAAAAATCCGCAAATTCGCGAGAATTCGCGGATTTTGCGGATTGTTAGTTCGCAAATTTGCAAAATTCGCGAACGCCAGATTCGCAAAATTCGCCCATGCTTATTCCCAATAGACTCTTAAAAGTTGGAGGTGGACATGTGGGCCCCTGTATTTACAAATGTTGCCCACACAGAGCCACACACACAAAGCCACCCACACACACATACAGAGCCACCCACACAGAGCCACCCACACAGAGTCATTCACATAGAGCCACCCACACACACACAGAGCCACCCACACAGACAGAGCCACCCACACATAGAGCCACCTACAAAAAAAGCTATCCACACAGAGCCACACACACACAGAGCCACACACACACAGAGAGCCAAACACACACACACAGACACACACACAGAGCCACACACACACACACACAGGGCCACACACACACAGAGCCACACACACACAGAGCCACAAACACACAGAGCCACACACACACAGAGCCACACACACACAGAGCCACACACACACAGAGCCACACACACACATAGAGCCACAGAGCCACACACACACAGAGCCACACACACACACACACAGAGCCACACACAGACAAAGCTACTTATGATCCAAGCTTCTGCTAACTAAAGGCATAATGCCATCACTGATAGATATATGTAATGACCATATGGCTAGGCCCTCCTCATTAAGCCTGGAGTATCACCCCTCAAATGTATTGCTGTAAAACCATAAAACAATGGTCCAAGCCATTCACTAGCAAGGTTTTGAGAAAAGGTTTAGTTTGCAAAATATATTTATTGATCGATATGTGTTCGATAACTCATCAAGCATTGGGCAGAATTATTATTAATATTATCACTTGGTGCCAGGGGTTCTGCAGCTATGGCTGATATGTATTATACATGTAAAGGAATTCCAAATTGGCAAAGCCTTGTTACATTACTGCTGGAAACCCCTCCTGAAGCACTACGACTGACAACTAATTGCTGGTAGTCATGAATGGGGTGGCCAATAAAATAAATTTGTCTGATGTAGTCAGTATAAAAAAACTGATAGTTTTATCAGCTCGGTATGATTTTAATTGCACAGAAGTAGGTCTGCTTACAGAGAAGGTTAGAGACCCCTGCTCCAACGCAGGCCCACCATAAAAAGGTCTCGGCCCGACTCTGATGTATGTCTGCAGCAGGTAGTGCGGATGTCGGATGGGTAGCTTGTAGTAACGCATGGCCACACATGCATGCACAAGGGGCTGGCAGCTGTGCACCCGCACAGCGGCCTGCACTTTCACGTCCGGGCGCTCCAGGGAATCCTAACCACGTTAGATCCCTTGCAGTGGGGACAGAAGGGAGCAGAAGAGAGCCATTCCAAGAGGGCGGGCCACCAAGGGGATCACCAAAGCTTACGGATATGAAACTAGCGGCCGCAGTGCATTATTAATACCGTACACATTAATGGTCATGCCCATGGCTCACTAGGGCAGAGAATATGCAAAAAGTGTGACTTTGTTGTATCCTGGCAAATCTAAAGAGTAGAAACACCCCTCGAGCTCCACCGTCTAAATTTACAGTGTGCATTTAAGATAAACACGGACGCATATGCTGACGAAATGAGAACAAGCGCCTTAGATTACAGCTGCAAAAAGCATATGAAAATTAATCTCGAAAGGTGGAGAATGTGTCGTTAATGTCATTCGCCATCCTGTTCTGCGCTTTATAACTCAGATCCGGCACTAAATAAAACAGACTCACGGCAGAAAATAACTAATTAAAAACACAGCGACATCACAACAACCCAAATGGAAATTAAATGATGTCGCTGGCCCAGCTTTCGCACTGCTATACGGGCTGGTTTATTTTTGTAAGTGAGGGTCAGCAGCTTGTTTGATTTGCGCTATCAGCATTATTGTCCGAGGCTGTGTCACCGGGTTCCCATTTCTGCAGCATTACACTGCAGGGCAGGGGGTCATCAGGACTGCGCTAGCTCCCACCCTATTGCCCTACACGCGCAGCATCAAATCAACTGTAACTTGTGTTAATTCACCGTGAGGGGAAAACATGCAGATTTCTTCAAATCGCGTTTTCCTTGAATTTACGTTGCAGGAACCCCGAGGGCTACACATTAACCTCGTGGCCGCTGCAGCGCAAAAAAACAACACACACCCTTCCTCCAAGGAGTGCACACTGCCCCGCCGCCTCCGACTCCCCAAAGACAGTGCACAGAAATACATGCGTCCTAAAACATCACAGCTCTTGCTGAGAACGCTGTGACACGGTGACTTAGTTGTGAAAGACCTTGTTATTTGTGAGAGAAGGAACCAGTATAAAATCAAATCAGTGCTAGTATTCAAGGGCTGTATCGAAGTGCCATGCGCAGGGGCGGCTGGTGACATTTGAAAGTGGTGAGGCGTAAACTAATTTGCATATTGCACCGCAGCGATCGAGCGCAGCGAGCGAGCCCGAACCACCTTGCATCCATCCATACATCATTCATGCATCCACCCATCTATCCACCCACCCACCCTGCATCCTTACATCATTCATTCATGCATCCACCCATCCATCCATCATGCATCCACCCATCATGCATGCATGCACCCATACATCATTCATGCATCCACCCACCCATCCTGCATCCATACATCATTCATTCATGCACCCACCCATCCATCCATCATGCATCCACCCATCATGCATGCATCCACCCATCCATCCACCCTGCATACATCATTCATTCATGCATCCACCCATCCATCCATCATGCATCCGCCCATCATGCATGCATGCATCCATACATCATTCATGCATCCACCCATCCATACACCCATCCATCCTGCATCCATACATCATTCATTCATACACCCACCCATCCATCCATCCACCCATCCATCTATCATGCATCCACCCATCATGCATGTATCCATCCATACATCATTCATGCATCCACCCATCCATCCACCCACCCATCCTGCATCCATACATCATTCATTCATGCACCCACCCATCCATCCATCCATCCATCCACCCATCCATCCATCATGCATCCACCCATCATGCATGCATCCATGCATCCATCCATACATCATTCATGCATCCATCCATTCATGCATCCATCCATCCATCCACCCATCCATCCATCATGCATCCACCCATCATGCATGCATCCATGCATCCATCCATACATCATTCATGCATGCATCCACCCACCCACCCACCCATCCATCCATCCTGCATCCATCATTCATGCATCCATCCACCCATCATGCATGCATCCATCCATGCACCCATCCACCCACCGAACAATCATTAATGCACCCACCCTGCATCCATCAATCATTATTGTATTTTTATGACCATATAAAAATAAATTATGGACTCTAACAAGCCTTTAGGATCGATGTTGAAGGATGTGCCAGTTTACATATTACATCACCCCTACCTTTTTATGGCTGGAAACCTTCTACCGCCCATGTATTTGCCATCCTGTAAGCCCTAGGTATGTACTATACAAATTCACATACAAACATACACCAACATGCATGCAAAAATAAATGCATATATCATGCTATTCCGCCTCTACCGTTTGTTAACATTTTGACATTTTATAACCTTAGTTCAAAGAGTACATTATATTTGTGGTGACAGTTGTTAACTCATTTTCTGGAAAATGTTTATAAAATGAAATCTGTTGAAGGCTGTTGTTGCAACTATCAAAAAAGAAATTCTGAGAATTTTTACATTTCCAAAACCCCATGCCGTGAAATAAACAGGTGACCTGGAATAGACGCACACATTTCTGCAGCAGATGCTTTAACACACTGAACTATCTCAAGTCATTTGTGCAAGCTAGTTTACTGGAACACCGAAAAACACACACTCTTACCTTGCTGCCGGTCCGCACACGTCACAGGCTCACAGCGCCCCTGGCCAATCCTGGCGCCAGGGGCACAGGTACCCTCTCACCCGCAGCACGCCCATTAGGGCTCCTGATGGGCATGCGCAACGCCGTCAAAACACAAGTGCGCATGCGTGGGCACGGGTACAAATTCACCCTCCGTCCCCACGCATGCGTACTTGTGTTGCCGTCTGTACATTAATCATGTCAATGAATCAACATGACGGCCGCCCGGCGGTCTGACGTCATGTTGATTCATTGACATGATTGTCATGAGGGAGCTGCGGGCGGCGTCGGGCAGGGGAGGCTATGCCCCCACGCCCCAATGGACGAACCGCGCCTGGCCATGCATACTGTAAAACATGCCATTACTCACGAGGTGAACTTCTTTTCAAAAGGCTGCCAACGTGTCAGGAAAAGCAAACACGAAAATCGCGGGGGGCGTGGCTAGCCGAGCAGCGAGATGGCCGCTCTCTGAGTGAGCTCCGCCGGCTGCTACGATTAATCCTTAAATAATCCTGTTCCTGGCGACTGCGGACCCTCACTCCTCTGGGGTTCTGCTCCTTGGACCTGGGTGATCCTCCTGCCCAAGTTTGAAGCGCGGAGGCGGCTATTACGAGCAGCGAGACGAGCCCCCGTCCTCACCGGCCGGCGGGCAGACCGGATCCCCGACCGGAAGTGCCTGTTGTCGAGGGCCGGATAACACTGTGCGCCGCGGCTGCAGAGGCCCCAGCCACTCGGGCCCATACTGCGGAGTGACCCAGACGAGCCGCTACCATAGTCACTGCTGGAGGCTGTCTGCGGCGGTTCCCTCACTGCAGCCGACGCTGATTCCGCCTGGCGTGAGTCTACGAGGGGGTCGCTGGAACCGGCGCAGCTAAGTACAAGCCGCCGCGCCGCTTCGTGGCGCTCCCACAGCCGTCGGAGCGGCGCTGACACTGATAGAGCCCGGCGAGGGACAGAGGAGACGCACTGACACCGATTGCGGCATCGCGGCAGCGAGAGCGGAGGAGGGCGAGCGCTGCAGCGGAGCCTGGACTGTTTCAAGTAGGTTGTGGGACATACCGATGAATGGGGACGCCGAGCCCTTCCACTGCTATGTAACTTGCTGGGGCTTGATATCACGCGATTGGAGGGACACCTTGCCGCGCTGCACCCCAGAGACCTGCGAGTTGCACTTCATTGCCGGTGCGAGTCGATCCCCACATACACTACAGGCGCCCGCCATTTTGAACCACGAGGGGGCCCTGGCCGCGAGCGGCAGCCTGCGATCCCCGCTGGACACCGGGAGCAGTCCGTGAAGAGGATCTCGTTATCCACTGAGCTGCCATAGTTGCACCTGGCGCGCACTGGTAAAGCCTGAGAACCCGCATGCTAGCGGAGCACTTGGTGGCTGTGACGCAGTAAGGTGCTGCCCCATTACATTACCGGAGGACTCTCTAACCGCGAGAATGGGGAAGAACGACGTCAAGCAACCTAAACTGAGTTTTGACAATAGGAAACCACCGAGGACCACGGCGGTGGAATCGGATCGGGGCGCAGCGTCGGCACGGAATGATGCCCCGGACATAGATTTTGTGGCCCTCATCATGGAGGTGAGAACCAGTTTAAAGAGCATAGATGCCAAGCTTGACAACATGGCGGCGCAGCTCGAAACCGTGAAGGCGAAAGTGGACACCCACGAGAAGAGGCTGGACTGTCTTGAGAATAGACAGACGGAATGTTGTGAATTCCAGCAGCAGGCCAAGAGACACATCACGACGCTGGAGCGGGACATTGACAACTTGCGCGCCAAGTCGGACGATTTAGAAGCGCGCTCCAGAAGATCCAACGTTCGCATTACGGGCATTCCAGAAACTACGAACACAGGGAAAATGGAACTGTTTGTGTCAAACCTCCTCCATGAACTGTTCGATCCGGATCTGTCCCCGGTTTTTACGGTGGAGAGGGCGCACAGGTCCCTTGGGAAAAAACCTCCGGTGGGAGCCCCGCCGCGCCCAATTCTGGCTAAACTGCTCAATTACCAGGATAGAGATGTCATTCTACGCTTGGCGAGAGAAAAAGGTAAAATCTTGCATCAGGGAAATCACGTTTCTTTCTACCCGGATTTCACCCCTCTGGTGCAGGCGGCCCGTAAAGAATTTCTACCTGCAAAGAAGATCTTACTGCAAGCTGGAGTGCCCTACTCTCTCCTATACCCGGCAAAGCTGAAGGTGCGAAAACGCCTCTCACTTCTTCACTGACGCCAAATCCGCCCTCAAGTTCGCTAAACACATATGTGCTGGGGCAAGGAGAAAATCGCCGAGACTTGAAGAAGCCTCGGACCAGCTAAGTGACAATGATTGACATCTCCACAGCGCTTCCCCGGCCCGGTGACTAATATGCTCTCTGCTTTGGGGTTGGACGACCCAGATGGGTCACCCACAAAGTTATGCTCCCACTGCACTGTCCCATCTGGGGTAAGTCATTGTGTCGCCTTTGCGCTAACTTTTGGCCGCAGTCACCGCGCCTCTGCTGGGACGACAACTGCCTTTGACCCTTGTGAACTGTGGGGTGGGGGCCACTGTCAGGACCCAGGAACTTGAAAGTTTGACTGTAGCCACCCCGCGTAACCGGGGATGTTTGCCGAGCGCACCACGCCTCATGGGGTGCCTCCCTTTTTTGTTGTTGTTGTTGGGGTGTTTCCACGCATTGCGTGAATGCTTATGGGATATGTCACGACCTGATTGGGGGGTTGCTGAGGGAGGAGGTTGGGGGGGGGATACTCAAAAGTTACGAATTTCTGTTCGTGTTTGGTGCGATGTACTACTACACATACCTATGTATCTGAATGCTGCATCTGCAAATATGGCGTCTGGGTGCCTGAGAGGCCTTACAGGTCGGGGATTGGTGGGGAGGGCGGGTTGCAGTCGAGTACTTTAATGGGAGGTGTTAAACTCTGGACTTGGAACATTAGGGGCCTGGGGGACTTCAAGAAAGCTCGTCTACTGCATGGAATGTTGTCCAGACACAATGTGGATGTGTGCTTCCTTCAGGAGACCCATCTGAATGTCGCCCCCTCGGCTCGATTGAAAAACTCCAGATGGGCACATGTTTATTCTTCCATATACTCAAAGTATGCGAGGGGTGTCGCGATTCTCATTCGTAGGGGGCTGGATTGGCGGGAGTACTCCCAAGTTCGGGATGAGGAGGGTAGATATGTCCTGCTCCATGGGTCATTACAGGGTCGACCTATTGTCCTGGCTGCAATTTATGGACCCAATGTGGACGATCCTGATTTTTTTAGAACTGTTTGGGCGAAAATAGTGTTGCTGGACTGTCAGTCGGTTGTGCTGGGAGGAGACTTCAACATTGTGCTGAATGATGACATGGATCGCAGAGGTGTAAGTAGGCCACAGCACACTAGGGCGCGCCAGGCGGTGTCTGATATCATGAGTGAGGGACTGCTGACTGATGTGTGGCGGGCTAGACACCCGGGAGCAAAATTGGGGACCTGCTACACATATCATAAGGACGCTTGGTCACGGCTAGACTTCTGGTTGGTCTCCCCAGCAGTTGCGACATGGGTCACGAATGTGGATATCATGGCTAGATCCTTGTCGGACCATGCTCCCTGTATGTTGGAATTGCACCCCCCAGGCACTGCACATAGGGCATTCCAGTGGCGACTTCCCCCGCACGTACTCACTGACCCTGTGTTTGTAGAAGAGATGAGGGAGGACATTAATAATTACTTTGCTGAAAATGCTGGGTCTGCCACATCTGAGGCAATTGTTTGGGATGCCTTTAAGGCTGTAATTAGGGGCCAATGTATTGCACGCAAAGCGGGGGTACTACGCACTATAAGGGATGAGTTAGCTAAAATTGAAGGAGAACTGAAAGCCCTAGATGTAGCGTTTAGTGCTGACCCATCATTGGTGACTGCGGGCGCTCTGAAATCCAAATTGCTGGCATTTAACGAGGAAGCGGAACGAGAGGTGAAGTTCCTGGGGAGACAGGCAGAGGCGCGCAGATATGGGGAAGGAGATAGACCCAGCAGGACCCTTGCCAGACTGATTGCTCCCCGCGCACAATCAAATTATATACACACTATCTATGATGCCACTGGACGCCTTGTAACAGGCCAGGAGGCGGTGTTAGGCGCCTTCGCAGACTTCTATGCTACCCTGTACACCTCGCGACAGCCCACTACACCAGCGTCCCTGCGAGACTTTCTTGACTCCATAGCGCTGGTGTGGTTCAACAACAACCATAGACAATACATGGACCTCACAGTCACGGTACAAGACATCGCCCAGGTGATTAAGAGTATGCCGGCCAATAAGGCTCCTGGCCCAGATGGCCTGACCACCTCCTTCTATAAAACATATGTTACTGAACTAGCGCCGAGACTGCACTCTGTATTTGTCGAGGCCCTCGAATTAAACTCACTTCCGGACTCCATGCGCGAGGCTCTAATTATTACACTACTCAAGCCGGATAAGGATGAACAGCAGCTGGACTCCTATAGGCCCCTGTCCCTTATAAACGTTGATGCTAAGATTTACGCGAAAGTCATCGCAGATAGGTTACAGCCGATGCTGCCTATGATAGCGCTCCCGGATCAATCGGGCTTCATCCCTGGCCGCGCGACATCACACAACCTCAGGACGATTTTCTCGGTCCTTCATTATTTACACCCGTCGGTACAGGCGGCGGTGGGGTTTCTGGACGCCACCAAAGCCTTCGACTCACTGGAGTGGCCCTACCTGTTCAGTGTTTTAGGGCGGATGGGCTTCAGTCTAAACTTCATGACCCTGATTAAGCTCCCGTACCAGGAACCAAGAGCCCGGGTGAGCGTTAATGGTCTCGTCTCCAAGCCTTTCAGTATTTCACGAGGAACTAGGCAGGGTTGTCCTCTGTCACCGCTCCTTTTTGCAATTGCAATGGAACCGCTGGCGGCCAGGGTCAGACAACACCACACTGCCAGGGGCATTGGCTTCAGTGCTAGAAGCTTGCTAATCTCGCTATATGCGGACGATGTAACACTGTATGTCCTGAATCCTAAAGATAACCTGAGCCCGCTACTCCGGGAATTTGTACGATTTGAAGGCCTGGCGGGGATATCCGTTAATTGGGCGAAGTCAGTGGCCTTCCCCCTTACGGAGAGCACTGAACGCCCCGCTCCTGACTACCCCCTCAGATGGGAAACAGAAGCTGTCAAATATCTGGGCATCTGGATAAGCCGGAATGTGCAGGAGCTGTGGTCGATGAACTTCGGTAGAGCGGTAGACTGGTTGGAAGGGAAGGTTGAGATCTGGAATAAACTGCCGCTGTCCCTGGTCGCGAGAATTGCATTGACTAAAATGGTGGTCCTCCCTAAATTCTTGTATTTGTTTGTCAACGTGCCGCTGCCTATGACAGCGTACTTCCACGCCCGGGTCCGCTCCCTGCTGCTTAAACTGGTGTGGGCTGGAGGTCAGGCCAGAGTCTCCTGGGACCTACTCACGCTTCCGCTAAAACAAGGTGGTCTGGGTGCCCCAGATTTGAAACTCTACGCACTCTGTGCGCAAGCCCAATTCCTGCACTTCTGGGCGTTCCCTACCCCCTACCAGCCGCACGTGGCAGTGGAGCTAGCCGTGGTCGCCCCCTTGCCGTTGCGAGTGGCCTTGTATGGTAAAGTTACTTGCCCGTCACGCGAGGTGGACACGGTGGAAATGGTCCGCTGGTCCTGGCGCGAACTTCAGAGGCGATCCGGTCTCTCCATGCTTTATGCGCCAGCTGTCCCCCTGAGGGGTAACCCGTTGCTGCCTTGTCTAACGGCCAGAGGCGACGTCCTCACTATCCGTGGCAATCGACTTCTCACCTTTGCTGACTTATATCCGGATGGCACTTTTTTCGAGATGCCCGCCGATACAGTAGACCAACCCTGCACATTCACTGACATATTGCTATATCACTCCCTTAAGGAGTCTTGCAAGAAGATAGGGCAGTGCTTCCCGGAGGAGCCCGGCGCGCTCGCCGCCCTTCAAAACTTGCTTTCTAGGCCTTCCCCCAAAAAGCTGGTGTCCAGGTTGTATAATTGTATGCAGGAACAGGCACCAGTGACAGTGGCCACGGCCAAAACCGCCTGGACTGCAGACCTGGGGGACGAGATGCCGGACGACGCGTGGGAGTATTGTTGTGCACAACTCACAGCCCTGTCCCCAAATTATCGTCTGCGGCTCATCCACTTCAAATTCCTACACAGATATTACCGTACTCCGACACTACTACACCGCATGGGCATCCGGGAGGATGCATCTTGCTGGAGATGTGGAGGTGAAGGTGCGTCCTTTATCCATATGGCCTGGACCTGCCCCAAGTTGTCTAACTACTGGACAGAGGTCTTCGCGGCCATTAATCAAATCACCCAACGGGAGGACTCACCGTCTCCACTGCTAGGGCTGCTGGGGTATGTTAAGGACACTGAGCCCTGCGACAGGAAATTGCATGCGTTACTCCTATTATATGCCAAGCGACAAATCGCACTGCACTGGGGCAGACCGACCCCCCCCTCTCTCGAAAGCTGGATCAGAGACGTGACTTACGGCCACGCGCAATTGACACATTACTGGGAGACCATGCCCACCGCTTCCAGACCCACTGACATATGGGGCCCGTTTATACAGTGGACCTCTGCACGCACAAACACTGACACCCCACATGCCTCACGTGATACAAGCGTTTCAGATGATATGGGCTGAGGGTGCGCAATGCGTAGGTTAATTAGGATGGTCCTGAATTCCCACGTTAACACTGGCACACCCTGCCTGGACGCATACTGTGCGACTGCTGTCCTCACTGACCCGTTTGGAGTCCCTGACCCCCCCCCGCGCCCCACTGGCAGTCCCGTGCCCTGGACTTTGCCCCTGCCCCCCCCCCCGCCCACTAACCCCGCGCCTATGCGTGTACGGACAAGGCGACTTTACACTCTCGCTCTGGTAATAGATGGCACTTGACATGCAGGTCGTGTAGCTGGCCCATGTGACCCTTTTGTGGATTGACGTGTTGTATGGATGTGTTTTCCATGTACTTGCACCTCTGTTTGTAGTTTCTAACTTGATTTGTTGGGGGGTTGGTTGGGAGAAAAATGGTGCCGACGGACACATCCTTTTCAGGACATGCAGTAGCGGGTGGCTTACTGCTCCTTCCTTAGGAGCGGCCTCGCTGATTTCCCACTTCTTTCAATTGTTGGAGGCACTGTACAAAACGTAAGACCGTTTCCTTGCTGAAGTCATACTGCGTAAACTCAAAATTCTATTGTGTTGCTTGCTTGCATCTGTATGTTACACCCGGTTGGGTGATGGAACCTATCTGGTTCTCAGAATTTTTTGTATGCACTTCTTGATAGCGGCCTGCCTCCGGGTTGTTGGCGTGACGCAGTGTGCAACTTCTCTTTCATTTGTTCAAAATAAATGTCTTACACCAAAAAAAAAAAAAAAAAAAAAAAAAACACGAAAATCGCCAGTAGTTAATCGCAATTCCATCATTGATAGTGAAAGTTAAAAACTGTGCAGTCATGAAGCATTTAAATACGGAAAAAGCAAACATATCGGGTTGTGACCGGAGTTTGCTAACAACATGCAGTTATTATACGGACAAGCCTAGTGGAATTAAAAAGCGCTAGCTGTAAGTGGCCCACAGGGAGGTCAGAGGTCTATTTAGAAAAGTGCTGGTGACCCGTGCAATAGAAGGGTGTCCTACCTCATATTCAGTGCTTTAAATGGGAAAAAATAAGTGCAGGTACTCATTAATATGAGCTAGAGGTGTGGCAAGTGGGCGGGGCTAGGGGCGGGGCTAAGAGCAACATATGATGATACATAATGAATTCTGTACCAGTTGCAGCCACTATAAAAACACATGAAAAAATGTGTATGTAAACGAAACCGGTTAACTCGTTACACAAAATGAAATCCAAACAGGATGATATGTGAACAGTTCCTCGTTTTGTAATATTTGCTGCTTTTTAATGCCATACTTTTATTTGTTGTTGTTTGGCACAATACTATCTACTCTCAGGCATACACACACACACTCACACACATATACACTCACACACACACACACTCACACACACTCCCTCTAAAATCTCCTGAGTGTCCTGATTCTCCCCCTCTTTCCCTCACTTTTCTCTCACAGAAAAACAGGCACACACAAGTCGGCAATCACATAGACATAAGGAAACACTCACAAAAAGTCTCAGGTGGGATTAAAGCCATTTTAAACTCCTTACCTCCCATGACTTTCTAAATTGCTGCTGTCCATGTTCTGCCTCCATACCTGTGTTTGCCCAAATGCACACAATAGTGGGAATGTGATTAACAGCACAGGGCCTAAATGGGCCCTCCACTGTCAATACTGTGTGATGGTAAACACAGCAACATCATGCAAATGATCCCAATCTGAATAGTTCAACAGCGGCTCTGCTCAGGACTATAGAAGCGCTGTGGCTGTCAAATAGGTTCCAACCATGGCAGCCTCGTGCTCACCAGCACTAGCAGCCAGTGAGCCTACCTTTCATGAGTATTGGTACTCTCCTCAGCAGTAGACACGTGCTAGTACACACATTTAAAACAATGCCACTGCCCCTTTCCCTACGACCAGGCTCTTCCTGGTTCCATGCCTTTACATAGGCATGTTCTCTCCGTTCGCCTCTCATCTTTACCCATCCTCTAAGCTTATCTCCCTAGTTCTGCTTCTCTTCTTCCCACCTTTTGCTTACTCTCTCCACAAGTCTTCAATTTCCTCACTGTTTATTTCCCTACTTATCTCCTTTTCTCCCCTCCATTCTGTACTCATCCCCTAAGTTTGCCATCTGGCCAGTATTTTGTGCTGCAGTGTGTGTGTCTGTCTGTGTGCGTCTGGGTGTGTGCATCTGGGTGTGTGTGTCTGGGTCTGCGTCTGTGTCTGCGTCTGTGTGTCTGTGTGTGTGGTGTGTCTGTGTGTGTGTGTCTGTCCGTCTGTATCTATCTGTGTGTATGGGTGGATGAGAGCACGACATGATGACGTCACTGAATTATGCCAATTACTTTATAACCGGGATCACATTTAAAACTATTAGCCATGGGAGATGGGATGCGCAAACATGGAAGATGACAGCACGACATGATGACGTCACGGAATTATTCAAATTCCTTTATTAACAAGACGTATCCACGGGACGGGCCAAACGGGATAAACATTTCAACTGTAGATAATTATCATGGGAGGGCACGAACACGGAAGAAGGCACTTGGATTATGCAAATAGAATGCAAATTTGAAAATATTAGCCATGGGAGATAGGATGCTCGAACACGGAAGATGACAGCACGACATGATGACGTCACGGAATCATGCCAATTACTTTATAACTGGGATCACATTTAAAACTATTAGCCATGGGAGATGGAATGCACATTTTAAAATTTTAGCCATGGGAGATGGAATGCACAAACGCGGAAGATGACAGCACGACATGATGACGTCATTGAATTATTCAAATTACTTTTATTAACAAGATGTATCCACGGGACGGGGCCAAACGGGACAAAAATGTCAACTGGAGATAATTATCATGGGGGGGCACGAACACGGAAGAAGGCACTTGGATTATGCTAACTACTTTATTAACAAGAGTGTCCACAGAACGTGCCAGACATCATATGTATATGCAAACGGGATAAAAAATGTAAACTATAGATGATTATCATGGGGGGGCACGAACACGGAAGAAGGCACTTGGATTATGCAAATTACTTTATTAACACAGTGATTAATGTTGGAGGGGCTCACAAAGAGAAGCAGCGCCTGTCCTGAACAAAAAGATGCAAAGAAAACGGCTTTGGCTGTCTTTCGGAACCCATTTACACACCTGATTGAGAGGGGCGGGGGTGAGGCTGAAGCACTTTCAGCTGAACTGTCATTGCGCATGTGATCAACAGGGAAGGGTCTGTCGAAACCCTGCACTGTTAATCACAGCGTGACGCAAGGCAAGCCCTATTAGACCCCTGCTGTCTCAGGCCATTCACATGGGCGCTGCTGGAATCACCAGCAGGGACTCTGTAAGAGGCTTGGCGCCCTTACAAGCTCCTGAGAAGCATGGCGTCATCTATCCTGTGCAAACGGGGAGACATAACCGGAGCCTGCAGTCCCGTTTAATAGAGTACCGGTACTCTCTCTTGCTATTGAAAAAGTGCTGGTACTGAGGGCCTGAAAATTCAGAAGTGCCGGTACTCAGTACCGGTGAGTACCGGCCCATTTAAAGCACTGCTCATATTACCAAACAGAATTTAGTGATAACTCAAGTCATAGCCCTAAATTAAAACGAATAGAACCATCTTCTAAATCTTAACGCTGACACAGCCCTTACCCTAGTCAGTCCTGCGTTCCTCTTCCAAGGGAGAGAGCGAACTGCTTCTGCCTGAGCCCTTATCAATGTTATGCTTAATAGCGCTTGCCGCCGCGTGACGGAATGCGACATATTATTGTAAATATGTTGCATTCCTGTGCTCTGAAAGAGCTGCAGCATGGCGCAGCCAAAGGGCTTGCGGTGCAGCGGTGCAGCGCTGCAGCACTTTCTTGTACATCTGCCCCAGAGAGTTTTAGTTTGGGCCGAGGCGTTCGGCAGGGATGTGTCTTGGCGTCCATTTTGTTTCTTTTGTACATCAATGATCCGGATTCACCCTCGTTGCCAGGTGGAGGACACGTCATCCAGGAACGGGCGGAGCACCCCTGTTCTTTTGTGCAGACAGTACCGTCCTATTGTCTACAACACCCAATGGCCTTCGACTTCTGCTAGAGAGTCTCGCGAGCTTCATGGATGGCCTAGGCGAGGCCACAAATTTTGCAGGAACGTTTGTAATGGCCTGCGACCCTAAAAATCTGAATCTGCATTGTATTTCAAATTGGGGAAACTCTGATTTCAAGAACTTAGGAGTTCTCTTACCTGGGGGGTCACATTTGGCTCTCGGGGGGACTTGCTTGAAACAGAAAAGAATTACGTTCTGTAATTTGATTGGCCATCTTTTTAACCTGCCCTCCAAAATAGGCAATAAGCCTATCGCTATGGCTTGGAGTGTGGGGTTAAAAGGCAGCCAAACATCTGCAGGATGAGGAGAACAGAATCTGTAGACGTCTCCTTGGAATTTCACCAAGATTGCCAACGTAAGCTGTCCACAAGGAATTAGCGCACTTTGGGCCCGATTCACAGAATGAATTTAAGACTCAATCCTAAACTTACTACTACTTTTGGCATTCACAGAATGAACTTACTACTTTTGGTATTCACAGAAGTTAGGATTTTGTCTTAAGTTTGTCTTAAGACAAACTTAAGACACACTTAAGACAAACTTAAGACAGCCTTAGACAGACTTAAGACAAAATCCTAACTTAAGTCTGTTTTAAGTCTGTCTTAAGTTTGTCTTAAGACAAACTTAAGACAAAATCCTAACTTCTGTAAATACCAAAAGTAGTAAATGCATTCTGTGAATACCAAAAGTAGTAAATGCATTCTGTGAATACCAAAAGTAGTAAGTGCATTCTGTGACTGCCAAAATAGTAGTAAGTCTTAAGTTCATTCTATGAATCGAGCCCATTGTTTATTTCTGCAGGTTTTATCGCTGTCACAATAAAGGATTTTCAATAGCACTTCTTGCAGGAGCCTCTGTTTCCAGACAAATCCGAGCTCTGTTATATTTGGAGAAGCTTTCTACACCGGAAGTATGTGCAGGAGTGGTCACCCTTCTTAGACATGCGCTCCGCTGCACGCGCTCACTGTCGCTGCACTTGTCCTGACTTCGAGCTGCTGCTGTATCTGCGCTGTAGCGTCTTTATGAACATATGCTGTAAGAACATTTGCTGCCAAACAGGGTGCCTACTCTTATGTGTTGTGTGCCTATTGTTATAGTTTTTGCACTTCTCATGGTGTATCTATTATTAGACTCTTTTCTCAATTTCGTTCATGAGAATGTTTCAAATGTGTAGTCACTCTGTGTCCTTCATTGATGTTTTTATATTGATTTTTTTTATATACACAACAATTTTTTGGTGTTGTTTTTTTAATGCCTTTGTGCTTTTATACTTTGTTTTTATTCCTTTAATAAAGATATAAAGAACGAGAGACAGTTTAAAGAGTTAAATCGCTTGATGTGCGCTGCATTGTAAGCACGCATACAATGTGCGGAATGTTAAAAAAATGGCCTAAGCGTAGGATTCTGTGCTGAGTGGTACCCTTCCAGTACAAAACCTATGCTAGACGCACATACGCTGCTTGCCTTTCGGTAATTCTACCCACATGAGTGCAGATATGGGCGGGGTGACGCTTCAAAGGCTGTAATTAATGAGCATCATGACTACATACATTTTTAAATACAGGTGCAATTGTTAAAGGCCGCTCCCAGCTTACTTGTGGTATACTGGAAAGGCGTAGCTTTCTCTTAGAAGGCTACGTGAGCAGGCTACATGATTTTACTCACGTATAGGTTGTGGGTTTCCCACCCAGTAAGGCAGGACTGCTCAGTTTCACCCATGTCAGGCTGTGATTATAGGCAGTGCTTAATTTGTAAAATAATAAGAGCCAAGCCAAAGAGGCCGCTGCAGCTTGCACCACCCATTGCCCCGCCAAAGCTGCCAATGACGGCACCAACTAAACACCTCTCTCGCCTACGAGTGCGACAGGTCAGATTATGCCAGGTGCAAAAAGCTAAAGGAACGGCTGGGGAGGCAGGTATTAGAATGTTTTTGATGTATTTTGTATTCATAAACAACCATTGTTCTGCTCATCTCTAAATTAGATGAGCAGCGCCACCATGTGGTAGACTGTCATAAATGTGGTGATGACAATAAGGTGCTGGTGCCGAGCACTGGAAACAAATGATGTGCCGGTGATAAGCACCGGAAACCACCGGCTCAAATCATGGTTATAGGTGGGACCCACCTGCACTCATTTTTGGGGACCAGCAATTACTTTTTCCCAACAGCCTTTGACCCTGAGTGAGAGAGAGAAAATACGAAAGGAGAAAGAAAAGAAAGACGTGAAAACTGTGACCAAGGGAGAAAGCAGGGGTAAAAAGAACCAGCAACAGTGAGATAAAGGGGCAGGGAGTGTCTGGTGGTCAAGTAAAGAGGCGTGAGGTGCAACCAAGACTACAGAGCCCTGGGGTTTGGTCCCTTGTCCTATGATAGCGTTGGCCTTCGGTTTCTGAGAAAAACTTAGGGCCTCTCGACTTCATATTCATTTACACATTAAGCACTGACCCAGGCTTGCCTTCAGGACAGACCCTGAGTTGTTAGACTCGATAGTCTCGGTGTGAACCCGGGACCGTAGTTTAGACTGCCAAGGCCTTGAATAGTGTGCGTCTGGCTCAGACAGGCACAGTGTGCCCAATCAAGGAAGAGCATGTGCTCCCAAGAGTGCATCAGCGCCGAGACACCCACGGGTATTTGTGCGCTTTATAAAATGCATAAATAAATAAATAAAACCAGTGGCTGTATAATACACAGTGCCCCTGGTGCTCAACAGGAGTGCACATCCACTTGTTGTGCCCCTGGGGCACTACTGTATTTGAGGAGGAGCCTCACATGTGCGTGAGCCCCCTCTGTAATTCTGGTAGCGATGGCACACATGTAGCATCAGCGCCATCTTCAGAGGATGTTCCCTTATGTGCATGGAGGTGTGGCCACATACAAAGGATCGTATTATGGATGCATTTAGTGTGCGTCCTTAAGACATCCCTCTGGAAGGGGAGAGATCATGGAACCCCTAGACTTTCCCCTGCAGGTGGGTGCAGTCACCCACTGCACCCGCCGGCGAGGGGATCACCGACCCCTTTCCAAAGTGTAGGGTTGCCGCCTGCATAGAGGAACATAGAGCAGCTTGTAAACAGTTCACCCCCAGAGCAGCACAAGGTTGCGGCCACCCTGGGGACAGCCTATTCGTCGTAATAGGATACACTATTCTGGTCTGCGCCAGGTAGCGGTGGGCGCACTACTGAAAGTTTGAGCCAGGCGGGAGCCTGAAGCCTTCTCTGGCTCAGCTCGAGGTCCTGTTGGAATCTCAAGCTTTTTAGGAGCCGAGCTTTCAGATGGCTTCTGTCTCCCTTCCTGTACCTGGGATGTGGTGTCACAGCCATAGCTGTCGTTTATGGAACTTGAGAACCGGGCTCAAATATAGGCGTCGGCTCAACATCATGTGATTCTGGGCCAATCACTTCATCTGAGTGCCTATAAACCATGCCTTGGACTTTGTGTAATCTAACGTGTGCTCATGTAATGTTCTGCAACTGCAATACCTTCAGGTTGAGTTTGCTCTATATTTCAAAAACTGCAGAAGAATGCACTATGAGATAAAAACAAAGGGCCTCATTTACAAGAGGCTTGCACTGCCCATGTGTTATTCTTGAAGCTCCAGCTGTGTTTTCTTTGCTCCATATTTAGAAGGCAATGCCTTAGGCACAATGCGTGAGTTTGTGTAGGCTTGCGCCACAAAATACCTGCGTTAGAACTAGCTGGGCCATCAGTTTATAATGTTTGCAGGGTTGGCCTTCTGTTGTAAAACCTCACTTACAACTGACGCAGTGATAGTTACACGTTTTGCAATGTGTGACTCATCTTTTAGATGTGTTGCATTAAGGGCCATATTTAAAAGGCCCTTGTGTCACTGGAGTGTCAGTTTTTTTGACGCTTCGTTGGCGCACAATGCTGAGACATATTTACAAGGCCATGGAAAGCTAACCTTCGTGGCTTTTCATGGCCCTGTAAATATGGCCCCCTTTTACACATTACTCTGCGCTAAAAGGGGCTTTTCATTGGTGTTGGTGGGGGAGGCATTGAAGTGGTGCAACAAGGAGAAGTGCCTGCTATTTTTCGGGCAGTGGTGAAACCTGCCTTGTTCAAGCGTAACCGTCTTGTTACTACTTATAGAGTTTACTGGTCTCCTTCTAAGGTGTCAAGAGTTACCGGAAACCAGTATACATGCCCCAGATGCTTGTCTCCATCGGCTGACGATATGCCCATGTTTATGGTGTGTCCGAAGCTCTTCTGTTATTGGACTAAGATCTGTCGCAGACTGGATGACCGCCAATTGCCTCCAACTGAATGATATCAAACCTGAGGTCTTGCTGGTAGGGAAAGACACTCAACTGTGGAGTGAGCGTTGGTGGGCTTCCGCTCTGGGCTGTACGCCCGTCCCTAAACAACCCTGAACTGAATTTCAGGTCACCTTGCCAATGTCTTTTTAACTTGCTCACCTTTCAGCAAGAGGCATCTATTTTACATCACCTCTGTTTTGTGATGCATTGTTGAAGTTAGGCTTGCCTGCCGTAAGCCCAAATTCAGCCGTCTTTCATTTGAGGGCAGATGCGTGGCGCATATCGGGAGCTTGTGACGTGGTGCACCATACCATAAATATGGCGCATCCATGTTGCTATTTTCTTTCGTAGCACAGCGTAACTTATTCTGACGCATCGCTGCCTTGATGTATCGATGCGCCAGTTGTTGTAAAAGAGGCCCAATGCCTTAATATAAGGAAAGACAAATAGATACCCATTTCTTGGCTGATTTGTACAAGCTCCCCAGCTTAAATTGTGAGATCTTAGGCAAATATTTTATTTGACCAAACTTGTGTTTCCTCCATTATTGCATTTGAAAGCACTTTTGAATATGTGAGTTCAGTCTACTAGTTGTACAAAACTTTTAATAGGTACTTCTCAGAAATAATGTGCCAAATTTATGTCAACCCTTCCACATTTTAAAGAAATACACTTTTTTAAACTTTGAAGACACTTTATCATATTTTACATGATTTTGTGTATGATTTACATTACATAGTTTCGGGGCTTGGCTCGAGCACAGGCTCTAAGGTCCGAGCCAGACCCTTGGCTCCCCCCTGGCTCCGCTCTCCCTCTTAATTTGTTGGCTTGTCCACCTATAGCACCAATGTGCATCTTTTGTAAAGTGCACCGTGGTGGAAATATGGAAATTGCTTTCTATGTAAAATACTGGCCAGTGGTGGCTGTTGACATTTGAAAGTGGTGAAGCGTAAAGATTGTGGGAGAGAGCACTGTGGTGAGTGAGCGCAGCGAGCGAGCCTGAACAATTAAAGGAGGGTTCGGGGGCTTGACCCCGAGACAATTTTGAAAAAAGAGTGATAAGTGGTGCATTTTCAAGCAAATTTGAGAAGCAAGAAAGTTAATAAAGTGTTAGACCTGGCATCATTGGTCAGAGTCTCCCTTCCATTTTTGACGGATTGCCTCCTCTGTTTTGATATGTTTTTGATGGTTTTTTGCTTTGGGCACTGTGCCACTGATAATCAGTGCCACAGTGCAAGTGCTCCCTATGTTGTTAAATTGATGTATTACTTGGTTATTCCATGATTGGGTTATTTGAGCTACTGTCACTCCCTAGTACAGTACACCATGTGTGCCCAGGGCTTGTAAATCAAATTCTGCTGGTGGGCTTGCAGCACTGGTTGTGCCACCCACAGAAGCAGCTTTTAAAGTGTGTCTCAGGCCTGCCATTGCAAGGCCTATGTGCAGTGTAGCATGGTCATGTCGACTTGGCCAAGTGCACCCACTTGTCAGTCCCTAAACCTTCCCTTTGCTTCATGTTAGATACCCCTATGGGTGGCCCAAGGGCAGGGTGCATTGTAAGTATAAGGTAGGACATGCTCTGATGTGTGTAGCATGTTCTAATAGTGAATTAAAGCCATTTTCGGTGTTCACTATTGAAGGCTACCTGTTCTCCATAGGAGAGAATGGTCAGTTAGATTATTACATTCTTATAATCCTAATTGACTCAGGGAACATGGTAGAAATTCGAATTTAGTATGCCTGAACTCAGAATAATAAAATACATCTTTTAGTAAAGTTCATTTTAATATTCTGTGTTTGAAAATACTACTTTTAGAAAGTAGGTATTTTCTTGCCTAACTGTCCAGGCCTGCCTCTGCTAGATTGTGTATTCCTTGTCTGGGTTTGTGAGTGACAGGGCTGGAGGATTCCAGGAGACAGGCTGGGGCAGCCCAGTGGTGAATAGAAAGATCAGCACCCAGATGGGAGGGAGGAGTTGCACCTGGGACCTGAATAGGGCTGGGCCTTCCCTCTACAATGCTGGCCCCACCTCCTGTGGCTTGTCTGATGTCTCTGCCTGTACTGTGAAAGGAGAGGAGGAATCATGTCAACAGAGTGCTCCAGAGCTGCATCTTCCCTCCCCCGTGCTGGCTCTGTAGAAAATCAGAAATATTGATGTACATAAGCAACGTTCATTTCCCCCTTTCCCACTCCTCTCCCTTCATGCACCATGAATACTGTACAGCATTGACTGCTTCCCTCTGCCAGCAAAGGCCTGCACCCATATGTACATGACAGCCATTTTAGGCACCCTGGCCTTCTTCCTGCTCATTAGAAACACTGGCTTCCCTTCTGCGCGTATTTGAGCACCACCCCCCCCCCCCTCTCACATGCATAGACCATGAAACCCAGCACTCTGCGCGACCCTGCTATGAAAGGCAACCCTCCTGCTTGGCCCAGGCAACCCCCCCCACTTTCCTCTTGAAGAAGCATCCTTCGCCTCAGCTGACATAACCCCCCAGCTGCGTCAGACTGCCCCTGTTCTCTCATGTACGGGTCATAAGATCTCTCTCTCTCTCTGTACGACTCTGTCCCTGCGCGCACCCTGACCCCCTCCTTCTCCCTCACATGGACAAGTCATAAACCTTCCTCTTCTGCAAAGACCCTGTCCTTGGGAGTCACGCTCGCGCCTGACCAAACACCTCCTTTCCTTTTATGAATACCCCTCTGTTGGTAAACTCTCCCTCTGCGCCTGATTGACCACGCTGCATGAATACCTCTCCTTTGATGACCCCTTCCACTGAGTCCGATTGTCCACACATGTCCGAGGCCATCGCCTAAGCCGGAAGATACTGTTTATTGCCCTTTATTGTATGAAGTCACTCCTCTTCAAAGGACCCACTATTGATCCTGGCCACCCCACCCCCTGGGCTATGATCAGGCGCACCCAGCCTAAACAGTTGACGGAACACTCAGCTGCGTGATTGCCCTCCCCTCTTATCAGCAGGTCAAGGGTCCCTATTGTGAACACATGTGGGGTAGGATTGACACGAGGATTATGGGGATGTCTTTTCCTTGTTTCACAATGTTGTTATTGTAATGAGGAATGTTCTGTAAGGTATAAAAAGCGATGTCTCAGAGCACTTGTTAGAGCACCTCCTGATGGCACCTTGTTTCGTGTCTGAAATGACAGGCTCTCCTCATGAGAATTAAACTCTGTTCTTGATTCCTGCTTCCAAGCGCCCGTCTCTTTATTTGGTAACTATTCAGAATGGGAACTAAGAGGCGTCTTGCGCCAGCAGCCTGGGCATCGATGGTAATATGGGCTCCTGTTCCACAATTGGCGTCCCAACGCGGGGTCCATCAGTGACATGAGGTCCAGTAAGAGAGATCCAGACGATGAGGTGAACATCTAAATGATCGGAGTATACCTGCCTTGAGAGGGCCCTCGTCCGGCTGCCGATTGAATGAACTTCACCTATTCTGAACGGACCTCTCTTGAGTGACCTACTGTCCTGACTGGAATCCCACAGGACTGCTGCGGTAAAATCATGGAGTAAGAGAACGATCGGGCGCTGGAAGGAGGAAGGCGAAGAACTGCCCACACGGTCCGGTCCGGGTAAGGTCGCGTAAATGCGACAAATTGTGAAATGATTGTTTGTTGGATAATACTAGTATTACGCTTTGTTGAAACCTCTGGAGATTCACTGTCTGCAAACGGGGAAAAACAGGCTCTCTCTTTGCAAGCAGTGAAGGATAGGTAACGCAGACTTTTGTCCCCATTGTAATCCGTCGTGCCTCTCTTCCTCCCCCACTGTTTCCCGAACTGTCGTTCGTGGATTATTGTCTGGAGATTCTCTGTCTGCAAACAGGGAAAGAACAAGGTCTCTCTTTGCAGGTAGAGAAAGAGTGGGTAGCGATAACTTTTCGTGCCCACTTATTCTCCCCACTGAATTGTTTGATTGGCCGATTATTCGGTATTGGTTCGTTTGAGGTATTCACCGCCGCCAAACAACGGAGAATAGAAATATTCTGCCTAGTCTTTGCCCGCTGTGATAAGATAGGTAATGCAGACTTTTGTCCCCGTTGTAATCCGTCATGCCTATCTTCTCCCCACTGGTTGGTAGCCTGTTTAGCCCGGACCGCCTATTAGAGTTGAACCATCCAGCTCCACTGGAGGGCACATCTAATAAGGACCTGTCATTAAGTGTGGACTAGTCGCTATAGCTTATAATAGGTTATGGCATAAAAAAAAATACAAGAAAAAGGAGTTGAGCGAAATCAGTAGGCCACTGAGGAGTTATCAACTTCGCTAAAAATAAAATAAGAAACGTTAAGAAATAACCCGCGATAAGAAACATAAAAATGGCGAGGGAAGACAAGCTTAACACCAAGACAGCCACGAGGTAGCTAGGTTCCGTTGCCTATTCCTGCCCTAAACATGTCTGCCTCATTTCCCACCACGCCCAAATAACGGTTACATGAAATAGATACAAATAAATAGGTACCTACCCCCATTCCGGAAGCTCCCGAAGTGCAACAGGTCCGCGGTTACGCCCATCCGGAAGGCGAGGCCTCGAGGCATGCGGGGCTCGCCTGGCCGCGGTCAGTAGGAGATGCTGTTGGGCAGAGGGCCCAAAGAATCATAAGGACCTCTCCTTCTCTCTCCTCTTCTGCTGCCCTGCAGGCCACGGGGGGGGGGCTGTCTTGCCTCAGCCACCGACCACCCCCCCCCTCTGTCTCTCGCCTGGTCCGACCCACGAAGAAGGCCGAAGCCAAAAGCGAGAATGGCGGCGCTTACAGGTAGTCCCGCCACATGTCAAATTCCTGGATAGTTACAGGTAGTGCCGCCACATGTCGACGCCTGGACAAGTGCAGGTAGTCCCGCCACATGCCAACGCCTGGATAGTTACAAGTAGCCCCGCCACATGTCCACTCCTGGAGAGTTGGAGGTAGTCCTGCCACATGTCAAAAAGGGGGGGGGGCTGTCTTCCCTTCTGCAGCCACCGACCACCCCCCCCATCTTCAATAGCCGGCACGGCCAATATCGAAACGGCGGAGCCGAGGATCGGCGAGGGGTCACTGGAAGGGGGAGGTGGCGCGAACGAGCCTCCCCCACCTCCCTCCAGGTGGAGGCTTCCAGCGACACCCCAACGCTCTTACTTAAAGAGGGTCCACATCGAAAAGCGGTCTTTTGCCCGGGACGGGCACACGCCCCATGCCTTCTCTCCTCAACTTTGAAGATTCTATGAGAGCCGGGGGGGCCCCCGACCCCTCCGCATGGGCGCCCCCCGTCCCCCTCACTGGGACCTGCGACATCGGCGCACTCCTGCCGGCACCAGCCTCAGTTTGGAAATGGCTACAACACCGCCAAGGTACAGACTTGTTCAGTTCCGGTGGAACACCAGAGTGACCCGGTAGGAAAATTGTTGTTGCCCTTCCCACTCTTTGACTGATGGTCCATATTGTTAGACTGTTACCACATTGCGAAAAACTTTGTTGAACTGCCAACGGAAGGTTCTGGTCCAACCATGAGTCACTGGAGACATTCTGACCATACCGGAACCTGCCTGACCTCGCCCAAAATGGCGCCGATACACGAAACGAAAAACATTCGAACTCCCTGTTCACCTGGATTGCTCGAATATTGATGCTCTGAGATATGTATGCATTTTTTGAACAATGGAAGTCGATAAGATGGATAATGAGTATGTGTTTAAAGAAAGAAGCAAATGTAAGACAGATGTTGACCATGTGTTTGGACAATGAACTGATTTAGGGTGGGTACTAATTATGAATGGGAACTATGGATTGGTGTAATGTAAGACAGTGAACGAGCATCTGGATAATGAATTAATTGAAAAACTGAATTCTTGATATGCATCATGCTTGCTCTGTAGGAAAGTTCGATACGATTTTATTGCACTGCCGCACTTTATGCAATGAACTGTCATCAACTGCTTTCTTCCCATGTACAGTTCCAATCTGCTCCGTGGCTGGTCCACTGGGTGGTAGGCCTGTATTTTAATACACCAGCACTTTTTATTAAAGGTATTTTGAAAAAGAAAGCATAGTTGGAGCGGTTGCATTAATGAATTTTGAATGTATTACTACTATGAGCAACGAGAAAATATGATGAAGGATGAAGGTTAAAAAGGACCCGATATTTAGCAGCTACATTATGTGTGACAGGCAGCCGGAAAAGAGTTTTAGACGCTTTTAAACTACACCACGGAAATGCCACCCGACCGCCACCCTTGCACGTAACCTAAAGGGGTCGCGACCAAGTAACTCATGTAGATACGCAGATCGTCAATGATTATCTATCTGACACTACTGGTCCCACTGGGCTTAAACGCCGAGATGGTAGGGAAATGCACTACATTGAGATAGGTCGAGTATGCGGTAAGTAAAAACATTTTCGGACTACTGCATGCTGATGTGCTTTGAATGCTACCCCCACCCCCTTCTTCTCCTCCCTTCTGCAGGTCACGTCGGAACGTCGGCTGAAGTATGGAAAAGCGACGATCGAGCGACCGACAAAAGGAGAAAAGGGGGATCCGAGCATAGTACTTATGCTAACAAGCTTAGACCGACGTAGACTTAGATATGACTGTTCCTCCATTAGAGCATAACGACTGGAAGGATGGACTGACATAGAAACTTGACGGGTACTGTATGACGGAAATTGACTTGAAATTAGCACGCTAGATAACGCGATTATGACGTTTTTATTAGATAGGGAAAGGACTAGGGAAAGTCCTGAGGTAAGGGTACCCAGGCACCACCCGTCTGGGAAGTTAGAAATATTGTTGATGTTCGAAATGTACCACCTCCTTCTCACCCTCTTATAGATATAACGAAACGGCCCGACTGTTCTCCTGATCGATACCCTCTGTTGCCTCAGCCCGGAGAACGTCCAGCCAAAGGAAGAAAATCAAAAGTGGTTTAAGATCCATCTATGAGCAATAGCCTGACCAGGTTAATTCCTTACCAACTGACTGCGGTGTGAGTATTAGCAACTGAGAACACTTGCGGAGATAGTAAATGAGAGGAAAAGGAGGGAAAAGGTAAAAAGAGCTCAACACGTAGATAACTAGGATACTAGAGATGCGCAGCATGCAGGAAACTTTTTGTTTGGCCAATAACTGTTTTATGTTTTGTCATGAACTCTTTTGTATGTAACACATGTATTGTCTTCCCTTGTTTGAGTTTGTGTGTATGTAATGTACGGGTTTTATGTCTTCCCTCTGTCTGTGTTTGTGTGTTACCTGACCTCTGTCGTTCTGTGTTGAGAGCGCACTAAATGACCTATTACCGTACACGTCTCTCTCTCTCTCTGTTTCTTTATCTCTATATATAAATGTCATACGTGTACCGAATGGCTCGTTTAGGTTGCGGACGACTCTCACTCCCTACGAGAGTCCCCCTGTCCCATCTTTTTATATGGTAATACTGTGCCCCGTCGGCACCAGCCTAATTGGAAACTTAGTGAACGCGAAGGTGTTCAACAAAATTGACCGAAACTAAAATGATTGTATTTCGCCATATTACTACCTCTCCTTTCTGCAAAAAATGAATGAACTTGAATTGGCTAAGAAAGAGAGGACAGGTAAGACGACTGATATCCCCCAATCTGGCCTTTTATAGGGGACTATATGTCAATGGCATCCTAAATTTTTATTGTTAGAGACAAGCGCCAAGGTCCAGATTGACCCCCAATGCCCAGATTGCCCCACCCCTTTTGCACCCAAGCGCGAATGCCCGAAGCGTCCCCGTCCCACTTGATTGACCCCAGCTACTGTCCCCGAGATATATATCTGATGACCATGAGTAACTGCCGCCCCTTGAGAAAAACCTGTTTGACCCTATCTTTCAATGATTTCACACCCCGCTCTGTTTAAAAGAGTTAGCCAGCTCTAAAGGGAAATGTAAGACTGTTAAGGCTCGGGTTAGAAGGACGAGTCTCCCCTGAATGTTGTCAATTTTTTTTTTTAAATTATTGTTAAAATACGCAAGTGACAGGAGTCTGACCTCTGTCCATATATGGCATGAACGAACACCGATTAGACTTGGTGCGAACGCAGTAGAAATACCCTCCTACTTACTTCATGCTAATAGACTTCTGACTATGACCAATGAGCATAACGCCAGGTGTTAGGATTGCGAATGGAATTCAAATGTAAGAATCTCTTCTCCTGCCAGTTCTCTAAAGCTTGTTTTTACCCATTTAAAGATACTCAATAACCGGAGGAGAAGGGCCGGACGTGACGCACAGCCTGGCCGCAGATCATGGGACGCATGCGACATCGACCAAAGGTGGAGCCGCAGCACAACAAGAAACGGGACGAGGCAGCACTTTCAAAGGCGGTAAAAGAAAGGATGAAGGGCTGCCCTGAAGCTCTCTGTCCGCCAACCCGCGTGTGCCTGGAGCCTCCGTCCCCCTCTTCAAGCCCGATTGATGGGCCTGCTTGCTTGTTATCCATTGCTCCCTTGGTCCCTTTGGTGTGTCCCAGGAAATCTGCCCCCACTCCGCCCTCTCACTCCTATCGACTATTTGAACAACACACCCTCTTTTCCATGCGACTCTCTGCTGAAAGGAAGAACAGCAAATAGATGGAAATGGGGTTGCCACGGAAATATAGGTGCCGAGCATAAGGCACCGCTAAAACGGATTGGTTAGGGAACAGGACTGTGGTCTAACAGCAGAGGACTGACTGCACCCTGCAACGCGTAAGGATAAGACCCGAGCTGGACCTATAGCTCCACCGCCGGTGCTCAACAGCGCCAACGAAAGGACACAGACTAGAGCCTACCAGTGATGGCTCACTGCTAAAAGACACTGGAACGAAGAGATCTTGTATATTGAACTGAATTCCACCCTCAACTACTTGGTCAAAATGTTCATTGGTCACATTTTTAAGTCAGAGAAATGTATGCTATGTAGTGCGTTCAAATGTCAGGAACTTGACAAATGCAATTTTCAATATGCTGCATTCTGCCAATCACGTCAACTGTCCATGATTATATGCCAAAATGTTAGTATCGACAAATGCACATTCTTCGACTGCACCTGTTTATATGTACCCCCATCGATTACGAAAATGAACTTTGCTATGTAAAAAGGGGCGACTGTAGAAAATCAGAAATATTGATGTACATAAGCAACGTTCATTTCCCCCTTTCCCACTCCTCTCCCTTCATGCACCATGAATACTGTACAGCATTGACTGCTTCCCTCTGCCAGCAAAGGCCTGCACCCATATGTACATGACAGCCATTTTAGGCACCCTGGCCTTCTTCCTGCTCATTAGAAACACTGGCTTCCCTTCTGCGCGTATTTGAGCACCCCCCCCCCTCTCACATGCATAGACCATGAAACCCAGCACTCTGCGCGACCCTGCTATGAAAGGCAACCCTCCTGCTTGGCCCAGGCAACCCCCCCCACTTTCCTCTTGAAGAAGCATCCTTCGCCTCAGCTGACATAACCCCCCAGCTGCGTCAGACTGCCCCTGTTCTCTCATGTACGGGTCATAAGATCTCTCTCTCTCTCTGTACGACTCTGTCCCTGCGCGCACCCTGACCCCCTCCTTCTCCCTCACATGGACAAGTCATAAACCTTCCTCTTCTGCAAAGACCCTGTCCTTGGGAGTCACGCTCGCGCCTGACCAAACACCTCCTTTCCTTTTATGAATACCCCTCTGTTGGTAAACTCTCCCTCTGCGCCTGATTGACCACGCTGCATGAATACCTCTCCTTTGATGACCCCTTCCACTGAGTCCGATTGTCCACACATGTCCGAGGCCATCGCCTAAGCCGGAAGATACTGTTTATTGCCCTTTATTGTATGAAGTCACTCCTCTTCAAAGGACCCACTATTGATCCTGGCCACCCCACCCCCTGGGCTATGATCAGGCGCACCCAGCCTAAACAGTTGACGGAACACTCAGCTGCGTGATTGCCCTCCCCTCTTATCAGCAGGTCAAGGGTCCCTATTGTGAACACATGTGGGGTAGGATTGACACGAGGATTATGGGGATGTCTTTTCCTTGTTTCACAATGTTGTTATTGTAATGAGGAATGTTCTGTAAGGTATAAAAAGCGATGTCTCAGAGCACTTGTTAGAGCACCTCCTGATGGCACCTTGTTTCGTGTCTGAAATGACAGGCTCTCCTCATGAGAATTAAACTCTGTTCTTGATTCCTGCTTCCAAGCGCCCGTCTCTTTATTTGGTAACTATTCAGAATGGGAACTAAGAGGCGTCTTGCGCCAGCAGCCTGGGCATCGATGGTAATATGGGCTCCTGTTCCACAGCTCCACGTCCTGTGGGGCGGCTGATGTCTCTGCCCTGCAAAGTAAAAGGAAGAGAGTCATGTAAACAAAGTGCTCAGTAACTGGTTTGGACTAGGCAGAGGCCTCTCTGCCTTAGGAGAAGAAAGGATTTTGGGGTATACATATTGGGATCCTGATCGAAAGAAATTAGATCACTTTTGGACAAGAAACCTTTCTGCCAAGGAGAAAAACCAATGAAGCAGCAGGAGTTGTACTGCCCCTCTGCCAGTGTGCTGTTTGCTGGGTTGGCTTGCAGGGGTTGCTTCCTTGCCAAGGGAAAGGAGAAGGAACTTTGTAAGGACTTTAATCTACAGACTATTCTCCAAGGGCTTGAACTGTGCTTGCCTCCTGCTGAAGTCTCAGGGACAAAATACCCCCAGCTCCTCACTGAATTTCCTTGCTGGGAATTCTGACTCCAGACACTTGTGTGCCACTGGGAGCTGGAAGCGTGACGCATCGAGAGGAAGCGTGTCGCTGCCTGCAGCTGAAATCGTCGCATCGTCGGAGTAGCGAGCTTTTGCCGCATCTCCCTGGAAGCGTGTGTTCATCAAAGCTGCCTGCTGTTGCATCACCGGAGAAGCGTGACGCCATAGAGAGAGTCGCCTTCGCATCACAGGAGAAGCGTGTCACAGGGCCTGTCGCGGCTCCAAAGTACAGAGTCGTTGCAAGGCTGCCAGGGCGCATCGCAACCGGATCATCGAATTGCATCAAGGGGCCATCTTGCGCACTGCAACGGCATAGCTGCCAAGGTTTCTGCTTGCTTATGAGTGACATTTTCATTTTTTCAGTGTACTTATGAGTGACATTCAACAACAACGAGTGACACTTTCTTGCTAGCAAAATAAAGCAATGAAGACCAGGGAAACATATAAATATCAGAATTTACACGCATTTGTGCAACCAAAAACTCACACTTTACTGTACCAGTCGGTAGAAAATTAGAAAGAGAAAATCACAAAAAGTCTGTATTTTCTCCCTTATTAGTTCATACTACAAACAGCAGGTAAACGTGCTTTAGAGCTTCGTGTAATGATACCTGACTGATACGTAAAATATACAAAAAAACTGAAAAGTTATGTTGAAAGGGGATACAAATGGCTTTATGTGGACATGAACCAATGTTAATAGCCAGTATATCATTTCAATGATCGCAATCCTACCTTGAAAAGTGAAGACCCGACCGCTCTGAGAAGCACCAGAGGCTCCATTCTGTCTTCGGGTGCCGTAAATAGAAAAGCAATGTAGGAGCTAGACGACGGCTGGTGAAGGGCTGTTCTTAAGACATTCCATTTCTGCCTGGGCTGAGAGTCCTGGCCCAGACCAAACTGGAGGGGAACCGTGCTCTGCCTAAACGGTGCGTCCGTTACAACAAAGAAAGCCTAACAGTAAACACAGCTCGAACAGGCTCTGCACAGTGACAATGATACTTTAAAATAGTTTTAACGCCTTGGCTGCTAGGGGTTTTCCCCTCCTGTACTGAAAATGCTTGAATACTATAGTTTCATGACAAGGTCAGCTCGTCATAAGCACAGCTCAACCGTGGTATTGGTATTCACCGAATGCACTTACTACTTTTGGCATTCACAGAAAAGACTCAATCCTAAACTTACTACTATTTTGGTATTCACAGAATGCACTTACTACTTTTGGTATTCACAGAAGTTAGGATTTTGTCTTAAGTTTGTCTTAAGACAAACTTAAGACAGACTTAAGTTAGGATTTTGTCTTAAGTCTGTCTTAAGTCTTTCTTAAGTTTGCCTTAAGTCTGTCTTAAGTCTGTCTTAAGTTTGTCTTAAGACAAACTTAAGACAAAATCCTAACTTCTGTGAATACCAAAAGTAGTAAGTTCATTCCGTGAATACCAAAAGTAGTAAGTGCATTCTGTGAATACCAAAATAGTAGTAAGTTTAGGATTGAGTCTAAGTTCATTCTGTGAATCGGGCCCATAGTTTCGTAGAAGTTCACACACCTACACACACAAATAACTTTTGTTACTTTGCTCCCTGTAAAAGCGTTATTAAGAAGGGTTTAGAAAAGTTACCCACAAACATTGGTGTCTTTGAAAACAACCAAAAAGTTGTACAACTGTCGTTTTTTAGGTTCAGGGAAGGCCGCATGCACGCGCTGTCTGCAAAACCTGATGTAATCAATAAAACAACTTTTTTTCCCGCCTGCTGCTCACCTTAGGTTGACTCCAGTGTCGCTCTTGTTTGCTACCTCCTAATTCGTTCGGCAGCTGATTCGTCACTTTCGTTGAAGGCTGAGGAGCACCTGTCAAGAACAGTTTCCTTACGCTTTCAGGGCTTATCTGTTGTTTGGAGTAACTCTTTTTCTTTAGCTGCCCTTCCATGCACAACAAGCCAAGCTTGTGTGTCCGGTGCCATGGGCGTTCACCTCCAGTGCCGTCTATTTTATTTATTTTTTAAACATAGATTCCTGCTCGTCGATGCCTACTCTCGACATCTGGTACCTCCCCTAATCACCTACTGTGGGTGCTCGTTTTTTGTTTTTTTCCGTTCAGTTCATGTATCAGCACGGTGCCCATTTCACGGGCACCGCGCTTCATGTTTTGGACAAGCAAGACTGTTTTATTTATTTGTATATGTTTGGTCACAATACCCGTCTTTGGTTCACTTGCAATAAATCCAACCGAATGCATCGATTTATCTGCCTTGCCGCAGTGAATATAATGCACACCATGCCTTTCCCCTGCTCCACACTCATATCACACCACCCACCTCCCTACATTGGTCCTATCTCCTGCTCTGCCTCTGGCAACTGCCCCCTACCTTTCTCGCTCTCTCTTCCTTCCTCCTCCCCTTATTCCCTCTCTTTCTGTCTCTGTCTCATTCCTCCTCACTTGCTGAAAACTGTGACTTCAACAAACAGCTCATACCCTCTCTTTCTTCTCCTTTCCTTGATTTGTTCCCCTGCGAAACGGATCCAAAAAAGAAAGAAACACTTTGGCTGCAAATGCCGTCATTTTTAGAAATTTTTCTATTCCAAAGCGCAGCCTCGGGACAGAGAGAAAAAAAGGTTAAAATGCGAAAAATAAATAAAAAACTAAATAAAGCAAGGCAGACTGGTCTGAAAGTGGCCAGATTGGTTTTATTCACACAAACACACACATTAGTGTCGCTTTACAGAGTTTGCCAGTGAAGTGTGTAGGCTGTCCGAGTGTCCAACACAAAAGGAACGGGGTCGTTTTTTAGACTCTTTATAAAGTACCTTTCATTTTTAGGACTTTGGTCTATTTTGTAAGAGAAGTTTCTTTTAGGTAAAAATAAAGGAATGAGAAACAAAAACAAGACAACAAAAAATGATGAGGAGTGTCGGGTGTTGTCGTCTGGGCAGAGTGTCTACTTCTTGGGCTTGGCCTTTGGACTTGCTGCTCTTTTGGACTTCTCCCCGTCAGGCTCCACGGAAGGGCAGAGAGCAAAAAGAAAGGGACCGGGATTACTCACACCTGTCTCTCTTTGGTTACAGTGCGCTACCATCACCATGCGCAGTAAAAGGGAAAAGGGGCTCAAAGTAAGAGGGCAGGGTGCGCAAGACGGGAGGCCGTCAATATCAGTGCTTTTTTGTACGTGTTACCCCATATCGCCTCACCAACCCCACCAGAATGCACCCTTTAATGGCACTTGCCTTGGGCCACGACCCCGTCAACAGGACCGGGGCGTCCTCTCCCCTCCTTGGGCCGCCGGGTGTGTGCGCCTTGTTTATTTATTTATTTATTTATTTATGCGTTTTTATATAGCGCAGACTTTACCCGAAGGCGTAAGAGCGCTTGACAATAGGAACAGAAAATTACAAGTGAACAAATTACAAAAGCAGACGATAAGTTACATGTGGTAAAAGTGACAATTGTGAGCAAAAACAAAATATATGAGGTAGCAAACAGTGCATTACAGGAGGAAAGAGTGACAAGTGTGCAGGTTACAAGAGAAAACAAAGTACAATTAGAGGTAATATAGTGCAATATATGCTAGACACAGAGGCACAAGTGTTGTAAATTAGCATAAATGGGTTAGCGTTAGCAGAAGCCATCTTGCATTTAGAAGTTATCTTATCCGCTTTTTAGAAGCCATTTTAGTTTCTGGAGGCCATCTTGGCTACCATGTGCTGCCATGTGCTTACTATGTGCATTGTCCTACCTTCCTTTTAGCTGCGCCTGAAGTCTGCCTAGTAACAGGATATATTTAGCCTCCTCCACTTCCACGCATGCTCAGAAATGCCTGGTAGAGTCTGCATCTGTTACTGATTAAGTTTTACATAGGAATGTGTTCACCACGTTCTGAAACTGTTAGCTCCTCCCACTTGGTTCCATATGTCCTTACTTGGTATTCCTTGTGTGCTCACAGGAACCAAGACTGCCCCCTTTCATGTATGCTTACTGTGTAAGTCTGAAATGTATATAAGGCACCAGCCTTCTGACTTCCTCGGACTGCCTCATTCATTTGTCATGGCTTTTGGGCGACGCAGCCTCACCTCATATGAGTGTAATAAATTGTCCTTTGATATTTCAGAATTCTGTGTCAGTCTCTCACTGCTTTTAAAGGACTCCAAGGTTTTTGAATACCACAATTGGCGACCACGAAGGGACTCATCAGAGAGGTGACAGTCTGGAGGAGTGATCAACTTGCTAGGAGGCAGAAAACTACTGAACAGCATGGGACTGGGTTCTGCAAAGAAGGTAGCTGTGCACGGCGCACCTCTGGTGATTCCTTGTGTCTGCAGGTCAGTGTGTTTTCTGTCCTTCCCGACCTCTGGTCCTCCAAAGGATGTCACCCCCCTGACTGAGAACACTTTTGGCGTGAGTATTAAAATGTAACATAAAAAGATAGACTGTTAGATGAAACTTGGCAGTTAGAATTTGGACAGCTTATGTTTGGTAAAAGTAATTTTGCGGCGCCTGTTCTAAGTTTTGAATGCCTTTGTAACGCTTACTGTGGCATATTTTGAATTTGAGATAGACTTGTCTACTTTGGATTGTGTTTGACCTTTGAAGAATATGATATGAATATGATTTGATATGATTTGATTTGATATGTATGTGTTGCAACTCATATAGGCAGGTAATGCGAGGATATTTCCTCCACCTTTGATAGTAGTGTATACTCTGCACTATTTTTTGGCATGCCTGTTGTCTTTGGTTAAGCTCACATGTTAAAATGTGTTGCTTCTGTGAAAGGTACCATAATGTGATGTGAAGTAAATGAGCCGGCTTCCCTTAGAAGGGATACCTAAATAGGTTTAGGTGTGAAAACATATTTCTTCCTTGGTGATATTGTATCCCCAGGGAACTAAAATATGGCCATAATACATGTAAGGATCCTTTGTTCTGTGCACTTTTATGAATGGGGAATGCAGAGCGATTCTTTGGTGCTCTGCCAGTTAAAACTTGTGAATTGAAACATCATTGCCAAACATTCCTTGTAAATATGACGTACAACTAGCATTTACAATTGGTTTGGTTTAAGATCTGTTTGTGGCTTGTTTTTTGTTTCAGTCCTAGGTGTTGATCTGTGGGTTCAATGTGTGTTTAAATGTGGGGTTTTTGTTCCTGTTAGTGTAATTTCTGCTTGTGAATAGCGTTGGCGCAAATTTATGAAACACATGCCTTAAGCGCTGTATTGTGTGTCCTGTATGTTTGAAATATTTCTGTTTCTGTGTGAAATGAGCTCAATGCGTGATTGTGGATTTCTTGATGTTTTCAGTCTGTTAAGGAAAATGTTGCATTAATTGATATTAGGTGAAAATTAAATAAGAATGCAGTAATTTGCCATGTTAGCTGCAAAAATCGCTATATGTTGCTTTTTAAATTATAGACTAAACAAAGGCACATATGTGCAAACTGTTGAAATGCTTAAATTAAAGTTAAAATTTACATTCACTAGGAACATGAAAGGCCTCAAAATTAAATTGTGTGTTCTGTAGGGAAAAACGAATTTGAAGCCCTCCTTTGCTTACATGCATTTTTATACATGTAAAATGTTCAAGTTTCAGCTAAAAGTGAATTTTTGCTACGTTTAAATGTATTTTGTGGCACACACTTTTCTAAACAAATGTCTGTTTCCTGAAAGTTCTAGGGTCAGCTGCGTGCAGGCCATTTCCTGCCTTGAGAACAGCATGTGTTGTTTTTGAAAGGCAATAAAAGACACTGGAATGTTTATTCAGCCAGAGATTAGCTGGTAGTTTAACACGGGCTGAATTTAGGAACTCAGAATAAGTGTTTTAAAGTGTTACAAAAGTAAGTTGCATTATTTTATATTACAGGAAGACATTTCAAGTGTGGGTCTCCTCTCTTTTAATAAGTTTTTCAAACTATATTCTTGGGTTGTTGCTCAAATGTCCTCTTTTGAAATTCTGGCACGGAAATATGTCTTGTTCTAAGTTAGGTTTTTGCGCATAGGCTCCTACATGACTGCATCTAAATTGATAGGCAAAAAGATGCAGTTTGGGTTTTAAATGTGGTTTTAGCAATTCAGATTGGGTTTGAGAAAAAAAATAATAAAGAAATGAAAAAATTCTTAAACATGGAAAAATTATTTGAAAAAAAATATGTGTTTTTCAAAATCGTTTTTGGATATTCATAAAGCTTAATACTCATACTATGACCTCTTAAAATTAAAATTTGATTAAAGTAATGTGTGACTGCTTAAATAGGACATTTGCATGTTAAGGGTTTACTTGGCGCAGGCTGAAAGCTCATTTTTTCTAAGCCATTACATGCGAGATAATTCATGTTTACTCTTTGTAATTTGTAAAGCACATTCTGGGGTTGATTAATATGTAATGCAAGTGTAGGATTTTCATTTTTAAGTGCCCCAAAGTCAAAAGTCGAAACTCAGTTAAAATGGACTTTTTTACATAGCACTCTTGTGATTTACCATAGCCTTGCAGAGTTTCTGGCTTTCAGAGAATGCATGTTTGTGTCTATTACAAAATGTGTGGGTTGTTATTATTTGAGGTTGTTCTTCATAGCTCAGTGAGCCACTGTGCCCGGTGTAGAGGTTTATGTTTAATATCAGGATTGATAATTCAAATTTCGGCAGGGCCTATTCTGTCTTTGCTGGTATGCTATGTTATTATGTTCTGCAACTTGTTCATAGTAAATGCTTTTATAATATAGGACTAAATGGATTTTATCCCTAAAAGAAGTCATTTATATAACATGTGTTTTTCAACAGGGTTGATCTTGTAGCTTAGAATGAGTGGGGAATGGTTTCTGACTTTGTCAGTTTAAGGGAGGAAATAGGATCTAGGGCCTGAGAGGACCGCACGGTACGCCTGGCAGAATTTGACCTTAAGGTCAGTGAGAAGGGGGTTTAGGAGTAAGTGAACACAGATGGAGCAACGACTGCTTGGTGAAAAGCTTCTCTGATTAGCAGAATTTCAAGCTTGCACATTAGATGGGTTACATGAGGGTTTTTGTTTTTGAGAAGTGCATTCTTGACTAGCCTTGAAGAAAGGAAAACAGCAGGCCCTCAGGGGCTTTGGGGAGAGGGGGGACCATGAGGGGCCCGCAGGCTCCCAGGGCTATGAAGGGCCGCAGGCTCTCAGGGCCTTGAGGGCAGGGGGTCTGAAGGGGTCACATGGAAAGGCTGGTGCAAGGGATGCAGTGTGTCTGTGAAACAGTTTTACAGTCAATATGAAAGTGGGTTAGCATGTTTTACAATAAGGATGGTTGGTTAACAGTTGAGATTTACTCTGTTATGCGCTATGTTAGTAGTATGTTGCAAAGAGATGGGTTTTATTATGACTTCTTTGAAATGAAATGTTTGTGTGTTTTTTTCATGATTTTGCATTTTTCCCTTCTGAATGGTTCTTGCTGACCCTTGTTTATCACAAGTGACACTGTAAGTTTATTTACCAGTTTGATAGCCAGCAACTGGTGATCACCTGGTAAAAGCGGGGTGTGAGTAAATTAAAAAGCGTAAGTTTGGTACAATTTGATTTTGATTTCGTTTTTGACAAATTAAGCAGGTCTGGATTTCAGGTTTTCAGTTGCATGAATGCATGTGTTTTTCTGCTTTATTACAAATGCCATTGTGCTTTGTTTATGCTTTTTGCGCTTATTATACTGCATGTATATTTGATGGCTTGATCATGATGTTGTTTTATTACCTGCTTTTTGATATTATTACAAATTTGCCTGTGTTGTGAAGAGACATGTATGACGGTATGTGTCGCTCTACACCACGTGGTTAATATTCTTGTTCATACTAAATTTCATAGATATGATGTTTGCATACTGTGATCATGAAAATACATTCGCCTCACCAGTGGATGTTAAAATTTGGACATATAGTATTGAAGTAAAATAAAAATAAAAGAGATATACAAGAAGCCACAATACAGATACTGCTCTTCTCCCTTAAGGAACAGACAGGCCTAGATTTATATACATATCCTTGATTGGTCCTGAGGATGCAATTATAGATTCGTGGCTCTTGTTAAAAGGTGACCTAACTTTTTCATTTTTTTTTACATTTTTCATTTTTTCCTTGAAAAAGGAACTGGACCATTAGCTGAGATTACCGTATATGGTAGTGTTTCTCCCCAGATGTTGCATTGTGTCCAGACTGCAGAGATGTAATAAGAACAACCACATTACGCATAATTCCCTTTTGTATGACCTGACTAGACTGTTTCTTTCTCTTTAGACTTTTTCTTTAGGCCTATATTTTTGATGCTTTCCAGTCTGACTGTCAGCTTAGTGATAGACTGGTTAACTGATTTAATAATATAACAAGGAAAGTTTCTCATCTCAATAGGAGACACTGTATGCTCATTCTTGAATGTGGGAAAAATGTAATGCCCATTCTAATTAGGTTCTCAGTTCTTTTAGCTGCTGTTTTAATGTTTGATGGACCACATGCGTTCTAATAATGGAAACATTAGGAGTTTGTACTCTTGTTTTTTCTCTGTTTTCACATTTTTGATAAATTAGCCATTGTCTGAATGCCCCTGATCATCTGTTATGAGATTTCGTTTTTGAAGTGTTTCAGGTGAGGGATTTAGGAACACTTAGATTTTCTCATTTAGGAAAATGTTTACCCATTAGATGATGCCCCTATATGTAAGGACTTCCACTCAGATAAAATGTTTATGTAATTGTCTACCCTTAGATGATAGAAGACATGCTCTCATATGGAAACACAATTGAAGAGGCTAGAGTCATTGCTTTGCGTTCTATGAGAATGATAATGCATTTTAGATTATGATAGTCTCATGGCGTATGACCACTCTCTTGAAGATTGTAGGGTAACTGATTGCAATCCCCTTGTTAAATATTGAATTGTTTTTGTACAACAATTGAAGGAAACTAACAATTGTGTCATATCTTCTACATTGATAGGTTCTGCAGGATTCTCCAGAGTCAAAGGGAGGGTGACACCTGCAGAACGAATGACAAAGATGAATTCGAATTCCTATCCTTGACAGCCATAGATAAAAGCAGGAAGTTTTGGTTTATAGTCCCAGCACCCAGTAAGGAATCTGCACGCCATCAATGGTATACCCTAGTTCTTTGTTCGCTCTACTGCCTAGCGTTCCACGACAGAAGAAAAGGAGTCTCTTTGGTTTTGCAACAGAATTTGAATTGGAAAAAAAAAAGCGCAAAAAGGTACCTGTTATGTTCTGGCAACCTCTGACAGTGTACAGCCCCTTGAGCCCTTGGCCTAAGTTTTGGCCTGAACCCTTTGAGTCCTTTGGTCTGCGTCTTGGCCTGAGCCTTGGTCTAAGTTGGCCACACCGTTCCCTTTTTCACCTTTGCTCCAACGAAAAAGAAATGAAATGGAGAATTCGAGATTGGCGAGAGGCACTATCTTTTGGTGCCCATGAACGAGCAGCTTGAGCGTCCTCTGACACTGAACAAGGAGTGTTGGAGTTTGAAAGTGCTGCTGATTTGCTGAAGGAGTTTTCTTGACAGTGCTTGGATTTGCACGAGATGCTTTGTGCCCTTGATCACGAAGAGTACATCATTTGTAGTGCCTACCGTAGTGCCTGCCGTACTGTCTGCCGCAGATGAGAGACACTGGTGCACTGCCCTTGTGACATTGAGACTTTTGACTGAACTATGAGTGTTTGCCAAAAAGGGCACTCCAACGGATGCTGAGATACATTTCTATGGAAGGTCTGAAATGAAGAGGCCTTGCTGCGATGGATGAAGAGATTCGATGAACAATAATAGTCCGCCAGAGGGACTTGGAATTGGACTCTGGGCATAAGTCGTGGTTATAGAAGTGATTCCTGAAAAGTTACGACACTGGGTGTTGTGGAATTAATTTTTATTGTTTTGCCTGCAGTATTTTAGAGTAGTATTCTTTTTAGCACAGGTAGAATAGAAGTTCAATCTCTGTGGAAAAGTGTCCCTATCCCATTTGAGAGCATTGAAGGATTGCATTGCCATCATTTTACATGAGTATATAGTGTTTTCTGAAAGATTTTAGGATTTGCTATTGCTTACGGTTGTGAAAATGCTAATTTTCTCTGTAATAGTGGTCATTATTTCCTCTTACTGTTTGTATGTATGCTTATGATCTAATGTCCTGTTCTTTAGTATTCCTGGTCATACCCTTGCTGAAATGTTTAGAATTGAAATGATTATCTAGCAATGAATTAGAAAATTGACGAAATTATGTTCAAATTAATGAGCACCTGTTTTCCATGTTCCTACTGAATAATACGAATGTCTTCAGCAAACGCTAAAACGGCCGTCTGTTGTAAATTAGCATAAATGGGTTAGCGTTAGCAGAAGCCATCTTGCATTTAGAAGTTATCTTATCCGCTTTTTAGAAGCCATTTTAGTTTCTGGAGGCCATCTTGGCTACCATGTGCTGCCATGTGCTTACTATGTGCATTGTCCTACCTTCCTTTTAGCTGCGCCTGAAGTCTGCCTAGTAACAGGATATATTTAGCCTCCTCCACTTCCACGCATGCTCAGAAATGCCTGGTAGAGTCTGCATCTGTTACTGATTAAGTTTTACATAGGAATGTGTTCACCACGTTCTGAAACTGTTAGCTCCTCCCACTTGGTTCCATATGTCCTTACTTGGTATTCCTTGTGTGCTCACAGGAACCGAGACTGCCCCTTTCATTTATGCTTACTGTGTAAGTCTGAAATGTATATAAGTCGCCAGCCTTCTGACTTCCTCAGACTGCCTCATTCATTTGTCATGGCTTTTGGGCGACGCAGCCTCACCTCATATGAGTGTAATAAATTGTCCTTTGATATTTCAGAATTCTGTGTCAGTCTCTCACTGCTTTTAAAGGACTCCAAGGTTTTTGAATACCACACAAGGACAAACGTTACGTAGGCAATGGTGGCACTTGTGCAAGTATCGAAAACAAACAAAATGTGATAGGTAGCAAACAGTGTGTTACAAGAGAAAAGTGGCGTGTGCATGTTACAAAAGAGAACCAACACAGGTACAAGGATAAAACTGCAATAAATGGCATACACTCCAACCACATGAACACACTGAGAAGGCACTTCCATAGTCATGGAGAATAGAGTTTTCAATGATGGGAGTCTTCCTTCAGATAATAGAGAGGGCGTGACTTACTTTAGGAGGTGTCTTTGGAGGAGGAGAACTTTGAGGTCCATTTTGAAGACCTGGGAGGAGGTGGTGGTCCGGAGCTGAGGCGGAAGTGAGTTCCATATTCTCACTGCGTTGCCTGAAAAGGATTGGGCCATCGATCTTTCCTTCTTGAATGTGGGAGGTTCAAGCAGTCTCCTGCAGCTGGTCTCCTCTTTCTTGATTGCTGGGCTCCTCGTCTCCTGATAACCTCCAAGTTACGGCTTCCTGACTGTGCCGCCCCTCCTTCGTTGGTGTGTTTTTATCGTCCCTCCTCTGTTTCTGCGATCCAACGTCACCACACAGAGCTAAACCACTGGCGGCATCCGGTCTGCTTTGGGAGTCCTCGCCCGTTTTACTCCACTTCCGGTTGACGGCTTCGGTGGCTTCCCGGTCTTTCTCACAAAGTACTACTTTAGTTTTTTCGTCTTTCTTTGATCAACATTGTTCTCCCCGGTTGGGGAAGTGCACCATTCATGGAGGTACTGAAATACCTGGTTGATGCATAGAGTGGAAAATGTTTAATGTGATGCTTATCAGCTGTTTTCCTTATTTTAGTTCATGAAATATATACCGCACCTCTGTGTTTAGGGATGTGGTCTTTTTAAACCATACCACTTACGTTTTGTAAAGATGTAAGCAATGGACATTGAAACGGGTCCCTTCCAGGCCTTCTAGCCATGTCCTTATCTTTTCAGTCAAAAACAATCATTGATTTCTGACTAATAAGTGTAAAAGCAATAAGATAAACATGTTGTGTTTGCTTACATTTCACATGCTTTACTTAATCTTGCATTCACTACGAATGCTTTTTCCAGGATGTTCTTACCTTTTTTCCAGTCAGCATATTATTCTTGTCTCCCCTCCCTCATAACCTATTTCCCAATGTTTGATTCTCTAGCGCAGCGCAGTCATACGAATGGCCATAGCGCTATGAAAATATGATTATTCCACTGCAAAGAAAAAAACAAAAGTACAAAACATTGTCATTTTCAATGCCAAGAGCTCTAGCATTCAAAAATGCAAGATCAATTGACATGCTTTAGGAGAGGTTAGAAGGGGAAAGGCGGGGCCAGGGAGAGAGGATTATGAGGCAGAGCATTTACAACCATGGGCACACAGGGAGCCATTCCAGGTAGGCAGGCAGGGATATTTCGAGGCAGCATAGCTGTGGTAAGTCTCTTGAGGCGAATACTGCACAAAGAATCACCATTAAATAAAGATGATGGACAGCTGGCAGTAGCTTAGTAGGGAGGCAATTTGCACAGTGTTAGGTGGGGAGGGAGGATTTGCTTAAGCCTGACATTGCTGCCCAAGCGTGGGAAGGTATGTTTAGGACACAGAGAAAAGTTTCAGGGTGAGTGGCAGCAGTGGTGGCGGCTTGCTTGCCATGATTGGGTTGTGTGAGGTTTAAAAATACCTCAGAAATAAAGGTAGGCGACGGCCACTGTCAGAACCAAGCACAGTTAACTAATTGGAATTGAGTACCCGTCAGCGCTAAAAAACGTTGTAGCTCCCCATAGCCGGAAGTTGAACAGAGCAGGAGTGATGTTGTTTTCTTGCCAAAGATGGTGGGAACAGGCAAATGGGAAAAAATTGTAGGCGGGGCTCGGGAGGTGCTCATAATGCAGGCAAAAAGTACAAACATTTGCAATGCAGTAAGTCGCGCATTTGCGAGAGTTAGAACTATTAGCGTTATAAATAACAATGTATTGTCTTGTATTGTAATTGCATTTATATAGAGCTTACTACCCCTGACGAGGTGTCAAAGCGCTTTTTCGGCGAGTAGCACGCTACTCCGGGACCCATAGAGGATTAGTGTTCAATTAGTATAGTGAATTATGAAAGTAATTTGAGCGGTGGATAGGTTAGTCAGTTATTTGGATTCAGAAGGCTAGTGGAGGGATAGAAGAGGGAAAAATTGTTGCATTTATATAGCGCTTGTTACCTCTGATGGGGTGTTGAAGCGCTTTTTTGGCGAGTACCACGCTACTCTGGAACCCATAAAGGACTAGTGGAGAATTAGTATAATGAAATATGAAAGTAATTTGAGTGGTGGATAGGTTAGTCAGTTATTTGGATTAAGAAGGATAGCGGAGGGAGAGAAGAAGGAAAACGGTTTGCATTTATAAAGCGCTTGTTACTCCTCAAGGGGGTTTTAAAGCCTTTTTATTGGTGAGTAGCACGCTACTCTGGAACCCATAAAGGATGCGTGGGGAATAAGTATAGTGAAACATTAAAGTAATTTGAGTGGTGGATTTTAGTCAGTTATTTGGATTGAGAAAGATAGCGGAGGGATAGAAGAGGGAAAAAGGTTTCCATTTATATAGCGCTTGTTACTACTGATGGGGTGTTGAAGCACTTTATGGTTAGTAGCATGCTACTCTGGAACCCGTAAGAATTAGTGGTGAATTGCTATAGATAAATATGAAAGTAATTCGTGTGGTGGATATTAGTCAGTTATTTGGATTGAGAAAGATAGTGGAGGGATAGAAAAGGGACAACGGTTTGCATATATATAGCGCTTGTTAGCCCTGAAGGGGTGTTGAAGTGCTTTATCGGTGAGAAGCACACTACTCTGGAACCCATAAAGGATTAATGAGGAATTAGTATAGTGAAATATGACAGTAATTTCAGTGGTGGATATTAGTCCGTTTCCAACCCTTAGTAACCGCACTCTACATTAAAACAATTCCTCCCCAGCCCGCCCCTCAGGTTAGAGGATCACCGCCTGGTCGGCGTTCCTGGCTCAGGGGCCATTGGGTCACTAATGCTCAGATTAGAGGCACCTCTCCCTGTAGCCATCCTGGGCCTGGGAGGCAGGGCAAGACAGGAGGCTCACAGCACTCGTAAATGCAGCCATAATAGGGAAAGGAATCCAAGCTCTCAACCGCGCACATGTGGCCCCACAATGGTGAGGTTGAGAGCAAGACGAAGAGGTTGCCTTACTTAATAAAAAAAACAGGGGTTGCGCGCCTAAATGCATGTGCCGGAAAGCAGAAGGAATGCGGCTGCCCTAGTCACAGAGGGCTTCCCCCCACCCCCCTCTGGCTTCCACTCCTCCCCCGGGCTGGAGGAGTCCCAAAGGGAGCGTGGTAGGAGACTGTGAGGTCACCTCCGGTGCGGCAGGCAGGGAGAGGGGTACATAAGTCCCCCTCGCCATTTTCTCTGCCTCTTTGCCACACCGGACGCGTCGTGGTGGCCTCGCCAGCGGGGACACACATTTTCGCCGTTTGGGGTGCCCTCTGGTAGCGTCCAGAGGCCTGGTCTGGCATTGGGGTCCTGTATTTCCCGCCGCCCACCGGCTTATTCCTATCGTGGTGAGTTGGAGTGATTAGGTGGTGGTCGCCGCTTTCTTGGCAAGGGAACGGCGGAGGTGCAGAGGCCTTTGCCGCGGGTCGCCAAAGCCCTTGCCCTGCACCCCCGGAGGTCCTCCAGGACACAGCTGTAGCGTCCAGCTACCAATAATCACAAACACCTTGATTTTAGGTTCAAGAGCTTTATTTAGTACAGCCTGCTTACTCGGTGTCCCTACTCTAACTGCCCACTTCCTAAGTCCGCTCCTCCTCTTCCTCTGACCCCCTGGCTCCGCCCACACCCAACTACTGGTATGCTGACTTCACAACATCTCCCCCCTTTGTAACAAAACAAACAAAGTAAACTGACTTCTCAGTCCATCTCCACTATCAGTCTCTGGGATGGACGTATGTCGTGATAAGTATTCGCCAATGGTTCGTCTTTGACTAGACAAGCTCTGTTGTGGATGTCTGGAGGGATGGGGCCTTCAATGTCTGGGGTGCCTCCGGTGAGCTCAGTTTGATATCGGCAGTCTGTCCCCCATTGTGACTCTCGCTCACTTGACGCTCGGCCTCTTTTCCACGGGGAGGTTACTTTAGTTCCCTTCCTAGTATCTGTATGTGTTGTCGCTTCATTTTGCCTTGTCAGGTCGAGATCAACACTGTCTTCCTGTTTCGAGTCTGGGATGCCAGCCGGTGGAGTATGACTTGGGGAGGCCATCTTGGCATGACTCGGAGATCGAGTGGTTGCCTCGGGTTGCTTCTCCCACTCCTGCTCGCACCTGATCCAAACAAACTTTGGAACCGGCTGGATAGTTGTGTGTTTCGTTCTTGTCTGATGATGACTTGGCTCTCCAGGCGGGCCCGACTTCCTTTGCGGATCAACTGGTTGGTCCATCCTTATTTGAGTGCTACTGGCCACGATGTCTGTTTCCCCTTTGTGGGACCAGGACCAGGACCTTCGAGTCAGCCTTTCTGCCCCTACCCGGGGGGACGGTTTAGTCTTTGCGTCGTAAGGCACTTGTGCTCGATGTGGCAGGTTGTCTGGTGGAGTAATCGAGTGTGCATTGTCATTGGGGCTAGACGCGTTGTTCTGAACGGGAAAAGTGTCCCTTGGCTCGCTGATGTGTTCAGGTGCTTGGCGCCATGGCCGTTGTCGGGACCACGATTCTGTCGACTCAACAGATCGGACCGAGATGTTATCTAAGTCAGAGGGGTCCTCACTCACTTCCCGATGATGATGTTTCTTTAAAAATGTTGCGTGTGGTCGTTGTCGGGACCACGATTCTCCTGATTCAAAGGATCGGACCGACATGCTCTCTGAATCAGAGGGGTGCTCCTTTGGGAATGTCTTACCCGGTGGTCTTCGGAACCGGGTAGTCCGTGACAAGCTGCTTTCCGTCTCGGAATTGCCTTTGCAAGGCTTCTTCGTGTGTCGGTGTCGTAACATTTTCACGGTTGTCTCATTTGGGAGACTGTTTGAAGATTCCGCGCTTGTTCCTTGCGCTTGATCCCAGGCGGTTGTCTCTTCGTTCTCCTCGTCTGATGTTATCCATCTACGCTCTGTTTCTACGTTGTCGCGGGGCCCAGGGATGCTTTGAGGCCCATGACTGTGTGGGTCTTTTCCTCTCCATTTGTTTGGTGATCTAGTGTCTCTGATCGGTGGGGGGTGCATCCTTCTGCTAGCTGTTTCCTCGGGCTTATCTTTGCCCCTTGGTGATTGATGTTCCAACGTCGATTTCCTGTCTTGATCACTGCCGCTCCTCCTATTGTTTGTCTCTCTCCCCCACTGGTTGTGCAGACTGTCGTTTTGCCCAGGAGTGCAGTCTGTCCCACTGGACGCTCCCTCTTTGTCAGAGTGACGTGTGTTGTGCGGTGACTGACTTCTTGAGGGACTCCTGGAGGACGGATGATTCTGGGGTGACTCCGAGTATTCTTTGGTTCTCTCCGAGTGGCCAGACGCTGAGTAGTCTGACTCTGAGCATTCCATGTTACTGTGCCTCCTCCGCTGTCTTTTTTGTCTTTTCTCTGGCCTGCCTTCTCTCTCTCTCTTTTTGTGGTTGTTGGAATTCTGGGTTCTCACTTCCCAGGTATTTCGAAGTTTTGTACTCAGATGCACATCCCTCCATTTGCCTCTTGTATGGACGTGCATCCCAATTTCAGCTTTCTTGATAATTTCATTTAGCGACCAATGTCCTCTAAGTATCTTGCGGCTTGTTTCGGGGTTTTCACAGCCTTCGATTATTCTGAGCCGAACGGCATCCTCATTCGTAAACGTGTTGAAATGACAGCCTTGAACCAGACTTTGCAACCGAATGATGAAATGCGGCAATGGTTCGCCTGGTTCCTGCCGTGCTGTGTTGATTGATACACTCTCGCGTTAGCATGTGTTTACTCTGGTTGGTTGCCAAGATTCGTGCAATGTTGTCCACGTGTCGTTGTCCTCGCTTACTGCTTTTGCATTTACCAGCATTTGTTTAGTGGCACATACCAAGGCTTGTTGAGTTGTACGCACCAACACGTGGTTGTTTGCCTGCACCAGTGCTTGTTTACTTGTCTTCCCTCGTGTTAGTTTGGTCACTGTCAACGCTGCTTCCGTTTGTTGATTTGCACGTGTCAGTGCTTGTTTGTTTGCATGTATCAATGTTTGTTCGCTCTGGGCCAATGCTTGCCCTTACAGGCACCAATGCTTGGTGACTTTCCTTTACCAATGCTCGTCTTCTTAGATTGCTTCTTGCATTTGCATGGGCTGGTTTGTCGTCTTTTCGGCACTTTATTGATATCCACTTGCATGCACCAACGCTTGTTTGCATGCGTCAATGTTTGTACTGTGGCCGTCACCAATGCTTGCTTCCTCTTACAGGTGCCAATGTCTGTTTATTCTTCACTTGCATTTGCCAATGTTTGTTTGCATGGGTCAATGTTTGTATTGTTAGTCACTAATGCTTGCTTCACTTGCCTTTGCATGCACCAATGCTCGTTGATTTGCATGTAGCAATGCTTGTTTACTGGCATGTACCAATGCTTGTTTCTTGTAGTCGCCAGTGCTTATTTATTTTGCCAAAGTTTGTCTCTTGTAGTCGCCAGTGTTTGTTTATTTTGCCAATGCTTGTTTCTTGTAGTCGCCAGGGCTTATTTATTTTGCCAAGGTTTGTCTCTTGCAGTCGCCAGTGTTTGTTTATTTTGCCAATGCTTGTTTCTTGTAGTCGCCAGTGCTTGTTTGTTTTGCCAATGCTTGTTTCTTGTAGTCGCCAGTGCTTGTTTGGATGTCTGTTGCCTTTGCCAATGGTTGTTTGGTCTTTGCCAATGTTTGTCCTTTGTCAATGCTTATTCCCACTGTTCGCCTGACTTAAAGATGGCCGCCGCTAAATTTCACAGGGATGTCCTTCCAGCTGCCTGACTCTAAGATGGCCGCCGCGCTTGAAATCTCGTTTCCCACGAGATTTGGCTCCTGCACCGGGCATTCAACCACCGGTAACTTCAGACACTCACCGGTCGGGCAAGGTCCACGCAGGAGGTCGGGCCCTCGTTTCCAGGATCAGGATGTCTTCTCAGCGGGTAGGACCGGGGTGAGCTCCCGACGTCGCTACCACATCTCCGCTTCCTCACGCATCTGGCGTGATCACCGCCAGCGCGCGAACACCGGCCAGGCACGGAGCTTCACGCTAGCTCAGCGCTCCACACAGCTTTCCCCGCCGCGGAGTTTCAGGTAAGGTGGGGATGGGCTCCCACTTTGTCTCTCTGGGTCCCGCACTCAATTGGCGATAACTTGCTGAGTCCCACGCATCGGGGGTGAGGTCCCGATGTCGTGTATCGCTCCAACTCTGTCTTTCTGGCGCTCGATAGCGCTGATCAGCAGGGCTTTCCCGAGGGCACCAGGCAGCATCAGGGGGCACTCCTTCGTGGATTATTGCGGTAGGCAGAGTCGGGGTGAGCTCCCGACCTCTGCTCGTTCAGCGCGTGCCAACTTGCACGCATTGGGGGTGAGTCGCGTTTTTGGCGCGATCGGACGCACCTCTTCTCAGTGCTCCAGCGCTTCTTGTTTTCCGCTCCTTCTGTGCTCTACACAGTGGCCTAACTGTGGAGCAGGGCATGTGCTGCTGGCCTCTCAATCTAGGCGGCAGCCTCGCTTCCCACGGCAGCGTTTCTTCCTTTTCTCACGCTGCTCGGGACAGGGCACTCCTTCAGGGTTCTGTGGGTGGCAGATGTGCCAGATCCCACCCTCGTCGCCAGCTGTAGCGTCCAGCTACCAATAATCACAAACACCTTGATTTTAGGTTCAAGAGCTTTATTTAGTACAGCCTGCTTACTCGGTGTCCCTACTCTAACTGCCCACTTCCTAAGTCCGCTCCTCCTCTTCCTCTGACCCCCTGGCTCCGCCCACACCCAACTACTGGTATGCTGACTTCACAACAACAGCCTCGGTCTTTTCGGGGACATGGGGTCTAGCGTGTGTGGGCCCGTGTTTTATTGGCATGTGCGCTGGTGCGGGGTTCCCAGGGGAGGACTTGGAGGGTGAGATGCTGCTTGCCGCCGCGTGGGAGCGAGAGATCGGAATTTTTTTCTTGTAAGTTGCAGACGGTGCCTTGCACCCCGGGAAGTCCTCTGGTGCACGGCCTCCTTTGTTCGGGGCCATGTGGGGGCGCAAGTGTTTCGGATTAGAGGGGGCATTGGTGTTTGATTAATCGAAGAGGCTACATTTGAGGGGATGCGGCTTGCCGATCATCCAGGGTGTCGTGCGCATAGAAATTGCCCCCCCTCACCCCTGCTTGGTCAGTGGTTCCGGAAGTGGCTGGAGCACCGGGGATCACTGGGGGGTTTCAACTCTTTATCTTTTGCTGCTCGGGGAGGAGACGATCACGGGTCTGCTGGCCTTGCCCCAGGTTCAGGGTTACAGCACGACTGTGGCGGACTTCAGCTTCAGAGCTGTTTTAAGTGTGGCAAGCTTGGTTTTCAGACCGTCGGTAGGAACGCTTGTAGGGTTATGCCCGCGGGACCCGTTACGTTACATCAGAAAACTGTTGCAGGAATAGAACTAAAATAGCATGCCATCCAGTCGAAGCACGCAGGCATCAGGCACTCCTCCCCAAGCACAGCATGAACAGACTGGACAACGCGAAAGTGCATGTTACCGGTGTATTTGATATGTCCATAGTAACTTCAGCTCTGTGCATGACTTCTTTCGAGGGTCTGGAGGAAGGGGTGCAGGTGATTCCAGGCACCTCCACAGGTCTGTGTTTAACCGTTGGGAATCGTCATGGGCCTTGTCTCACAGGTTAGGCGGCTTGTTCAGCACTTCACCGAGGAGGGGAGTTGGCATGGGTAACGTACCGTGGACTCCCCCCCCCCCCCCCCCCCCCCCACCCCGCGTTTCGAAGTGCCTTGGGGGGTTTTCTTCCACTCCTGCAGCATTGCCCCCAGCTACGCATAGGAACATTAGGCCTTGCTTGCCCTTCACCGTTGCTTATTATAGTGCAAGTTCATTGGCGAACATCCTAGGATGCACGCAGACGGGCTGTGTCTGTGTCTGATAAGCCTCAGTTTCAGGATGAGTTGGTGTGCTGGTCAGGAGGTATTGGTGGGGCACGAGGAGGAGTACATCTTGTAGCGGTATGCTCGGTGAGTGCGGCGACGTGCCGGTTTTGGTGGTTATGGATGGGGTTGACGACATGCGCCCAGAGCATTGCCTGCCTGTGCTGTCGACCGGGGAGGCACTAGGTTTCTGGAATTGGCGTTGAGGATCTGGCCACGTCTCGCAATTTCCAATGGCTCGGAACAGGGGAGTACGGTCTTTTCAAAATGGCGCCACACACAGAGGTCACAGATCACCCCCCCCCCTCCTGGGCCTCGAGGCGGAGTAGGGAGCAGCACATCCCGTTCCAGCTGTGGCTCTCTATAGGGTTGTTGGCCCGGGTGCCTTAACAAGTGAATATCCGTCGTCGGTGTACAGTTTCAGTGCCTGCCGCTTCCGGGTAGCTAAGTGGTTTTGTGCCCCTGCTTTTATGGGAAAAGAGTTTTGCTTGCACTCTCAGGAACCCGGCGGCTTGGGTCTGCGCCGATGCTCTTCGGGGCTGAGCAGCCGAGACAATAGGCGCGTTAGCCCCTCCAGCTGAACGCGCTTGTTCATTGAGGGTCATTTGTTATACCTCGAGTGTGCCACCTGCCAGGAGCGCTGTCTTTAGTCTTTATCGTAGCAGTCATTAGCGGAGGTCAGAGCTCTTATGCGCTCGGGTCCCATGGTGTCCATTGTTAAGGTCTTGGGCTTCGGTGCTGCGGGGCTCAGTTGAGTCGAGCAAGGGGGCTAAGTCGTGAGTGTGTTGGCTTCAGAAGATGGCGTACATTAGTGCTGACGATTCTGCCTCTGCAGGCCGGACTTATCGCCCTTCCTCTTCGTTGTCATTTAGGGACTAGAAGTGCTCTACCTCAGGTGTGTGCACAAGCTAGCCGTAGCAGGCGGTCCTTGCGCCCCTCCTTCTGTGACTAAACGTTGCGCCTTGTGGTGGGTACCTCTTTTCCCGAACAAGGATACGAGGGGCACGAGGCTAGTTTTACCCGGCGGGAGGCCTTGCCTCCCCGGCGCCAGGCGGCCTCCACCCGCTCCGGTTTCTATCGGCGTTTCGTGAAGTAGCTCTTGGCAAGGCCAGAGAGCGTGGGTTAGACCGGGGGCTCTGTGATACTTGATGATTTTCGGCACGTGGCTACAGCTTTTCACCCTGCGGCGATATGAAACGGAGGGCAGGGGGGGGGGGGAGACTCTTCCATCCTCCACCCTGCCCGTGTAGTTTCCGCGAACTACAAATTTCTTAAAGTAGAAGGAATGTCACGCAGGCATTGGCGGCACTTGTGCAAAATGTATGAAGAAGCAATATCTGGGGTACAAGCAAATACAAGCGTGCAGGTTAGAACAGTGTACCAAACACAGGTAGAAGGATACCCCTTCAGGAAAGGCAGACTAAAACCACATGTACACTCTGGGAGGACACTTCCATAGTCCAGGAGAGTAGAACTCTCGTCCGTCACTAGTCTTCCCGCAGATATTAGAGAGGGCATGCATTTGGAAGTGCCTCCTCAAGAGGAGAACGTTGAGGTCAGCTGCTGAAGGCCTGGGAGGCGGAGGTACTTCTGGGATGTTAAGTAATTGAAGTGCTACAATTAGCCTGAATTAGCATTCGAATATTTATCTTTGTATTTGCCCCAACGAACAGCTTATTGGAATAGAGGTGGCTCCTGGACCGTAGCCGTCAACCAGGCTTTGACCTGGTTAGCCTAGCGGCATGGTTGGCCTCGGTCCCATGGGATTCATTTAGATCCTGGGCTATTTATGGTTGTGTTTTTGCCACAACTTGCTAATTTCGGATGTGGTATAATTTCTGCTCAATTTAATGTGGATTGCCTTTGGATTGTTAATTTCATATGTAAGGCCACTGTCCCATGGCAGCGAATTCAAATGGGTAGATGGGGGGGCAGGTCTTTTAATGAAGGTGTGTCTATAATGCAGGGACAACGTTGGAGAACCACCCTATTCACATGCGGGGTATCTGAATTAGCTTTAGTTATAAGGGCCATAGCACACTGGTTTGTGGGAGGCTGTGGGCACAGCTGGGTTGCGCGTAGGTCACCCATTAGGGGGGGGGTATTGCATGTCCTCCTCAAGCCTTAAAACAACGGCCAGGTACCTGGGCATACTCCTTGCTGTATGCAGCACGCGTAGTACAGCCGCTGCGCATAGGTCAACCGTTAGGGGGGTGGGTGTCCCCCTCTGTTAAAGAATAGGGGCAGGTATTTGGGCTTGCCCCGGGTGGTATCCTACGCACGTATCTCAGGCATGTGTATGTAAGGGCAGGTTACATCTTTGGCGCTGCACATTACTTACTTCCACCAGTCCTCCACGGGAAAGGCAAGCCCTTCCCGCACCCTTCGGTGGAGGGCTAGCAACCCTGGCAGCTATCAGCAATCCAGGGCAGGGTTGGGTCAACACCAAGGGTCACTTTTAGGGGAGCGGGCTTGGTTCCCTGGGAGAGGACTTCAACAATTTAAGCTTGAAGGGATTTGGATGGGTCACCCCACAGGGGATGCAGGTCTGCCATGACTTTTACCAATTTTGGTAAGTTATGACTACAGGACGACTATTCATGCATGTAGCACATTAGTCCTCGATTGCAGCATGGAGTGGGATACTGCAGGGGAAAACGCAACCACTTTCACCGGCCTTTTTATGACCCAGCATTAGACAGGTTTACTAGGGGTTACATACATTTCAGTTACAGCCTCCGGGATAGCATTTATTTCATTGCCTGGGTCCAGATGCACCTGGGAGCCTCTAACTAGGGCAGGATAAGAGATGATTGCCCGTTAGTTCATGGGGCATGTCCTTTTGACAGGTACTAGAGGTTAGTACTTGTAGACAGTTGGCTAATTGTCCCAAGCATATGTTACTAGCGGGCTATGGGTTGCATCCCTTGATAGGGCTTGTAGGAGTGCTAACGCCACGATGTCCAGCTAGTCGATTTGTGTTAACAAGCTTTATATGGCTAGGCTCAGCTATTGTTTATCCCCATCATGTTGCTGTGGTTAACGCCGGGACACAATAAAATACACAAGTACATCGTTCATGCAATAGAAACCCACCTGTGCCGCTCTAGGGGGAGGGGGCCTTACCTTTTCCCCGCCTAGCGTTGCAGGGTACCCACTTGTCATTTGGTAACTTTTAACCACACAAGGTGAGAGAGCCTGCTCGAACTTCCATATGTGCGTCAGGGCCCGCCACTGCTATTACCAGCAGCAAGTTCACTGGCGCTCTATTTTTCAGGGTGGTGGTTCCTGGTGCGTGGCACCGTCCCCCAATTGTCACTCATAGCACTGTCTGGCTTTTAGGGCAGTGGGTCCTCCATGCCAGTCGATGGCTTCAACTGGCTAGATAATGTCAGGCATAGGCTTGATGTCACTCTCGGGGTCACTGAAACCAAGCAACATGTCATGCATAGCAATCTGAAGCATTGGCGGCTACAAAGGGGGCAGAGCAGGCTAGCTCAGCTTCCTCTAATACAAGCATGCCATGGCAGCGGCTTAAAGGGCCAGCAATTAGGCGGGGGGCTGGTTGAGGCTGGACTCACGATGGGGAGAGCTCTAAACAGGAGTGGGCACCAACAGGACCATCGGCAACGTAATCAGGGAGTGATAGCTCTGGTATCCGCACACGCATTTGCAGCTTCGGGGCTGGAGACACAGGGGTGGCACCGCTAGGTGAGTGCCTGGACAGGGTTTCCTCCACGCCGTGCCCTGCTCGGGTGTCAGGCGTCCACATGCGGGAGGCCACACTGAGCGCATGGGTGTGTTCAGGGAACCTTTAGGTATAGAGAACTGACAGGTAATCGAGTCTGGGCCCCCCCACCCACATTCCCAGCACCAAAAAAGTTAGTGCCCTCCTCCAGTCAGAATGGCCAGCCTGTGCCGGTCTGTATGTTGGTGGCAGCCGGTAGCAGGCCTTCTGGTTGTGGTTTGTTAACCCAAGCAAGTCAGAGTATGGGTAGCGTGCCTGTCTGCTACCCTAGGGTAGCCCACGATGGCCCTAGCATTGTTGGCCTCGTTTGGGGGCCAGTGTTGGTTACCTTTCAAGGTAGGGTTTGAATCCTTAGTCGCGTTTGGACACTTTGGCAGGCTGCCCTACTCATGCAACTCGGCATATTTTAAAATGTTGCGGAGTCCTGCACTTGGTGGAACCGTACATAAAACCCAGTAGTGCAGTCCCCACACTGCAGAACATAACATTTTTAACATTCTTCTAGGAAGCCATTTTAGCAGGAAGGCGTTGCACCAGGGAGAGCCAAGGAGTGTGGTCACTGTGCAAGATCATTATGGTTTACTCTAGAAATAAACTTGACATGTATCTCCAGTAGCCTAATCGATAAGTCACTGTCCTTCCAAACCAGGGATTGTGGGTCCGGGTCCCATCTGGGGTTGGATAGTTGTATATTTTGCCCTAGGCCACACTAAGCCCAGCTGGACTTGCCGAGCGCCTTGAGTTAGTAAGTATAGCAACTGTGCGAGGCCAAGTTTAAATCCTTCTCGCCCCATAGCATTAGAGGCATTCTCCCTGCCTCGTTCGGAGTCCCTCCCAACCAGCTTGTCATTCACCTGGGTGGCAACGACCCCACGAACTCAAGACGGACTGTGTTACTTCACATAGTTAAAAATGACCTTGGGGGAGTCTGTAAATGCATGGGGACAATGTGAGGTATGGTGGCCGGAGATCGTGCTACGCAGGGTGGCAGGGTGACAAAGCCTGTGAAGCAGTAGAGAGGTCTTGGTGATGAGTCAACAGTCCCATGGGCAAATTCACCGAGCAGAGGGCTCCGGGATTCGTCAGGCATGAGTTGATTCAGGAACAGATCAAGGGCTACCATGAGGTCGCACTCATCCCACTGAACTACCTTACAGAATATATCAGAAGGTGTTGTACTAAACTTCAAAAACATTGCGAAGTGGGTTCAGTTGGAAATCTGGTGGTGCTAGTCAAAATGGAAGTCTAATACGGAGGTATGCGTATGCTCTATAGCAGAGGAGCCGTTTGCTACTGATTTACAACAATAATAAATAAATACAAAAAATGTATCTACAAATAGAGAGTATTGCTGTACATGAGTAGTGACCTGGTGAAATATACCAATCACAGACAATGAACAAAGATTTAGTTTGCAGAAAGGACAATTCATTGATAGAAATATTTTGAGGATTCTATCAATCATTTACAAAACTCAAACTACGATTCTGTCCCTCACGTCCCATAGGGATAAAAGAAATACAACTTTACATGACTAGGGTCATGATTACTTTGCCTGGTTATCTAACTCCAACAAAATAAAGCCTCAATTACTAGCATGCTTGATGGCTTCCTAGTCAAAATAAAAAATGTATGCAATGTTTAACACCTTAGTTAGCTACATCAAAATTTCTCTCAAAGTAACAGCTTTGTTCACTTGTTAATATTTCATCATCACAATGCATGTCAACCTTTTTAACCCCTTCAATGCTGGTGACAAAGCCAGCTCGTCATGGGCGTTACCTGCGCTGCGCGCATGACGAGCTGGCTTTGTCACGTAACGCGGGTTTTTTGAGTTTTCAGCGCACAGCGGGAAAACCCGCTAGCGCGCATGCGGTTAAGAAGAACAGTAGGTCTCATTTCCTGAAGCTGCTTGAATGCCAGCTCAATGCGATTGTTCAGTCTCTCATCTAAAACAAAAAGTACAGTTCCGATACACTGAAGTTGAGAAGGATTGGCAAATTGTATAAGATTTCCACAGTCAGTAATTGGGTACGTGTGGCCGTCTACAAGAGAAGTCTTTTTTCTAGCAAAGGCTTCGCTGCCTTCCTCCTCACGAGCAGCCTCTCCACTACCATCCTCCTCGCTGGCAGCCTTCCGACTAAATGTAAGTAGATTCAAATGCAAATCTGTCTTAAATCCTGTGCAATCCTGCTTGGCTTTCTTCTTTTCCCTCAAAGCACTCTTTTAGGAACTTTAAGAAAGACATTTCAAAGCCCATAGGTTTAAATTAACGCAAGTCAAATACGGGTAGTGGCTCATCAGCAGTTTCAGAGGAAATAGTTTCCTCACCACTTTGTATGCTCTTTATCCCAGCTACCAATTTCCCTTCCAACATTTTATTTTGGGGAGCCAGCTTTTACCTATGCACCTGCTTCAAAACGTTGTGCTTTACAGGTTGAGAACATGCTTTTTTATCTCTCTATTTTTAATTGAAGATGTTCTTGCTTGGTTCTTAACAGTATCCTTGTCCTCATTAACTAGTTTTGTATCAAGCAATTCTGCAAGTTCGTCTATTTCATCCTTTTCGGTTTCACTTAGCTGTGATACTGACTCGTCACTGGTCTCTGAAGACGATGCATCTGATCCTCGGAGTACTTTTCTTCTACGATGTGCAGCCTCGTCATCAAATGCAGAGGTGTTTGCTACTGAGAAGGAATGATACTCATTACAGCGCTGCGTCCTGCCGAGGAGCGCTGTGCTTGCTTTCAAATCTAAGCAGCGCGGACACATACTACCGGACACAGAGGCGCAACTAGAGCCAAATTTCGGGGTGGAGCTACGAAAAAGTTCGAGGGGGGCTGATTCTCACAGTAATATGCAGAGCAGAGCTGCAGGGACGCTAAGGAGGGGTGAGAAAACGCAACAAAGCCTCGTTAGCAAATAAATAGTCTTTTAAAGACCTGTGAAGTACTCGGGTGTCACTGTGTGTGTGCCCGTGAAGATGTCTCTGCCGGGCTGACATATACGACAGGGGAGCGGGGGGTGTCTGAAGCTCTTTCAGCCCAATGGCGTTGACCGCCACTAATCTTTCCCCTGAGGCCACAGAAATACATTTGCCGAACAGATACTGAATTCAAAACAAGGGCTGTGGCAGCAACAAAAGGACCAGGGGCGTGTCAACTCTGGGCTGAAGCCTGGCAACATTTACTAGTATTTTTCAGTTTTTACATATCAATACAGACAAAGGAAAAATTGTTTTCTGTCTGTATTTATATGTATAAATCCGTTTAAACGGAAAACCAGGTGCCCTAGTTATTATGCAGCAGATGGTGTCCTGATCTGATTCCAAGAATCCTCATGCATAATGAATGAGACTAGTTTTCAGAGAAAATCCCATGTCATTTAGTCATTACCATAACTAGGTAAAAGGTCAGTACCAAGAACCGGTATGGAGTGTAATGGCAGGGAAAATATAGGTGATAGGTCGGGTTGCTACCTGAGCCTATATTGAATCTACAGTGAAGAAATGAAAAATACTATGCTAGTAGAAAACTGACTAGAGCTTCGGAGCGCTATGGAGGGGCTGGAGATGCAGCTAAGGCTGCAGGAGGCTGTCAGGAGACTGAAGTATCTTAGCGGGCCGGAGGACAGAGCACAGCTAGCATTGTAACTTTCTGTGTAGTTTCAGCACATCCAAGTTTAAATGGTGGAGAGTCCCAGAGCCCGCGGCTGCTCCTCGGAGGTCTGGTAGATTCAGGACTTACATTTTACGCACTTTAAATATCCTAAGAAGGTGGTCAGGCGACGTAAGTTCTATTATTTAAACAATGAAACCAAGGAATTTGGAGTAATTAGCAAGCAGTTGGAATATGTATGAGGATGTATGGTTTACATACATGTTGGTGCTTATAAAGTGCAAACTCACTACAGAGCAACAAAGTGGTGTGTGTGTCATGAGCAAAGTGCAGGCGGTAAGTGGGTAGAATAAGCAAACGCGGCATTTATACTCTGCCACCGAGCTATATTAGTCTTTACCTTTAAAGGACGTCCTCATATGTGCGAGGACGATTTCATTCCCAGGTGGAGTATTTTATGGATATGCATCCTTTATTGGGAAGTGCAAAAAGCGCGCTCAACTACCTAACGAGCATAAAACTTGCTTGAAGGAAAAGCATGTACTCGTTAGTTTAAAGACCGAGCATTTCAAACTGCGCCTTCCGCAATCATCGTGAGGACGTTTCGGTTGTAATTATTTTCAGAGGTGAAAGGACAAGATGAGGTCTACATCGAAGAGGAGTGAAAGGGGCATTATGTAATTTCGAGGAATAAGACCAGGCTTTAACATTGGTAAAGGGCTGTTTCTGTTCTGAGCTGCAGCAGAAATCAAAGTTGATGATTCAGTGCCTAGGCTGCAACTTGTGGTGCATGAACCAATTAGGAGGCAGCAAAGAAGAGTGATACTGGAGTCAACCAATCAATCAATCAGGGATTTATAGAGCGCACTACTCACCAGTAAGGGTCTCAAGGCACTGGTGTAAGAATCAGGCGGGATCAAAGATCTATATTGAATGCAGCATGTCTCCAAGGCAGCACATGCACGCTACTAGGCTCGGCCGAAAAATCACAATACAAAAGTACAGTTTGAAATATTCATGCACATTTTAAGGTATAATAAAATATTGCACAATGAATTTCTATGCTTTTAGAGTTCGAATCAAATAACAGATTTATCAATTCAGGCTGAGGATCATGTCCTGATGCTAATTGTGTAAAATATTTAATAGTATCTGGTGCAGGACATTGACAAAGCCGGTGGATGCAGGAGAAACATTAGTTTTCGATAGACATTTTCAAGTTGTACCATAGTCCTGTTTTTGTGATTACTGCTCTTATGATGGTCATGGCATGTGTGTACTGGAAGGAACAGAATTTTTAAATTGATGTTAAAGAGTGATAGACAGCATACCAGTTTAATCATACGTGCCAATTTGCTGCTACCTACAGATATCTGTGATCAATTGAAGTGTGTTGTATAGTGTTAGACCTGTCAGCCCTAGGGTGGTCTTTCCCTGTGATTTTTTGCCCTTGCCTCATTTTTCCCACCTTCTTTTTGTTGGCCCTTAGGTCTTCGGGCACCTTTTCATAGCTAATCTGTGTTAGGGTGCAGGTGCTCTCTACTTCCAACATGGCTGCCACTGGCCCCTGCTACTGCAGCGTGGTCTTTGTAGTGTAGCACCCTAGTCGCCAGGAGCAGGCTGGGTCCCCATACAATGTTGCGACACCAGCCACCCAGCCCCTGTCCATAGGTAGAGTGGGGAAGCTCCTGGAACCTTCCAGAAGGAAGGCGCACCTGACTTTTCCCACCTTAGAGAGTGGTCACCTGACCTGGGCATATATAAGCAAGGGAGGGAACTTTTTCTAGTCAGTTGGGGCATCACTGACCTGGGGAACCCACGCAGGAGTTTTAGGCGGGAGGGCCTAGTGAGGAACCTATGCTACTGGGAGTGACAGGATTTAGGTGCTGCCTCTTAAGTTGGGTGAGGTGTCCTAAGCTAGCCCCCTGATCTGGCCCAGTGGTAGGGAACCCCAGGGCCCATCTGCAGTGACTGAGGAGAAATTCTTCAAGCCTTCAACTCATCATCCCCCCCCCCCCCTCTTCCACTTCAAGAAACAAGCAACCAAGGGTGCAGAACCATCCAAGCGCCAAGAAACCTGCTTCCTGGGACCAGGTACTGGACTGAGCTGCCCTGCGCATCCCCTGCCTTCAACTGGGCCTACCTGTCTCCCCCTGACTGAACTGTGTGACAAGCGCTATAATTTGTCCCCATCCTGCCTGCAGTACTGGCTGACTAACTTGCAGAGCGCTGTAATCTGTCCTCCTGCCCAGCGCTGTGTCAGAGGCCGCCTGCCCTGAGCTACCAGTGCCCTCATGACTCCAGCGCTGAAGCCCCCCCCTCAGGAGGCCGCCTGCCTGCGAGGCACTGTATTTGCCTTCAAGTGCTCACCTGACTCGGCGACGGGCGCTGTATTGTGCCCCCCTCAGGCGCCTGAGGAGGCCCCCACGTCATCGCGGAATCAGCGTCGCCTCTAAGGCGCTGCCGGCCAGCCCTGGGGCTGCCCGCCTTCGCGCCGTGACCAGCGCCGTGATTGACCCCCTCTCGGCGGCCCTCGATGCCAGGAGAGGGCCGCCGCATCGAATCCGCCAGGCCGCACTAGGCCTGAGGCCTGCCTGGGCCAGTGTCCCGTGACGGGGGAGCGCCGCCGCGTCATCGGCCGCGCCCCCCACCCAAGCCGCGCAGCTATTGGCTGCCAGGCGCGAGCCCCTGCCCGTGAGGCCCGGCACCCGGGGAAGTTCCGATTTACCGCGGAGGGGGTTGGAGGACCCCGAGAGCCCCCTCCGCCTACGGCGCACCGCACCAGCTCCCCCCTTGGGTGCCCAAGAACCACCACTGCCCCCTTTGCCGCCGAGGCCCGAGAGAGAGCCCCCACCTCGTCCCCAGCGCCGGTGCCCTGAAGCTGTGCCTGCACCGCGCTGGGTCGAGGGGGCCGTTAGAGGGTCAGAGCCCCCTCTCCTCCCTTGAGATCAGCGCAAGGGCCCCGGAGGGCCGAAGAAGTGAGGTAACCCCCTGGGGAGGAGGGCGGTTGGCCTGGAGAGGCCCGAGGTCGCCCCTCCCCCGGGGTTAACTAAGACTGGGCCCTGTTGGCCCCCTTCTGAATGTGCCTCGAATATTTGGAGACTGGAGGGTCAGACACGTTCCTCAATGTAACAAAGTGTACCATATTTACCAGCCTGATATGTTCAAAGTGTGCCCTATTTACAAGCCTGAATTATACATCGTGCACCAGATTTACCAGCTTGTTAATGCGAGGGAGAGTCACTTCACTGTACTGAATTTTCTTGCAGAGGTGGGCTTCCATAGTCTTCTGATGATCTGATCTAGGTCGCAAGCCGACCTGTATTCACAAGAAGAAAGGCTTGTCACTGATGACTAAAGGCTGTGTTCTTTGGAGTTCCTTGTTAGACTGATAAGTACTTGCCGATATGTTTTATTACCTTCTAGGAAAAGCGTCCATGAGAGGTTTGATGTGTTACTTAAACGCATTACTATAGTCGCTTCTTGTAGGATCCTCCAGGTTTATACAATTACCCCTTTGCCTGTCAAAGAGTCTGATGCGACAGGCGGGGTTAGTTAGTGTTTCATTGCTAGATGAGCTGGTTATTATTTTAATGAAATGTTCACCCATTCATAGGAAATGCAACCTGAACGTGATTCATGAAATGTCTTAATGAAATGCTTACCTAAAATGCTAATGAATTAATAATGCATCGCTCTACTTGAAAGCCTATATAAAAGATCTTGATTTCTTTCAAATACAACTACTGGTGTGGTCTCCATTATTGCGCCACTGTGTGTTTCATTGAATGAGTGTGTTAAGTAGCTGCTTTACACGCAAGCCCCTGGCTGCCTTCCTGCTCGAGCCATGCTATCCCCTTGAGAGCTGGTGGTCCCAGTTCTTACATATAGGTATTAATTGCTTTGCTCAAACCACAACATGAGGACAGTGGAATATCACCAATGCCCAAACCAGCCTTCGGTCTCGTGCTGAGGTTAGAACACTATTGTAGCTCTGTGTGGTGCGAACCCGCCTTCACCTGATGTCAAACATCTGATACCGCCTCCCATGTTATGTGAACAACCTCCGACCCCCAACTCACTCTGAATGTACCTCACCGCCACTGAGGGTTTCATGCTGATCACAGCCTGCAAAAACACCTTTTACAAAAGCACAGACTCCACCATACAGACTGTAGAAAAACCATTATAACAAAATCTACCTATTATTTAACTCGTACGTCCATCCAGACCCATGTCAAAACATTTTACAACAAGAGTGATTTACTATTGTTACTCCATATTGTGTATTTGGGCCTGGTCATTCATAATGAAATATTAAGTACTAGGGGCCAGATGTAGGTAATCTCAATTTACCTATTCTTAAATACCGAATCATACCGATTCGGTATTTAAGAATAGGTAAATGGGATGTAGGTAATTTTTTGTTAAAAATTACTGAATCGGTAAGTTTCGGTAATTACCGAATCGGTATTTACTGATTCGGTAATTGCCATTCATTCCTATGGGCCTGAAGGCCCATAGGAATGAATGGCAATTACCGAATCGGTAAATACCGATTCGGTAAAAGGGGGAAAACATTGAAGGGTGGCAGGGTGTCACTTTGACACCATGTTGCACCCCTCAATTGTGCCCCAGGCAGAAAATAAAAACAAAGGCTAAAGACGTGTAGGGGTAGACTTATGGTCTCCCACGTCCAGTGTGGTCGACTAGTTTCAGCCAGCCCTTCTATTTAAACTGGCTTTCATCAGGACCTTTTATGTGTGGGTGTATTTATAGGGATATATATGATTCAGTACCCTGAATGTGTGGCACACGCTAAGGTGCTCTACGTGTGAGAGGTGTTTCCTCTCAGTTCGTACTCCTATCTACAGGGAACAAACTCCCAGGATCTCCTGCCGGTAGGTCGGGACTCTATGCACTTTGCTATGGTCTCCTGACCCGCTGAAACACCTGTCGTCTGGTAGAGGGATTCATCCTTAGCCTTTGTTTTTATTTTCTGCCTGGGGCCCACCAATAAATTTACTGCTTTGGGACCCCAGGGACAGCATTTTAAACCTCACGCAGCACATCAGCACAGCACACTCACGTTCCAAAAACCCGCTCCGCAGTAGCCTGGCGTCGCAGCACACCTGAGGCGCACTCGGTGCCTCTTGTGGGGCCCGATGATGAAGCGTGCCACCAACTAGGCTGGTGGGTGAGGGCCTTCCTAAAATACCAAATGGTTTCCCATACTAAACACATAGTACGCAAACACTACCCTAATAGCTAGTTCTTGTTGTTTACTCATTTAACCCCAGGGGAAACTAACTAGCTGTTCTAGTTCCCCTCTCTCTTTTTGATTGCAAGATTACCTGGGAAGAAACACCATCTTTGCAACAGCCACTCCCCCATCGCAGACAATGGCAAGGTGCTTCAGAAATGCACTGAGTTAGTCAATCTAGTCAATAGAAGCTCTATGCAATGCTCTTTTTGGATATGATTGGTACAGCCCGTCATGACTCTGTGATAGCGAAAGGAATCAGTCTTCCAAGATCGTCCCAATGGCGGTAAGTCTGTGCCCGGGTTCCCCACCAGTGTTCCCAAACGGAACAATAGAGATTTAGTTCTATTAATCTTTAATCCTACCACCTTCCCAAACGTTCCCAAATGTGTCAGGAGTTGCGGTACTGTCTCCTGTGGATGCTTAAGATTGAGCAAAACATTGTCCACATATAATGAGCCCATGTGCATTAAATCCCCAACTCTTATACCAACATCGCCCAGGACCATACGGAGGTTGACCGTCATCGTCTCCATTGCCAAAGCAAACGGCAGCGGTGAAAGTGGACATCCCTGGCGGGTGCTCCGTGGCAAATCCCACGCCTCGGAGGTCAGGCCTCCACTACGCACCCTCACCTTGGGCTCTGTGTACAGGATCTGCACCCACTGACAGAAACGGGGTCCACTGCCCATCTTCCTTAGTACACACTGTAAGTAACCCCATTCTACAGTGTCAAGGGCTTTAGTTATGTCCAAGGATACCAACATTACAATAGACCTGAAGCACTCCCTTCTTTTAAATTCAGTCCTTTATGTTCATATTTCTCGCATTTGGCGTGCAGTCACTCAAAATGCGCTCCATCCAAAATGAGCATATGTAGAAATCATCATAAGAGTATACACTACTGATTACGTGGATTACTTGATCACAAACGTGAATAAGGCCATGCAACTCTTTTTGACTCACAAACCGCTTGTCATACTCTTACCAGTATACAACACCATTTCCATATCCCTGCCCTTGATCTCATGCAATTCTACACAAAGAGGTGCTACAAGGGATTTGTTTTTAGATCATTTGGTCTAAGTTCTGAGTTGTACCATAGTAACACTCAACAGTATCCACAGGATAACAATATTGCTTTTAAGTGAGTAAACGAATAAATGGAAGGTAAGAAGGAAAAGCAGAGCAGGGGGTTTTTTATATTTGAGAAAATCTTTACTGAAAACAAATAATGGGAGATAAATATACAAATTAATGATAGCAACAAATCATGAACAAAGATTGAGAACAATTTATCTGTAGTTCATGACTGAAAACATCAGCTCCAAATTACTAAACAAAACATAACCCAAAATGATCAATTAAATGTGGTTACGAATATGTGTTATGAAACAACATTAGTGGAGTTGATGGAATGTCGACGTTTCGGTCTCTGTTGCTGAAGTCAAGAAGACCATCATCAGGACGAGGATGTTTCAATTGCTGAAGCAAAGACTCCCTTAGGGTGTGGGACGGTGTGTCTCCTTTAGTTAGCTGTCACAGAAAATTCTAGTATAGCATCTAAAAAATTCTTAGAGAAAACATGCAAACCGCGTCAGTCGGTTGCGTTTGGTGAATTTGAACACCGATTGTGTGAGACGCTCTAAGTGCAATGCGTTCTCTTTGGATTGGTGAAGAAAGAAGCCGTCTCAATCGGTTGCTGAAATACGGGTATTACACGTTAGAGACGTTGAACGTCTTGGTGCTTTTTGTCAAGATTCGGTTTGAAACGACAGCGTATCCTCCATCAGCGAAATGACGTATCGTGGCTCAATGGTCAATCTTGATCTCATGCAGCACATGTGCTAGTCTACGCAGATTAAGAGCTGTCCTGCGCCCTGGTATAAACCTCACTGGTCTTCATGAATCAGCGTTCCCACCATTACCTTCAGTCCGGTCACCAGTATTTTAAATGCCACTTTTGTGTCCACATTCAACATTGTGAGCGGTCTGTATGACAAGGGCTCCACCACATCCCCCTAGCTTGGGCACCATACACACAACCACCTCCAGGAGTAAGGGCCTCCCGGCACACCACCATTAGTGGGCCCGCCAACTGCCCCGTATATACTTGATGAAATTCTACTGAGAAGCCATACCCACCTGGCATTATCGCACAGCCCATGTACCTAGTTGTTGGTCTCATCTCCTACAGAGTGAGGTCGGACTCCAGCTCTTCCCCCACAAGAGGCAGTAGCTCCGGGAGCTTCACCCCTGTCAGGTAGTCCGTCACTGTCAAATCATCCCCAGCTTCTCCTCTCCCACACAAGTCCCTCAAGTGGTCCCTCACACTTTATTGATGAGTCGTTGTGTGTTAGCTGTAGTCCAATCCCTGTGTCTGAGTGTCATAATGGGGGGTTTCTCATTCTTCCTCTTAAGTAACCATGCTAATAAATTACCTGCTCTGTCCCCTTCCTGGTGTAGATTTTGTCCGTTTTTATTCCTCGTGAACTTATCTAGTCTGTCTCATGTTTCACCCAAACGTCTCCTTATACCCACCAAGGCCTTGGCCGCCTTCAGATTCCCTCTTCCTTCTGCTGAGCATCTGTTAAGTGTTGCTGGATTTCCCCAAGTTCAGCCTGTATGTGCCTACTTAGGGCGCCTATCTTGGTCAAACATTCCCCATGTAGGACAGCTTTAAGTGCCTCCCATTCCGTGCCCCTGCTGATCGTGGTACCCCAGTTGCCTTCTATATATTCTGTTATCTTTGCATTAAGGGCCTGTCGGAACAGGGCGTCCAGCAGCCCCTCCACCTGCAGCCGCCAATGTCTCTTCTCATTGCGCGTCTCGGCCCCACCCCACTCCAGCAGCAAGGGAGAGTGGTCAGATAAGAATCTGCCCAGGTATACCACTGTCTGCAAACCGAACCACATATTTGCTGTTCCCATGTGCATGTGTGGCCGAGTAACAGGAATATTCCCACCTATCTGTATAGCATTCTCTCCACAGATCCACACAGTGCAGGTTAGTATGAGGTTTATGAGCATGCCTACCATATCTGGTTTAGTCATACCTCTAGAGGGCCATCAATCCAGCACCGAGTCCAAGACATAATTAAATTCCCCCACCCACAACAATCGATATATCATATTATCTGTCACAAGGGATTGCAACCTAGGAAAGAACTCCCTATCGTCCATATTAGGGGCATATGTGTTCAAGATAGTCACAGTCACTCCATCTAGCAGTCCTTGTACTAGGACACATCTACCCTGTGTGTCTGCCTGCGAGTTAAGCGGACGAAAGAGAGTCCCCAGGAGCACCCAGATAGCTACCCCTCGGGCATACGAGGAAAAAGTGGATGAATGCAACTACCCCCTCCACTTTTTTTCGCACTTTGATGGCTTCCAGTTCAGGGAAGAGTGTCTCCTGGAGACAGGCGTTCACCACTCCCATACGTCTTAAATATGAGTCGATGTGTGTTAGCAGTAGTCCCATCCCCGCGTCTGAGTGTCATAATGGGGGGTTTCTCATTCTCCCTCTTAAGCAACCATGCGATTAATTTACCTGCTCTGTCCACTTCCCTGTATAGCTTTTGTGTGTTTCCTTTTCTCGTGAACTTATCTAGTCAGTCCTATGTTTCACCCAAACATCTCTTTATACCCGCCAAGGCCTTGGCCGCCTTCACACTCCAACTTCCTCCTGCTAGGCACCTGTTAAGTGTTGCTCAATTTCCCCAGACATCTTAAGAGCCGCACCCCACGTTGGCTCAGATTTAATTAAAAAAACATCTTAATTTTTAGGTCGAGCCGGAGTCAGTGCGCATGCGCTGCTCCGAGGGCCATTCTGTAGTGGAGTAGGGAACAGAAGCCCCGTACCCTCTCTGTCCATGTTTTTCATTGGCTTATGTTTTCATCCTAGGTAATTTCAGGCTTCTGATTTCTTAAAAGGCTTGTTAGTCCCCACTTACTACGGCCTTGTCTGCATTTGTAACATTCCATGGCTACTGGCCCTTTTACTTCGGTTGTTACGCGGTTCGTCTTTTTAAGTCTGTAAGCACTACTTTCTTTAAAAAGTTTCAAGTACTGCAGGTACAACATGCTTTCCTGCCGCTTTTTTAAAACTCTCGATTTCCTGTTTCATCGGCAACACAACACATACTTCTCAGTTTTAATGAATGTAAGCTTTGCACCAACACCTTTTCTTGATTGCTTTCAGAGAATTCGAGTGCATGGTTGCTTAACTGCGTAACTCATGTATGAAAAAGGAAGCACTGAAAAAATTTGGAAAGGAATCTATTTTGACACAAAAAAATAATGTATCTCTTTCTCTGAGCTGCCTAAAATGGGTTAACAATAGAGGGTACTTGTAGTGTAATGTGTTATTTTGTTTTTTCCAGAAGCGTTGCTGTTTCTCTGTTTCACCATCTTCCCATATGTGGTCTACCCTATAGAAGTGGTAAAGACTCAACTGCGCTGGAGCCTCTTGGGAGAACACACACCAGAAGTCATGTGTGCATCACTGTATCCGACTCTGCCCCCCAGGATGGCTTTTTATTTGCACCATATGCTTTAGATGCAACTTCAGTTAAGACTGAGCCTATTCTTCTACGCTTTAATGATTACAAGGAGAAACACTGAAACTTTATGTTTCTACATTCTGGGACGCATATGTCACTCACTGTCCCTATACTCGCTCATCGCCTGGGCTGTTGGAGGACGAGCGGGCACTGACATTCCGAATCCAGGCCTAGCATTCTGAGACTCATGCTCAAGTCATTCAAGTGCTGCAAAGCTTTCTCCACTATGCAGAGAATTTGGGCCTTGAGGCTGATGCCTCCATCAGCAGTTAGTCCAGCAAGAAGTCATAAACACCCAGGGGCATATTATCAAGGGGGTTTATCTCCGCTTTTTTGGCTTTAAAAGCCAAGAAAGTGGAGATAAAATTATCTCCCTATTACCTAGCTGTCGCTAACACCAGTTAGCGACAGCTAGTAGGAGATAGCGACCATCTTGGGCCCCACTTTGCATGTCAGAGAAATTTATCACTAATGACATGCAAAGTGGGCATGCCAAGATGTTAGCGACTGGAAACAGTCGCTAACATCGCTATCTCCTATTACCAACTTTTGGAGATATTCGCGCTAAGCGCAAATATCTCCAAAGCTAACACCTGCCCTGAGCAGTTCTTAGCCATGTTATCCAATGGGAGGTGGATAACATGGCTAAGAGCATTAGCTCGGTAATGCTGAATATCGCTGACTTTTCAGCGATATTCATGCTTTTCGGCCGATTTTTATCACTTAGAAGATAAACCTTGATAATGGCAAGGTTCCTAAGCGATAAAAATCGCCGCAGCTCGGCGATAAAAATATTGTCGCTAAGCCAACATAGCGATAATTATTGCTAGTTGTTGGTACTATGCCCCCCAATCTCTTTGCTCATTGCTACCTTATGTGACTGCTTTAAAAAACCATCATGATCTTTAAAGACAAATAGCACTGTAAAAGCATAGTGCTCTTTCTGGCATAGCCCAGTCCCTGTATGCACTGGGTGGAATTTACTATTGTTGCTATTCGAGTTAGTAGGGGTTTGCATCTTGTCTCTTGGCCATAATCAAACCAGGATACTAAATGAACTAACTTTAAGGTAAAATGGTAGGTAATGGGGAATGCTTCCTTTGCAAGCAGTGAAGCAAAGGAAGAGTTTTTTTTTTAGGGTTTTATGTAGCGCAAACTAGACCCGAAGAGCGCTTCACATGAGCACCAGTTTTGTTACAGATGGACACCTTGCTTTTTGTTAGGCACAGGGAGACTAATTGATTTGCCCAAAATCATAGGATGTTGAGTGTTGTTGCAGAGAATAGAACCTGGTTCCCCAGCTTTGAGGCTGATCGCTCTGGCCGATAACCCACATCCACTCTTGAACCTGATGGATAAGTGAAACTGGGACAGTAAGTACTGTGGGGCCCAATTCACGAATCAGGTTTTGAAAAAAGTTTTATATGTACTTTTGGAGGCTTACACTCTTGTTTGGCGTGGATTTTTCTCTTACATGCGATCCACAAAGATTTCCAGTAAGACACCAATGTTGAAACGTGTACCTTCCTTCTGCGGTGAGAGCCATTGTCAGATTGCAAGGGCCTGTCCACTGTATAGATTATCACAGAGAGTGAGTTTGATAAAGGCTTTGTTATAACCGAAAGTGATCATATTTGTCACTCTTCAGATTGTGATACATGTGTTATATTCGTCAGGCGTGGCCTCACTGCGCGACACGATGCAGCCATGGACCATTCATCCCTCAGTTTCATGGCATTCAGCCAGTCTGGCAGTCGGTTTTAGTGTCCCATGAAAGAGGTTTGTTTTTTTGACCCCTTAAATACATTCCATCATTGCATTTATATAAGAGTATCTGCAGTTTTCTATTTACCAGCTTCGCATATCCTTTCAGTGAACACGTAAGCATGGCTGTCTTTGGTGCTTTCCATTTCTCTAAAATTGTTCAGTTTGCTAGGAGATTATTATCGTATTTGGCCACAATGTTATCTGCTCACCAACTCCTGCGGCATCTCAACAAACAGTAAAAACACTGGGTCATCTGATTCTAACAAGAAATATAAACACGTGTATGAAGAAAATCTTATTAGTTGTTTTTATATTTGATTTTTGTAATCATCTTTCCTATAAGTTTGTCTAGTACTGTGTAACCTAAAATTCTTCCCTCTAAAAAGTTCTAAAATGGGTCTGACATCACCTTAGCTGGTGGGACAGGATTGTGTTGTAAGTTAGATATACAACTAAATAGAGCAGTTGGTTTATATGGGTGTTGTCTGGATGCTAATTGCAAAGAGCTGGAACACATATTCAATGAGAACCATGTTAACTTGGTCAACAAAACTAGATGGAAAGTCACCTCAAACAGAAGTCTGTGACAATCTGTGACCAGTCACAAACTTGTTCAGTCTGATGTAATCTTACTGAGGGCAAAAGTTAGTATTTTTACCCCAATCTATTTGGAAACATGTTTTTTGGGCAAGAAATGCCATGTATTTTGTGTTTAAAAAACAACTGCAAACATAAAAGGCATTGTTATTTACAATACCAATAGGTCAAAGTTTCCGAAAATGCGAGAGAGACTATTGCATTACAAATGCTTGTTTACATGGAAGACACGGCTCATCCATTTCCTTCTTTCAACTGAAGAGCAAGCTTCCGGGGATGTTATGCCTGTGAATCAGGTTGATGCCACTAGACACAGTGGTGACCAACACACTGTTCATCAGTGTTATAAACCATTCCATCATGGAGGCCGTCATTGCCAACTATTGCGATAGGTCGCAAGCTTCATTTCACACAGTACTGGCATCGTTAACTGCAGTTTATTAAATACCATTGACAGAAACATTCATTCTGAAGTGTCAAAGTTGCCTTTCCAGTGGATACCGGTGACAACGTAACAGCAGCACACACGCATACCCAACCTGTACCCTGTGGTTGTTGCCCCAGAGTTCCTCATCTCTCATTACTCACATTTCATGTTTCCCTTTATGTCTTTCCTGGTTCCCTTTATCTCGTTCCTGTGGCTCCCTCGCTTTCTTCCTCGCTCTTCCTAAGTTCTCCCTTCTATTCTATTACTAAATAAGGGCCCGATTTAGATCTTGGCGGACGGGTTACTTCGTAAAAAAAGTGACGGATATCCCACCCGCCAAAATGGAAATCTCATTCTATCCTATGGAATTTATATTACGGCGGAAGGGATATCCGTCAATGTTGTGATGGAGTAACCCGTCCACCAAGTTCTAAATCAGGCCCAACTCCCTTTAGGTTCCTCCTGTCCTTAGCTCCTCCTAATCTGTTTTCTGTCGTTTCCTCATCCATGTGTCTTCTGTATCCTGCTTGCTGTGATTCTCTCAACTTCTATATTCCTCAAGGTCCTCTCATCTGCTTCACCTCGCCTTTCTCATGTCTTTTCAGGCTTCTCACGCCATCCACTCTTACCTCCCCCTCATGTCTCTTTAACAGTGGTGACATTGTAAAAAAAGAAGTAAGGGTCAGGGAGCAGCTTATCCCTCAGGAAGCCGCCGGTGCTCACACACTCCACTGGCCCTTTGAGGTCTGCCAAATGCCAGCTTCAGCCCTTACTTCTAGCTCCCACACTCGTACAAGTGAGACATTTGCACTATTCCAATCCACCTAGAGATGTAAAAATGGACTAGACCCACTAGTCCATTGTGTTTTTTTAAACTATAAATATATGGCAAAATTAAAAACGTTGCTGGTGTTAAAATAGGGCAGACAGTGCCACTATTTAATGGACTGGCATCATAATGTGGCAGTTTTTATAAACATGCGCTGGTACCAACGATCGGCCAACACAGGCCCAAATGAAGCATTTCTCTTCTCCAAACAGCGATGCCTCAATTCTTGCCCTTCTTCTGAGGGCATTCTCCCCTATCCCTCTCCTTTTTAGGTCTCGGACCGACAGCTGGCTTGCCAGCCGGAAGTCGGAGATTTTATGACTTTCAGTAAGGGGGCTTGAACCTGCCTCTCTCCTCGTCTCTCCTCCATTGGCTGGCTTCCTAAACGGAGGCCAGCCATTGGAGGAGAGAGGGGTCCCTCGAAAGAAGCTCCGTCTCTTTCGGATTCGGGGGCGTGTTGGTGCTGTTCTTTCCACTTTTAAGCCCCGCCCCTTTTGGGGACGGCCAAACACGCCCCCGAATCCGAAATTTGCGGAGCTTTGCGGCCGCCATTTCTGCCCGACCGCCTGACGCGACATACCGCTGTTTCCCTGCCCTTGCTCTCTCCCTCCGATGTTTAATCCTAGCTCTCTCTGCCTCCCTCGCTCCCCGCTCGAGTGGGGACGCGCCCCCTTTGCCTGCTCTGTCCCTGCCCGGGTCAGAACTCTGCCGAAGACCGCCAGCCGCCTGCGTGGGAATGACGGGCCCCCACCCTTGCGGGTTCACCGGAGCTTACCTTACTTTTCTGGTGCGTAAGGGTCATGCCTCCTGTTACCTATCTCTAGTTATCATGGCTGAGTTTGTGTGACAGTAGTGCTGTGATACTTAACGGGGTAGTGCTTCAAGCTACCGTGGCGCTCGCAGCGGCTAATCTCCGCAGCTTCCCCAAACGGCCCCTTACGGATGAGCTCTCCTCTGCTTCAGCCAGGGCTCCCGAACAGAGCGAGGTCGTCGCCCTGCAACAGTTCCTGTGAGTTCGAACTGTGCGCTCCTGTGTCTGGCTTGAACCTCATTCGAGGTCAAAGTATCTGCCGTATTTAGATGCTGCGCTTGGTTGACTGAGAGTTGGAGCGGAGCGCTATATATATTGTGTAAATATGTTGAACATCCGTTGACTGTTTTGATGTTAACAAGAGTGTACAAACATAAAACCAGATAACTTTCTGACTGAGCAGTGCACACTTACCGGTCCGCAATCCCCTCATGTGTCCGTCGTGTGTGCTGCGATAAAACATCAATTTCTCCCGTGTCTACTCTGACATTTAAGCCTACTTGATTCCCGGGACTCCTAACCCCACTGCGCTTAGTAATAGCCGCGCAGTGGTCTCGCGTGCCTGCTGCTGACTGGACATTGGGCCTCCATCTTGGCAGCGTTCTTGGTGAGGCTGGGCCTAAAACCGCTAGAGCCCAGTACACACCGAAAATGAACATCAGAAAGCAGCGTGTGCCAGTTATTGACAACCCTCTTGCCAACAGCTCCCAAAAGTAAGTGCTGTGGAAATCGCATTGAAGCTGCTATTCTTTCTCCCGGCGAGATGATGCTTTTAACGAAGATTACCAGAAATGACAGTCTTTTACACTGAGGGGACGGACATATCTTAAAATCTCAGTGCATCTTTAAGCTGCATAGGCGGAACGATTTGCGAGTTTATTTAGGGTTTGTGCTCTCACCAGCTTCAGATGTGTCCCGTGCAAACATTTTTTAGTAGATAAAATGAGGGCCGTAACGATCTGTGAAAATCAGTGCCAACAGGCACCACCATGTTTGCTCCAGTGCAACCCTTCATTTTTTTTGCCCCGTATGTAGTAGTGCACATTGGATGTACTCGAACTTCGAGTAAAGTCCCAATAGACCCGTCAACCTCTGAATACAGGTGGACGCGCTGTGCAGTACATAAGTACTCTCTGAACTTTTATAAATAAATAAATACATAAATAAGTAACAAGTAGTACTACTTGTAATAGGAAAACAAGACGTGCGATTCCCTTAACTACCAAACTTTGAATGCTTACAAATGGAAATTGGATACTTACAAACTCCCTTACTCCTCATTAAAAAGAAACGTATTTGTTTACAATTGATAGAATGTGGAACTGTTCCACTTAAATGCTGATTAAAGCACCATTTAGCCAAGAATACGGCAGCCCCACCCCCTTGGAACCGTGAGATCAAAGAGGATGCGTCACGTCTCTTTCTTACACTGGAATGAGAGACTTTGAAGATGCCTGCAGCCCTCTCTCCGCCCACAGAGGCGTCTCTGTCCCGCCCACTGTCATGACAGTCACATGGGCCACAGTCACATGCTGCCAAACAGGAAGAGGCGAAAGAGTTGTAATGTTAACTCAAGTCTAAATGTGATGGCCAAGCACAGGAAGAGGTTTGTGTACTGAATTGCAATTCCATTTTGGTAACGCTTTTTACTCCTTACATGCAACCTGTTCTTTCCTCCAAAAGCTCGCGTTATAGCTGTGCGCGTGCTGTCCACAAAGCACCGCCTTTCAACATCGCAACGTTGTAAAGTTGCAAAAATGTAGAGGGCTTCCCCTTGCAACAGTGTGGCTTAGTGTGCCTTGGCAGATCTTCACATTTGTTCTGCGGTCTTCGCAGATCGTCACTTTCTTCTGTGCCTTTCGCTCGTCGCCACTGTTTTGTCATCTCTTCTACAGGCATTGTGTTAACCATAAACAATTAATGGTAACCAACAAAAAGTATATAATACATACACGTGTTCCCCCATGTTTCACATTTGTGTAAACATGGTGGGTGGACAGTGACTGTAGGGAAACAGGATTTATTATTCTATTCCAGGTAGCTGTTCTGGGTTTTCATCTAGCAGCAGAATGCATGCTGGGACTTATAGTTTTTTGTGCTATGCATGGGCTTACATGTCATCCTCGTGACATGGTGATAATTGATAGTTATAAAAGCCGCGCTGTGGTCTCGCATGCCTGCTGCTGACTGGATATTGGGCCTCCATCTTGGCAGCGTTCTTGGTGAGGCTGGGCCTAAAACCGCTAGACCCCTGTACACACCGAAAATGAACATCAGAAAGCAGCGTGTGCCAGTTATTGACAACCCTCCTGCCCACAGCTCCCAAAAGTAAGTGCTGTGGAAATCGCATTGAAGCTGCTATTCTTTCTCCCGGCGAAATGATGCTTTTAACGAAGATTACCAGAAATTAAATTCCTTTAAATACCATGTACACAGCCCCTGGCAACCGGGGAGAGGATGCGAGTGGGTGTCGGAGGGGCGGCTTGGAGTGGAGATGCAAGTGGTTGGGGGGACTTAGTGTGAAGTGGGGATGTAAGGGGTGCGGGGAAGGGCAGGTGCGGCGTGAAGAAGGGGTGCAAATTGTAAACGGCGTGGAGTGGGGGTGCCCAATAATAGGTGCTAGGGGTGGCGGTGTGGAGTGGACAGGTGTGGCGTGAAGGAGAGATGCACTTGGTTAGGGGCGGGCGGGGTCTAATTGGCGTAGAATGGAGGTGCAGCGACTCCATGGAAGTGCGGATGCAGGGATGGCAGCGGCGTTGTGACGAGGGATGCAAGGGTTGCAGGGGAGGGGCGGTGCTCTCCTTTTCATGCTTGTTTCCTCTTCCTCACCACAAGGCTCTTGTTTTAACAGCGCTCTGCCCTCGAGACCATTTCTTTTCCACAGCAAGGCAGTGCTCATCTGACCCCCACTGATTTCATTACACAGGGCACCTCTTTCCGTACGTGAGACTACTCGGCACTCTACCAAAGTGAGCCTTCCTTCCCCCCAGAGGCTGTGCTCATCTGACCCCACCGATTTCATTACACAGGGCACCTCTTTCCATGCGTGAGGCTACTCCGGCACTCTACCAAAGTGAGCCTTCCCCCCCCCAGAAGCTGTGCTCATCAGACCCCCACCGATTTCTTCACACATGGCACCTCTTTCTTTGTGTGAGGCTACTTGTCGACATCACGCTCCCTCCTCCACCCATGTATGAACTTGCCTGAGTCCGCCAAACTATGCGCTGCCTACAACGAAATAATTAAATGTGTGTTCAGTTTTTGATTGTTTATGCTGTACATAAAAGCTTCTGGAATGGAATCTGGAATCACACTGTGCGCCTGCCTGCACGAGTGGAGTTGGGAGCTTTGGTGCAGGCTACTCAATCAGGAAAGCGCACTCCTGATGTACTGTTCTTTTTGCAGTTTATTACACCGCGAACTTGATCTGACGGTATTGGACCGCTTTACATGAGCACCAGTTGCATTACAAGGCCAGGTTGTGTTTTTTTAAGGTACAGGGATATTATGAGTTTTGCCAGACTCAGGGCATGTAAGGGACATAGCTTACTTTATTGGACACATGTAATATTATCGAACATGTCAACTTTATGAAATCAAGAGCCATCGCGGCGTTTGTGGATATATGTGGTTGCTGCGTGTTGTGTACCGGATATACTTCCGTTGGGTCTTGCCCCTTACTACAAGCATTTTCGTGGTTTGGAATAGCTCTGTCCACACTTTGTACTCTGGTTGAGTAGTGATGGAGCGGCCTCTGAAAGGGGTTGCGATCACGGGCATCGTATCTGCATGACTAACAATGGTTTAGATTGACATCTACTGAAAACACTCTTGTCAACATGCATTCCTCTAGCTCCTAGTGGACATCAGATAGAAGATCCTACGGCGAAGAGGCATGGCTTCTGTTTGACCGCCACCCAGTGTGTCAGGTGAGCTGCGGGGGCAGGCGCCATCTGGAGCCACAGCAGCATGCCTGGTGCCTGCTGCATGCAGGGCCGGAGTGGCTCGCCCCTCCCCCTCGTATGAAAGTGTGAACCGAACTAGCACATCCTCACTACACTTCACAGAAATAATGTTCACTCCACCCCAATACCCGGTCACTCTGTGACTTTTAGGTGCCAGTGACGTCAGGAGACATAAAGTAATGTAATGTAGCAGCACAAAGCAAGTGCCAGCTATCAACAGTGCTTGCCCATGATCGATGGTTTCGGATTTAGATTTTTGCTGCGAAATGCCACTTGTCACATCAGTTTTTTTTAAGTGGATGGCTCTCAATTTATTTCAGCTTTTAGGCTACGTTTTCCTGAAAAAAAGAAGTTTTCATATACATATGATTTACACACCTGAAAGACAATCCCGCAAGTCGCCCTGGTCCCAGATTTTAATTTGTCATTCGAAGCATGGCCATAGCTTGGTTTATTTTTAGTACTTTAGTGGCAGTGCTCACTGCAGGACAACTTTCAGTTCTTATATTCTCTGCTTTTATTGTCCGAGATTTTCACTCGGTGGTACTTTGACGGCAACGTCACACTCCGCAGGACTTAAACAAATACCTCTGCCATTGTTAAGTGAGTTTAATGAGGCGCAAATCTCATCAAAACTGCTATATTTTGATATAATTTTTTTTACATAAAATAAGCAAGAAGTTAGTTTCTTCCTCTCCATATAAAGCAGAATGATAACATCCTCAGCTTCAGACAATCCCTGAAAACCTAGCTGTTTTCTCAAGCTTACTACTCATAGCACAGCTTCATTCTTTGACTGCCTTGCCTGGTTCCTCCTACAGCGCCATGAAGCCTCCGGGCGTACGAGCGCTTAACAAATCCCAACTAACATTAACATTAACATTAAAGTGCAATTTACTTTTTTTAAAAATACAGGGTTCAGGTTGAGAATACCTTGCTAAATAATATCACATGATTTCATAATAGTGTCATTTATTTGGCCCTGCCCTTGTCAGAACAGTGGCAGTAGGTTGTAGGAATTTTCAAAAATGCATAAATCAACACACTGAGGTAAAGAAACCTATTTTATAGCTGATGTACCATGATTATATTTTTATTTGTATGAAGACGTTGTGCTTTTTAGTAAGGGTGTGTGTGGTGCTCTGTGTGTGGGGGGGCTCTGTGTGGGTGTGGATGTGTGTGTGTGTGTGTGTGTGTGTGGGGCTCTGTGTGGGTGGCTGTGTGTGTTTGGGTGGATTTGTGTGTGTGGATCTGTGTGGGTGTAAATGCAATATGTCATGCATTTGCAAGCGATTAACCTATTGGCATTGTAAATGACAATGCCATTTATTTAACGATTAAGCTATTGGCAATGTAAATGACAATGCCATTTATTTAAGATTAAAAAAAAAATGTCATGATCAATGCCAATAGCTCTACCTTTAATAATGCCGAGACCATTGCATTGCAAATGATTGTTCTTTTCTTTCGAATGTTCTGTGAATTGTAACATGCCTTAATTTCACTGAATTTCCTCTGTGTTTGCCCTCTTGCCTGTTGTTTTCAGTGAGGGCAAGCAAAAGAAAGATCTGGTGAAAAGGGTCAGCTCTGCGGGACACCAATTGGGAGATCAGTGACTCCTTACATGCGAGGATCTGCTTGCGTGACATAAGATGTTCAGCGAGGAGCTTTCCAAATGCCCGCTTCTCCGCGTACTGTATGGTAAAACTTGTGGTTAATTCGTGGAAAAATAAGGCCGGGGCTCTCGTCAGGAGGCCACTGCATCTTCCACCAGCTCATTGCCCCTGTCAACGCCGCCTGTGTCAGAACCAACAAAACTACTAACCATGGAACCCTACAGGTATGACAATTCAGACTATTCCAGCCCCCCAAAGCTACAGGAATGACCTGGTGGGTATTTATTAGGCATTTTTAAGGTATATTGAATTAATAACCAACTGTTGTTGTGCTTGTTGCTATGTTAGAAAAACAGCACCATCATGTGGTAAAGTGTCATAAGTGCCGGTGTTGACGATTAGGTGCCGGTTCCGAGCACTGGAAACCACTGGCTCAAATTAAGCACTGTCAGTGCTTAATTTGTAAAACAATGAGTGCCAGGGCCCTTGTCATGATGCCCCTGCAGTTCGCACCACCCATTGCCCCCTACAGGAGCTGCCAATGACAGTGACAACACACAAATGCAAACCACCACACTCCTACAAGTGTGAGAATTCAGACTATTCCAGGCCCCCGGAGCTATAGGAATGGCTTGGGCAGCAAGTGTTAGAGATTTGAATGTATATTTAATTAACAAACAACTGTTGCTGTGCTCATCTATATATTGGGCAAACAGCGCAACTGTGTGGCAGACTCCAATAAGGGGTGTTGACAAATAAGTGCTGGTGTCGAGCACCGGAAACCGCCGGCTCAAATTAAGCACTGCTGCCCATCAATGTCTTCCTAGTCTCTTGTCTTTGGTCTGAAGCTTTGAGGTCTTCGTTCCCTTCGACTAGCTACAGCTATCCTCTCACGTTGGCTCTCTTCCTTATTCCTGTACCCCAAAGTACCCATGTATCCCCCCAGAGGAGCTGTTCTGTTCTAAAAGGCTGGAGGCCTCTGCCCACCCCTGCAGCAACTCCCAGGTCAGTCCAGCTGTGCTTGGATGGCAGGGACAGAAATCCACTTCTTCTTGGATTTGCAAAAGGCGATTCCATTTTCGTAGTAAGCGGCCTCGTTGATGAAGAAAGGGTAGATGGTCGACTCGCCTTCATAGATGACCTCTGACCCATCCAGGGTCTGGAAGATGGGATCCCCAGGGTTTAGAGGGAGGAAATCCTTGTCCTGAAAAACAAACAAAAAGTAAGAATAGTTTCTGCCTAAATCGCGTGCCTGAAGTCAGATGCAAAGAGATTCGTCATTATATGAGCTGGGATGAGAACCGGTGAGTTTGTGCAGCAGGAAGTGATGCTCCAATCCTAGGGCGCCATCGTTTCCTTACTTCCTGATTCCATCCACATTGCCTGATATTGCTAAACTAATTTGGGCAGAGAGAGGCTGTTGGGATTCATGCTGCACCATGTTCTTACAATTGTCCAAGAGCCTACATCTATGCACCCATGGCTTAAAGTGGGATGAAAAAACTGGGAGGTCTCTCCAAGGGGTTTTGCTGATGTAATTAACCCTTTCTGTGCAAAGGATGTTATGATTACGTCCTCCGCCATGGTGACCGCGTGTGGCGGGTGTAGCAGTTACGTCATTTGTGCACGTGCAGGAAATCCCTCTGCCGTATACAGCATTGGAGTTTCCATTTTTTCTCAGCCTCGGGAGCGGGGGAAGTGCTTCCCCTGCCATTTGTATCGGGGGAACTGGTGAAATGTAAGGTGCAAGGTTTTGTGGCTCTCTGCAGATTCTAGAACCTTCCATCACAGATATGTCAGGAAAATGGGTTATTTATAGTCAAAATGTAAGATGGTAAGGCATTATGGGTAATAAAAAGTGGTGAGAGCCACTCAAGTCAGCCCACCCTGGATAGCCCTAGGTTGGCTAGGTTGCCCTGGGTGCTGGCTGAAATAGAGTCCAACATTTAAGGGAACACAAATAGTAGAACAAGTGACGTTATTATTGTTCTGGGCCCAGGGAGCCTTCGCATGCGTGGCCTGGTCCAGGAGCTCCGACTGGGCTCCATCCTCCGACCTGCCACACCGTCAAGTGCCCAGGACGGGGTTCCATCAGGCCTGGAGAGGCCTCCCTCACTTAGACTACCTGATAAGGTGCCTGCGGGTCCCGGGTTCGAGGTCCGTCAGGGCCCTCCTCGCAGCCCCATGCCTGAGCCCCAGCTGAGGCTCCAAGCACTTGTGCCGCAGGGTCGCCATGCTTTCCACTAGGGGGGCAGGCAGATGGCCGGACAGCTCTAGGAGTCCAAATCAGGGCTCATTTGCTTCCTTGAGCCCCACCAGGGCTCCAGAAGGCCAGACACATGAATACCTTTGATCCCCTCTGTCACTCGGTGCACACATATTACAAGAAAGAAGGGTAGCCTTTCACTGGATTACTAGGAACAGGGTACCCAGGACCCACTGTGGTATGGCGGTTCTCAGCCAGGGGCCATGTGGCCCAGGACAGGGGCCCAGTGGGCACTGGGGTGAGGGCCACCTACCCTGATTGCAGTCCTTGGGCCTGCCTCGTGGCAGAGTGTCCCCGATTGGGTCCCGCGGACCCTGGAAGGTTTCCCCTGTGCGGTCAAGTCCAGGAACTCTGACCAGGGTCTGACAGGCCACGGGGTGGGCGGTCTCACCCTGGGCTCCGTCCTGCCGGCCTGCCACACTGCCAAGGGCCTGGGACAGTTACCTCCAGTGTGCACGTCCAAGAAATCCCTCTACCATATACAGAAGTGGGATTTCTTTTTTTTTCAGCCCTGGGAGCAGGGGAAGTGTTTCTTCTGCCGTTTGCATTGGGAGACCTGGGGAAATACCGGGTGCAAGGAAGTTTGTGGCTCCCTGAAGATTCTAGAACCTTCCATCACAGATATGTGAGGAAAATGTGTTTTTATAGTCAACGTTTGATGTTTGCAAGGCATTCTGGGTACTGAAAAGTGATGAGAGCCACTTAGTCGAGGCACCCTGGATAGCCCTAGGTTGGCTAGGTTTCCCTGGCTGCTGGCTTAGCTAGGGTCCAAAATCTAATGCGAAAAGTAACATTACAGCTACAACAAGGCAGGACAATTCGCTTTGTCAATGGTTGTTAGTTGAGTAAGCTAAATAAGCACCAACTATGGCTTCGTTGCATTATAATACTGGAAATGCTTCAGTTCTGAAATTATGAGATTCAAAGAACTATAACGAGTCTCTTTGAAGTTAGCACAAAGGCAGTGAAGGGGGGCACGGCTACAGATGAAAGATTTGTTATCACCCTGAGGGTGAGGGCAAAAATGGAGAGCCCGATAGGGACCCTTATCAGCATCTGGCCGGCCCCCTTAAAACCCTATATACACCCAACTTCAAACCTATAAAACTACGGGTATGCCACTGAATCCTGTAGAATGGAACAAGCAACTATGCCGTGCCCTGCTATCTAGTGGTGAGAATGGAGAAACACACTTATTTCACGTGCTGCTCTGAAGCCAAAAGAACTGAGAAATGTAGATATACACATGGCTTGCCCTCCAGAGTGCAGACTTACACAGGCAGCTACCCTGATGCTGTGAGAACCCAGAACTGCTGCTGGGTATATGGGATTCAGGGGCAAAATGGACTTGTAGGAATCTGCTCTAGAAAGCTATCTCCAAGAATCTGTTCCTGTACAAACGAGAGACATTCACAACATGCCAAATCTCTCATGGTGAATGCTGTTCATGTTGCAAAAAATACCTGCAATTCTGTTTTTCCAGGATCTCCCAGATCCTGTATATGAGAGAGAATGATCGAACATCTGAACTCTCTCTTTTTTTTTAACAACACATTTGTATTCGTTTTTATAGGTACAAATGGGGCTGAGTCCGGCGAGAACAATACATATGATGAAAAAGACATAGCGTACCTGGTTTTAAGTTTCAATAACAACTTGGCCTGTAAAACACCAGACCTGATAATTAACACACTACACCCAACCCTGCCGACTGTTCGTGACTGCATATGCTTCTGGCGTGTCAAGGAAAAGCCTTTAAACGTATCGGTCTCTAATGTACGACTGTGTGGCATGTGTCTCTTGGGGAATTATGGAGGGTCTGAATGTGGCAGGGGGGGCAAGGTAATACCTGGATATGTCGCCCAGCCGGACCAAATCTTCCTGTGCTTCTGTGGACATCCCTGTGCTTGATAAGCTACAATTTTGGCGCCCATGCATCTATCTAATGCCTTTTTCCATCCCCTAAACTCGGCGGGGAGGTCGCTTTCCACTTCTTGGCTTTGTCCCTTTTGGCCAAAGTTAGGCCCAGGAACAGGTCCTCCAATTTCTTCCGTGCTATGGAGGAGCAGCAGTCTTGGGTCAAATGGAATGGTCCAGGCCAGCACCTGGCCCAGGCAGGACCCCTTCTTCGTCCAGAATGGTTGTATCACCTCACAGCTCAACACCGTGTGCAGAAAGGAGCCCTCCTCTGTGGTACAACGAAGGCCCTGGGGTGACTGGATAACTCCCATCTTTCACAACCGGGATCTAGTGTAGTATATACGGTGGAGATACTTAGATTGTATGAGCCGGAATCTGGAGGAGACCACCGTGTGTCGGGGGCTAGCCAGGGCCTCAGTCTAGTCATCGTCTGTCAAGGTCGGCTCATCCACTTCCCAGGCTGCTCTGGTCCTGTGTAGTGTGTTGTTGTATGGGTGGTGAATGTCTGATAGATTTGCTTAATTTTGTGTGCCCCTAGGTCCCCCATTAGTAAACAACCGTCTAACCGCTTGAATTCTGGTAGGGACTCCAAACGACGGATATGGGGGTTAAGAGCATGTTGCAGTTGCAGGTAGCGGTGGAACTGACATTTATGTATGTGGAACTCGGTTTATAGTTGCTGAAAGGATAGAAGAATGCAGCCATGCATAATGTCGCCTAAGGTGGAGATTACAAAAAAGGTCCCATTTGCGAAAGCCAACCAAGGCAGAGACGGATCATAGGTAAGTGCCCTGCCAAAGGGGGCTTGTTTTTGTCAATCTCCCCATCCAAACCGTAGTCTTCACCGTGCGTCTCCATAACTGTATAACAGTTTGGCTGGCAGAGCAGAGGGCATCAAGTTTAATCTGACTGCATAGGAGTTTCTGCAATGGGGTGTCCTTCATTGCAGCCTCTCTACCGCATATGCAGGGTCGGACAGAGACCTGTACCACCACTAGTTGATAACTGGGAGATAGGATGCGGTATACTATGCATAGATATCGGCCGCCGGAATGCCACCCCAATAAGTCAATTGTGTACATGGATGGAGTGCCACCCAGATCGTGCCACCCTGTCACAGAAACCTGTTCAAAATTGCTTTAAGTTACTTAAACCAAGAGTGGGGGGATGTTATATGGGAAGTTCTGCAGCCGATATAATAAATGGGGTAGGGACACCATTTTAAAAATGGTTCAATGCCTGTATAATGATAGGGGCTGTTGGGACCATACTGTAGTTTCGCTTTGAACCACAGGGAGCAAAGGAATTATGTTATGCGTCCACGAAGCCATAGGACACGGCGATATGAATACTCCCAAGCATTTACATCCATCTGTAGCATGAGATAATTGCGTGGTTCAGGTCTAAAGCTTATGGTGTTCGCATACAGGAATAAGTGTAGATTTAGAGGGGTTGCTTCCCAACCCAGTAGTTTCCCTGAATACTCAAAAGATCTGAAAGATACGGGGTCCGGAGGACCACAGAGCATCATCTGCGTAGAGTGCAATTCTGTCAGAGTATTCTTGCGACCACTCGAACCCTCGAATCAGCGGGTCCTGTTGAACCTATACCGCCAGGGGCTCTATGGCCAGGGCGAAGAGCAGTGCAGATAGGGGGCAGCCCTGTTGCGTGCTCTGGTGGATGGAAAAGGGGGGAGACCGATTGCCCCCACCCGATCCGAGGCCGAGAGGTCAGTGTATAGCAACTGAATATATGCTAAAAATTGAGGTCCAAAATGTAAGGCGCAAAGGAGTTTGAAGAGATACCTCCACCTTAGAGAGTTATGTTATGTTATGTTATTGGGGCTTGTATAGCGCACAGGGGCGTCCCAGCGCTTTCAGCATCAGAGGTAGAACAAACACAACACCTGAAAACAGCGTCGAACCGACAGCCACCAGAGCTAAACTAAAGGAAAGAGAAAGGCTTTAATGGCTTTCCTGAAGACAAGCAGACATCTATACTGCGAATCTGCACAGGCAGGGAGTTCCATAGCCCTAGATGCCAGGCAGTGAAAAGAACGCCCCCCCCCCCCCACGCCCCCCCCCAGCACGGCAGCGCTTTACCCGTGGAACAATAACCAGGTGCTGCCCCGCAGAATGCAGCTCGCAAGGGGGGACATAGGGAGTAAGCAAGTTACTCAACAAGCTAGGCATAGCACATTTCAAAATCTTAAAGGAGAGTCACAGCGCCTTAAATTGAATACGCTTCTCCATTGGGAGCCAATGGAGTCTCCGAATGATGCCGACAACGGGGCAGAATCGCGGGAGTCCCACTAAGGCTCTGGCGGCAGCATTTTGGACACGTTGCATCCGAAGTATTTCAGCCTTATTTGCCCTTATTTGAAGGGAGCTGGCATAGTCCAGGCGAGATAAGATGGCCGACTGGACAATCAGCTGACGTGGCGATGGTTCAAAGAACTTCAAAAGGGGCTTAAGACCCCGCAGAAGGCCAAAACACGTGCCAGCCACTTTCCTGGTGTGGACCTGAAAACTAAGGGATGAGTCCATCCATACCCCCAGATTTTTTACCACTTCCTTTGAAATGGGGATGTCACGCAGAACAGTTGGCCACCAATGCTCGCTCCACAAGCTCGCGTTCTTCCCAACCAAAAAAACCTCAGTTTTGTTGGCATTTAGTTGCAAGCAGTTGGTAGCCATCCATTCAGCCACAGCCACCATCCCATCTCTAAACCTGGAGGCATTCGGAGAGGGGAGACAAGCTTTGAGAAATACTACGATTTCCGTATGCCACCAGTCTGTGGGTAGAATGTGCTGCTCAAGCGCCTCTTGTAATGCAGCTAAGAAGTGTGGGCCCAACGTGGTCATATGTGGCCGCAAAAAGGTACTAGGGAGCCCGTTGGGACCAGGCACTTTACCAGGGTGGGTGTCAATCAATGCTGCTCTTAGCTCGTCTAGTTTGATGGGGGCATCTAACCGGTCCTTTAACTGATCCGAAAGTATGTGGGGGGATATCTGACAGGAATTCGTCGATGAGACCTTCTGATATGAGCTCCCATAGCTGGTAGAGCAAGGCATAAAATGTCGCGAAGACCTGAACTACTGACTCTGGGGAGGTGCATAACAACCCGTCTGCATCTCGCAGTATCGGCAAAAGAATAGGGACCATCTTGGCTTGACATAGTCGATGTACCATTTTACTGGACTTGTTGCCCCGATGATATATCCTTTGTTGTGTTGACAACCAGGCCTCTTGTGCCTCATTGGTGAGAAGTTGATGTATTTGTTGCTGGATTAAGAGAAGATTACGCCGCGATCCTGGGGCAGTCCAGGTCGCCACTTGCGATCCTCAAGTTCTAGTATTTGGGCTAGTCGTTTACGCTTTTCACCATTTCGGGAACTTATATCTATACCCCGAATCCCAGGGCTTAAGAGCCTCCCACAGGATAATTCTGGACGGGGCTGGGTCTGAATTGGCCAAGAGGTAATCAGTGATAGCCTGTTGAAGGACATCACTGGTAATTAGGGTCTCTAAGATGCCAAGGGGACATATGCTAGCGGTAAGGGGCACGTTGTGTTTTCCGGCGTAGCTTGAGCTGAACAAGAATGATCCGAGAGTCCCCGGGGTAGGGTGGACGTGTGTGATACCCTATGGATATAGCTATGAGGGAGGAATATGTAGTCAAGTTGTGACAGTGTATTGTGTAGCACCGATTTATACGTGAACCTGCTCATCGAGGGATCAAAAGCACACCATGTGTCTGACCACCCAAGTGTAGTGGCCAGAGAATTCAATTTGGATTTGTTGGTGAGAGGTTCTTGCTCTATGGCCCACCAGCAATCTTGGGGTGTCACCCCATCGTTCCAATCCCCACCAAGGATTGTCAGGCTGACCAGAAGTTCCCCCCCACAGCAGTGTGACTTTTTCCGAGAATGTTTGTCCCATGGGGGGTGGGGCATATATACTCCCTATGGTTAATTGCTCCCCGGCCACTGTACCTGTAATGATGGTGTATCTCCCCCCAGGTTAGAGATACAATGTGGCACGTGGCGGTGTATGAGGACCGCCGTACCTAGGTAGCCAGGTACAAACACAGAATGGTATACTGTAGTGTAACCAAATCTATTGATGCATGGGGTTTTGTTCCCCAGAAGACGGGTCTCCTGGAGTAGAAGTATGTCCGCTTTGCAGCGCTTTGCTAATCAAAGCACTGCACCCCTCTTGATTTTATTCAGGAGCCCCCTAACATTCCAATTGAGGGCTAGGCGTGTGGTGCACCATCTAACAGACGTGTAGTCCATCTATGCAATTACTAGTACGTCAGCCTATGATCTTAGTGCTCAGTCAGCGTCTGCAACTTTACAAACAAAATATAATCAACAACACCCATACCCCCTCCCCCACCCCTATACTTCCATAAACAAGGAGTATCTGTCGCAGCAGAGACCTCGCTAGGACCCCAACAGGGGAAACCCAGGGAACTCCGTCAAGTTTGACCAAACGTCCCAACCTTATAAAACATTATTCCAAATGTCTTGGGGCATGGTCGTGTGTGGCCATAAGCCAGTATAATGGACCCCAAAGTTATTAACTTAAGAGCAAGACTCTTAGCCTCCAGCCGAGCCGCACAACCCTATGTCCATTTCAATTAGTGATTATTCTGTCGCTTCTTCCTGGTCTTGGAGTCGCCAATTAGAGCGGCATCTGTGCCTTCACTTCGAATTGCCTTTATTCTGCCTGCCTCTGTGCGTGCCCTGGGAGGAGTCTGAGCGAACGGCAGCGGTGAGTGCCCAGGAAAACACCGCCTTCGGAGAGTCAAAGAACTTTGAGTTGTATATTACTCTAATCCGGAAAGGATATAGCAGCATAAAAGAAACATCGAGTTCCCTTAGTCTACATTTTGCGGCCACAAAGGATGGTGGTTGTTGCTGCACGAGCCTGGTATAGTCTGGGAAAATCATGATTTCATGCTAGTTGAAGGGCAATCAGTCCTTGTTGGTTCTCGCAAACTGGAGTATTGCATCTCGATCTGCATAATTAAGTAACTTAGCAATCACCTGTCGCAGACGTTTACTAGGTGAGGGCTTCATTATCAGTGCCCGGTGGGGTCTCTCCACAACAAAACAGACAGAGATTGATTCTTCCACAACAAGGACTTGAGCCACTTCACAATTAAGTTGTTCAAGGACGGGCCTTCACAGCCCTTTGGAAAACCAACCAGACGTAAGTTATTTCAATGGGCCCTCTGCCTCTTCAACATGAGATGCCAGTTCCTGCATCACCACTGTGAGCTTATTCACCTTCTTTTGGGGGGACGTTACAGTGTCCTCTACAGTTGAGACTCAGGTTTCAGCTTCAGTGATGCGGTCAACTGCCTTGCGGAGATCTTAACGTGGGAATGAGACCTCGTATCCCACTGCGCCAATCTTCGCTTCAAGAACTTCCTGCGACTGAGTAATTGCTGCTAGTATGGTTGCATTGTCTGAAGTAGGGCCACCTGCCCCATCCCCTCCTGAGTCTTCCACAGGTGTAGTGTAATGGTCCAAAGCACTATGTTTTGAGGCAGCACTTCCCGATTTGTCCTTGACCATGATAAAGTGAAAGGGGCGTATGTGCAGAGGTGGTTTAACTTCTGCGGCTTGGCTGCTGCGGTCCAGGCCCCAGAACTGTTTGTGTGCTGCTTCTTCTGTAGATCGCAAATGCGGCAGGATCCCATGCCGGGCCACACGGAACCCAGCCTCCAGGATGACAAGCCGCTCCAGGCCTAGCCCGGCCGCCTCCGCAGTCTGAGAAAGTCGGCCAAGTGGGCCCCCTAAAGACACCGGACTTGCCGGACCCCCGACCTGGAAGCCCCCCAGCAGGACTCACTTCAAAGCCGCAGCTGCCTGACGACGTGTCCCAGGATCCAATGAGAGGATGTTTTGGTATCGCCAGTCGTGGGTGCGCAGCACCCAGCAGGTATGTTGTGGTTCACTATTACTCCCTAGGATTAATGGCCCGCAGCTGATTGGGTTATGGCGTGATAGCAAACCCAGCCTGGCATGTTCCAACCAGTTCTCAGGGCCTTAAGCAACCGGTTCGCCCCACCGGGCCCGGGCTTTTGACTTATATGGCTCTTAAATATTGCACTCCCCTTCATAGTGTCTCTTATCCCGGCTTCAGTGCATTGGTATTGGGGGGGAGCTTATAATGGGTCTGGCATCGAGTGCGGAGATCTCCCTTAATTGGTCTTACTATGGGTACACTGTCTGATTTCAGGCTGCCAGGCGCCGAGTCTAGGGTGCCTGGTCCCGGCTGATCTCTATGTGTGGTGGCATCCCCAAAGCATGCTGCACTGTGCTATTATCTCTGGGCCAGTCTACGCCGCTACCTGTAGGTGTCTCCAGTCATGTGGCAGACACTCCCGCCTGGTCCCAGCATCCCAACCGCTTCACTCATTCATGGTAGCCCACCATGCCCAGGGACAAACGCTAGATGACCGCGCTGGTCCACAGGCCCCCTTGCTGTATCGACTTCTTTGCGGTGGGGGCCAGAGGCAGCACCTTCAAGGCAAGGCCAGGTCCGTCGCCGTCTGACGACCGCCAGACGCTTCTCCTCCAGTGAAGTCTCAGGTAGCACTGCCTCCGATGCGTCACCTCAAGGCCCAGCCCAGTGCTGCATCGTGTCTGCCCGACAAAGGCCGCATCCACCTGGCCCTGCTCTCACCGTCGTGTCTCCGCCCGAGGGACGGTTGCGCAGATTAATTGAGCCCCAGCAACACTTGGTACCGTCTTCTGTGGAGGAGATGCAAGATTTAGCTCTTGGGGTCTGGGTATAGCGCGGATTTTAGCGCAAATTGGCTTAGGCGGACGGAGCTTATCTACAGCTCGTCCACCATGTTCTGCTTCCAAGCCACACCCCACATCTGTACTCTCTTGTCCTATCATGGACACCATCAGTGCTTTATTTGTGAAAAACATAAGTGTCAGGCCTCTCGTCAGGAGGCCACTGCAGCTTGCACCACACATTGCTCCTCCCAGTGCTGCCAATGATATTACCAACACATCTACTAACCATCACAGTCCTACATGTGTGACGATTCAGACTATTTCACACCTCCAAAGCTATAAGAATGGCGTAGGTAATAGTCATTTTTAAAGTAAATCAAATTAATAATCAACTGTCGTTGCAGTGATCTCTATATTAGCCGGATAGTGCCACCTTGTGGCAGACTGCCACCAGCGCCGATGTTGACAATTCAGTGCCGGGGCTGAGCACTCGAAAACACTGCTCAAATTAAGCACTGCCATAAGTAAACCTGATCAACTCATATATTTGGATGTTACTCAGTATTCACTTGTGCCAAAAAATGGAGGAGCTTCAAAATGGACTAAATGTCTATGGTAAATTATAAGAAAGTGGGTTATTAATTGGGGTGGATGTGAGTCCACCACAAGTAATGACGCTTCTAACTTGTCTGGAGAAAAACAGTTCCATTAATTTATTTTTATTAAACATCTTTTTATTTCACAGTGCTCACTCAACAGTACATATAGTTCACATCACACAGAACATCATCAGTCAGTAAATCAAGAGTACAATGGTCAAATCAACTATCACTTGTTGGAATCATCATAACAGTGTTATACCAATATTCTCTTCCTGTAAATAAATATTCCTTCTTAAACACCCTGATAAGCCTGCCAATCTCCCCATACCTTTTCCCATGTACGCAGACACCCTCTGCTCAAATATATTATATGTTCGGATTACCAGCACCAATCCAAATCAGTTTCCCAATCAGCCACCCTCGGTAGGTGCCAACCGTAGCTTTTTGTGTCTAGGCCAAGTCTCATCCCAGGGACAAACAACAGATACCATTGTGCTTCAAATGGGACCTCCAACACCACCACCTCTTCCATAATCCTTCCCGGTTTCATTCATTTAAACCTGAGCTCAGTCCTCTGGTCGCTACAGCACAGAGCAGACAGGCTATACAGAGGAAAATGTGTGAAGTATTTACCATTACCAATACATTTATAGGTCATAGGACAAGACAAGAAAACCCCACAACCTTTTTAGGAAAACAGAGAACAATGCCAGGAGTGAAACGACACCAAAGTGACTAAAATTCAATTAGGGGGGGTAGGAGATATGATTTTTTACAGATTTAAGGAAAAAGGCCACAAGGCCAATGTAAAGTGTCAAACAGAATTTACTGTTCATGGGTGACCAGGACCTAGGCGTGTTTTCAGGCAAATCGCAATGGTGCGTGGGTCGAAACCGCCGAGTGGGTTTATCACGGTCACAGATTTGACATTCTGTCTCTGGAGCTTTGCCTCCAGTGGGGCAAGGCTGTATACTGTATCCAACCAAAAGTCCTTTTCAAGTTGCATAGGTGCTAGATATTGTCCTGTTAAAGCTGTTGGTTTTGGCAGGAAAAGCTCAGAGCAGGAGAAATTTACATTTTGCAGTGCAGAGGTCTTGGTCTTCTTGTTGGGCAGATGCTTTTGGGACTTTTTTTTTATGGAACTCAAAATCTTCCAGAGGAGTTCTCCTTAAGCCGTATCCCATGACTTTTTTTCTAAAGCACCCATGATGGCTCTAAGGTTCTGGGAAGTCCAAACATAACCAAAATCTCAACTTTTCAGAGTTTCTGGAGTAGCTCTTCTTGGACACTTCTAAAGTTCCCAGGACCTCAGGAACTGCTCTTAAGAGCCAGGACTCACTCAAGTAAAAAACACCTGCAAGAACCAATCCAGTCCCAATGGCTACTTCAGGAAACATGTCTCTTGCAGCTTGATGTGTCCTTGTGGCCACACAGGAGGTCTACACTTTTTTTGATTCAGCAAGATTCACTTGGTGCTGGTAACATCACTAGGCTCCGTTTATTGAAATGTGGCTTTGATCAAAGTATAATATGGTGACTTTCTGTCGTTTTTGTGCTAAAGAATATTATGTTTATCTTTTACAGTTCCCCCGAAGAAGGGAGTTATTTCCGAAATGCATTGGGGTTTGCAACAGCAACAACATTGTTTCAAAAATAAGGATAATTGAAATATGTTATGTACATTTACATGTGTTTTTTAATTGATATGCTGATGTATTTGGTAATGAATTTAACTAGTAAGTTCAACAACTACAGACTGTGTTAACGGTTAGGGAATGTTTATGGTAAACAAAGGTTTCAATCATTAAAAATGATTTTATGTGGTGCTCCCCAGTGTGAGAAGTTGGCCTGATATGCAGTGCTCACTATTCTAGTGAGCACTTTGTATCATTCAAAACAACCCTTATTGATGATTGGTTGTAAGTCAACCTGATAGACCAGCTATCCTAGTAGCGTGGATACGAGCAGTCTTCGGGCTAAACTCTAGAGGGCGTGTTAAGCCAGCTGTTATACCATCACATATACCCCTTGAACACCAAGTGAAAGGACATCACACAAGTGTTATGAAAATAAACAGTGTATTTATTTAGATCACAACAGCCCTGTACTCTTTATGAGGACAGGGTACTAAGCACACAACAAAACTCTTATGAAAATACTTCAAGTTGCACAATTTACACAAATGCCCGAGGGGCACGAAAAACCATATACTCTAAAAGTGGAATGCGAAATTACTAGCAGGTAAGTACTGTACTAATAGGCTTTGTAATCGCTAGGACTACGTTACTGAACCTTCAGATTACTAGTAGGAGGCCTAGGGGACTCGGGTGCAGAGTGTGCACTCGCACGCGGGATGCGGGACAAAGTCTATGGGAGCTAGTAAAGGCAAAGTTAGTGTTCTCGGGCGAACCCAATAAGGTAGATCGAAAACGACAGTGGATCCTGACCCTTGGATAGTGAGGCTATGCTGGGGCACCGAAATGCCGAGTTTACCTAGCCCAGGGGCTGCAGCTGCATAGGTCTCAAAAGACGTCGGGAATCCTGGTAGACGAACCAGGAGCCTGAAGAAAGAAGTTGCTGGCAGGCGACCAGTGAAGATAGTTCGAGTGATCCAAGCCTGGATCGAAGATGGATGACACCTGAAAGCAGAGGGGACCAAGTTCGTGACTACTAGCCAGTAGTCAGATGGCACCAGGAGGGCACCGGATGGTAGTCACCTCGACTAGGTGAGTGGGCGACGCTGGGCTCTGCAGTCTCACGGACCAGGAGGCGTTGTCGGCGACCAGGATTGAGGTGCGAGCTGTCCAACGATGGATGATGCTGTCGACGTCGCTGGACCCAGGATTGGGGCAACAAGTCTTGGCAAATTCAAGCCCACGCGGTGGACCTCAAATGGCGTCTGGTGTGGACCAGGAGGGTCCGGGGTGCTCCTCTTTTGGAAGGGAGCAAGAGCCAGTCTGGAGCAACCAGACCAGCAGCGGTGATGTCGTCGGCGTCGTTAGGAAGGCCACAAGCCAGCGGGCTAGTAGCCAAACAACGCAGTGAGCAGCAAAAAGCAGAAGGGCCCCACGCAGATCTCGTGGATGCTGGGAGGCTGGACTTCGGTGCTGGAGCTGCTCAGGGTCGGGGCTTCTCGGACCCCAAAGCACTCACCAGAGGATCCCTCGGCGGTCGTGCTGGATAGAAGTCGTGCAGTTCTGATGATGGCCGGTCCCTCGAGGTCTCGTCGCACCTACGGTTCTCAGCTTAGCTGTAGAGGTAGGTAGAGGTCAGAGGTGCCAGGGAAGCCTGGTCTCGTCGTGCTGGTCGGTCGGATTCCTGAGGAAGGACGTGCAGCAAACCGCAGAGTTCTTAGATGGTGCCTGCGGATGCAGGGTGACTACTCCTTAGCCACAAGGGAGAAATCTTGAGAAGAAGTCGAGAGTTCCTTTCGTAGAAAGTAGTTTCTTGATTCAAAGATGATCTAATTTGGAAGGGTTCCCGCTCCTGCCTTTATCCTAAAGAAAGGGGTGGGTACGCGACTAGGTCCTGCCCTAGGGGTGGGACCAGGAAGGGGGGTGGTTACACCCCTCTCCCATGCCGGACTTTCCCCAGGCCAGGGGCTGGTGTGCCCCTGGAACTGGTTCTAGCCGGCAGATGCGTAGTGAGCACCGGGGTGCCACTCTGCAGTCACCTTCCTGCAAAGCCCTGCCTACCCAGGATACACAAAACCCTGTCTGGGATGGTGCTAGCACCACCCCTGACAGGAAACCCTTTGTCCAAGCTCTCCTCGCTGGAAGGACTCCCAGCAGCAGGAGGTCAGACTCGTGTCTGTGGTGGCAGCATTCATTTTGTGGAGCTGAGGCTTCAGTTAAACTTTAACCGGGGTTCACAGTTACATACATGTTGTGTGTAAATGTATGTAAATGTATAGGCATTTATATAGCGCACTACTTACCCGGAGGGTCCCAAGGCGCTTCGATCGCTGCGAAACCCTTCCTGGCTTCCCTGAGAGATGGTCCCTTAATGGGTATCTCCAGGGTGAGACCAGGCATCCCCGGCGGTCTGGTGGGGCCGTTAGTGAAGATGAGGCAAGCTAATGCCCAGAGTTGCCGAGTGTGATCGCTGATCAGAGTGGGCACCGAGGCGAGAGAATTATCGAGTCCGCTGACCCTGGTCCAGAAACCTGCCGCGCCGGGAATCGAACCCTGGTCCCGGGCCGTCCTCTGCTCTCGGGTCTGCCGCCTCTAACCAGTGAGCCACACTACTTCACTCCCTCTAGAAGGGTGGAATGCTAACCCCGTTGCCAGAATTGGCGAGGGGTTAGTATTCCAATTCGTATGACACCTTACTCGACATGTTTTGATAAAGCAATACCAGAGATAGCATTTAACCGCGAGGATTATAATGCACTTAAGAGTATATGGTATGCGTTATCATGGAACAGCTATTAGGACTTGGTTCCGCAAGCTGCAAACGGGCTCAGCTCATGCCAGAGCACCATTTCACACGATTCCAAGCACTCTGCCTTCAGGATTGTCAAGGCCTGCCATAGGAGTGACTGATAGGAATCTGTGTGTCCATTTTTAGGGTTAGATATAGGTATACTATATCTAAGGCAAAGGGTGATTACACCACCTTGCCCCAGCTGTCGTGCAGCCAGTTGTGTCAGATTTAGATGGCCATCCAGGGGTGGCATAATACATGCTTCAGCCCCTGGTAGGCCCTGGGTACACCTATGCCCTGAGTTACAGGGTCTGATGAGGTGGCCCAGTCCCAATTGGATAATGCACCTAAGGTACACATGTCAATTTAGTGAGAGAACAGCTAGGCTGTGAGTCTGATTGGCAGGCCCACAGCCAGAGAAAGTCGTAAACCAGTGAAACAAAAGCAAAAAATCTGGGTGATCATAGGATTGCAGACCCTACTCTCCTACACCCAGGGATCCTCGCTAAGTCCGACACTTTTTAACATCTACGTGGCTGACTTGGTGAGGATCATTAAAGCCCATGATCTAGCGGTAACTTCATACGCTGATGATGCATAGCTTGTCTTGGTGGTTAACAACAACGGACTGAAAGTAGTTTCCAACTTCCATCAGGGAATGCTTGCCATAAGCAACTGGATGACCGAAAATTGCCTCAAACTTAACTCGGACAAGACCGAGGTAATGGTGTTTGGCAATCTTACACCAACCTGGTCCCCCACCTGGTGTCCAGAAGAGCTTGGACTTCCTCCCACCCCAGTCACCAAGGTTAGAAACCTAGGGATGATTTTCGACAACAAATTGTCATTCATGTTACATGCCAACACAGCGGTCTCTTCCGCCTTCTTTACTATAAAAATGATCAGGAAACTCCTACCCTATCTCCCTGCTAGCACTATAAAAACATTGGTTAGTGCCATGGTTATGTGCCGCATTGACTATTGTAACGCACTTCTTGTCAATGCTCAAGACAAGGTACTTAACAAACTACAGTTGGTACAGAACGCAGCTGCAAGACTAATCACAGGTACACCCAAGTTCAAACCTATCTCCAAAACCATCCGACAACTTCATTGGCTACCGGTGAGACATAGAATTAAATTTAAAGCCTCATGCATAGCCTTCAAAACCATCCATGCTACAGGTCCCGCTTTTTTGAAGCAATGCCTATGTCCCTACAGACCAGCTCGTGCACTACGATCCTCCACGGCTAACCTTTTAGTGGTCCCAAAAACAAAAAAAGCTACCTGGGGTGACAGCTCTTTCTCTATCACTACTGCCAAACTGTGGAACTTCTTGCCCTGTCAATTAAAAACCACCACTTCTTTAATACCCTTCCGCAAACAACTAAAAACCTGGCTTTTTAGTCAGTAACCATCTACCTTGCTATCACTCTATCCAAGCGCTGAGACACCCTAGCGTATTTGTGCGCTCTATAAATTTCATAAATAAATAAATAGAATGGAAATTGAACTGTTGATTAATTGGTGCAAACGGAAGTTTGCTATTCGTTGTGCGGTTAGGGTCAAGGGGCAATAGTCATTTGGAAGGTTTTTTTTCTTCTATAGTTTAACACAGAGGGTAGCATCCTCCATCCCGCCAAGCACGCCCTTTTGAACATTGGTTATTTAGGTTATAAGATTTTCTAATTTAGCTTTAAAATGTAGGTGTGCACTGCACAAACCCATATTTCAGCACACAGGAGGTCAGCCATCTGACCCTTGCAGTCCCCTTCTTAGTCCTGGGTACAAGTGGAAGTAGGACCAACCTTCAGGTTTCCACATAGGTCTCAAACAGCAGGCATACTCATCTTCCGGTTTTCTACAGGTCCAGAAAGTGTTATGACCTGTGCACTAGGTGACACTTTTGTGAAATTTCCTAGTCAGTGGTTGGTGGGAGGGAGGCGGGCGAAGGGAGCCCGTACCTAGCTGTGACCGCCGGGATTCCTTCCTGAACGGTTGCTCCCTCACGCTCTCCTGCCAGATTATTTTGATTAACATCACCTGCATCGCAGCTGAAGCCCTTCGCAGCCGAGTATTCCTGACTGCGCCTGGTATCGTTATTATTGATTAAATCATCGCGTTCTGAAGCAATTAGTCGCGCTGCGCTCTCAGTACTCCATTTATCAAAATTGAATTGTGCTTGCTGTAGTTTAATTTTCTACATCTCGCTCTGTGCCTCATTGCCTGTAAAGCTTACCACGTTTATCTAAAAGTCAGCATTAGCGCTTCGAAGCTGATTATCGCCTGGCGCTTTAGAATCCTGGTACTTCAATTGTGTTTGGCGCTCTGTGCTCATAACGTGCACTTCTTAGCTGTGTTGTGCTCCAAGGTTGATAGCCCTAGAGTTACGCTTTAGCAGAGGTATTGTGCTGGAATTTAGAGCCTTTGGCTGCCTGTTTACGAGCATTGTGTTGTGCCCTCGCTGCTGCTTGTAGTTTCACTTTCGCCCTCCATCTTGTGTTTTTCTCTCTCCCCTGACCCGCCTCTCTGATCCCGCCTCCCAGCTGACCCTCCCACACACGAAGAACAGTCTCTCCCCAGCCCGTACCTAGCTGTGACCGCCGGGATTCCTTCCTGAACGGTTGCTCCCTCACGCTCTCCTGCCAGATTATTTTGATTAACATCACCTGCATCGCAGCTGAAGCCCTTCGCAGCCGAGTATTCCTGACTGCGCCTGGTATCGTTATTATTGATTAAATCATCGCGTTCTGAAGCAATTAGTCGCGCTGCGCTCTCAGTACTCCATTTATCAAAATTGAATTGTGCTTGCTGTAGTTTAATTTTCTACATCTCGCTCTGTGCCTCATTGCCTGTAAAGCTTACCGCGTTTATCTAAAAGTCAGCATTAGCGCTTCGAAGCTGATTATCGCCTGGCGCTTTAGAATCCTGGTACTTCAATTGTGTTTGGCGCTCTGTGCTCATAACGTGCACTTCTTAGCTGTGTTGTGCTCCAAGGTTGATAGTCCTAGAGTTACGCTTTAGCAGAGGTATTGTGCTGGAATTTAGAGCCTTTGGCTGCCTGTTTACGAGCATTGTGTTGTGCCCTCGCTGCTGCTTGTAGTTTCACTTTCGCCCTCCATCTTGTGTTTTTCTCTCTCCCCTGACCCGCCTCTCTGATCCCGCCTCCCAGCTGACCCTCCCACACACGAAGAACAGTCTCTCCCCAGCCCGTACCTAGCTGTGACCGCCGGGATTCCTTCCTGAACGGTTGCTCCCTCACGCTCTCCTGCCAGATTATTTTGATTAACATCACCTGCATCGCAGCTGAAGCCCTTCGCAGCCGAGTATTCCTGACTGCGCCTGGTATCGTTATTATTGATTAAATCATCGCGTTCTGAAGCAATTAGTCGCGCTGCGCTCTCAGTACTCCATTTATCAAAATTGAATTGTGCTTGCTGTAGTTTAATTTTCTACATCTCGCTCTGTGCCTCATTGCCTGTAAAGCTTACCGCGTTTATCTAAAAGTCAGCATTAGCGCTTCGAAGCTGATTATCGCCTGGCGCTTTAGAATCCTGGTACTTCAATTGTGTTTGGCGCTCTGTGCTCATAACGTGCACTTCTTAGCTGTGTTGTGCTCCAAGGTTGATAGTCCTAGAGTTACGCTTTAGCAGAGGTATTGTGCTGGAATTTAGAGCCTTTGGCTGCCTGTTTACGAGCATTGTGTTGTGCCCTCGCTGCTGCTTGTAGTTTCACTTTCGCCCTCCATCTTGTGTTTTTCTCTCTCCCCTGACCCGCCTCTCTGATCCCGCCTCCCAGCTGACCCTCCCACACACGAAGAACAGTCTCTCCCCAGCCCGTACCTAGCTGTGACCGCCGGGATTCCTTCCTGAACGGTTGCTCCCTCACGCTCTCCTGCCAGATTATTTTGATTAACATCACCTGCATCGCAGCTGAAGCCCTTCGCAGCCGAGTATTCCTGACTGCGCCTGGTATCGTTATTATTGATTAAATTATCGCGTTCTGAAGCAATTAGTCGCGCTGCGCTCTCAGTACTCCATTTATCAAAATTGAATTGTGCTTGCTGTAGTTTAATTTTCTACATCTCGCTCTGTGCCTCATTGCCTGTAAAGCTTACCGCGTTTATCTAAAAGTCAGCATTAGCGCTTCGAAGCTGATTATCGCCTGGCGCTTTAGAATCCTGGTACTTCAATTGTGTTTGGCGCTCTGTGCTCATAACGTGCACTTCTTAGCTGTGTTGTGCTCCAAGGTTGATAGTCCTAGAGTTACGCTTTAGCAGAGGTATTGTGCTGGAATTTAGAGCCTTTGGCTGCCTGTTTACGAGCATTGTGTTGTGCCCTCGCTGCTGCTTGTAGTTTCACTTTCGCCCTCCATCTTGTGTTTTTCTCTCTCCCCTGACCCGCCTCTCTGATCCCGCCTCCCAGCTGACCCTCCCACACACGAAGAACAGTCTCTCCCCAGCCCGTACCTAGCTGTGACCGCCGGGATTCCTTCCTGAACGGTTGCTCCCTCACGCTCTCCTGCCAGATTATTTTGATTAACATCACCTGCATCGCAGCTGAAGCCCTTCGCAGCCGAGTATTCCTGACTGCGCCTGGTATCGTTATTATTGATTAAATTATCGCGTTCTGAAGCAATTAGTCGCGCTGCGCTCTCAGTACTCCATTTATCAAAATTGAATTGTGCTTGCTGTAGTTTAATTTTCTACATCTCGCTCTGTGCCTCATTGCCTGTAAAGCTTACCGCGTTTATCTAAAAGTCAGCATTAGCGCTTCGAAGCTGATTATCGCCTGGCGCTTTAGAATCCTGGTACTTCAATTGTGTTTGGCGCTCTGTGCTCATAACGTGCACTTCTTAGCTGTGTTGTGCTCCAAGGTTGATAGTCCTAGAGTTACGCTTTAGCAGAGGTATTGTGCTGGAATTTAGAGCCTTTGGCTGCCTGTTTACGAGCATTGTGTTGTGCCCTCGCTGCTGCTTGTAGTTTCACTTTCGCCCTCCATCTTGTGTTTTTCTCTCTCCCCTGACCCGCCTCTCTGATCCCGCCTCCCAGCTGACCCTCCCACACACGAAGAACAGTCTCTCCCCAGCCCGTACCTAGCTGTGACCGCCGGGATTCCTTCCTGAACGGTTGCTCCCTCACGCTCTCCTGCCAGATTATTTTGATTAACATCACCTGCATCGCAGCTGAAGCCCTTCGCAGCCGAGTATTCCTGACTGCGCCTGGTATCGTTATTATTGATTAAATCATCGCGTTCTGAAGCAATTAGTCGCGCTGCGCTCTCAGTACTCCATTTATCAAAATTGAATTGTGCTTGCTGTAGTTTAATTTTCTACATCTCGCTCTGTGCCTCATTGCCTGTAAAGCTTACCGCGTTTATCTAAAAGTCAGCATTAGCGCTTCGAAGCTGATTATCGCCTGGCGCTTTAGAATCCTGGTACTTCAATTGTGTTTGGCGCTCTGTGCTCATAACGTGCACTTCTTAGCTGTGTTGTGCTCCAAGGTTGATAGTCCTAGAGTTACGCTTTAGCAGAGGTATTGTGCTGGAATTTAGAGCCTTTGGCTGCCTGTTTACGAGCATTGTGTTGTACCCTCGCTGCTGCTTGTAGTTTCACTTTCGCCCTCCATCTTGTGTTTTTCTCTCTCCCCTGACCCGCCTCTCTGATCCCGCCTCCCAGCTGACCCTCCCACACACGAAGAACAGTCTCTCCCCAGCCCGTACCTAGCTGTGACCGCCGGGATTCCTTCCTGAACGGTTGCTCCCTCACGCTCTCCTGCCAGATTATTTTGATTAACATCACCTGCATCGCAGCTGAAGCCCTTCGCAGCCGAGTATTCCTGACTGCGCCTGGTATCGTTATTATTGATTAAATCATCGCGTTCTGAAGCAATTAGTCGCGCTGCGCTCTCAGTACTCCATTTATCAAAATTGAATTGTGCTTGCTGTAGTTTAATTTTCTACATCTCGCTCTGTGCCTCATTGCCTGTAAAGCTTACCGCGTTTATCTAAAAGTCAGCATTAGCGCTTCGAAGCTGATTATCGCCTGGCGCTTTAGAATCCTGGTACTTCAATTGTGTTTGGCGCTCTGTGCTCATAACGTGCACTTCTTAGCTGTGTTGTGCTCCAAGGTTGATAGTCCTAGAGTTACGCTTTAGCAGAGGTATTGTGCTGGAATTTAGAGCCTTTGGCTGCCTGTTTACGAGCATTGTGTTGTGCCCTCGCTGCTGCTTGTAGTTTCACTTTCGCCCTCCATCTTGTGTTTTTCTCTCTCCCCTGACCCGCCTCTCTGATCCCGCCTCCCAGCTGACCCTCCCACACACGAAGAACAGTCTCTCCCCAGCCCGTACCTAGCTGTGACCGCCGGGATTCCTTCCTGAACGGTTGCTCCCTCACGCTCTCCTGCCAGATTATTTTGATTAACATCACCTGCATCGCAGCTGAAGCCCTTCGCAGCCGAGTATTCCTGACTGCGCCTGGTATCGTTATTATTGATTAAATCATCGCGTTCTGAAGCAATTAGTCGCGCTGCGCTCTCAGTACTCCATTTATCAAAATTGAATTGTGCTTGCTGTAGTTTAATTTTCTACATCTCGCTCTGTGCCTCATTGCCTGTAAAGCTTACCGCGTTTATCTAAAAGTCAGCATTAGCGCTTCGAAGCTGATTATCGCCTGGCGCTTTAGAATCCTGGTACTTCAATTGTGTTTGGCGCTCTGTGCTCATAACGTGCACTTCTTAGCTGTGTTGTGCTCCAAGGTTGATAGTCCTAGAGTTACGCTTTAGCAGAGGTATTGTGCTGGAATTTAGAGCCTTTGGCTGCCTGTTTACGAGCATTGTGTTGTGCCCTCGCTGCTGCTTGTAGTTTCACTTTCGCCCTCCATCTTGTGTTTTTCTCTCTCCCCTGACCCGCCTCTCTGATCCCGCCTCCCAGCTGACCCTCCCACACACGAAGAACAGTCTCTCCCCAGCCCGTACCTAGCTGTGACCGCCGGGATTCCTTCCTGAACGGTTGCTCCCTCACGCTCTCCTGCCAGATTATTTTGATTAACATCACCTGCATCGCAGCTGAAGCCCTTCGCAGCCGAGTATTCCTGACTGCGCCTGGTATCGTTATTATTGATTAAATCATCGCGTTCTGAAGCAATTAGTCGCGCTGCGCTCTCAGTACTCCATTTATCAAAATTGAATTGTGCTTGCTGTAGTTTAATTTTCTACATCTCGCTCTGTGCCTCATTGCCTGTAAAGCTTACCGCGTTTATCTAAAAGTCAGCATTAGCGCTTCGAAGCTGATTATCGCCTGGCGCTTTAGAATCCTGGTACTTCAATTGTGTTTGGCGCTCTGTGCTCATAACGTGCACTTCTTAGCTGTGTTATGCTCCAAGGTTGATAGTCCTAGAGTTACGCTTTAGCAGAGGTATTGTGCTGGAATTTAGAGCCTTTGGCTGCCTGTTTACGAGCATTGTGTTGTGCCCTCGCTGCTGCTTGTAGTTTCACTTTCGCCCTCCATCTTGTGTTTTTCTCTCTCCCCTGACCCGCCTCTCTGATCCCGCCTCCCAGCTGACCCTCCCACACACGAAGAACAGTCTCTCCCCAGCCCGTACCTAGCTGTGACCGCCGGGATTCCTTCCTGAACGGTTGCTCCCTCACGCTCTCCTGCCAGATTATTTTGATTAACATCACCTGCATCGCAGCTGAAGCCCTTCGCAGCCGAGTATTCCTGACTGCGCCTGGTATCGTTATTATTGATTAAATCATCGCGTTCTGAAGCAATTAGTCGCGCTGCGCTCTCAGTACTCCATTTATCAAAATTGAATTGTGCTTGCTGTAGTTTAATTTTCTACATCTCGCTCTGTGCCTCATTGCCTGTAAAGCTTACCGCGTTTATTTAAAAGTCAGCATTAGCGCTTCGAAGCTGATTATCGCCTGGCGCTTTAGAATCCTGGTACTTCAATTGTGTTTGGCGCTCTGTGCTCATAACGTGCACTTCTTAGCTGTGTTGTGCTCCAAGGTTGATAGTCCTAGAGTTACGCTTTAGCAGAGGTATTGTGCTGGAATTTAGAGCCTTTGGCTGCCTGTTTACGAGCATTGTGTTGTGCCCTCGCTGCTGCTTGTAGTTTCACTTTCGCCCTCCATCTTGTGTTTTTCTCTCTCCCCTGACCCGCCTCTCTGATCCCGCCTCCCAGCTGACCCTCCCACACACGAAGAACAGTCTCTCCCCAGCCCGTACCTAGCTGTGACCGCCGGGATTCCTTCCTGAACGGTTGCTCCCTCACGCTCTCCTGCCAGATTATTTTGATTAACATCACCTGCATCGCAGCTGAAGCCCTTCGCAGCCGAGTATTCCTGACTGCGCCTGGTATCGTTATTATTGATTAAATCATCGCGTTCTGAAGCAATTAGTCGCGCTGCGCTCTCAGTACTCCATTTATCAAAATTGAATTGTGCTTGCTGTAGTTTAATTTTCTACATCTCGCTCTGTGCCTCATTGCCTGTAAAGCTTACCGCGTTTATCTAAAAGTCAGCATTAGCGCTTCGAAGCTGATTATCGCCTGGCGCTTTAGAATCCTGGTACTTCAATTGTGTTTGGCGCTCTGTGCTCATAACGTGCACTTCTTAGCTGTGTTGTGCTCCAAGGTTGATAGTCCTAGAGTTACGCTTTAGCAGAGGTATTGTGCTGGAATTTAGAGCCTTTGGCTGCCTGTTTACGAGCATTGTGTTGTGCCCTCGCTGCTGCTTGTAGTTTCACTTTCGCCCTCCATCTTGTGTTTTTCTCTCTCCCCTGACCCGCCTCTCTGATCCCGCCTCCCAGCTGACCCTCCCACGCTCCGCCCCCTCCACTGTCCATTAATGCCTGATGCCCCCACGCGCAGCGTCCACGCGCTTCGGCCACGCCGAAGGTGCGCCAAAGGTAAGCCCGTCTACGCCCGTCCGCGCCTGGACCGCACCCAGTGCCAGACCCCCTGCCCATCGCGCTGCCCAGCCCTCCCGCGTTACCTACAATGCCGCCACCCTCCTAGCCCTTAACCCCGGTCGCGCCCCCAACTGCGTCCAAGCAGCTCCTGGACACACCCATGGACCTTTCTCATGCTACTCCTGCAAATTCAGTGGCTCCGACATTTACTCCGCTACGACCACTCCACAGAATCCCGACCCCAACCACCTACAGTGCATCCTTCTCAACACCCGATCGGTCCACAGACACGCCATTGACCTATGGAATCTACTAGACACCATCTCTCCGGACGTCGCCTTCCTTACAGAAACATGGATGAACGCCTCCTCCGCCCCAGACATCACCATTGCCATCCCAGAAGATTATAAGATCACACGCAAGGACCGTACCAGCCACACAGGAGGAGGAATCGCCATCGTCCATAAGAAATCAATCCGCATCTCAACCAGCTCTGACGCTAACCTCGCCAACTCTGAACACCTTCACTTCCAGATCCTCATCGACCCCAAGACCACACTCAGAGGCACCCTCCTCTACAGACCACCAGGACCCCGCGCAAAATTCAGTGAAGACATCACGGACTTCATCACTCCTCACGCGCTCCCCTCCAAAGACTACATCCTTCTGGGAGACCTCAATTTTCACCTTGAAAAGATCAACGACCGCAACACCACCACCCTCTTGGACAATCTCGCCAACCTCGGACTTAAACAACTGGTAACATCGCCCACCCACATCGCAGGTCACACACTCGACCCCATCTTCACCTCCAGCAATCATGTCTCCTTCAGCCACACTACGGAGCTCCTCTGGACTGACCACAGCTGCGTTCACTTCACCTACAACAAACCAAAACCCACCAACCACCTCCAACCAACTCTGCAAAGAAACTGGAACAAAATCACCACAGACCAGATCTCCGCATCGCTCCTTCTAAACACCCCAGCCCACTCTTCTAACGCAAACGAAGCCGCCGCCAACCTCACCCTATGGTTATCCAACACCGCCGACACCTTAGCACCACTGAAGAAACGTCAAAACAAACCTGCCAGCAAAAAGGCCTCCTGGTTTAACGATGATCTTAAGAAGTCCAAGAAACTCTGCCGCTCCCTCGAAAAGGCCTGGAAAAAAGACCCAACTACTAGCACCAAGGACGCCTTCAAAAACGCCACCCGCACTCACCACCAACTAATCCGAAAGGCCAAGAAAACAGCATTCAAGGATCGACTAGACAACAACGCCCACAACAGCAAGGAACTTTTCAACATCGTCAAGGAATTTTCCAATCCCTCGGCCAACTCCAACGACATCACCCCCTCTCAAGCCCTCTGCGACTCCCTAGCCTCATTCTTCCACAACAAGATTGCAGACATCCACAACAGCTTCGACAACCAACCCGGAAACCAACCCACCCTACCTTGTGCTGAACATTCTCCCCCTGTGAACACCCTTAACGACTGGAACCCAATCTCCACTGAGGACACAATCCGCCTGATGAATTCCATCCACTCAGGATCCCCCACAGACCCATGCCCTCACCACATCTTCAACAAAGCAGACTCCGTCATAGCACCACACCTCCGAGACGTCATCAACAGCTCCCTCGACTCCGCCACCTTCCCGGAAGACTGGAAACACGCTGAACTCACCGCCCTTCTGAAGAAACCCACAGCGGACCCCACCGAACTCAAAAATTACCGCCCCATCTCGCTCCTTCCATTCCCGGCCAAAGTCATCGAGAAAGCTGTCAACAACCAACTCGCCGCCTTCCTCGAAGCCAACAAATCCCTCGACTCCTCACAATCTGGCTTCCGAGCAAAACACAGCACTGAGACCGCCCTCATCGCAGCAACAGACGACATTCGAACTCTACTGGACAATGGAGACACAGTCGCCCTCATCCTCCTCGACCTCTCTGCAGCATTTGACACAGTCTGCCACAGCACCCTTTTACAACGCCTCAATAACATCGGAATCCAAGGAAAAGCAATTGAATGGATCACCTCACCGGAAGAACTCAGAAAGTCCGCCTCCCACCATTCAAGTCCGAGGCCACTGAAGTCATCTGTGGCGTACCACAAGGATCCTCACTCAGCCCCACCCTCTTCAACGTATACATGAGCCCCCTCGCGACCATCGCCCGCCAACACAACCTCAACATCATCTCCTACGCGGATGACACTCAACTAATCCTTTCTCTCACCAATGACCCCAGCACCGCCAAAACTAACCTACACGAAGGAATGAAAGAAGTTGCCGAATGGATGAAACAAAGCCGTCTGAAACTGAACTCAGACAAAACAGAAGTCCTCATCTTAGGTACATCCCCCTCTGCATGGGACGACTCCTGGTGGCCGGAAGCACTCGGAAAGGCACCCATCCCGACAGACCACGCACGGAACTTAGGCATCATACTGGACTCTTCACTCTCAATGAATAGACAAGTCAGCGCCGTATCCTCTTCCTGCTTCAACATTCTTCGCATGCTGAGAAAAACATTTCGCTGGATCCCCACCGAAACAAGGAAAACAGTCACCCATGCTCTGGTCACGAGCCGACTAGACTACGGAAACACCCTCTATGCAGGCATTACCGCCAAACTCCAGAAGAAACTCCAACGAATCCAAAACGCCTCAGCCAGGATCATATTAGACATTCCACGCAACGAACACATCTCCGGTCACCTTAAAGACCTCCACTGGCTACCCGTCAATAAGAGGATCACTTTCCGACTGCTAACCCACGCACACAAATCACTCTACGACATCGGACCAGAATGCCTCAACTCACGACTGTCCTTCTACACCCCCTCCCGCCAACTACGCTCTTCCAGCCAAGCCCTCGCCACTGTACCTCGCATCAACAAGACCACCATGGGCGGCAGATCCTTCTCATACCTGGCTGCTAAAACATGGAACTCACTCCCCGCTTACCTTTGCCTTACCCAGAACCACCTAGCATTCAGAAAGCAGCTTAAAACGTGGATATTTGACAAGTAATCTTCCTCCCCTCTCTAAGCGCCTTGGGACCCTCTGGGTATGTAGTGCGCTATATAAATTCTCTGACTTGACTCTGACTTGTAGGAGTGGATTCCGGTCACTCCCTAAAAATTGTAGAAAACGGTCCCAAGGGCAACCCTTCCCACTTTTGCACCACATCTCACAGTACTCTGATGCAAATCTAACATGGGAGAATGTTTCTATCCCTAAAGGGAGACAGAATGTCAGCCTGGTGCAAAACTGGAGAGAGGATTTAAGGAACAAAGGGCCTTCTTTCCTCAGGTCTCCGTTTATACTTAACTTTGAAAGGGCAGGCCTCACCCTGGTCCCATTCAAGTTAATAAAGTTCCTGGACCATTATTATTATTATTATGTTTCTTATATAGCGCCTGAATCGACCCCCGAAGGGGTATCTCCGCGCTTGCCTTGACAACCCGTTCTGGCTTTTCCCTGTGAGATAGCCCCTACAGGGCATCCCCAGGGTGAAAGCCAGGCATCCCGCCGCAGGGGGGCCATTGTGGAGATTAAGCAAGCTTAATGCCCAGAGTTGCAGAGTGGAACCCATGATTAGGTCAGGCACCGAAGCGAGAATTATCGAGTCCATGGACATTTGAGCTCAAGACCTTGCCGCGTCGGGAATTGAACCCTGGTCCCGGGTCTGAACTCTGCTTCAGGGTCTGCCTGCTCTAACCAGTGAGCCACACTTCTCCACCATCCCCAGCTGTTCTTCCTGGGAAGACAGGAGTAACATTTCTCAGCCTCAGGCTTTCCGATCAAAAGACTTGAGTCTTTAATCCTTCTCTGGGAGCAGTTTTCACCCCAAGCTTTGATAGGGTCTAGCTGGGAGCTAATGCTTGGAGGTTTAGGCAGGTAAGTGTAACTTTTTTAATATTTACTATAAATCCAACGTTATCAATAAATAGGATTTTTAGTAAATATTAAAAATAACGGTTTAATTGATTTTGTAGCTAAATCTAATATAAAGTTAGCTAACTTATTATTTTATCTGTACTTTAGTGTTTCTCATAGTGCAGCTGCCGCTCTAACAATGAAAATTACTTTTATTGGCTTGTCCTTTACGTACCTACAAACACTAAATTCCTGCATGTGCCACTTTTAAATACTATACACCCTATTGTGTGGTTTTGGGGTGAAGTATTTTACATGTAAAAGTAGGAGTCTTTCCTGTCAAAAAGTTTAAAAGCTGTAGTAGTCGGGCTGTACAGGTCGGCCTGAAGCCATGGTTTCTTTATCACTCTAGTGGATGACATTATAATGGCAGCTGTCCAGAGGTGACATTTAGGGTTCAATGCATTTGTGTATTTTCCTGAGGTATTGTAGGAGGCTGGCTTAGTATATGGTGCACAATTACTCAAGTGATGCACCTTGCACTAATCCAGGCAACCCTTATGGTGATTTTAGTGGTCTTTGATAATTATAGAAAGATCTCAAAGTGGTACCGGGGAGAGCACAACATGACTTTTCCGCCCCAACCCAGAGGAACAGCATTTTCTGATTATCTCCACCATCTTCTACTGTTTAATTCCACAACATTTACACCATAATAATCCGTACTTTCTTCGTCATTTCATCACTTTTTGTAAATGAGCCATGTGTATGTTGCCATACTATTTCACACACTTCTAATGCTCTCAGTGCGTCCATCCAGACCTTGTCAAAGAACACAATTGAAAAGCCTGGTAGGTTCTAACCAGTGTTCTTTTATTGAACCCAATGCATTCTGGACTTACACATGCCCTTCATCAGGGGTAACTGTAAGTAAACAAACATTCTCAATTAACATAATGTCTCTAAAAGCAAAGGAACAACCCTGAGAGGACTCACAGGCCAGAGGCACAGGAGTCGCAAGAGGACCTGAAGCAGGTCCAAAAAGTCAGAGCCCCACAATGCAAGGGATGCAGGGAGCACTCTGTTCTTCAGGAAGTGAGGTGCTGGAGGCTGGAACTTCTTGTACCCCAAAGATCTCTGGAGTGCAGAGCCAACAAGCCTTGGCAACAGCAAGTCAATGCAGTGCACAAGGGTTTGGTCCCAACAGCCATGACGAGGGATACTGTCCTCCAAAAGTGCATGGAAGACAAGTCAGGTACTTGTGTTTCTGAGCCTCGGAATGTCTGTGGGACATCAGGAGCAGCAGACCGGACAGCTTTGCTGTGGAGCCTGCAAATGCAGGGTAGTGGCTCCTTCACTCCAAGGGTAGATTTTCTCGGTGTCCTTGGTGCCCACAGGTCTTTTGGAGAACCTGGATGAAAAACAGACACAGATGACACAAAAGACTTCAAAAACAGTGAGACCAGGAGCAGCAGGAGTCTTCGTTGGTGCACTCTCAGTTCCAGTTGAAGTCCAAGTGTCAAACGATTGAAGAGTGACATAAAATCAGGGTTGAGTCCGGTCCCACGAAGAATCTGAAGACCCACCCACGGTGGAGCCCTTAAGTACCCTAAGGAAAGGGTTGGGATGACTTGGGGTCCCTCCCGGAGGAGGGGCTGGACAGAGGGGAGGATACTCCCCTGCCCTTTGTCCGGTTTCACGCCCAACCAAGGGTTCCTAAACTGGCTAAAACTGGAGTATGCGGGGAAGGCCCCATTTGTGCCCTTCAAAGCAGTAAGGTGGCGCTGGCAAGTGCCCCCACACCAGCCCAATATACTTAATCATGTCTGTGAGGTGGGAAACACCTCCCTGCAACAGAAGTCTTGTTCCACCTTCCCCTGCTTGAGCTTGGCTCAGCAGCAGAAGCGCAGACTCATGTCTGTGGTCAGCAGCAGCACTAGCTTGCTTGCAGACTCTGAAAGGCTGTTACCGGGAGTTCAGGGGGGGTCCGTAAGGGGCCCCCTAGTACATGGGATCATTCTTCCAACACTCAAATCAGTGTTCGGGTATGATTCCAACATGTTTTATACCAAACAGGACCTGGTTTGGTGCAGCAACTATATAGCTAGAAATTTTGTAATGACCGCACTTTTAAGCTTGGAGAATCAACTCTGGGTTTGTAACGGTGTCCTGCTTATGCAGGGGCAGCCTGACACTTAATCAATTACCCTGCCCTAAGGACTGAAGAGCCTTCCATAGGGGTGACTTTTAGGTTTTAAGTGAAGTGACCTCAGGTACAAGGGAACTTATATCGGTTGCGAGAGGTGTAAGCACCAACTCACACAGTCTGCAATGGCAGGCCTGTGGTCATGATTTAAGTGGACTCCCATGGGTGGCACAATACATACTGCAGCCTATAGGAGACCCCTAGTGTAACTGTGCCCTGGGTACTGTCAGGCGGCCGGTGGGGACAGTGTCGACATCACTATGTTAGCATGAACCCATCAGCCATGATTCAGCTTGCACACATTACTAGCTGCTTTAATTTTTGCAACTTTGCTGTCTGTACTTTTCACATAGGAAATGTTCGCTGTGTTAGTTCTCTGCCAGTTCCTGGAGTTTAGTCTGAACATTGTGAGCAAGGTTGATAAAAAATGTCCCTTGTTCTGTTCTGGTCAGGCCCTAGCACTCCGACAACATGCCAGTACAGCTAGGGGGAGGCTAGTAAATTTGATATTAAGTGGAATCCACGCATGAAAAACAGACACTTGGAGAGGGACCTTTCCAGGGAGAAGAGATGTAGATAAGGAATGGGGTCTGATGAAAAAACCTGTTAGATAATAATACTCATTTCTAGCAAGGCGGACAGAGGTTAGGCTGAATTGTCTTCTCTCTGCTGTCTTTTCATTATGACATCTCCCTTCAAGATATATGGCCTTGTTGCTATGCTGACAATATTTGCCTTATGCATTTGTCGGCTTGTTGCGGCACGTATACTGCATTATAGAACACGATCGTTGAAATAAATATTCTAAACTATTTTGTGTCTCTGTCAGACTTTATTTTGGACAAAAACAAGAGCGAGAGTGAAAGGGTTACCGCAATACCTGAGAGAGTCAGGAGTGTTGTGTTCTAGGGTTTCTAATCATTTTCTTCTCTGTGAGTGTGTAGGAGAGCGAGTGAGACACTATAGCTAGTCGGGCCTGGGCTGGTGGACACCAAGGTAGTGGAAAGGCTTAGCCCCTAGAATTTAGAAAAAAGGTGGACCCCTATATATTACTAGTGCACTTGCTATACATAGGGAAACATAATTAATTTGAAAAAGGTCTATAGCCAAGTGAGAACCATTGATAATACAATTGAAGTTAAATATTTCAATTGGGGAGGAACTAATTTACCATGTTTTATGGGGCAAAGAACATACACTGGGGCCTGGACAGCAGTGTCCTATTGTGCAGGATTGTTCTAAAAAATGCTAAATCAATAAGAAATCCCTGCAACCAAGGCTGAACCTACATAGTGACTACCATCCCCATGACCACAAAGAATGAATTATATTGAGACTCCTGCGAGATGGGGAAAGGGTACAAAACTAGGCAGACAGGGAGTGGGTAACATCCCAACAGAGCCTTACTTCCTGAATACCATTGTGTGGGCCTGGCATGACAGCTGGATGTGACAGTGGATCACTCGTTCCACACTCCAGGTTTGGTTGGCTGCCTACCTACCACCTGTTGGACAGGCCACATGAAGGGCCGCTCCCCCCTCGGCCCGACCAGGCCCGAGCCCGGACACACAAGGGCCACACACCACCACTGCTCGTCTTCCGTCCCCTCCGGGACCCCGGCCCCTGAACATATCGACCTCGTGGGCCCGACCCACTACTGGCCCGCGCGCCCAGCCTGGGCGCCATCTTGGACACTCCGCCACGAGGCCGCCTGGCCCCCGGCCGACCTCAACCCTGGGCCTAGCCAGGCCTCAGACATCCCGGCACCACCATCCACCCAGGAGGTGAGCGGGCTACTTGGCAAGTCAATGGGAGAAAGAGGCGTCGATGGTTCTCCCCCGCCAAGTGCCGCTCGCCCATCGCCTCCCCGGGCGCTGGCTCCACCCCCCTGCCGGGTGTCTGGACTCCCTCATCCCGGACCTCCCGACCTCCAAGTGCGAGGGTCCGGACATCAAAGGGCACCAGCCCTATAACTGGGGCAGCTCCAGAGCAGGAAGGCAGTTGTATCCTGGAGTCGAGAGACGCAGAGAAGAACTCATCCTTGACGGACTACTGGCGCTGCCGTAGCTCTGCCTTGCGCATCATCGTCCTGCCTGCTGGCGCTGCCGCAACCTTCGTAACCTTCGGAAACCCTCATCGTCGTCGGGACCTGCTGGCGTGGCCGCGGACCGTTTGTAACTACCATCTTCATCGGGACCTGCTGGCTCCGCCGCGGACCGTCGCTTCCTTCGTCCATCTCGGGACCTGCTGGCTCCGCCGCGGCCCGATCATCTAGAACGCCGAGCTCGAGGATTGAGAGCTATTTCCATCTTTTGATAACAAGACTGTCCCGCTACCCTTCTCCCAAACCAGAGACCAGAATCGAGGGGACCCCTGAGTCCAGACCTCCTTGTACCATTCATCGTACCTAAAGAATTGCCTATAAAGTATCGTTGAACTTTGCCCTTGTGTGGTGTCCGTCTGTGGGGGGGAAGTTACTTGTCTGTACGATCGTCGGAGACGGCTCTCCCCGGAGACCTCTCCCCTTATCCTCGGCCGACCCTCCCGGTCCGTCTAACATTGGTGGCCAGCGGCGCGATCCGAATCACCGCATAATCGTACAGAGAGTAGCTCACCCCACGACCAAATCACGATGTCAAACAAAGAAAGCGGATCCACCGAGAAATTTCAGATGGAGAAATTGGACGAGTACAGCCATCGTGAATTAAAACAATTCTGCATCGAACTAGGTATCGCTACCACCGGTCTAAGTACCAAAGACGATTTCAAGCATGCCCTAGAGTCTTGGGCAGAAACCGGGGCTGCCGGAACCCCCGATCAAAACATCGTAGCAATAGAAAAAAACACCACGGCCCCTGAGGAGCGAAGAACGGGTCTCTCGCAAGACGAGATCCAGGAACGAGAAAAAACCCGACTACACGAGCTGGAAATGGCCCGGCTCAAAATGGATGTTGAACTTAAGTTGGCCGAACAAAAAATAAACTTAGAGCACCTGCGTCTCCGAGAAGAAAGAGAGGAAAAACAGAGACAAAGGGAGCTCGAGGAGAAGAAATTGGCATATGAACACGAGCGAAAATTAGCTGAGATCGACCTACGCAAGCAGAATAAAGAAGGAGGGGTGCCCGAGCAACCCCACACCCCAGGGGCAACAGAGAAAAAGGTACACATCCCCAAGGATGTCGTTCGAGAATACTTCCGAGAGGACGACATCCAGCAATGGTTTAAGGCCTACGAAATCGCTATGACCGCCCACCGGATCGATAGAAGCGACTGGGGAGCCGGTCTATGGGGGAGATTCCTCAATGAGGGCCGCGACGCCCTGCTACAGCTCCCGGACCACCAGATGACCTCCTATGACCATATGAAAGCTGCACTCCTCACCCGCTATGGCCTCACACCCGAGATGTACCGTCAGAGGTTCCGAGACTGCACCCGCATCCCGGGTACAACTTGGGTGGACTATGTAAACTATTTTAGCCGAGCCTTCGAGGGCTGGATCAAAGGAAGCAAGGTCACAACTTACGAACAACTCTTCAATCTCATGGTATGGGAGCATCTATCGAACAATTGCTTCATTGAGCTTCGCCAGCACCTCCTCGACAGCAAATTGACCGATCCCCGGCAGCTCGCAGCCGAAGCTGACCGGTGGGAAATCACCAGAGTGGGCCGGAATGGGTCCTATGAACAGAGCCGGAACAACAACGGTCAGCACCGTCCCCGAGGAGGAGGAGGAGGCCAAGGACGCGGAAGAGACAACGCTCCGGTCGCCCCCGCTACCAGCACCACCCCCCCGGCCAACCGGGGCAGCACCCCGGCGCGACCGGGATATCGAGCCAATGTTACGTGCCATCGATGCCAACGAGTCGGCCACTATGCAAACGACCCAAACTGCCCCCAGTATCAGAGCCCAAGACCCCGCCAAGTAGCCGCTGCTGCTCTGGGGGAGGAACAGATCTCAGAGGAACAAGAAGAATATGAGCAAGAGCATCAAGAATGGGAGCCAGCCGCCATGGCTCTAGCCTGCTTAGGGGGGAAAGACATGGTCCCGCGGGTCCCCCTACCCGCTAACACCCAGAAGTACAGCCAATGGGTGAGCATCAATGGACGCCGGGCCGAAGCCCTCCGTGACACCGGGGCCAGTGTGACAGCCGTCCGCTGTCACCTGGTGGCCCCAGAACAGTTCCTACCAAACATTCTCTGCCCTGTCCGTTCAGCCGATAACTCAGAGAGTCTGTGTCGGATGGCCTGCGTCCCTTTCGAATGGGGAGGGGTCTCCGGCATGTTGAAAGTAACGGTCCGAGACGATGCCCCCGTAGACTGCCTCCTGGGGAATGACCTTGAAAGCTCTCCGTGGGCAGCCGTAGAACGACGAGAACACCTGGGGATGTTAGGCATCCCGGACTGGGCATGCGTCACCACCCGGTCCATGGCCGCCCGTGCCAAACCCCGACCCGAGGAACCCAAATGGCCGGCGCCTCCGCCTCCGGTCGCCCCAGCCGAAACCACCGACCGTGACGTCCCCCCAGAACCAGCTCAACCTCCAGACCTCGCTAACCTCGACCAGTGGCCTCAAGAGGGGGGGCCCACGCAAGAACAGTTTCGCCAAGAACAGAAGACCTGTCCCTCCCTCGAGGGACTCCGCCAACAAGCCCTCGCCCAAAGCGCAGGGGATACCTCCGGAACACATTGGATCTACTGGGACAATGATCTGCTATACAGTGAACAAAGAATCGCGGAGTTGGGGGCCAGCCGAGTGCTAGTGGTGCCCCTCCGTTTTAGAGACTTTCTGCTAAACCTGGCCCACGATGTCCCCCTGGCTGGACACCTGGGTCAAGATAAAACCTACAGCCGCCTGGTGACCCACTTCTTCTGGCCCAAAATGAGGGACGATGTACACCAGCATTGCCGATCTTGCCCCACGTGCCAAGCCAGTGGAAAGAGCGGCCGCAAACTAAAAGCCCCCCTGCAACCTTTTCCCGTGGTCACCACCCCGTTCGAGAGGGTCGGGATAGACATTGTGGGGCCCCTGGACCCGCGTACAAAACAAGGCCATTGGTTCATCCTGGTGCTAGTGGACCACGCCACCCGCTACCCCGAGGCTGTTCCCCTGCGGACTGTGACAGCCCCGGTAGTCGGCCGGGCTCTGATGGGAATCTTCTCCCGTGTGGGCTTCCCCCGAGAAGTCGTCAGCGACAGAGGCACAAACTTTATTTCCAAATATATGAAGTCCCTCTGGCAACAGTGTGGGGTTACCTACCGATTCACGACCCCCTATCACCCTCAAGGAAACGGACTAGTTGAGCGGTTCAACCGCACGCTCAAAGGGATGATTGGGGGGTTGGAAGAGCCCCTCCGTCGCCAGTGGGATGTGCTGCTGCCGTGCCTCCTCTTCGCATATCGGGAGGTCCCCCAGAAGTCCCTCGGCTTCAGCCCGTTTGAACTGCTGTATGGACATCCAGTACGGGGGCCGCTCAGCCTAGTCAAGGAAGGCTGGGAGATGCCCCCTCTAAAGAACCCCCCAGATGTCTTCCGATACCTCCTAACCCTCCGCAACCAGACCCGGCGGTTCCGAGAGCTGGCAAAAGCCAACCTAGAGGCCAGTCAAGAGGACATGAAAAAGTGGTATGACCGGAATGCCTCCTCCATCGAATTTGAACCTGGGCAACAGGTATGGGTGATGTCCCCCACCGAACCCTGCGCCCTGCAAGACAAATGGACGGGGCCCTTCAAAGTAGTCGAGCGCAAGGGCCCTGCCACCTATCTCATCGACATGGAATCTGCCCGGAACCCCCTCCGGGTCCTCCACGCTAATAGACGGAAACCCCACTTTGTGCGTTCAGAACTCAGCCTCCTGATGGCCACAGACAATGGGGCCGAAGAAGACTCCGAGCCCCTCCCTGACCTCCTACGGACTCGGGAGAAAGACGGCTCCGTGGATGGGGTCCGACTCTCGGAGGCCCTCACCCGGGAACAACGCCAGGAGTGTCGAGACCTTCTGTTGCAGTTCGCCAGCCTGTTTTCCCTCACCCCAGGTGTCACTTCCTGGTGTGTGCACGACGTGGACACGGGGGACAACCCCCCTATCCGCCACCGGGCCTACCGCGTGCCAGATCGGGTACGGGCCTGCATCCAGGAAGAAGTAACCAAAATGCTCACGCTCGGGGTCATCGAGCCCTCAGACAGCCCCTGGGCCAGCCCTGTAGTACTGGTCCCCAAAGCAGCCGCTCCCGGCACCACACCAGAACTCCGGTTCTGCGTCGACTACCGGGGCTTGAATGCGGTCACCCGAACAGACGCACATCCCATCCCCCGGGCAGACGAACTAATCGACCGCATGGGAGCTGCCCGCTACCTCAGTATTTTCGACCTGACGGCGGGCTACTGGCAGATCGGCCTCACACCCCGGGCCCAAGAACGTTCTGCCTTTTCCACCCCTGATGGCCATTACCATTTCAAGGTCATGCCCTTTGGCATGAAGAATGCTCCAGCAACATTTCAGCGGCTCGTCAACCAGGTCCTGGCAGGGCTCGAAGGATTCAGCGCCGCCTACCTAGACGACATCGCTGTATACAGCCACCATTGGCCCGAGCACCTCCACCACCTCCGAGCGGTGCTACAGGCCCTCCAGCGGGCTGGCCTCACGATTAAGGCCAGCAAATGCCAAATTGGTCAGGGGTCCGTAACCTACCTCGGACACCAGGTGGGAAGCGGTCTGGTGGCCCCTCTGCAGCTCAAGATTGCCGCCATCCAGTCCTGGCAGCCCCCCATCACCCAGACCGAGGTACGCGCCTTCCTGGGCCTCACGGGCTATTACCGAAGGTTCGTGAAAGACTATGGTACCATAGTGGGGCCCCTCACAAAACTCACGTCCAAAAATCAACCCAAGAAAGTCAACTGGACCCCGGATTGTCAAACAGCCTTCGAACAATTGAAGGCCGCCATGTGCTCCGCTCCTGTGCTCCAGGCCCCCGACTACAGCCGGGAGTTCGTCGTCCAGACGGATGCCTCCGACCATGGCATTGGGGCAGTCCTGTCTCAAGTGAACACCGAAGGCCTTGATCAGCCAGTGGCCTTCATCAGCAGGCGACTCCTACCCCGAGAACAACGCTGGAGCACCATAGAGAGGGAGGCCTTCGCTGTGGTATGGGCCCTCAAAAAGCTCCGGCCCTACCTCTTTGGCACACACTTCCGGGTGCAGACCGACCATCGACCCCTGCAGTGGCTGATGCAGATGCGGGGGGAAAACCCGAAACTACTACGTTGGTCCATCTCCCTACAAGGGATAGACTTCACTGTTGAGCACCGGCCTGGGCCAGATCACGCCAACGCGGATGGCCTGTCCCGGTTTTTCCGCCTCGACGAGGAGAGTCCCCAAGAGGATGGGTGACTCTCCCCGCCTTCAGCTGGGGGGGACGCATGTTGGACAGGCCACATGAAGGGCCGCTCCCCCCTCGGCCCGACCAGGCCCGAGCCCGGACACACAAGGGCCACACACCACCACTGCTCGTCTTCCGTCCCCTCCGGGACCCCGGCCCCTGAACATATCGACCTCGTGGGCCCGACCCACTACTGGCCCGCGCGCCCAGCCTGGGCGCCATCTTGGACACTCCGCCACGAGGCCGCCTGGCCCCCGGCCGACCTCAACCCTGGGCCTAGCCAGGCCTCAGACATCCCGGCACCACCATCCACCCAGGAGGTGAGCGGGCTACTTGGCAAGTCAATGGGAGAAAGAGGCGTCGATGGTTCTCCCCCGCCAAGTGCCGCTCGCCCATCGCCTCCCCGGGCGCTGGCTCCACCCCCCTGCCGGGTGTCTGGACTCCCTCATCCCGGACCTCCCGACCTCCAAGTGCGAGGGTCCGGACATCAAAGGGCACCAGCCCTATAACTGGGGCAGCTCCAGAGCAGGAAGGCAGTTGTATCCTGGAGTCGAGAGACGCAGAGAAGAACTCATCCTTGACGGACTACTGGCGCTGCCGTAGCTCTGCCTTGCGCATCATCGTCCTGCCTGCTGGCGCTGCCGCAACCTTCGTAACCTTCGGAAACCCTCATCGTCGTCGGGACCTGCTGGCGTGGCCGCGGACCGTTTGTAACTACCATCTTCATCGGGACCTGCTGGCTCCGCCGCGGACCGTCGCTTCCTTCGTCCATCTCGGGACCTGCTGGCTCCGCCGCGGCCCGATCATCTAGAACGCCGAGCTCGAGGATTGAGAGCTATTTCCATCTTTTGATAACAAGACTGTCCCGCTACCCTTCTCCCAAACCAGAGACCAGAATCGAGGGGACCCCTGAGTCCAGACCTCCTTGTACCATTCATCGTACCTAAAGAATTGCCTATAAAGTATCGTTGAACTTTGCCCTAGTGTGGTGTCCGTCTGTGGGGGGGAAGTTACTTGTCTGTACGATCGTCGGAGACGGCTCTCCCCGGAGACCTCTCCCCTTATCCTCGGCCGACCCTCCCGGTCCGTCTAACACCACCCTTGATGAATGTCTGCCTGACTGGCACCCCTCCTTTCTCCATAGTGTGAGAGATAAGTGGCTAGCATGACTGTGCCATAAGTAAAGAGATGTGTTTCGGAGAGATAGAGAGAGAGATGGAGAGAGAGAGGGGGTAAGAGAGGGAGAGAGAGAGGGGGGGCAAGAGAGAGAGAGAGAGAATGTGTGTTGGGGGTTTATATGGGTGGGTATATGTGTGTATGTGAGTGTGTGATGGGTGGGTGTATATGTGAGTACTTGTGTGTTGAAGTGTGTGCGTGTGTCTGGTATTAGCCAACAAACTCCTCAGCAGAACAGAGAGGTGTTTTTTGGGTTCCCCCTGTAGGAGAGTAGGGTCTGCAATCCTATGATCACCCCAGATTTTTGCTTTTTGCTTCACTGGTTTACGACTTCTCTGGCTGTGGGCCTGCCAATCAGACCCACAGCCTTGCTGTTCTCTCACTAAATTGACACGTGTACCTTAGGTGCATTATCCAATAGGTACTGGGCCACCTTATCAGACCCTGTAACTCAGGGCATAGGTGTACCCAGGGCCTACCAGGGGCTGAAGCATGTATTATGCCACCCCTGGATGGCCATCTAAATCTGACACAACTGGCTGCACGACAGCTGGGGCAAGGTGGTGTAATCACCCTTTGCTTTAGATATAGTATACCTATATCTAACCCTAAAATGGACACACAGATTCCTATCAGTTACTCCTATGGCAGGCCTTGACAATCCTGAAGGCAGAGTGCTTGGAATCGTGGGAGATGGTGCTCTGGCATGAGCTGAGCCCGTTTGCAGCTTGCAGAACCAAGTCCTAATAGCTGTTCCATGATAACGCATACCATATACTCTTAAGTGCATTATAATCCTCGCGGTTAAATGCTATCTCTGGTATCGCTTTATCAAAACATGTCGAGTAAGGTGTCATACGAATTGGAATACTAACCCCTCGCCATTTCTGGCGACGGGGTTAGCATTCCACCCTGCTAGAGGGACACGACATGTATGTAACTGTGAAAGTTAACTCGAGCCTCAGCATCACAAAATGGATGCTGCCACCACAGACACGAGTCTGACCCCCTGCAGCTGGGAGTCCTTCCAGCGAGGGGAGCTTGGACAAAGGGTTTCCTGTCAGGGGCGGTGCTAGCACCATCCCAGACAGGGTTTTGTGTATCCTGGGTAGGCAGGGCTTTACAGGAAGGTGACTGCAAGTGGCACCCCGGTGCTCACTATGCATCTGCCGGCTAGAACCAGTTCCAGGGACACACCAGTCCCTGGCCTGGGGAAAGTCCGGCATGGGCGAGGGGTGTAACCACCCCCCTTCCTGGTCCCACCCCTAGGGCAGGACCTAGTCGCGTACCCACCCCTTTCTTTAGGATAAAGGCAGGAGCGGGGACCCTTCCAAATTAGATCATCTTTGAATCAAGAAACTACTTTCTACGAAAGGAACTCTTGACTTCTTCTCAAGATTTCTCCCTTGTGGCTAAGGAGTAGTCACCCAGCATCCGCAGGCACCATCTAAGAACACTGCGGTTTGCTGCACGTCCTTCCTCCGGAATCCGACCGACCAGCATGACGAGACCTGGCTTCCCTGGCACCTCTGACCTCTACCTACCTCTACAGCTAAGCTGAGAACCGTAGGTGCGACGAGATCTCGAGGGACCGGCCATCATCAGAACTGCACGACTTCTATCCAGCACAACCGCCGAGAAATCCTCTGGTGAGTGCTTTGGGGTCCGAGAAGCCCCGACCCTGAGCAGCTCCAGCACTGAAGTCCAGCCCCCCAGCATCCACGAGATCTGCGTGGGGCCCTTCTGCTTTTTGCTGCTCACCGCGTTGTCTGGCTACTAGCCCGCTGGCTTGTGGCCTTCCCGACGACGACCGACGACGACAACACTGCTGGTCTGGTTGCTCCAGACTGGCCCTTGCTCCCTTCCAAAAGAGGAGCACCCCGGACCCTCCTGGTCCACTCCAGACGCCATTTTAGGTCCACCGCGTGGGCTTGAATTTGCCAAGACTTGTTGCCCCAATCCTGGGTCCAGCGACGTCGACAGCATCAACCATCGTGGGACAGCTCGCACCTCCATCCTGGTCGCCGACAACGCCTCCTGGTCTGTGAGACTGCAGAGCCCAGCGTCGCCCACTCACCTGGTCAAGGTGACTTCGCCCGGTGCCATCCTGGTGCCCACACAATCACTGGCTAGTGATTAAGAACTTGGTCCCCTCTGCTTTCAGGTGTCATCTATCTTCGATCCAGGCTTGGATCACTTCGAACTTCAACACTGGTCGCCTGCCATCAACTTCTTTCTTCAGGCTCCATAGACTGCAACGAGGATTCCCGACGTCTTTCCAGACCTATGCATCCGCAGCCCCTGGGCTAGGTAACTTCGGCATTTCAGTGCCCCAGCATAGCCTCACTATCCAAGGTTCCAGATCCTTTTTCGTTTTCAGCCTAACTAGTCGGGTTCGCCCGAGAACACTAACTTTGCTTTTACTAGCCTCCATAGACTTTGTCCCGCATCCCGCGTGAGAGTGCACACTCTGCACCCGAGTCCCCTAGGCCTCCTACTAGTAATCTGAAGGTTCAGTAGTCAAGTCCTAGCGATTCCAAAGCCTATTAGTCCAGTACTTACCTGCTAGTAATTTCGCATTCCACTTTTGTAGTATATGGTTTTTCGTGCCCCTCAGGCATTTGTGTAAATTGTGCAACTTAAAGTATTTTCGTAAGAGTTTTGTTGTGTGCTTAGTACCCTGTCCTCATAAAGAGTACAGGGCTGTTGTGATCTAAATAAATACACTGTTTATTTTCATAACACTTGTGTGGTGTCCTTTCACTTGGTGTTCAAGGGGTATATGTGATGGTATAACAGCTGGCTTAACACGCCCTCTAGAGTTTAGCCCGAAGACTGCTCGTATCCATGCTACTAGGATAGCTGGTCTATAAGGTTGACGTACAACCAATCATCAGTAAGGGTTGTTTGGACTGATACAAAGTGCTCACTAGAATAGTGAACACTATATATCAGGCCAACTTCTCACACCCCCTACTGGTTAGTTGCCAGTGGCCTGCAAGAAGAAGCTCCTACTCAAAAGGAGAGGTCAAAGGCATGACCTCTTCTCTCACCCGTAAGAAAGAGATGTGCCTATCCATATGCTCCGTATGATGTTCAGTAGCGCCGGCGTTAGGGCAGAGTAGCCAGGCGGGGTTGAAAGAAGATAAAGAAGGGAAAAACATACCTGCCACCTGTAGCCCACCGCATCGCCGTCTTCTACTATTCTTGTGGCTCCACTGTAGGCAGAGGATACTGTGGCCAATCTTGAAGCTGCTCTCATGCGTGAGAACAACTTCAGGATTGGCCCCAGCGCCTTTGCTTTGCCCTCCCAGGAAAACTGGGAGCCTCTGCCTGATGTCTCCAACGAAGCAACATAGCTCGAGTTAGAGACAGCTCAGTGCGCATGTGGTTTTGGCCAGCCTGAGATGGCACTGACAGCAGTGGCCTCCACTCCCCCATGTGACTGCTCCCCCCCCCCCCCCCATGGCCCCGTCCCCAGGATGAGGCACTTAGAAGTTGAAAAATAAAAGATAATAAACCTGTTTTATTATAGTTTTATTTTTTAACTTTTGAAGCTTCGGGGAAGGGGGCAAAGCTCCTCCGCCATAGCAGAGGAGGCGCCGCTGATATTTGGAATGCAGGGTCAACTGGAAACTTATTGTCGCTTGATTCACAGGGAGCATAACAAAGAGCTGCTTCTCTGTTATCACAAGTTTAATACCTTGGCTGCTACGGGGTTTTCCCCTCCTGTGCTGCATATGCATGATCCCCAATGTTCATGACAAGGTCAACTCGTCAAACGCACAGCGCAGGTAACACCCATGACGAGCTGACCTTGTCATGAGCATGGACAGGGTTAATACTTTTTTAGAAATTCAACAGTGACCCAGTTCAACATTTCTATTAAAATGTGAGAATAGCCAACTTCGATTAGGTGCTAGCTTGAGTGTTACTCAGCACAGGTGTAAAATGTGGGCACAGGGAGTACCTACCTTTTCAGGACGGATCATGGTTGAAGTACTGCTTGTCGGGTTAACTTTTTGTACAGGCCGGCAGGCTCTGCAGCTTGGTGGCATCTGATGATGCAGATGCTGCCAGGGGTCCTAGAAGGATCGGGCCAGTGTAAGAGCGAGGTGTCCCTTCTGGAGTACCGCACAAGATTAGTATTGAAAAAAGGGGACATTTACTAAAATAGAATGCAATGTGCACAGCAGCAACCAACGTTGCTACACTGCATTATGTGAAAGATACAGAACTATGTTGCTCTCCCCCAGTGCTGACACTTTACGCTGTCATGTACCAATGCACACACCCTTGCATCATAGTGCAAAGTTGTGTCCTTTCGCTCAGGCATAGCTGTTGTACTGGAAGGAAATCTTCCCAGTACAAAAACTTTGCTCTAATACTTTTCCCAATGTGTACGTAAGCTGTACAATGCAGTACGCATGCAAAGCTTGAAAATTACAGAGAGTGAAGCATTCCTCTTTCAATGAGCCTGTCTCGAGCAGGCTATGTATATCCCTTTCTACATTTAGTAGTAGATAGAAATTTGTTTCAGGGTCTAAAGGTGCTTGCCTGGGAACACCCCTGGAACGCCCACTTGATGCAAAGTAGCGCATAGCGTTACTTTATGTTACTTTGGCCAACTTTCCAACACAAATCCTAATTTACATCTGAAAATAAATACCACCGCAATACTTGGGGTTTGTGCTACAAAAGTAAAGTAAATCTGTAACAAAGAGTCATGGTGAACAGCAAACAACACAAGTGGCAGTGTCAAAGTAGCGCATAGCGTTACTTTATGTTACTTTGGCCAACTTTGCAACACAAATCCTAATTTACATCTGAAAATAAATACCACCACAATACTTTGGGTCTGTGCTACAAAAGTAAAGTAAATCTGTAACAAAGAGTCATGGTGAACAGCAAACAACACAAGTGGCAGTGTCTGCAGTGGTGCGGGTGGGATGTAACCTCATACAGTAGGCTGGTTGTGGGTGGTTGAGCTGCAGGGACACACACGAAGTCCTGGAGGTCTCACTGGTTGCGGAGACACAGGGAAAGGAAGAGTGCCCTAGCAAGGCTCCCAAAAGGAAGAGTGCCCTAGTGAGGCTCCCAAACGGAAGAGTGCCCTGGTAAGGCTCCCAAAAGGAAGAGTGCCCTGGTAAGGCTCCCAAAAGGAAGAGTGCCCTAGCAAGGCTCCCAAAAGGAAGAGTGCCCTAGTGAGGCTCCCAAACGGAAGAGTGCCCTAGTAAGGCTCCCAAAAAGAAGAGTGCCCTGGTGAGCCTCCCCAAAGGAAGAGTGCCCTAGCAAGGCTCCCAAAAGGAAGAGTGCCCTAGTGAGGCTCCCAAACGGAAGAGTGCCCTGGTAAGGCTCCCAAACGGAAGAGTGCCCTGGTAAGGCTCCCAAAAGGAAGAGTGCCCTAGTAAGGCTCCCAAAAGGAAGAGTGCCCTAGTAAGGCTCCCAAAAGGAAGAGTGCCCTGGTAAGGCTCCCAAAAGGAAGAGTGCCCTAGCAAGGCTCCCAAAAGGAAGAGTGCCCTGGTAAGGCTCCCAAAAGGAAGAGTGCCCTAGCAAGGCTCCCAAAAGGAAGAGTGCCCTGGTAAGGCTCCCAAAAGGAAGAGTGCCCTAGCAAGGCTCCCAAAAGGAAGAGTGCCCTAGCAAGGCTCCCAAAAGGAAGAGTGCCCTAGTGAGGCTCCCAAACGGAAGAGTGCCCTGGTAAGGCTCCCAAAAGGAAGAGTGCCCTAGCAAGGCTCCCAAAAGGAAGAGTGCCCTAGTAAGGCTCCCAAAAAGAAGAGTGCCCTGGTGAGCCTCCCCAAAGGAAGAGTGCCCTAGTAAGGCTCCCAAAATGTAGCAATTTAACCCAGCGTCTTTTTTTAAGCCTTCCCTCTCTCCCTGCAGACTCCTCCCTTGCAAATAGGGTGCCTGTCACAATAAGGTAAAGAGACCGATAACAAATGACCGCCTCGCCTTACCAATGTGGTCTTTGAGGGCTGGGCCAGGCAGCATCAGTGGCCCTCCCAATATCTATTAGGCTCCTCTGAGCCTTATGAGCTCCTCTGATTAATGTAGGAGTTTCTCAGTGGACTTTCTTTCTCCTCAGGGTCAGCTGATGTTTCTTTCTCAGTCCTGGAGTCAAGGCCTAGACAGTGTTCATTTGAACTAGTGGTTTCCGGTGCTCGGCACCAGCATTTATTTGTCAACACCAGCGCTTGTGACAGTCTGCCACAAGGTGGAACTGGCTGGCTAATTTAGAGGTGACCAAACAACAGTTAATTAATAATTCAATATACATGAAAAATGACTATTACCTGCCGGCCCAGTCTTTCTTAAAGATTTGGGGGTCTGACCCAGGAGGACCCAGGGCCTGCTGGCCTTCAGAAGACTCCTCAAAACCTGGCTCTTCGATCAGTAGCAGCCCCCCTCTCCCCCCCACTCCACCTTAGTGCCTTGAGACCCTCAAGGGTATGTAATGCGCTTTACAAATGAAAGGATTGATTGATTGATTGATTGACATAGTCCGAACTGTCACACTTGTAGGAGTGTGAAGGTTAGTAGTTGTGTTGTGACTATCATTGGCAGCGTTGGCAGGGGAAAGCTCCGTATGAGAGCCCTGGCACTTATATTTTTTACAAATTAAGCACTGGGTCTGACTCTATAGGAGGACACGAAAAATTCTTCCCCAGGGTCTAATCCTTCTCTCTTTGGTAGTTTAAAGGGTTTCACTAAAGTCAAAAGGTGAACTAATTTAGTAACTAACTAACTCACAGGGCAAATTTATATTTCAAACAGTGAACTTGAAGAGCACTTGACCTACAAGGTCTCTTAAAAACCTTTAGACTTCTCACTGGCCCCACTGAGAGAACAGACACCGTAGGACTGCCCTGTGTTGGATGGTAACAAAGCTTTTACTAAAGCACTTATACACCCCAAGGGGTCTCTTTGCGCTAACTAGCAACGTGCCGCCTTTACAACATTTCACCGCCTAGTCAAAGTCTGCATTTACCCCCGATAGAAAAATGTGCCACACTGGATGAGGTGTAGGTGATTTGTGAAAAGTTGACAGAACTGACCCCAGAGGTGCCTGCTGCAAAGGGCAGTAAGACAAACTTTATAGAAACATGTTTACTGTCTCCAACAGGACTGCTGCAACGCTGCTCCAACTGAGGAAAGAGTTGAAGACCCAGCTCATAAATACCAATACATAACAATCTGCTAACAATCAATAACTCAGCTTCCTCTCCTCTGATTGTTGATTTTATGCCAGTCTTCCACCGTGTACAGGACTCCACTGCCCTTTCACTAAGTTCATGCTCTACAATGCCACATACATTCATACATTTATATATACATACGTACATGTAAGTCAAACTGCAGTGCACCTAAGCAACCACCGGGGGCAGTGCACTGATACATGGATAATGTTATTCTGCTTTGTATTGTAGGGATGGAAGAAGAAGAACATGTAAACAAGATGTATGTCACCCCAAACTCAAAGATTTAGACGTGCATTTTATAAATGTAGGTAATTCTACGTTAAAGCTTGAATTGCTGTAGGCCTTTCAAACAATCAATCAATCAGGATTTGTACAGCTCGGTGTTGTAAATAAAAGATCTTCTGTAGCCAAGTGGTATATAAGTATGTTGTAGATTTATTGATAAGATGAACGCTTCAGATAAGTTACTGGAAGATGTAAAGTCCAGGTGATGCCCCACCAGGACCAGCCTCTCTCCTACTCAGCCTGCAACTCCAACTGACATTCCCAACCTCACCAGGCACCCATGCATTCCACGGCATCATCAATCATCCAACATTCCAGACATCTCGAAGCACACCAAAACTTATTCTGGCTGAGCAGTAAGGAAGAGATACATAGGCAAGGGGAAAGGCAACAGTAGATCATAACACTCGGCTAATCACCCGACGAGTTATCCAGGCACTTACAGGCCCTGGAGGCTTATTCGAACAGCCAGGTCTTGATTATCGCCTGCTAGTGGCTCAGATGTTGTAATACATCCATTGGTGGGGCTGATACAAACTGAGCTATCTGCTGGGATCCATCACTCCTGATCCAGGGCATAAAATGTCAGGAAACACAGCGACCCTGGTGCAGAAAACTCAGGGAGTGATGTAGTGAAATACCCATTTTGAGGGCTTTGGCATGTTTCCATTTAGTCAGGTAGGTGGAAGAGGTGATGGAGGCAATGAGAATGCAACTAGTCTGGTCCACTGCATTAACCAATGCTTGTTCATACATATCAACAGTGCGGTAACTAATGTTTGTTCACACCCTGGGTCCCAATGGATTTCCCGCAGAATTCTTCAAAGGGCTGACATGCTCCATCACCCCAACTCTCCTGGACCATTTCTTAAATGCGGAAGAATCAAATGTCGTCCCAAATGATATGTGCAAGTCTCACCTCACAATGATTCTTAAACCAGACCATCCAAGAGAACACTGCAGCTCTTGTAGGCTAATCTGCCTGGTAAACACCAGAGCCAGGATCTCAGCCAAAGTCCTAGCAAAACACCTACTAGGTTATTGGCAACCCTGTGCATATGGAACAAAGTGGCTTTGTGCCCAGCCGGCCAACATGATTTGACATCCGATGAGTGATCAATGCTCTCACAGTAAACGACAGACCAAGTGAACCCCTTGCAGTTCTTTTAATAGACTTTGAAAAGGCCTTCGACAGCTTCACCTAGGAACAGACCTAACTGTATCTCATACACAAAGCAACTGTACAATGACCTAACAGCACGGGTGAGGGGATTTAAAATGCCCACACATGGATGATGACTGGACATTTGCATTCATGGTGCCTAGGGAATCAACGATAATCTAAAGCTATTGCTTAGAAGAGTTCAAAGATCTACAGAGAGTATATGTGACTAAATTAAAACAATGGTGGATGCGACGCAGCATCGGCACAACTTGCATTAGATGTGAGTCCAAAGAGGGAAACTTCACCGACACAATTCTGTTAGGCAATGTAACTCTTTCTTACTGGGAAGCAGTGCTTAATTTGAGCTGGTTGCTTCCGGGGCTGGGCACCAGCACTTAATTTTCAACACCGGCACGTATGACTGCTGCCACATGGTGGTGCTGTTTGTGTAATTTAGAGATTTGCTGCCCCACTGTTGTTTATTAACCTAACATACATTAAAAATAACTAATACCTGCCACACATGCCATTCTTAAAGCTGCAAGTTTTATCATCACCTGTGTGTGTCCTTGTTTGCAGCATAAACCAAATTTTCACATTAAACATATAATAAACACAAACTGGACTGACCTGAAAATTGGGGTGAATGAACCCAGAGATCTCGCCATTTGAGTGTCGAGGGAAGTACTCAGGGCTGATGGACACATAGGCTTCCATTTCAAAGGCTGGGAAGGCTGCTCCTGGAAAATGAGCGAAAAGATAAGTGAAAACTGCAAAGGAGACTGCATTAATGAGATTTAGAGGCGTTAGAAGGAATAGGGAAGTAAAGGGATGAGAGAAAGGAAAACAGAAGAAAAAGAGAACTAATCGAGTGGGGTAGAAGAGAGTGAAGTAGAAAAGGAGAAGGGAGAGATGAGAGAAAGGAGGGAGAGTAAAAGTAAAGAATGCAATATGAGAAACACAGCAGAATAAATAATTGCAAAACAGCAGAGGAAAAGAGAAAGAAGTAGGGAGATATACAGGATGATATTAAGGTGGGAGGAGAAACCAGGCGCTGAGGGAAAAATAGTCCTGATTAAACTACAGGGATGAGAAAGAAAACTGGACCGGTGACAGTGCAGGAGAAGGCAAGACTGCCACAACCTGCACTGGGAAACATAGTGCTGCTGCTCAGGGTTCATACCCGCTCCCATTATGTAGGGGCCGTGGGATCCAACCTGTGGAGTATATGTGCAGACCGCCATTTCCAGCCACTAGGACACATAGGGCCAAGTTTATAAACCTTTTGCACTGAGTTTGCATCACGAAAGTGTCACAAACCAGCACAAAACGTTTTTTGTTGGATATACTTTGAAAGTTGCCTAAAAGGGGTTAATACCGAGAAATTCGATGACAATGAGAATAACTATACATTCATATATAAAAACGAAATTGCATCTTAATTGACTAATTTGCCCGTTATGAGCTGCACATCATCAAAAATTTGTAGTTAGGCAGACTCTCAGACCCTGGCCTGTGGTCACTGATTGACAGGTCACAGGTGAGGGGGTACATAGCCGACATAAAAATGCACAAATGGGAAAGCTCAGATCAATCCCACCGATAGGTGCAGGGACACCACAATGGTCCAGGGAGATTGGCCCCAATAAAGCACACATGGCTGGAAGGGTATTCGTGTTCCCAAAACACCATAAAGTCAGATGCCACATAGTTAAGAACTCATAGCCAATCAGGACACAGCACATAAAGTATACGCAGTAATCACACGCTCCCCATACCGGACATCTGGACATGTGATTCACTGGCCGCATTGTGTCCACACAAGGTCGAACCTGAATTCCTCATCAAATACATTAATTTGGCTCCAAAAACAGAGATTCACATTCCTTACCAAAATTGGATCCCCAGAGGTATTTTTTGGCATTTAGTCAATTGTATAAAACCCAGTTTAGATCGATTATAAGTTGAGACAGTCCTCAGACCCTATGCCTGTGACTGTTTTCCCGGCCTCACTGTTTAATTAAATAAACTATTCCTGTTTTACCAAATGCCTCTTCTCTCTTGTTTTTTTAAGGTATTCTATGTTCAAGCAACATTTTGGTGAGCTACCATTAGAATTGATTGAAACCTCTAACCCGACTGCAGCCAATACGCCCATACGGATTCACCTTTTCGTATCAAGAAAGGTGAGTGGACACCGCAATTGATTGAAAGTTCTGCTGAATCCATGGGGCAGAGGTCCGTCCTGAAGCAGCTGTCACAGAAGGCAAGACATCGGAACCTTAGCAAACATGTGGTGTATGGCAAACTACAGACAAGCAAAAAAAGATAACCTGAGCACACTGCAACTGACTGAAATATAGAATATTACGTATTTTATATGTCCTAACGGAGGAGTAGTAAGGTGGCTTTAAAGGCGATCCCTTCAGAAATCACCTTTTTTCGATAGTCAGCACGTTAGGAAAGGTGAAGGTTTATATGAATACTTATTGTATAGCCCTTTATGGCTCCCACAGCGCTATTTATGTGGTAAAGCTATCCTGATTGAGTGGAGAATGCTACTCAATCTTATTCTCAATCTAAAAGGTTTTCTCAGTGCCACTGGTTTCTTAACACCGTTGGTATCTGAAAGAAGTGAGAGAGGTTGGCTGCTAGGTCCACTGGGAGTGATACAGATGGTACGCTTGGCCCCTGGGTGTGATACAGGGAGCGATTAGGACTTTTAGGGAAAAAGATATGGACCTGGGAGATTAGGTGTAACTTGTGGCTGGCCAAGAGCGGCCGGTGACTCTCGAGTGATTCCCTTTTTTCCACAAGGAATTTGTTTTATCTTTATCCAGGACACAATATCGACAAGACTCTCAGACTCACCTGTACCACGCAGAGCTTCCCCTAGTCACAGTAGCATTAGTAGCGGGCTAATGGAATTTTGACAAAGCCATCATCTTTATTCCAAGTCATGTCAGCAGTTCTGACACGGAAATATCCCCTGGGGCACACTTGAGCGGGCATTTAGACTGAGTCATGCAGGGTCACTTTCCACGTGAGCAGGCTCTGGCGGCTTCAGTTTTCGCCATTGACAAAATCACCCCACTGTAATAGGGGGGCTGCTGACACTTTATGCCGAGCATTCTGTGTTTGTTGTCATACAAAAAAGCAGGAGCGTGCTGACTACGCAACATGTCTCAGGGTACGAACTGATGGTCTACAGACCATCAGCAAAATTAGTACAGTCTCATCTAGTTAACCGCCCACCTTCTTAGCCCATCAAGTTCAGGAGTGGGAGGAGATCAACGATTGTGCAACATACAACCCACACAGGCAGCAGAGCTGAAAACACTGATTAAAGCCCTAACCCAAAGTATGGGGAACACGGTAACGAATTACTCAGACTCAGCCTATGTCACTACCACAGTGCAATTTTGTCAGAAAGTCCAGTTTTTGACATGGTCGCCCCTTCACTTCTTGCCTGGTATTTGATGTGATTTTAACTGGAAATGCACTGGGTTCCTGCTAATCAGTGCAAGGATCTCTTTCCCAAAACTGTACAATTGTTTTTCCTAATTCACAATATCTTTAGTGCCCTCTGGAAGTCCCTAAGTAATGGGTAGCCCCGGTGCCTAGGGCACTAAAGAGGGTACCCATGGGCTGCAGCATGAATTGCCTCATCCTAAAGGACCCCTCATAAAGATCATGCAAACTGCCACTGCAGGCTGAGTGCCTTGGTGCAGACAAAAGTAAAAACACGCCATGACACACATCCTTGTGTGCCATGTCCCCAAACACTGCACATAATATTTGTAACTTATCCCTACAGCAGGCCTTATAGCCCTAAGGCAGGGTGCCCTATATTACATTTGAGGGCATATCGGCCGGAGCAGATACACCCCTGTGCTGGTCATTTCCATTTCTGCCGCTACACAACAAATAAACCATTCTAAAACATGTATGTACGGGACACTGGTGAAAATGAGTTCCTGAGCTACATGCTGGCTTCACTGAAAAGAGGGATGTTTGGTATCAAACATCTCATATGAATCAAACCCACACCGATACCAGTGTCAGATTTAGTAATAAATGCACACAGTGGGCATCTAGGTGGTACCCCCTGAAAACCTACAAGCCCCCGATGCTAGCTGACTGACTGACTTTCATCAGCCCGCCACCAGAGACGAGTGTCTGACCCCCACCGCCCCCCAAGGGTGGGGACCTTTGACACTTATGAGGCCAGAGACCAGGCCTGCTTTTGGCAGGGTGTATTTTCGCCTGCTTCCACCGGACAACCTGCAGATTAACATTCCAAGGCAGGGGAGCTTCAAAGCACATACCGCCTTTTGTATGTGAATTTCGTTTCTCTCACAGGAGGAGAAGTAAATGCCCTTTGTCGAGCACCATTTAGCACTTGGACAGGATGAGAATTATCTAGTCAGATAGGTGTGTTCAGCCTCAGGCTTGTGCTTCCCCTAAAGTAAGCTACCTGAAGTGGAGGCGACTTTTCAAAGTTAGCCATATTGGTGATGGCAAAACCAGGAATTCTGTGACAGGGTTATGACCACCTACCCCAGGAAGTGGTCATATAGGGGGTGTAGTGTCCCAAAGAGATAGGGATAGGATAGCCCCTTGGCTACTCCACTACACTCTCGAAGCCCCCAAATGTAATATTTAGGGGAACCATGGCACCAGGAAATCAGTTCCTCCTGACCAAATAAGAAAAAAAAAGAGTAGCCGCAAAAAGCAAGAACTGTGGATTAAGCAAATGACTTGACGCCAACCCTGCTGGCCTGTCTACTGCTGCTAACGATTGTCCCAAAATCAACTCATACTGCAACTGCTGTGCCTCCAAAAGCCTTGGAGAACTGCCAGCACTTCTGCCAATATCCAGGGCTCCTACGGAGCAGAGGAACTGCTTCACTGGATCTTGCAAGCACTCAAAGTGAGCTGAGAGGACTTTGGACTGCCAAAACCCGACGCCAGAAAGCACCACTGCACCTGTGCCGCTAGCCCAAGCTGAAGTGGGCCAACAGTGCCAGCGTAGTCCCCTGGCACTCCAGAGTCAAAGCCCACCCTGGACTTTCCCCACTGTGAACTTCCCACCGCCGCTTGCAGCCCCTGTTTGCAGGCTCGCTCTACTGCAAGTGCTCCCGGTGACGAAAATCTGGCAACTGAGAACACCTCTACACCAGTCGCCCTTTGCCTGTGGAGAAGAGGACCAAAGGTGCCCCAAAGCATGGTGAGACGTGAGCCCCTCTTGTGGTTCAGACCAATTGGCTTCCCAGTTCAAGCCTTCAGCCTCTTTTCAACCAACCAATCCCCGTAGGATAGCATTGGGTCCCCGATGCTGAAAAGAAAAAATATATTTAGAAGTACTTGCTCGTTTTTTTTTAAATTTTAAAAATTGATTGTGTTATTGATCTGTGTGAACTTTTAATTGTCCCCCTAGCTCCCCCTCTGTTCGCACTGCCCACAAAGCAACAAAGACCCCACAGGACTCACTAATTCGGGTGAATCTAGTGCTGCCTCACTCCCGACCGCCATTTTGGGTGTAGGCTTGAAATGCTCTAGGGGCTAGCGCTCTAGTGTTTGCGAGTGCCCTTAGCCACACCTTACTTAAAGATTAGTATGCAGGCGCGCAGCGTCGCGCCGGAGGAGCGCCAGAGGAAAGCCCGTCTGTGCCCGTCCGTGCTCCGGGCGGTCCTAGGGCCAAGACCGCTGCCTTTTGCAAGTATTCTAGGAACGAGCTTTTGGCCATAGGTAAGAGTGTAGAGGGAATACCCCAAAATTCCCTACCACAGTCCACTGTAATGCTGGATTGTGGGCTGATCAATAGTAGATCCCTAGTAAAACATCACCTGGAAGTGTCAGAGTTGCTAAATGACATGGACCTGGATGCCCTATTCATAACGGAGACGTGGACTACTGTGGACACCTCTGTTGAGTTGGGCTTTTCATGCCCTGAAGGGTACAAACTATTTCATAAACCTAGGCCACTGGGAAGAGGAGGAGGGCTCGGAGTGATCTATAAAGATAAGTGGGACTTTTCCCCTCTACAGATCGATGGGGTGGCGGGGGTAGAGCTACTGGGGTTCTCCCTACAAGAACCAAAAGGTAGGATCCTGACTGGATTGATATGCTACAGACCACCTGGTGCGGAAACACAATACCAGGCGTTGTTTGACACCATTGCTGCTCTTGCCTTGTCCCACTCCAGAATGTTGATCCTGGGAGATTTTAATCTTTGGGATAATGGATCCCTGGGGAGTCACCTGAGGAATCTGAAGGACAACTGTGGAAACTGGGGCCTGGATCAGCTGGTACAGAAACCAACCCATTCAGGGGGACATATCCTAGATATGGTCTTCGCCAACCCGACTGAGACTAGGATGGTTGATATCCTACCTCAGCACTGGACTGACCACTCCCTAATCTACTTCCAGATCTCCATACCCACGGAGGGGAATGGAAATGAGCGCCCGGTGACTTATAGGAAGGGACGGAATTGGTCCAAATTACCAAAGGATAAAACAAAGCCTATTTTTAAGAGCAATGTTTCCTATGATCCAGAGGAATCGGTAGATCTGAATTATCATAAATATTGTAATCACATCACTAAGACCCTGGATAGACTTGCTCCTCTGAAAATTATAAAGAATAAGAAGAAACCATCTGCTCCCTGGTTTAATGAGGAGCTGAAATCCCTACGCAATGCACGCCGACAGGCAGAAAAGAAATGGCGTAGATGCTATTCAGAGTTGGATAAAAAATTGTTGAAAGTGGAACAGGCAAAATATAAAGGAGCCATCGCCAAAGCCAAGGCACACTTCTATGCCACTACTACTCTTCAGTCCCCTAACAGTACCAAAACCCTTTTTAATTTCATAAGGGATCTCTCACATCCCACCTGTACGAGTAATAAGGTGGTCGCTACTCAAGAACTATGCGATGAGATTGCGATCTATTTTGAGGAAAAGATTGCTAAAATTGTGGGGGGGCTGAAGGAGGAAAGGGACAGCTGCAAAGATGCAGTGGCACAGGCAGAAGAAGAGGAACCTCTACTAATATTGTCATCACTGGAAAATTTCACCCCTCTTACAGAGGAGCTCTTTTTCAGTCTGGCCCAGAATGTGTCATCTGGGTCACCTCTAGACCCCCTTCAGCACAGGATCTGGAAGGAATATGGGCCAGAGCTGTTCCCCTGGATGCATCAGATTTGTCGCCAATCTCTTGAGGAAGGCACAGTGCCGGATGCATGGAAGCAGGCAGTGGTTATTCCCCTGCTCAAAAAGCCTTCGCTGGACCCTACGATTCCGGCGCATTTTAGGACCATATCCCTCCTGCCCTACCCGATAAAAATTGTGGAAAAGGTGGTCAGTAGTTCCCTGTTAGGATATCTGGAAGACAACTGCCTGTTGGATAAGGACCAATTTGGCTTCCGCCCAGGCCACGGAACAGAAACTGCATTGGCAACCATGTTGGACACCCTTCGAATGCGAGCCGACAATGGCAATTCCTCAGTCCTGGTGCTGTTGGACATGTCGGCCGCATTCGACACGGTTAGCCATGCAGTGCTGCTAAGTAGGCTGGAAAAACTGGGCGTGAAGGGCAAGGCCCTGAGGTGGATACAATCCTATCTGACAGGTAGACAACAGGTGGTGACCCTAGCACCCTTTTAATCTCCCAAGTCCCTGGTCAGTCACGGAGTACCTCAGGGCTCCTCGATCAGCCCTATTCTCTTTAATCTTTATCTGCAGCCCCTGATCCCCATGATTAAATCCTTCGGCATAGATTTGATAAACTATGCCGATGATACACAACTGGTGTTCTCCTTAGAAGGAAGACAGGCGGTGAGCATGGAGACATTTCAGAACTGCATGAACAGGGTCTCCAGGTGGCTGACCATAAACTCCCTTCAGTTTAATGAGGGGAAGACAGAGGTTGTCTATTGCTCGTCAGCTACACTGAGTCAACAACCTTCCCACGAGATCAGGCTTGCGCCGGGAGCTGAACCTTGTATCCCAGTTAAAACCATGCGCAATCTAGGGGTACTGTTTGATGCGGATCTCCAAATGACCTCTCAGACCAATAAAACCATCAGTGTCTGCTTTGGATTGTTGAAAGCACTCAGACAGATTTTGCCCCTTCTGCCTGATGAGTCCAGGCCATTAGTAGTTAGGAGTGTGATCCTGGCCAGACTGGACTACTGTAACTCTCTATATCTAGGGGCCCCCCCTATACATCCTACAGGGGCTCCAGAGGGTCCAGTCTATAGCGGCCAAGCTGGCACTTAAAAGACCTCGCAGCTCCTCCACTACGTTGGCGCTAAGAGAGCTACATTGGCTGCCAATCGGGAGTAGAGTTGTTTTTAAATCCTTATGTATTGTGTACAGAGCCCTGCACAACACGGGACCTATCCCTCTACAGGAAAGGCTCTCCTGGTATAGGCCCTCCAGATCCCTGCGCTCCTCTAATCAGAGTCTGGCAGCTACTACCAGGATCAGGAGGTCGAGGATGGGAGGCAGAGCCTTTTGCATCTCTGCCTCTAGGCTGTGGAACGAGCTTCCCCAGAACATCAGACAAATTGGCACCCTACTGGGTTTCAGAAAGAGCCTGAAAACATGGCTATTCGCCAAAGTCTAATCCCCGTGACTTTATTTAATAGATCCGGTGGCTGTTCTACATGTCTTGACAGCTAGTGTATTGTAGTACCATCTGACTACTTCCTGTTTGGGCGCCAGGATACCCGTAGGGTGACAGTTGCGCGTTACAAATAATAAATACAATACAATACAATACAACCTCAGCACCCGGCTGCCCCAGTGCCACCTGAGGTGCTGCCCTGGACCTTGCCCCATACTCACCTTAAATACAGAGGATTGGTCCTTTAAGTTGCTGCAAAGTGTTCAAATGCTGTACATGTGTTTCCCCAATAGGATAAAATGGACATCTGATGCTGAAAAGAACCTCTGCACCCGGCTGCCCTAGTGCTGCCTGAGGTGACCTGTGGGTGCTGCCTTGGACACTGTCCTATTCTCCCCTTAAGTCCATGAGATTGGTCTTGTAAGTCCTGTAAGTCCTGTACCTGAATGCCATACTTGTTATCCCCCCCCCCCCCCACCATAGGATAGCATTGCCGTTTTGGAAAAAATGCACTTTCGATATTTTAAATGTAAAATTATTCCTCTTGAAAAACATACTTACCTTATCGTATTGATTCTGGTTCCTGACATATAAAGATATGTGTTAATTTTATATATAGTTGTGTATTTCCTTATTGAATTGTGTGCATCATTTATTGACTATTGAGTGTATTTGCAGATATCTAACGCTCCTCTCTGATAAGCTTAAGGCTGCTCCACCACACAACCCCCTTGAAAAGCACCTTGGGATTGCTAGAGAAAGGCCTTGTCCACCGGTGAGAGAATACCTGGATTCTTTGTACGGTATACCTCTTTTTGGTATACCATATAAAGAGCCAGCTTCCTACAATTCTAATATAGGGAGGTGGAAAAGGCAAGGTTTCGTGAAATCAGACAGTACAACTGTTGTACGCATGGACCTCCTGGAGTTATTAATCGATGCATTGACCCTACCTGAACGCATGGCCATGGTGAAGAGCGCAACTCATACTGGAGGCAAGGATTTTGTATCCTGAGGGAATGCATTACCTGGCCAGTTTGCAAAGAGGGCAGCTTACGGAGCGGTTGAGGAGACACCTGTGCTTCCCTTACAAACCCCCCTCAGGAGAAGCCTTGAACAGAATCAGCAGGGCTGTAGCCAAGGGATTTACAGGAAACAGCGTTGCCGGATGTATGTCGTTACAACGCATACTTTTACTCCGCATACCATTACAACGCGGTTTTTACAACGCATACCATTACAACGCATAGCGCTTTGAGGTGCTGGATAGTGGTAAGTATAATTTACTATTCTAACTCCAGTCCCCGTGGACCCTAGGGAAGGTGTTGGATAGTAAATTAAACTTACCTCTTATCCTAGAGCGCCCCCCAGCGCAATGCGTTGTAATGGTATGCGTTGTAATGCCTGCGTTGTAATGGTAGTGCGGAGTAAAAGTTGCGTTGTAACGGGTGTATACCGCGTTGCCTGATGCGAAAGAGTGATGAGAAGCCCGGGGCTGCAGGCAGACCACAAACAACCTCATTAATCGACATACCCCCACAGGAAAGCCAGTCATGTCTCAAAGTCTGGTCAAAATAGCATTGCCCCAATTACACCTACCAGCACACACAGCAAAAGAAAACATGATAGCAGAACTTCATAAGAACAATTTTTTCCCTAACCTTACAGAAACCGTGACAATGTATTTGAACAAATGCATCATTTGCCAGTTATATTCGCCCAAACCTACATCCCAGGTCGTATCATCAGCAATCCCAAAAACAACTGGGCCTTTCAAGGAGTTGCATATCAACTTAATCAACATGATTGATCGATGTGATAACTACTGATACCGGATTGTAGTAGTCTGCCCGTACTCATTGTTGATCAAAGCCGGTCCATGCGTGCACTGTGGCGCTAAGAAAGCGGTAACTATCCTTTTCAAGGAAGTAATACCCCAGTGGGGGATACCAGCCGTCAACTGGTCAGACAATTGAAAACATTTTGTCAACATCATATTCAACCACATCTGTACCCTGCTAGTAATAACACATAAATTAGGCTCAAAGGCAACATTTGTGCTGCCTTAACAAAAAGTGGCTCCACTGCCTGCCCCTAGCCTTATTCGCACTGAGAAACACAGATTGATGGGGATGCCCACCCCAAAAACCCAGCCAAAACTAAACTCTGAATCAAGCTCCCAAGCACTAGGAGACAAATTACATTTATATTTCTCAGAACTAACCAAAACTGCTCATGCATTACGCTCCCTCCACTGGCTCCCAATAAAGGAACGAATCAAATTTAAAACCATGTGTATAACCCACCGTATAGCTCACAAAAAAGCACCTCCATATCTCCAGGACCTGCTTCCTGTCTATCGCCCCTCACGTCCCCTGAGGTCGATGGGCAGCATGCTTTTAGTGGTGCCTCGGATATATAGAGCTAGGATGGGAGGTTGTTCCTTTAGACACCATGCCAGCAATGACTGGAATAACCTACCCATCGACTTGAGGATGGAGCTGTCTGAAACCAGGTTCAGACAGAGGCTGAAAACCCACCTTTTCCCCAAACTAAATTCAGCATAGCAGGCCAAGCACTCCTTCTGTGATCCAGCTGATGAGATGTAGATAGGGCTGTCAGCGCGGGGACGCACTGTTCTCTGTGCAACCATGCGCTTAACAAATGTCATTAACCTAACCTAACCTAAGTTCCGAGCCAAACAATTCTACATTCAAACCTCCAAGTGCACCACCTTTTCAGCTGCCCCATCAACACAGAAATACACATCTAAAAGTGTATCCCCCTTGACGCTTCAGCTTGATTCAGTCCAGGGAAGGCATGGCTTGGCAGTTCGCTCTGGACTGTTCCCATGAGGCACAGGGTCAAGACTGATTTGCATATGGCCATGTCGGAACTGGGGTGGCTTGGTGAGCACAATAACAATGGATTAAACCCAGATCTTTGACTGGGGGTGAATGTTTGGCCATTGTGCAACATTCCATCCATCATCTTTTGTGTTCAGCTTAAAGGTCGGCACTGTGAGGAGGTGGAGATGGGCTGAGCGGAGGTTGCATGAGGGAGTGTATCGGGAGATGCGGTTTTCAATGAGTTTGGGGCTGTGACCGTTTAGGGATTTGTACACCAGGCAGCCAACTTTAAAAGCACAGAGCTGTGGAATAGGGAGCCAGTGCAGTTTCCTAAGGAGATGGGAAGCATGTTGCCACCTGGGTTGTTCAAATATTAGTCTTGCTGCTTGGTTTTGTACCAGTTGAAGTTGCCTAGTGAGGCCAAGTGGGAGTTTCAGGAACGTGGCGTTGGCATAGTCAAGACGAGATACGTCCAGGGCTATCACGACCTGGACTAACGCAGCTTGAGATAGTAGCCTGCTTATCATCCTTACTTTCTGTAGCTGCAGGAAGCAGGTGGAAATCAAGGTACCTATGTGCGTTTTGAGGGACTGGTCATTGCCAATGGTGAACCCAAGGCTTTTTACTGAGGAGGTGGTGGGAGTAGGGGGGAGCCTAGGTTACTTGGCCAGTAATGTGGGCCCCACTGTCTGTGTGCATCGCCCGTCAGTATCAGTTCAGTTTTACTGGGGTTCAGCTTTAAATGATTATGATCCATCCATTGGTGAATGAATGTCAGGGTGGATTGAAAGCGAGAGATTGACTGGGGAGAGTTGTCAATCTTTAACAGAAGTTGGAGGTCGTCAGCGTAGTTAAATATGGTCACTCTTCTTTCTTTCAAGAATCCTATTAGTGGGAGAAAAATTCCAGAAGTTCTGGCTATGCAATGGGGCATCTCTATGCCGGATATGTGCTGGTTGTGCAGCGAATTTGCCTACATTCAGTTTGTCCCTCTCATGTCCACTTACAAATACACCAATCCAAAAACCAGCATTCCACATGCACTACACAGCGCCCTCTTACACAACACGTGGTACCAGCACATGATAACCGTGGGCTCTAAGACATCAGCCAGGTTGTGTTACGTCTGTTAGCGGATACTCCGTTCTGTAGGCGCAAACGGACTTTACTTCTCCCAAGATGCAGAACCCGAAAAAAATGCCTCCTCCACATATCTATGCGAAATTAGGGCCAAAATCTAACTCAAGGAGGCAGAGCCCCACAGAGTGGTAGTGAATGTAACCAGACATGCAACCAAACCAACAGCTCTATACTTTCACCTAGCCTAGCAATATTGAAACGGAGCTAGACAGGTTGCGCAGGAAGGGCACCATAGAAGAGGATACTGTTTGGTCTCAAGCCTTCCCGGAAAAGAGATTCTTGGGAGGTAACAAAACCGAACACCCAACTCAATGCACAAACACATCTGCTCCTGCCTCCATTTGTGATCCAAGGTTGGCCCTTAGCGTATCTGGGGCAGTCTTCTTTAGTAACAAGTGTCCCCTAGACATGGCCCTGTGTGGGTCCCCCAGTTTGATGATACGAAGGGAGACGCGTCTCATACGGGAGGGTTGAAGAAAAACATAGGCACCCCATGGCAGGAAATCTGGGATACCGAGTTGGATGGATATATGTGGCAAGAAGGGAAGGGACACCCCCTAACTGGACGGAAACTTACACTGTATTCCTTGTATTTCAGAAGTAAAGGAACATTTCCACTGGGCATGAATGAAAACTGTGGCATGATCCTGAAAATTCTGGATATGCAATGGGGCCCGTCCATGCTGGATATGTGCTGGTAGTGCGGCGAATTTGCCTACATTCAGTTCGTCCCTGGATGCTGCAGACTTTGTTCCCACCGTAACCATACACACACTGACCCTGGTCATTCGCGGAGAAGAACTATTGGATTTGTACCAGCACCCACTAAGGAAGAAGATGACCTTGTGGCATCAAGCTCATGAAAAAAGAATTGCAGAATATTTTGCCTGGGCTTTGTACGAGAACAGTCCTGAGTTCTTTTGGAATGTTTTTGTACTCACAAATATCAGCAGGGGAGTCAATACCCTTCATGACCATGGACACTAAAGCCAATGGCCGCTGGCTCTAGATAACCAGAATAAAATGATGACCAGCACTGAGCTCGGCCTTGAATCGATCAAGGAAGAACTGACAGCAATCCATCTCCTGGCGATGCAGCATCAGTATGTGTAGACTTATTGACCACGGTGGAGGGAGTGATGTGTGCCAAGATTGGTGTGTCCTGCTGCACGTTTATCCCAGGAAGCAACATGGATAATAGGACTTTGACTCTTGCCATCCAAGCTCTGAATCGTTTACAAAGAAATATGCATGAGGAGGGAGGTACCCCTGAGCATGAGTTGTTCCCGAAATTGATTCTCCTGGCTCCCCTGATGGCTTTCCGGATTGTCCATGTCGTTGTTGCCTGTTTTCATAGTGTTCTTGTTTTTGTGTGGTTTCGTCCAGTTGGGGTTTTCCGTCTGCAAAAACACAGTCCTCAAATTGGGTAGAATGCAAGGGACAAGGAAAGTTATTGTCCAAAGGAAGCTTAAAGAACAACTGTCATTGTCACTGTAACTGTCATTTAGTGTGGGTTATATAGTGTAGTTGAAAATTCAACTAGAGGGGGTAATGCTAATATTGTGAAATTCAATGTCAATGAGAATAACAATACATTCATGTGTATTGTATTGCATCTTTTTTGACAAATTTGCCCATTATGAACTCTATGTCAACCCCGACTCAGAAACACGTTTTCAGGCAGGGTCTGAGACCCAGGCCCGAGGTCACCGATTGACAGGTCACTGGCTGGGTGGCATGTAGCCAGCAGACAAACACACTAACAGGAAATCCCAGATCAATTCCACAGATAGGCGCAGCGACACTACAATGGTCCAGGGAGATTGGCCCCAATAAAGCACAAATGTTATGTTATGTTAAATTAACTTATTGAGCGCGCTAACACCATTGGGTTTCTTGGCGCTATACAGAGGGAGCAGGGAGGAGAGACAGAAGATAACATAACACAGAATGACGGCTAGTAATAAGCTACAGTGAAAAGGTGAGTTTTGAGGGAGGATCTGAATGTGGTGTAGGGGGAGGGCAACCTAAGAGAAAGAGGTAAGGTGTTCCAAAAAGACGGGGCTAAGAAAGAAAACCTGAGGCCACCGTGTTTCTTCCGCTTGAATCTGGGGACAGAAAGTAAGGCCAATTGAGATGACCGAAGAGTGCGGGAGGGAACATAAGGATGAAGCAAAGAAGAAATGAAGGAGGGACCATGACCAGTGAGGGATTTAAAAATGATGCAACCAAGCTTAAAGTTGCAGCGGGCAGAAACCGGAAGCCAGTGGAGACTTTTTAGGAGAGGTTGGACGTGCTGATCTCTAGGTTGATGATAGATCAAGCGGGCAGCTTGATTTTGGATCAGCTGGAGTCTCCTAAGTTGGTATGCAGGAATGCCTACGTAAAGTGCATTTGCGTAGTCAAGCCTAGACATGACTAACGCAAGCAGGGCCAAAGTGAGGGCATCGGTGGTAAGTAGGCGGGAGATTTTGCGTATTTTCCTGAGCTGGAAATGGCTGGAGGAGACTACAGCGCTGATCTGGGGTGTCATAGAAAGGTCGTTGCTTATGACAACTCCCAGACTTTTTGCTGAGTTGACAGGGCAAGGGGGGCTGCCCAGACTGGCAGGCCAAAAGGAAGAGTGCCAGGGATTAGAGGGCCCCCCGACAAGCACCAGCTCAGTCTTGTCGGGGTAAAGTTTCAGATGGTTTGTGCCCATCCAATCGCTGATGAAGCAGAGGGTGTTTTGGAAAGTGGAGATGGATTGGTCACTGGAGTCGATAGTGAAGACCAGTTGAATGTCATCCGCGTAGTTGAACGCGGAGACATTGAATTGGCGGAGGGAACGGATAAGCGGGGCTAGGTATAAATTAAAAAGGAGAGGGGATAAGGAGGATCCCTGCGGGACACCACAGGTCAGCTCGACTTGAGAGGCAGAAAACTGGGACAGTCTGACAGCTTGATGGCGGTGAGTCAGAAAAGAGCGCACCCAATCCAGGGCAGTGCCCTGGATGCCAGCCTCTCTGACACGGTCGACCAAAATATCGTGGTCGGCCGTGTCAAAGGCGGCTGACAGGTCTAGAAGAACCAGGGCCTGACAGGTGTTAGAGTCGGCGCCCCTGCGTAGTTCGTCCATCACAGAGAGGATGACTGCTTCTGTGGAATGCGCAGGTCTGAACCCAGCCTGCTGGGGGTCCAAAACACAAGAGTCCTCAATAAAAGAAGTAAGGGTTTGAGTGACATGGGACTCCAGGACTTTGCTAAGGAAGGGAAGGAGGGAGATAGGGCGATAGTTGCTCATGGTGGACGGGTCAGCCGTGGGTTTTTTCAGGATGGCGACCACCTCTGCCCGTTTGAAGGAACCCGGGACCACCCCCGAGGTTAAAGAGTTGTTTAAGAGGGCTAAAGGGGGGTCCGGGCAGGAAGTAAAAGCTTCTCGCAGGGCAGAGGGGGGGCAACAGTCGCTTGGGGAGCCAGAAGAAACTTTGAGCAAAAGGGAGAGAAACATCTCTTCTGGAATGAGGGGGAGCTGGGATAGGGTGTGGGTGATGGGGTGAAAGGAAGTGCTGGGGGGGAAAGAAGTGGATGAAACGTGAGCAGAAATGCTGGTTTTGATTTTAACAATTTTGTCCACGAAGAACTGATTCAGGGAGTCACACAGAGGCTGGGAGGGAAGCGGGGCAATGGTGACTCTCGCCGAGTTAGATAATTCCTCAATAATAGAAAAAATGTCTTTAGATTTGTTAGTAGAGTTCAAAATCTTATTGGAGAAATAGCTGGATTTAGCCCGGGCTATAGCAGACTTGTATTCCCTCAGCTGAGAAGAGAAGACAGCTTTTGTCTCGGGAGTATATCCTCGACGCCAGCGTCTTTCGGCCTGGCGGAGACTAAGTTTCAGTGCCTTGAGTTCCTCGGTGAACCACCTATGGGCGTCGTGACTGCGCCGCATCTTAACAGGTTTTAGAGGTGCCACCGAGTCAGCGGCGGAGACAAGCCATTGGATAAGATTATCAGACTGAGAGTCAATGGAAGTGGGGGGTCCCGTAGTAGAAGGGGCTGATGAGCTCAGGAGGGAAGTGAATTTGTTGAGGTCGGCCTTGTTCCAATTACGTGCCAGGAAATTAGATTCTCGGGTAATATTGGTCGGGGGAGGCTTAGCAAGGGAGAAAGTGATAAGTAGATGATCTGACCAGGGGCAGGGGAGGACAAGGGGAGTGGAGATGTCTAAAGAAGAAGTCCATACCTGGTCCAAAATATGACCTTTAGCATGTGTGGGTGTGTGTATGTGTTGAATACAATTGAGGCCAAGCATAAGGTCGGAAAAGGCGAGAGAACCCGGGGTTTCGTGAGGGTCCGATGGCCAATAATTGAAGTCGCCGAGAACCAAAACATTAGTGTTGTTGATAGTCAGCTGGGAGATGAGCTCCCCAAACTGAACTGAGAAGTTTGGCATGGGTTGAGGGGGACGGTAAACTAGGACACATACAAGAGAAGACCCAGGTTGCTCCAGCCTGAGAGCAAGACAGTCGGTCATAGGAATGCTGGGGATAGGTATAGGGGAAAACCTGATTGAGTGGCTAATGATGGCTGCGACCCCGCCGCCCACTTTGCCAGAGGGGCGATTGGCTTGCAGTATGTAATATCCTGGGAGGATGGCCGCCAGGATATCGGGGGAGGAATCATCTGTGAGCCAGGTCTCGGACAGGAACAAGATGTCAGGCTGTTCCGATCCTAAGAGATAGAAGATGTCAGTTTTATGGCTGACCAGAGACCGAGTGTTCAGGTACATCACAGATAGGGGGGAATTAGGGGCAGGTACCGAGGTAGAAGAGCGAGGTTTGCCTGCCAGGGCCGGGGGCCTGTGAATAGGGGGTGAAAGAATGAGCTCAGGAAAGGATTTCCTCGATACGGGCAAACCGCATGCGGTGTGCTTGACCGAAGCCTCGGGGGGAGGGAATACAGGTTTGTGCAGTGAGACAATGGCAGAGCGGGAATAGATGATGCGGGGAGCAGAGTGACGAGCCCCGTGCCCCGGCCTGCCGCGGACGGGCGCAGACGGGCTTAACTCAGGCGCAACTACGTCGCGCCTACGTCGCGCCCGCTGCGCTCGTCCGCTGCGCTGACACATTATGGCCGTTTAAATAGGGGCAGGACGAGGGTGGAGTCTCAGGGAAGCTTCATGGGAATTGAATCCCAAACAAAGATGGCGCCCGCTGCCACTGGGAGCCCGAGGTAACAAACAGCCCCCAGCCAGCCACTCGCCTCTGAAAACCGGAAAATAAGGTTAGAGCCCTGCACAACAAAAGGTGAGGTTAAAAATTCAATTTAAAAGACAATGCGCTGCGTGAAAGCGCCGCCGCTCGCATACAGCGGGGCGGAATGCTAAAAGTACAGAGAGGTGCTCTCTCTCTCTCAACTCCCTCAATGTCAGCAAACGAGCCCACTGCCACCGGGCTGTCTGTCAAACACCGAGAGAGGAGTGAAACGCCCTCCTAAATAGGGGCAGGACGAGGGTGGAGTCTCAGGGAAGCTTCATGGGAATTGAATCCCAATCAAAGATGGCGCCCGCTGCCACTGGGAGCCCGAGGTAACAAACAGCCCCCAGCCAGCCACTCGCCTCTGAAAACCGGAAAATAAGGTTAGAGCCCTGCACAACAAAAGGTGAGGTTAAAAATTCAATTTAAAAGACAATACGCTGCGTGAAAGCGCCGCCGCTCGCATACAGCGGGGCGGAATGCTAAAAGTACAGAGAGGTGCTCTCTCTCTCTCTCAACTCCCTCAATGTCAGCAAACGAGCCCACTGCCACCGGGCTGTCTGTCAAATGGCCGGAGGGTCACAAGCGTTCCCAACACACCATAATATCAGATGCTACATAAAGTTAGGAACACATAGCCAATCAGGACACAGCACACACTGTACATGCAGTAATCATGCGCTCCCCATGCCAGACATCTGGGCACATTATCTACTGGCTACATTGTGTCCGCTTGGATTCCCCCTCTAATACATTCATTATGGCTCCAAAGACAGTGCTTCGCATGCCCTAATAAGAAAAGGACCACCAGAACTATTGCATGGCATTCCATGAATTGTATAAAACCCAGTTCAGATCAATTGTGAGTTGAAACAGTCCTCCGACCCTGTGCCTGCAACTGTTCTCCCAGCTGCACTTTTTAATTAAACAAACTGTTCCTGTTTTGCCAAATGCCTCTTGTCTATTGTTTTTTCATGGTATTTCACGTTCAAGCAACAAAGTAACGCAGAGCAACGCAAAGCACTGCTTTGCGTTACCCTGCACCATGAAGGCATTACATGGGTGGTACATTGGCGTTCTCGTGCTACTACCAATTGGTTTGTGATGCAAAACCCGATCTAATGACATTTAGTAGACAAAAAATAATGCTATAATGCAGGTGTTAAATACAGAAATAATTTAATTTCTCCTTTCTTTTCTGAATTTGCATGTGGGCTGCACTGTCCAGCACACCTACAAAAGATGACAAAGTTTTAAAGTTAGTCTAAGCATTATATGCTGTACTAGAAGGTTACCCTTCCAGTTGCAAAGATGTATGGCGATGCATGGACGTCTGAGAGTGGATATGGTGCTCTTCCTGCTCTCTCCCTGTATGTAAGGGAGTGACGCAACTTTTGGTTGAGTTGTGTGGCGGGTCATCAATCTGGGAATACAGGCATTATGAAGAGTGCGCCATTGTCGTCTCCTCCAGTCTTCACTGCAGTGACAGAGCAAACTCCGGTAGGCTCCAGATTAGGGTGAGGCAGGGAGTCATGTTTCTTTCTTCAATTATGGAAGGTATAGGGGCTCTCTACACAGGTAGAAAGAGACTGGGTGACCCCCGAGCAGGATCTAGCACCCAGAGCTGTGGTCCTTGAGAACTACCAGTTGCCTCCATCCACATCCGAATACTTACAAATGGAACCTCATGAAGGTGACCTTCCAGAGTAGGAAATACTGCCCAGTTCAGTGGAAGCTAAGCCATGGTGCTGTGGGCCAGGTGGTAGGAAGGCTGGTGTGCCCCCTGACATCTGATTGCGTATTTGGGTTCACTGTGCCGCTGAGACTCTTAGTTGCTTTACCTCTGCACCTGCTGTACTATTGATAGCTGCCTGAAGGGGTGGTAGTGCCCCTCCCTGACAACACTAGCTGCCGGAAAACTAACTACACTTTATTACAATTAAAAGTGCAAAGTAATTACCAAAAAACGTTTTACAACCCAGTGAGAGACAGAGAGAAGTCAGAGAAAGAGAGCACAATGTCGAGGGGAAGTCAGCAAAAGCACAGCAAAGGATGTGCAGCTAAAAAGCCACAGGGAGGCAGGAGCACAGAAGAGGTAGGTAGAGAGAGTAAAACAGAGAGGACTGTGAGAGGACAGCAGAGGTCAGAGAAAGAGCACATCAGATGAGCACAGAGAACATGGGGCAGGAAGTACACAGCAAAGCATAAAGAGGGCAGAGAGCTCATCAGAAGGGGTATACTGGCATGGTTGATTATTAAATAGCTATTGGAGAAAGAGATGGACAGAGGGCTCAGTGGATGTTATGTTATGTTACTGGATTTTACAGAGCACTCGGCCACTGGGGAAGTTTCTTGGTGATATGCAACAGAAGACAGCACACAACATTACCACGGTTTAATCACAGGCTTGTCTGAAGAGTCAAGTCTTCAGAAGCTTCCGAAATCTCATGCCATTAGAAGTGAATCTAATCTCTGGGGAAAGAGAATTACAAATATGAGGGGCAAGAACAGAAAACCTACAGCCCACTAGTTTCTTCTTTTTGAATGGGGAGATTGTAAGAAGATTCAAGAGAGTGGACGTTAGATTGTGATTGGGGCCATATTTTTTAATTTGAGAAGATAACAAAGCAGGGCATTTGCCATAAAGGGATTTGAAGATAATACAGCCTGTCTTGAACATGGCTCGTTGTTCAACTGGTAACCAATGGAACTTTCTCAACAGAGGGGTGATGTGACAACATCTAGGCTGTTGAAAAATAAGCCTAGCTGCCTGATTTTGGACCAGCTAAAGTCTACAATTGAGGCCTTTAGGGAGGTTAAGATAAAGAGAGTTGTCATAGTTCAACCTGGAGATGACCAATGCCAAAATGACCTAGACCAAGGCGTTAAATGTAAGGAATCTGCCAATGTTCTTATTTTTGTGTAGCTGTACAAAACAGGAGGACATGACCGCTCCTAGTTTGGGTTTCATAGATAGGTTCCCATCAGTGAGGACTCCAAGACTCTTAACAGAGTTCTTGGGCTTGGGGGAGTGCTCATCGTAGGGGGCCAGAAAGAGGGATTCCACAGGTCCAACTTATTGTAGGTGATGACGATCTGTCTTAACAGAATTGAGTTTAGGTTGGCTGCTAGTCCTCCAATCTAGGATGACGAGCATATTGAAAGATTTCGAAGGATTTGAGGAAATGATTGATAGTGAACCACAAATTGAGATCATGCGCATAATTATAAACTCTGACTTACCTCGTCTTTAGAGAGTGCACCAAAGGAAAATGTATAAATTAAAAGGATGGGGAGACAGGGAAGGTCCCTGAGAAAGTTTTTGAGCTTATTCTAGGAGGCCAGAAATTTGGTGGAGAAAAAGGCGGGCTTAGCCTGCCGGATGAACAAAGTTTCTGCTGTTCAGCACAACAAAGGGTGTTCTTTCTATTTCTAACCTTCAGAGAACTATTTGGAAGCATCATGGCTTCAAGCTTGTTTTGATTTCCAAAGAGGAGCATGTACATTCTTGGCTGCTGTAAACCAGCTGGAGATATTCTCTGAATAACTATCAATACTTTCATGAGGGGAGAGGGGAGCGTGGTAGTTAAGGATTCCAAGAAGTGGTCCTGGTCAACTTGGGAACAATGTCTGCAGAGAAGTCCAGGACAGGGGGAAGATTTTGAAGAAATAAGACCAGATAGCTATAATTCAATTAATCGGTGTTCTGACCATATGCAAGGAGAGACTGTAATATGCGCCGCTGATAGATCAATTGACCAAACCTGGTCTAACGTATGGCCTTTCACATGTGTAGGTAAAAATAAGTGTTGTTCAAGATTTAAATTACTTAGCAGATCAGTCGGGTCTTCTCTGACCTGCATGGCTGCTTTCTTTACTTTAAAGAACTGTGTCTGAGTAACATCAGGACATATGTATAGAAACAGCACACACATAATACAATCACACTGCGTCTGCAGGATATACATCATAATGCAATATCATTTCATACAAATGCACTCTCTGAGGGCTGGACGAAGAATTGAGGATCACTGGTGGTCTTGGGCACTGTTAACCAGGATTTACCCCACATAACTTATGATACATGCCCCAGAACTCTTGAACTCTGTTACTCAGGATTAACTACCAAGTAACTTATGATATATGCTCCTGGGTCTCTTAAGATTCCTCACCCTGGATATAAGTATAGCTGTAATCCAAGGAGTGTTTAGCATCCTCTCATGAGATTTACCTTTAACTAAATATTATGTGAGCTCCCAACACTCAGAACTCTCTCACCCAGGATTTACCCCCAAATAGCTACAAATGCATGTTACTCTGGAGCCCCCTCACCCAGGTTGTACTCCAAAATAAGTCAAATATATGCTCCCAAGACTCTTCAGCCCCCTCAGGATGTACCCCAAAATAATTATAATGTATATTACAAGGACCCTTAAGCCCCGTTACTCAGATGAACCCTACAATAATTATAAAACATGGTCCCAGGACACTTGGGCCCCTTACCCTAGATTTACATCCAAAAGCTAAAGTGTATGCTCCCGGAACAGTTGAGCTCTGTTATCTTTATTTTCTTGTTTGCTTTTCCCCCCTCCAACCACCCTTGCCTCTTCCACATAAATATGCAGTGCCATGAAGTCATTAGTGAGATGGCTCAAAACTAAGGCTACATGAAATCTAAAGTTTACTCCTCAGATGCAGGATGTTTCCGCTACAAACCAACAATTCAGAAGCACAATGTGACAGAGAGTCGGTCCGTAACCTCGAAGAATTATGAGGGTTTATCTCTCTTTACCACAACAATTCAAGGACTCGTCTCTCGTTACCACAACAAACCAAGTGTAAGTCTCTCTTTACCACTACAGACCAAGGGTTCATCTCTCTTTACCACTACAAACCAAGGGTTCCTCAACTATGAATCAAGGGTATGTTTCTCTTTACCACAAAGAAACCAAGGGTTGGTCTCTCTGTACCACTACAGACCAAGGGTTTGTATTTCTTTACCACTACAAACCAAGGGTTTGTATTTCTTTACCACTAGAAACCAAGGGTTTGTATTTCTTTACCATTAGAAACCAAGGGTTTATATTTCTTTACCACTACAAACTAAGGGGTTGTTTCTCTTACTATCACAAACTAGGGGATTAGACTCTTCTTACTATTACATACCACAGGTTTGTCTCCTTTTACCACTACAAACCAAGGGTTCCTCTCTCTTTACAACTACGAATCAAGGGTTTGTCTCTCTTTACCACAACAAACCAAGGGTTCCTCTCTCTTTACCACAACAAACCAAGGGTTCCTCTCTCTTTACCACAACAAACTAAGGGGTTGTCTCTCTTTACCACTACAAACTAAGGGGTTGTCTCTCTTTACCACTACAAACTAAGGGGTTGTCTCTCTTTACCACTACAAACTAAGGGGTTGTCTCTCTTTACTTTCACAAATCAGGGGATTAGACTCTTCTTACTATTACATACCAGAGGTTTGTGTCTCCTTTTACCACTACAAACCAAGGGTTTCTCTCTCTTTACAACTACGAATCAAGGGTTTGTCTCTCTTTACACACAACAAACCAAGGGTTTGTCTCTCTTTACTTTCACAAACCAGAGGCTTCTTCTCTCACTACTATTACATACCACAAGTTTGTCTCTTATTACCCCTAGAATCCAAGGGTTCGTCTCTCTTAGCACTACAAACCAGGGGATTTGTCTCTTCTTACTTTTAAATACCATGGGTTTGTCTCTTTTTATCACGACAAACCAAGGTTTTGTCTCACTTTGCCACTATAAACCAAGCGTTTATGTCTCTGTGTCCACTACTAACTAAGGATCCACTACAAACCAGGGGATTTGTCTCTCCTTACTATTACGTACTATGGGGCTGTCTCTGTTTACCACTATAAAATAAGGCTCTGTTTCTCTTTACCACTTCAAACAAAGAGTTTGTTTCTGGTTCATCGCTCTTTACCACGACAAACCAAGGGTTCCTCTCTTTTTACAACTATGAACTAAGGGTTTGTTTCTCTTTACCACCACAAACCAGGGGATTAATCTCTCCTTAATACGTACTATGGGCTTGTCTCTGTTTACCACTATAAACTAAGGGTCCGTTTCTCTTTACAACTTCAAACCAAGTGTATGTCTCTCTTTACCACTACAAATGAAGGGTTTACCTCTCTTTACCATTACACATTAAGGGTTTCTCTCTGTTTACCACTACAGACCAAGGGTTTCTCTCTGTTTACCACTACAGACCAAGGGTTTCTCTCTGTTTACCACTACAGACCAAGGGTTCCTCTCTCTTTACAACTATGAAGCAAGGGGTTGTCTTTATTCATCACTACAAACCAAGGGTCCGTCTCTCTTTACCATTTCAAACCAAGGGTACGTCTTTCTTTACCATTTCAACCCTGTCTCTCTTTACCACTACAAACCAAGGGTTCCCCTCTCTTTACCACTACAAACCAAGATTTCCTCTCTCATTATCACTAGAAACCAAGGCTTTGTCTATGGTTCATCTCTTTTCCACTACAAACCAAGGGTTCATTTCTTTTTACCATTACAAACCAAGAGTTAGTATCTCTTTACCATTTCAAACCAAGGGTTTGTCTCTCTTTACCACTACAAACCTTGATTAAACCTTTCGATGAAATCCAATCCATGTCTGATGAGAATTTTCATTTGAGCGAGACATTCTGCTCTGGCAACACCATGGGGCTGGGGTCCAACTTCAAGCGCTGGGGAGAGAAGAAGAAGATTGGACCATCTATAGTCACATTGTGACACCTTCAGAGACATCAGTCAACCCACGAAATGTATTTTAACAAGTGTGTGCTACTATCTCTTAGAGTGTCGAAGACCCCCACTGCATGTCAACATCTCCTGCATCATCAGGCATCCCTCAGAAAGACAATCACTCATGTATAAGGGAAGTAACACAGCCCGTCAACATACAACCAGTGTGATATAATATTTCTTACAGCATGTGGGATATCACAAAAAAACTATTCTCTTTTACATCAACCCGTATCTTAGACAACTGTAGTTAAAGCATATCCGCTATGAGATAACCAGCCCCTCTTACACCAGCACGTGCACCATGTGCAGCTACAGGCCACTTATTTGCATCATTTTATAGCACTTGCATCTCTTTTAGCTCTTCCTGTCTGTGGGTGACCACTGATAGACCACCTAGCACTGCTCCCAGGCCCCAGACATGTCATTCCCTGTGCGTGACTTGTCTACACCACTCGACAACCTTTAAAGCCCAATATAAATGATTCTTTTTGAGTTAACTGCTCTTAGACCATTAGACCTCTCTCTAGTCCCAAATAAGGCATCCTCTGTAAGATGATTGTTCTTACACCATCATACAACTCTCCTGCTTGCCCCAGGTAGTTACTTCTGTCTAAAGATATTGAAACATCTCTCCCTGTCCGGATAACTCATATTCCCTCAGTTATGACTGCTTTAACACTATCTGACATACCGCCCAGCAACAGACACACCATTCTCTATGAGATGACAGCTGCAACAACATCAGAAGCACCTTCATGCCCCAGAAGTCATTCTCTCGGAGGTGATATCAGGTACCCCTCATGCTTCAGACAACTCATTCAGTGTGAGGTCACTACTCTTCCTCCATAACTCGAATCTCTGAGAGGTGACCACGCCTACACCATCAAGCACCCTTCCCAATCATGGATAACACATGTGCTCTATGAGGTGACCACTCTTCCATCAGGCACCTCTCCCAGCCGTGGATTATTCAAATCCCCTGCGTTGTGAGAATATATGATGATACATCGCATGCAATTACAACGCTGTTGTTACAACACAAGTGTTGTTACAAAGCATTTCTATTACTTCGCAAACTTTAACCACACATATGCCTTTACCACGCATACCATTATAATGCAAAGGAATGCGTGGAAAAGGCATACACTTGATAAAAGTGCTTAAGGTAAGTATATACAGCAGCCGAAATGCATTCGCCATTTGAAAAGAATATAAGAAAATAAAGCTGCTTCCAAAGGTTTTCCCTGTTGTGGCCTCTGCTCTCTGCTCAGGAGGGGTTCTGTTCATAAATTCAGCGTTTGTTAGGGACGCTCTACAGAGGCCTCCACTTCCTCAAAAGACTCGGAGAAAAACCTGACACGGCTGTGCCTTCGTCTTACTTCCATGGTAATGGAATTTCCGAGTCTGCCTTGAAGAACGGAACTAAAGAGGGCAGTAGTGCTGAGGTATTCAGACCTCAACCAGGACGGTGCGCAACGGCAAGCTGTCCCCTCTACACAGGTCCGGACTGAAAGGTTGAAGTGGCAAACGGGGACCGGAGGAAGTGCACTTCAAAAGAATTTTGTAGCGGGACATTGGTTCTTATGTGCGGATATTGAGACCGTGCACCTCCGTGCAATACCAAGATTCAAATTGCAAAATACCCCTCACGTCACCTACCTGGTAACAAGATGTTGGATTCTGGGTAATGCAGTCCACAAGGATACCGGAATCACATCAGGTGAGCTGACACACAAAGGGGCGGAGTGAACCTGAGACTATAACTAAGGAGGCAGGACTTACCAGCAGCTTGCCAAGAACCTCCTGCTATTGGGCGCTGAGGAAGGCTGTTTCAGCAGCCGAAATGCATTCGCCATTTGAAAAGAATATAAGAAAATAAAGCTGCTTCCAAAGGTTTTCCCTGTTGTGGCCTCTGCTCTCTGCTCAGGAGGGGTTCTGTTCATAAATTCAGCATTTGTTAGGGACGCTCTACAGAGGCCTCCACTTCCTCAAAAGACTCGGAGAAAAACCTGACACGGCTGTGCCTTCGTCTTACTTCCATGGTAATGGAATTTCCGAGTCTGCCTTGAAGAACGGAACTAAAGAGGGCAGTAGTGCTGAGGTATTCAGACCTCAACCAGGACGGTGCGCAACGGCAAGCTGTCCCCTCTACACAGGTCCGGACTGAAAGGTTGAAGTGGCAAACGGGCACCGGAGGAAGCGCACTTCAAAAGAATTTTGTAGCGGGACATTGGTTCTTATGTGCGGATATTGAGACCGTGCACCTCCGTGCAATACCAAGATTCAAATTGCAAAATACCCCTCACGTCACCTACCTGGTAACAAGATGTTGGATTCTGGGTAATGCAGTCCACAAGGATACCGGAATCACATCAGGTGAGCTGACACACAAAGGGGCGGAGTGAACCTGAGACTATAACTAAGGAGGCAGGACTTACCAGCAGCTTGCCAAGAACCTCCTGCTATTGGGCGCTGAGGAAGGCTGTTTCAGCAGCCGAAATGCATTCGCCATTTGAAAAGAATATAAGAAAATAAAGCTGCTTCCAAAGGTTTTCCCTGTTGTGGCCTCTGCTCTCTGCTCAGGAGGGGTTCTGTTCATATATATATATATATATATATATATATATATATATATATATATATATATATATCAACACATACATACACATAGATATATACATACATACACACATATATATTTTTTACCAAAACTTATTTAAAAGGAACTAAATCGGAGTGTAATTTTAAGAATGTGTTTTCTATGTCTATTGTGCTGTTAACGCCCATTCACTGATTGTGCACAGTATTTAATCACAACCATTGGTTGCCATTGTCATGTGAACAAGGCTACAGTGACGTAGCCGAAACGCGTCATGCTGAAGACAGGGGTCAATAAACCACCTTGCAATCATTTGAAGCGCTTCAGTGTGGTCTGTACTATGGGTGGGCGGCCAGCTACGCTCCGTGCACGGAGTGTGCGTAGTGCCGCCTACTCCGCATTTTGCGTAGCGGGCGTAGCCAGGCGGCACTACGCACGCTCCGCAGACGGAGCGTAGCTGGCCGCCACCCGCCTCCCTCCCGCCCTCCCTAAATACTTTAAATGAAAAGTTTAAATTAATTAAAATGCACTTACCTTGCCCGCCGCTGCCCGCCGCGTCCCCGGGGCTTGCTATCTTCGTTCTGCCGTCTTGTTTACTAATGCGCATGCGCGGGCGGCCGCGCATGCGCATTTCTCACGAGAAAATGCGCATGCGCGGCCGCCTCCGCATGTGCATTAGTAAACAAGACGGCAGCAATGAAGATAGCGAGCCCCGGGGACGCGGCGGGCAGCGGCGGGCAAGGTAAGTGCCTTTTAATTATTTTAAACTTTTAATTTAACGTATTTAGGGAGGGCGGGAGGGAGGCCTGTGGTGCGTAGTGGGGCTACGCGGAGTGCGGAGGTGGGCGTAGTTTCTCGCCCACTTCACGTAGCTCCGCGAAGCCCCACTACGCCCACTACGCCCAGGGCTAGTCTGTACCTGGTTGGAAGTCGGAATCCAGATCCGATAGACAGGAGTTTGGTACATATATATACACATATATCACTGCTTCAACCTCCGTGTAGTTCCTCACACACCTTGCAAAATTGCGTCTACGGCCTGCTGCTTGGTGTATGAGGAATGAGGAGACAGCGTGCATGCACACACACACATATATATATATTTTTTTTTACCCTTAAAACTCTGAAATTACCTTTACTACCCCAAGACCCATACTCCCTAAAACCCTAAAATTACTCCTAGTACCCCAGTACCCATACCCCCAAAAATCCTAAACTTATCCTTTCTACCCCAATACCCAAACCCCCTTAAAATCTAAAATTACCCTTTGCACCCCAAAATCCAAAGCCACCCTGAACCCCAACACCCAAACTCACCCTGAACCCTAACATTCGCCCTGGCACCCCAAAACCCAAACACACCATGAACCCTAAAATTAACCCTTGCACACCAAACCCTAAACACACCCTGAACCCTAAAATTACCCTTGGCACCACAAAACCCAAACACACCTTAAAATTACCCCTGGGACCCCAAAACCCAAACCCACCCTGAACCCTAAATTTAACTCTGCGACCCCAAAACCCATATCCACCCAGAATCCTAAAATTACCCCTGGCACCCTAAAACCCATACCCACCCTGAACACTAAAATTCGCCCTGGCACCCCAAAACCCAAACACACCCTGAACCCTAAAATGAACCCTTGCACACCAAACCCCAAACACACCCTGAACCCTAAAATTACCCTTGGCACCACAAAACCCAAACACACCCTAAAATTACCCCAGGGACCCCAAAACCCAAACCCACCCTGAACCCTAAATTTAACCCTGGCACCCCAAAACCCATATCCACCCTGAACCCTAAAATTACCCCTGGCACCCTAAAACCCATACCCACCCTGAAATCTAGAATTACCCTTGCTACCCCATAACCCATACCCACCCTAAGCATTAAAATTATCATTGGCACCCCAAAAGCAAAATCCACCCTGAACCTTTAAAATTAACCTTGGCATCCCAAAATCTATACCGCTACACCCCAAAACCCAAACACACCCTAAACCCAGTACTTATCTTATACTTACATGTAAAACACGTATGCCTTTACCATACATGCGTTTACAACGAAATTTGTTGTAAAGGCAAGCGTCGTAATAGCATATGTATTGTAATGCCATGTGTTGTAATGGCATTGCGATGTAAGGGTAGTTGCGTTGTTACAACCGCATTGTAATGGTGACGCATTTTAACATCCGCGTTGTAAAGGATGTTTCCCGCGAGGTGACCACTCATACACCAAGAGGCGCCAATCCAAGGCTGGATAACTCCCATCTCTGTGAGGCGACCACTCTTAAACCATCATACACACCTCCAGCCCCGGATAACTCATATCTCTGTGAGGTGACCCAAGTTACACCATCAAGCACCACTCCCAACACCAAATACCTCATATCCTCTGCAAGGTGACCACTCTTACACCATCAGGCATCCCTCTCAGCCCAGGACATCACATATGCTCTGCGAGGTGACCACTCTTAAACTATCATGCACTGCTCTCAGCCCGTGATAACATGTGCTCTATGAGGTGACCACTCTTCCATCGGGCACCCCTCCCAGCTGTGGATTACTCAAATCCTGGACAACTCATATCCTCTGAAAGGTAACCACTTATGCACCATCAGACACCCCCCCCCAGCCGTGGATTACTCTTATCCTCTGCCAGGTGACCCCTCTTACACCCTTAGGCATCCCCCAGCCCTGGATTATTCATATCCTCTGCAAGGTGACCACTCTTACACCATCAGACACCTCTGTCAGCCTCGGATAACTCATATCTCTGTGAGGTGACCACTCTTACACCAACAGGTACCCCTAAAAAATCCTAGATATCTCATATCCTATGTGAGTTGACAACTCTTCCACCATTAGACACCACTCCCAGCCCTGAATAACTCATATACTCTGCAACATGACCACTCTTCAACCAGATGACCCCCCCCCCCAAGCCCCAGATAACACGTATCCTCTGCGAGGTGACACCTCTTACACCATCAGATCCCCCTCCACCCTTGGATTACTCATGTCTGTGTGAGGTGACCACTCTTCCACCATCAGACCCCCCTCCACCCTTGGATTACTCATATCTCTGTGAGGTGACCACTCGTCCACCATCAGACCCCCTTCACCCTTGGATTACTCATATATGTGTGAGGTGACCACTCTTCCACCATCAGACCCCCCTTCACCCTTGGATTACTCATATCTGTGTGAGGTGACCACTCTTCCACCACCAGACCCCCCTTCACCCTTGGATTACTCATATCTGTGTGAGGTGACCACTCTTCCACTATCAGACCCCCCTTCACCCTTGGATTACTCATATCTCTGTGAGGTGACCACTCTTCCACACTCAGGCACTCCGCTCAGCCCTGGACATTTCATATCCTCTGCGAGGTCACCAGTCTTGCACCATCAGACAATCCTCCCACCTTCCAGAGTGAAACCTGAGAATGGACTCACTAATGGCATTCTTGCAGATGGAGTTTATGGTGTACGTCTCCTGACCTTCCAGATCGTAAATGCAGATTGTACATTTATCGTCCGCAAAATTGTTCTATTTTGGAAACAAAATCAGAGAATCAATGAGGGCAGAAACATCATGACATCTTAGAAAGGCAATGCATAGCCCAAGTAGTCATAGGCCCTTAGTGAGCAATGTGTGGTGTTAATGTGGGCCCAGAAGTGGGCCAACACAGAAGTCTGCGAGATGTCTTCACCAGAACCCTGTTGGGTTCCCAGATACAAACAAGAAGACTGTCTTGCACTCAGTGTATAAACAAGTGGGACACTCACCAATAGTAGCAGGAGAAGAAGGAGAAGACACATTAAGAAGGAAGGAATGTAGAGATGCATTCACCAGAGCAGGACAGGCCATTCCACATCAGAGTAGGCCTCTCACACTGCAGTAGACACTGTTTGGCTGGCCGCAACTAGTTGCCATTCTGGGTCCTTAAAAACAGCACCGCTATACGTTTTCCTGATCAGCAAATGTAAGGTTGGAATTCAACAATTGCTCCGTCTCCCTCACAGATGCTCAGTTTGCACTCAGCTTCCCGGATTTATCCCCTTATTGATTCCCGAGTGCTTTTTCACTCTCACAGGCGTCAACCATCCTTCTGTATCTGTGTGTCCAATGCCTCCAAGTGTTTTATTTGTAATAATGGAAGTGCCAGGTTTCTCGTCAAGAGACCACTATAGCTTGCACCACACATTCCCACTGCTATAGTGCCAATGAGATTAACACCACAACTACTAACCATCACATTCCTACAAGCGTGACAATTTGGACTATTTCACACCCCCAAAGCTATAAGAATGGCTTGGGAGGCAGATAATAGTAATTTTTAATGTATATTTAATTAATACTTCACTGTTCTTGTGGTTATACGTAAATTAGCTAGACACTGCCACCTTGTGGCAGAATCTCCCAAGTGCTAGTGTTGACAATTGAGTGGTGGTGCCGAGTACAGGAAACCACCGGGTCAAATTAAGGACTGATGCCTCCATCGGCTCTGTGGCAAGATTCCTGGAGCCAGGAGAGTTGTAGCTGGAATCTGTTTCTCAAAGTGATGCCAGTTGGCACTGGTCCAGGTTCTGCTGTTCCATCCCGATTTATCTTACCAATCATCCGTAGGAGCCAGGGTCTCTCCCTTTCTGTCCCCTTCCCCTTTTCCCCATGAACAGGTTTCTTCTGAGCCTTCAATTCTCTATAAGGCGTGAAAAGATGTTGGGGGATAGATTGAGTTTTTAACTTTACTCCAGAACTTGATAAATGCCAAGGGCCAAACAAAATCACTCTCCACCAACTTTGACATGTGTACATTTTTACTCATCCTCTCCGCCCACACAGAGACTCCCAGGCCCAGCTCTCCCAGGGCCAGCTCTCCCATGCTGCTGCACCGCTCTGCTTCCTCCCAGTTTTTCTGAGAGCCTTCTCCTGCTTTTGCCTCGTTCTTTACTTCTCCTTCCTCTCTCCCGTTTTTCTGAGAGCCTTCTGCTTTTGCCTCGTTTTTTAGGCCTTTCGCCTAGAAGCAGCGCAAGAAATTTAGGAGCTAAAAATGGGGTTTAGGAGACTGCCCTAGAAATGGCACACGCACAAGCGTGTGCTTTTCCTTTTGTGGCATGTTATTGGCCTTTGCAAGCGTGTATTTTACATATCCGGCACGCAATAGGCCATGGGAGGGTGCACTTCTGCCCATGTCCTATTGGTGTCTATTACGCGCACCAAAGGCCATGTGGTTTCAATTATTGTGCCCAGACACGGGCGCGATCATTGAAAACAAATGTTTCGCTGTGGCGAGCACGCACGCACCTTTCGCGGGTGTGTTTTTTTTTCACAATAGCGATCGCTTGCGAGATCACTTTCACTGCCGCTTGTATTAATATGTATTTTTTGTTTTTAGTGAGTGCTGTGCTTTTAACCAATAGCTAAATTGTGCAGTGCCGATACATTAACATGTTTTGACTTTTCTACTCGGAGATTTCCTGGCTGGTTTCGACTACTGGTGATTATTTCAGTGTCTACTCTTGGCTTTACTACCCTCTGTTAGCTGCATTCTTCTCTTTTCAATTGTTTCTATCTTTATAATGCTTCCTTTTGGTACTGTGCTTGGACAACTGTGCTCTGGAAGCTCTGTGCTTCTAGAGCAGTGCTCTGGGATATTTGTCTTAACTATTGATTCGCAATAAACCATTCTTTAATAGAAAGCAGCATTAAATATGTTTTTTTGATCATTTATGTATAGCATACAGATTTTTCGAGCTGCCACAATCGGGCACTTCAGCCACGATCAGGCCACTTCATCTACTGTGCTGCCATACATAGATAGATGGACGGTGGCTTTGCATTCTTCTCTGTATTAACCTCATAGATGCTTGTAAACATCCCTCCCCAGTGCTGCGCTGTCCATTGGAACTAGTGCTGAATGGACGTCCAATGGTCGTGCGCAGCACTGGGGAGGTAGTGCTGCCGTCGGCCAACGCACCGACGCAGCACTTAAGGGGTTAAGTCTGTGGGTCTTGCTGGTTAAAGTGAGACTATGCACAGCAACCTATTTGGCCTCGGTTCACTTGCTGCTTCTGCCACCTATGGAAATAAATCTACTCCTCGTGTATGAGGCGGCGAAAATGTCAGGACACATGAAACACGTGGAAGGGATTTCCTGAAAGCAAGACTGTAGTAGTTTCTGTTTTCATTAGTCGTCTAGTGTATTGTCAGAACTGGATCCAGCAGTTCAGCCTGTGAGAGGATCTGGTCGGTCACAATAGATCACCTGTGAGAGTCAGATTGAAGCTGAGGTTTACTGCTCAGAAGATGTCCAGGCTCTTGTCACAGGGAGCAGAGTGTTCACCATGTATGGTCAGTATCAGAACATAGTCCTGCATCTGAGGATCTATGAGCAGGTCAAATGCCCAATTAGATCAAACATTATTGATAAAGAGAATTCCAAGATGCGTTTCTTTAAGATAACTCGGTTAGCGGCGGGGAAGACCAGCTGAAAAGTATCTTAGTTTTGCAGTTCTGTAACTGAGTCAAGTGACCTTGTTTATTGCATTATACTAGTTTTAGAGATTGAATAGTAAAGTGTTAAAGACATAGGACCTGATTTAGAATTTAGCAGACAGGGTATCCCGTTAAGACGCGGTGGATGTCCTGCCCGCTGGATTAAGACGGTCATTGACAATGAACCTAGAATGGACATGTAAAGCCAATATGCTGCATAGACAACAGAATGCCTACCCATGAACCACTGTAAGCCTGATCCATTATCAAGACTGATTGGACATTTTGGAATTTTTTTAACAAATGTGACAACTTTATGATGTTTGTGTGTGTTTTGGAAGAGTTACTGTAAATGCCATTGTTTTGTGATTCATATGCTTTGCTTCTGTGCTGTAATGTTATACTTTTGAAAAGTAAAACCTACCTTCATGTAGTTTGCCAGGTGGACTGAAAAGGGGTTCTGGGGGCTCTCCACCATGATGCAGGCCCCCACGTTGGAGGTGGTGTTGTGCATGTCGAACATCAAGTCATGAGCCTCCGGAGAGCCCTTCGGACCGTAGATTCTGTTGAGTTCCTTTGCTCGTTGCACCTCGTAGGGCTCGTCTTGGGAATCTGGAGCACTGCAAGGGGGGACGTGGAAGATCAGGGAATAGAGTCCTCATTAGTACCTGTTTTTTGGGGTAGATGTCTTTTGGGGTAATATTAAAGAGTTAAGCTTCGCCTGAGATCTAAGGCATAAATGGTCAAGCAGTGAGCAGTTTGGGCTATCACAGGTCCATTGAGGGCTGTGTACTATTGGTGAGGGGGAGGGAGTGAGTGAGAGTGTGTGTGTGTGCGCAAGCGTGGGTGTGGGATGCATGTGTGTGTATGTACGCACAGGTGTGTGTGGGTGAATGTGCTGTTGTGTGCTGTGTGTGTAAATGTGCAGTTGTGTGCATGTAGGTGCTGTGTATGTGCATGTGTGTCTCTCTCCTGTGGCGAAGAGGGCGTCTTTCAGTGAGGTAGGTCACCCCAGGAATGAGACCAAAGGGGAAGTAGCAAGGTTTCTAGAGAAAGCAAGAGAAACAGAAAAGTACTCACTCTAAGAACTCCGTTTTGAAGCTGCGGTTCAGGTCCTGCTGTGTGTACCGTACGCACTTCTCCGTGGCACGCGGATTGGCGATAAATGCAGTTGCACTGAAGGTGGAACGGCACAACTCAGAAGGGTCTTTAATCCAGTGCTTGGCAAGGAAGACCCCCGACATTTCATTACCATGTGTGCCCCCGCTCACGACAACACGAGTCAGTGGCTTCAAGACGACCTGGGATGTCATCCTACGAGCTGGGTAGGACCCTACAACAACAACAACAAAAAAGTTGGTCACCTCATAAGTTAATGATATTGAAATTTGTAGAGCGCGCTGTTACCCACGGGTGGCCTGGCGCTATGTGCTTTATCCTACACTTGGGGAAAAACTGCCAAACAAATAAATAAGCAGCCTTCCTTTTCTAGGATAATGCACACAGTCAGCTGATCCCTAGCTGTAGTGGTTTTGCAAATGAACAGAGTTCGGGCGTGAGTGAGGCGGATGCCTCCATTTCAATTGTATTCTCCTCATTCTTTTCGATTTGGCCTCACGACTACACAGCCCCTTCCAAAGCACTTGCCAGGTCGCTTTTATTTAGCTCAGTGCCTCTTTTCCAGCCTATATTTTGATTTTTTACTTGTCCAGAAGTTGCTTTAGAAGTTATCTACAAGGCACAATGAAGGCTTTAATCACAATTTAAGATTGCACGTGTACTCTCAATATAACAGTTCAGACTTACAAATACAAGGGCACATAAACATTTCGCAATACAATAAACATGAAAATGACAGGTCAATTGCTCATGTCACACACATTTCTAATGAAGGTGCTTAAAGGATCCTAGACTAAACAGAAACACATGCCACATCATGGTTCACACAGCTCGGAATTCTCAAGAGTGAAATCATACAAAAATCTTGATAAATTGTCATTAATACAAGCAGTGAGGATTTTATCAGGAAAGCTGTTGTAGGTGCTGAGCACTTGCAGAACATGTGGTGCTAAAGTGAAGGGCACATCATTGAGCAGGTCGGAAATCAAAGGATTGCCTTCTAGATTTTGACTTCTTCCACTTGCAGCAGAGCTCTCAGCTGCACTCAGCCACTGCGAAGTTTCCATGTTTGCCTGTGAAGCGTTGGGTGTAGCTCCTTTCTCTGGAAATGAACTTCTGTTGTTTTTAGGTCGAGCCTAGAGCAGCGCATGCACTGCTTGCTCGACTTTTAGCACGGGGTTTTCAAAGTGCTACCCACAGGCTTTTCCTGGCCTCAAGCTTGCGTGCACGCGCGCAACGGCCATCCGCATTTCTTATCTATTCTTCCGCATCGCTAGCCATTGTTAACAGCTCAGAACGAATTACCTGCATGTCCCCAAAAAAAGTCCTACTCTCAAACAGTCCTACTTACATTATTGCTAAAACCGCAGGACCTTTTTCCGCCTACAAAACAGCTACACTACGTATAGTTACATGTCAAGTACAACAAAGAAAGATTGAGTGAGAAGGGCTCAATGGAGGTGCAGAGACTTAGATAAAAGTGCATGATTTTGTTACAGCTCCACTTTGTCAGAAATACAGACTGTTAGAGCATACAGAATTGTCTGGGAAACATTATGTGCATGGATTCATCAGTGATCAATGCCGGGTCTGCGTGACCAGGTTCCAAACATCACTCATTCGCCAACCATTCACCACTTGCCCCTCTGCACCTTCCCTTTCAGTTCTGAATTGTGTGTAGAAACAGCATAATTTACCCGGGCCGAGACAGAGTGTCACCATCCAGTTCAAACTTGCCCCGTCCATGACAAACAGTATTTATAAACAATATTGCTCAACTGCAGAGGCAAGTGGGGGACTCTAGAGCCAATGAGCATTTCTGATTTTTGTGCAGCGTACTAGGATTGGCTGAGGTACACCAATCTTAGATCACTTTACATAATACGCGCTCCTCTCGCTCCAATACGGCTGCTTTAAATTACAGACAATGAAATTAGGCTGAATTCACGAACGGTCTGTGTAAGTAGCGTGCAAGCAATCATCATGTTGCGCAGGCGTGCAGTGTGTCATTGTGTAGTTAAGATTTGATGCCCAAGATATTTTTTGTGTGCGTGCCCCCGGTTTTCTTGCGATACATTACAGTGTGGCAAAAAACATCTCCCAAAGCACGCACATATTAAAAGTCTGTGAGCCAATGAGCATTTCTGATTTTTGTGCAGCGTACTAGGATTGGCTGAGGTACACCAATCTTAGATCACTTTACATAATACGCGCTCCTCTCGCTCCAATACGGCTGCTTTAAATTACAGACAATGAAATTAGGCTGAATTCACGAACGGTCTGTGTAAGTAGCGTGCAAGCAATCATCATGTTGCGCAGGCGTGCAGTGTGTCATTGTGTAGTTAAGATTTGATGCCCAAGATATTTTTTGTGTGCGTGCCCCCGGTTTTCTTGCTATACATTACAGTGTGGCAAAAAACATCTCCCAAAGCACGCACATATTAAAAGTCTGTGAGCGCCGACTTCAGTACCAACTTACTGTACCTCACCCATACCGGACTTTGAGAGATATGAGCCGAATGTTTTTGATTTTCAGTATAAAGCAGGCAGCTTGAGTATATTTGATGCTTTGTTGTTGATAGATATTATACATTGGTGGGGTGTGGTTGGAGGACTAACCTAGACATGTTTACATGCAAACTGGTGCATTTGACTTGCGTATTGCCCACGTGGTTGTGTATTAATTAGCTGGAGTTATCGCATAGTGGCAATTAAACCAATGGTGAGCAAAATTCAGACCATCATGGACTGGATTGCTCCCACTTCCTAGACTCGGGTCAAAGCTTTCTTGGGCCTGACAGGATACTACAGGAGTTTTGTTAAGGGCTATGGGTCCATAGTGACATCCCTTAATGATCGCACCTCCAAAAGAAGACATTAGAAAGTTCAGTGGACAGAAGGCATTTTTTGTTTCTTATACATTTTCCATAATAAAAGAGCCTGCTTCTGAACAAGGATACAACTGAATCTGGTTGGAGTTATGTTAACAGTGCTACAACACAAGAACCAGTTTACCCATTTTTGACCTTTTCTATCACGCAAACATTAAAAAACTCGAAACAGCAAATACAAGCCAGCTTGTGGTATCAGACTTAAAATTACGCCTAGCTTCCAATGGACAATTAAAAGATAAAATATGGCATGCAGGGACCAGCCAAGTTTTCCTAAGTTCAGCGTAAAAGGAACAACAGAAAAAAAAGTGCTCAGTGGTTTCAGGTGAAATATGGCATAAAGGACACAATGGGTTAACAGACAGGTTTGCCCATGAACTCTTCAATGCATTCAAAGGTATCTAAACTGAACATACAGAGCTCGAGCCTGGGGCGGTTCATTATCATCCATAAACCTTTCAAACGCAAATACTCCTTTAATATTTAAAAACCCCGCAGTCAAAGTGCCATGTGCAAACCGGTCAACCCTTTCTGAGATCATTAGTTCCCAGAACCATTTTTTGACTGAAGGGATTGTAAATTTAGTCATAGACCCTGGGTCTTCCCAGAGCTGCACCAACCCAATTTTTGTAAACCAAACCTTGATCTTACTAAACCACTTGATGCGGCCTGTTTGATTATGAAGAGCAGTCAGTTCTACCAAAGCCTCCCTCAGGGGCACCTCTGTTTTGCTTATCCACACCCTGATCCAGAACAGGATTGACCTCAAAGTGGCATAATGGTCAATAGGCTTTAGGCCAAGATCTAATCTAAGTGGCAGGAGTGGTGTATTCACTGGGAGATTCATAATGGCTCTCAAAAATTTGTTTTCAGCACAAGTTAGTTCTGTCATGTTTTCCAACCCTCACAATTCGGCCCCATAGAGGGCCGCACCTAGACCCTTAGCCCTATGAATTTCAATAATAGGAGATATTGGCCGAAAAAGGGAAGCTCTTGGTCTTTGAACTATAGCACAATCAACATGCTGAAGGGTCGCAATACTTTTTTCTATCTGCGGTGTCCATGCCAGCCTATCGTTGATACGGATACCCAGATAGTCAAAAGAACCAACCAGCTCCAGACTATGCGTGCCCAGGGTAAGTTTCCTCTTATTAGACTTATATGGATTAAAGACCATATATTTGGTCTTCAGCCCATTTATTTCTAGACCCTTATCTTTGCAAACTAGGGCAAATTTGTTCAAAAGATTTTGAATGCCACAGGGTGTTCTGGCAGTAGGCAGTGTGTTGTCTGCAAAAAGCAGACAGGGCACTACCTTTCCAGCCAATTTTGGGGGGTCACCATCGCAATTAAAAAGTTCTCCTATTAGGCCATTTATATAGAGGATAAACAGTGTAGGAGCAATAACGCATTCATGACGAACGCCCTTCTGGAAAGCTATGGCGTCAGTATTCCACCTGACCCTGGCGAAGGTATATTGATGTAACCTAACCAAAAGTCTGAGCAATATGCTGGAAACCAATGAGCTCAGTAGTAGCTAAAGTTGGGACCGGTCAATAGAATCAAAGGTGGTCTTTAAGTCAACGAACACTACATATAGGTGACCTCCTCTAATTGTTACTTCTTTCCAGATTAACAGGAGAAACCTAAAAACGTGGTCCGTGGTACTGGTTGCGGCCCTGAATCCTGCCTGTGGATTTGAAAGAACATTGTTGTCCTCTATCCAGTTTTGATTCTGGTCAAGATGATTTTACACAAAAAAAGCTGCGTTACATCAATAAGACTGATGGGCCTGTAATTCCCCGGTGACCCTTTATCGCCCTTTTTGTGGATAGGGATCAATTCAGCGCCACGCCAGTTCTCCGGAATTGCCCCCCCTTCAAGATAGTATTTTAAAACCTTTGAAGCAATGGACCCCAGACAGACGGTTCAGCCCTAAACAGGTCTCCCGGGAGGGAGCTTGTCAAGACCCGGTGCTTTACTACTCTGCAGGAACTTGATGGCCATCATTGTTTCGGCAAGGGTGGTATTGTCAACATCAGCTACTGTCTGTTCACAAGGATCAAAACAGCAGCCCCAAAGTAATCTTCCCATACGTGGGGCTGAATATAAAAGTCAGTTATTGCTACCAGATTAGATGATCCCTTTGCCAATAAGAGCCAAAAGTATTGACTATTCTTGTTTTTAGCAGCTTCTAAAAGCAAATTCCAAGTTTCATACTCCCAGTCCCATTTTGCTTTGTTTTGGGCTAGTTTATATAACCTCCTGCCACTAACGATTTCTGCATGGGATTTTGTTTTAACCATCGCCATTAACTCGTTCCTAGCTATTTTACATGCATCATTGAACCAGGGTGCTATTTACTGCTTAACTCTGTTACTTTGTTCATAAAAAAACAGGTTTTAAACTCGAAGTTAATTCATGAAAAATACTCATGACCGCCCCTAAACCAATTGTGGGGATACTTAGATCTTTAAGAGACCACTCCACCAGAGAATATATTTGGGGAAGAGAGTTTGAGTCGGCTAAGATCATTGCCATTTAACTCTCCTATTGTTGTTATTTGTAATGACCTGTGCAGACTCCGACCTAAGGTGCCTACACTGGGTAACTCATCCCGACATTGTAAGCACCAGAGCGTTATGATCACTATCTTCCCTAGAAATAATGGCCATATCTTTAACTAGTGAACACAGATCTAGGTCAACAAGGATATAATCAATTGTGTTTTAGATGCCCCCCTCTTAAAAGTATGACCTGTTACTCTATCAGAGTCTGTTCTGCCATTACAGGCTCTAACACCATAGGCAATAGTAAACAATAGTACTTGTTGCCCCACCCTTGTAATTTTCTTAACACCTTAGCTGCTTCGCAAATATCCCTCCCCAGTGCTGCGCTGTCCATTGGAACTAGTGCTGAATGGACGTCCAATGGTCGTGCGCAGCACTGGGGAGGTAGTGCTCGTGACGACTGTTGGCCGTCAGCAGCGCTTAAGAGGTTAATGGGTGGAATCTGAAGTTTTTCAACCCCCCTAGCCTCGTCCCCATCATGGATGAGATCCTGCATATATTCACTGGTTCAAAAGGTGTTTTAAGATCTCCGGCGACAATCAGCCGGTGATTTCCCATGGTCGAATCAAGGTACTTGGCCAATAATGTTATTGTCCCTGAGAGTCTATGTGGGCTGTGGAACCGATTGTATATATTGAAAAGTATAATTGTTTCGGACCCCTTACCTAAGTAGCTCGGGACAACCAAGATGCAGGGCCTTTACTTTATAGATCAGTGAATTTTTGACCCATATCAGGAGGCCACCCGCTGGGCTACCAACAGGAGGCTGTATCACTTCTATACTATATGTGGTGAAAGCAACCCTATGGACACACCCTTCTGCCCAGGTTTCCTGTAGTAAACAGAAGTCAAAAGCGTCAATAATTTACCCCAGTCTAGGTCAATTATCTTCGTGTTTTGCCCCGCTACATTCCAAGATAAGAACATTAAATCACGGCAACCAGAAACATTTCCTGTGGGTGGTCTACTAAAATTTTTGGCCCCTCATGATCACAATAAGAGGGAAGGAGCACAGTATTAGTAACTTGGTCACAAGAACCTAAGTTACCACAAATGTGTGGTGCTGAAGTAGTACCAGAGATAACAGGAAGTTCTAGAGAGGGTCCAACCTCTTGTGACTGTAACAGAGAGTGGAATCCTGGGAATCTAACCTGCTCAAGGGATAATACCTATTACTCAATTCCAGGGGTGGTACCTCAGTGGATGCACGGGGCATTGCGCTATCCAATTCGGTAGCGTCAAAGTTCCTCCCTCTATTATCACAGTGTCTATAAAAGAAACCTAGCGGTAAGATAGTTATCGCTTGATCCGACCTCTGAGAAGTAGAAAAAGTCCCCCACCCCAGCAATCGACCTGTAATGTGTGGAGATCTACAGTTAATAACAATGCAATCGCCATAGTGAGACTTGCAAAGAGGGCCCACCCAGTTAACTCGCCTCACAAATAAAATGTCCCCGTAATCTGACTTTAGAAAACTTGTGTTCTGGGAGAGCCAATAACAAACTTTGTTTTTCAACTGTGACTGGGATTCAACTTGCACATTACTCAAGGGAGGACCATTCACAAGGATTGCTACATAAGGACCGCACTCTGGAGGAAGATGTAGCGTTCCCTTATCATCTCGGGTATTAGAGACTTTTCTATTTGGGGACAACAGTGTGGATGCTTGCTCATATATGCCCTTTTTGTTTTTTTGTGCCCATTGTTCCCATTAGTAACAATAATGTCTGTAGAAAAGGGACCTTGCATGCTAGCACTAGGGGGCGGATCCTTGTTGGCCAAATGGTTAGAACATTCGGGCCTTCTGTTCTTGTGCACGGCTACACTAGCATGGCTTCACATTACACCATTCCTCACTAAGCTGAACGGTTCAGCGTTACGGTTAATTGATGGCCTCTCTCTTGATTCAGAGTGCCCACTACGAGCTGAACCCCGACTGAATCTTTAGATTTTACCCCAGAGCATGAAATTGTGTTCCCAACCAATGTGCACATAGAAGCCACAGTAGATTCTAGTTGATCAAGCCTTTGCAATATTGGTAGGAAGTTGTTATTATCTGTTACATCTTTTGGGTGAGACGTCACTACCACATCCACATTAACATCACTAGCGGGTGAACTAATCAGATCCTCAAGCCTGGATAATTTATCCTCTATCAAACGTAGGTTATTGCGAATATGGGCAAGAAATACAGAGATTAACAACTCCAATCTACTCCACTGATCATTATCACATTCCCCAGTCTGTTGGTTGGAGACTAAACTCGAACAGATCATGGGCTCTGTTGACCCTTGGTTATTGCCCATCAATATGGTTTCATATGGAAGTGTCTTAGCGGTGTACTTCTTTGCTCTGGGCTTAGATTTTAACTTAGAGTTGGGCTTTTGCGAAGTACCACCCCCCTGGCACCTAGGAAGCGGTTTACAAGTGGAGGACTGTGCCTCACCAACCTTTGCCGGGATAACGTTTTGGTTCCTTTTGGACCTCGTTATGACTTCTCCATCCCTATCAACAGATACAGACTGAGCCTCTAGTGTTATAGGAGGGGCTACTGGTTTTGTGATAGATGCCTGGGGCGAGATAACAGTTTCTTGGTTCAATATCTCACTCACACTGGGCTCCCCCAGCTCCATACAATGAGCAGTTGCACAGCTTTGCATAACCCCTAAAGCAGTCTGTACACAACCCCCCCTCGCCCCCTCCCCTTTCCCAAGGCAAGACATACCAGCCTTGTTGCCAGACGGTGACTGGGTTTCTGGGGGGAACAACTACGGGGGATTTAGCCCTACCAAGTCCTCCTATTGAAGATCTCTTGTGTGCAACTATAGTGTCCAGGGAAAGTCTCTTTCCTGTGAGCAGAATCTCGTGGGTTAATACGGACTCTGCTCGTGTAAGGAAGGCGTACAAAGTCCCCACGAACCCCCTACATACTTGAAATTGGCCAGCCCTGCATTTAGTGCATTGCGTCATGACAGAAAGAAAACTACTCACAACAACAGAACCTTTTGTCCAAGCACCTCTCAGCAACAATATCACAGGGGGCACAAACTCAGAGGATTCAGGGGGCTGTAATCCTCTACTCAGCCGTCCCCCCTCGTGGCTAGGTTGCGGCAGTGGAAGTAGCAGGTAAAGAAGAAGCTGATCCCCTTACGGCACCGGCGCTGGCAGGAGTCGTGAAGTAGTGGGAAGAGCAGGGCAAAAGGCGACGCCTCACTCTCTATGCAGCCCCCAGCTCCTCCAGACCACGCGGCTCTCTCACCGTTCGGCCGAAGCCAAGGCCGGCCCGATGTCCACTGTGCTGTATCTCCTTGGCGAGGTAGGCCTTCGCTCGGCTCGGCGGTGGCACGTTCCCCCTGCAACCGCTCTCGGCCGGAGCCGCACGTTCTGTGTTGTGGCGCGGTACCTCGGCCCCGAGCGGGCATCTGGAAATGCTGTGGGTCCCCAATCACTAGTCTCTGTGGTGATGGTCAGTAGCGCGTCACCCAGGGGGCTCCGTGGTGCGAAGAGCAATGGGAAGGCTCAGCGCCTCTTTACCAGTGGGCCGCCCCCTCACGCGGAAATGTCCAGGCGGCAGCGCCGCCTTGTTATGCTTAACCTGCTGTCCGTCCATGAGAATGTTATGTTATTATGAACTTCTAGAGCGCATTATCACCCAGGGGTATCTAAGCGCTATCCACGGACACACACCACTGGTGAGAAACACAAAACCACCAGCTCAGAGGGGCCCCCACGCCTCTAAGAAAATCACAGTCTTCAAATTCTTCCTAAAAGGGAGGAGATTAGTTTCCTTCCGGAGTTTTACTGGAAGACGATTCCAGGCTTGAGGGATGGTACTAGAAAAGGCTCTGCCGCCCATAGACGCAAGGTTGAACCGGGGACAGACCAAATTGCATGCCTCAGCCGACCGAAAGGCCCTCCTTGGCACATAGTTAATCAGTCGGTCCTTGATATAACTAGGAGCTGAGCCATAGATGGCCTTATGTGCTATGCAGAGGCTTTTAAACTTAGTACTCTCGGTAATTGGAAGCCGGTGTAAATCCTGAAGTAAGGGCGTGGCCTGAGTACACCTGGGCTTTTTGTAGAATAATCTGGCAGCGTCATTCATTCCAACCTGAAGCCTAGCCAGAAGATTTTAGGGTAGGCCATAATATAGAGAGTTGCCGTAGTTAAGACGTGCCAGAATCAGGGCAGACACCGCCAGTCTAAGAGTAGAGAAAGACAGCAGTGAGGATATTTTCCTGAGCTGGCGCAGCAGGCTAACACATGTACCCACCACAGCCGACACCTGCTGTGTCATAGATAGCAGGACATCAATTCTGATACCCAAACATTTTACTGCCACTGCAGATTCCGGAAAAGGCCCCAGCTCTGCCGGCCAGAACAAATCACTTCATGGATTTGAAGCTGCGGTGACTGCTAGGACTTCGGTTTTATCCGGGTTTATTTTTAGTGAGTCAGCCGACATCCAGTTAATAGTAAACTTGAGAATGTCTTGCATTCTCAAGTAAGCCATGGATGACTGGTCCACCTACATCAGAATTTGTGTGTCGCCTGCGTAATTATAGACCCTACAGTCCATCTGGTTCAAAGCTTCAAATAGAGGCTGCAAATAGCTGTTGAAGAGCAGAGGTGATAGCGCCGAGCCCGGAGGTACTCCTTGAGTCAGCCCAGCTGATTCGGACTCTAGATCCGCGAGTTGAACTCGCTGAGAACGATCTGTAAGAAAAGAAGTCAGCCAGGCCAAAACCGTGCCCTGAATCAGTTCTTATCACCCACAATGTAAGGGCGGCTGCTTGTAAAGCTTTACCTGCAGCCCCGGGGCCCCAGCCATCTGCAGAAGGCGATCGGCAGGAGAAGGCGAGGTCGCAGGAACAAGGCTTCAGGAGCTCAGCCGCAGGAACCAGTCTGCAGTAACCGGGGCACGGGGGCAGGAGCAGCGTCCTGCACAGCTGCGGCTGCAACCGCCCAGGCCCACCCGCAGAAACCTTTTTCAGGTATCCCAGCGGCGCAGGAAAGATCCTCCGGGCACCCTTCCGCACAGGGCCGTGGGGGGGGTTCCCCGCTCTCCTGTGGGGACGCTCTCCCTGCGGTAGAGTATTAGCGACCTGTCCCTCAAGTGTGCCTTTCCGCCCTTTCAGGAATGTAGGGAAAGAGGGGAGGTTCCCCCCTAGCTATCCTGTAATAGCATATTTGCTGACCTGAAGCAAGCTATGTGCTCTGCTCCAATTCTGCAAAGTCCTGATTATTCCAAATCATTCATTGTCCAGACAGATGCTTCTGAGCTAGGGATCGGTGCAGTACAATCACAGCTTAATGCAGTTTTTGTAAGCAGAAGATTGACCCGCAGGGAGAAGCGTTGGTCAGCTATTGAGAGCAGGCCTTTGCTATGGACTGGACCTTGAAGGAGTTGAGGCAATACCTGTTTGGCTCTCACTTCATTGTTCAGCGGGCGTTAAACCCCTCTTATTGCTTAAACAGCTGAAGGGAAAAAAACAACTTTTGAGGTGGTCCATTTCCTTACAGGGAAAGGACTTTTCAGTGGAACATAGACCTGTGAGTAACCATGCTAACACAGACGGACTCTCCAGAATTTCCACTTGGAAAATGAAGATTCAAATGGGCAAGGCTAGTCTCTCATCCTTAAATTTGGGAGGGGGCTGTGTAGGAAAGTAAGATCTGCTTTCATGGTTACCCCGACTTTTTGCCTAGTGTCAGTGTGTTTTGACTGTAGTCTGCTGAGATCCTGCTAATCAAGGCACCAGCTACTGTTCTCTCCCCTAAATTGCCTTTTTTAAGTACTTTGGTACATCCATAATTGGCTACTGATGTACCCTTATAAGTCCCTAGTATATGGTACTAAGGTACCTAGGGCATAGGTACATCAGGGTCTCCCATGGGCTACTGCATGTATTGTGCCACCCATGGGAGTTCACTTGGCATCTGACTAAAGGCCTGCTATTGCAGCCTGTATTAGAGTTTCCTTTTATCTGAGGTCACTGCACTTAAAAATGTAATTTGATACTTGTATAGCGCACTACTCAACCGCAAGGGTCTCAAGGCGCTTGTACGTATACCGCTGTGGAACCCATCCTGGCTTTCCCTGGGCACCCCCAAGATGGAGGCCAGGCATCCTTAGCATTGTGGGGGCCGGTGTGGAGATTAAGCAAGCTATTGCCCAGAGTTGCAGAGTGGGACTCTATGATTGGAATAGGCACCGAGGCGAGAATTATCAGGTCCGTGGAATTTTGAGCCCAAGACCCGCCGAGGCGGGGAATTGAACCCTGGTCCCGGGCTAGACCTCTGCATCAGGGTCTGCCGCTCTAATCATTGAGCCACACTTCTCCACTTAAATCCTACAAGTCACCCCTGTGGTAGGCAGGGTGCTTGGTTACAAGTGTGAAGGTTCCCCTGGATGAGCAGGACACCCCTACAAACCCCAGAGTCGATTCTCCAGGCTTTGCAAGTGGGGTCAGTCATTTTACGGTATATAGTGGACATCAGTCGTTATGAGATGTCCAACTATATAATGCCTGCACCAAACCTGGTGCTTTGAAGTATGATCAGATGTACTGGGAGGCTTCTTAGAAGACCCCCTGTACTCCAGGTAACAGCCTTTCGGGGTCTGCCAGCAAGCTAGTGCTGCTGCCGACCACAGACACAAATTTGCCCTCCTGCTGCTGAGCTCAGCTCAAGCAGGGAAAGGTAGAACAATAGGTTTCCTGTCACACGGAGGTGTCACCACCTCCCAGACAGGACTTAGTTTATTGGGCTGGGGTGGGGACCTTCCCAGCGCCACCAGACTGCTTTGACAGGCACATATGGTGCCCTCCTTGCATATTCTGGTTTGAACAAGTTCATGAACCCTTGGTTCATGCTCTAATGAGAAACTGTCCAGCCCCTCCTCTTGGAGGGACCTCCGAGTCGTTCCAACCGTTTCCCTAAAAGTAATTAACCCCTTGCATGCAGGGCTCATTCCCTCGCTGTGCTGGTGGGAGGGGGGGGGGGGGCGCGCACAGCACCCCGGTGCTCATGAAGAGCTCAGCTCGTCATGAGCCATGGTCGTCGTGTGCTCATGACGAGCTGAGCTCGTCATGACCACACCCGTTTCTTTAGAACGCTTGCACAGCAGGGGAATTAGCCCAGCGTGCGAGCGTTCCAACGGTCATGACGAGCTGAGCTCGTCATGAGCGTCCAAAGGGTTAAGAGCACCCCTATGGGTGAGTCCTCAGATTAATCGTGGAACTAGATTCAACTCTGAAACCATAACACTCTTTGACCATCTGGACACTTGGACTTTGTTGGACTTCGAGTGGAACTGAAACTGCGCCAAGGAAGAATCCTGCTGCTCCTGGTCTCGCTGTTCTTTAAGTCTTTTGCATCATCTGTGTCTGTGCTTCATCCAGGTGCTCCAGAAGGCCTGTGGGCATCAAGGACATCCAAAGTAATCTCCCTTGGAGTGAAGGAGTCACTACCCTGCAGGCACTTCTGTGCGCAGTGTTGGCTTGCCATAGCCAAGGCGTGTTGTCTCGGAACTCCAGAGATCTTCGGCCTACAAGAAGCTCCAGCGTACTGCACCTCATACCTCGAAGATCAGCATCCTCTGTCCCTCCATATTTGCTGAGCTGCCCGAGGTTCTCTTGCGACTCCTGTGCCTTCAGCCTGTGGGTCTTCTTAAGGGCAATCCTTTGCTTCAATGGGCTCGGGCCTGCACTGACTCTCCAACACTTGGTGAGTCCCTAGAACCTTGCTGGTATCAACGGTTGCAACTCATGCTCATGCATGGCTCCTGGTGTTCCTCAGCGTCTCCTGGTCCGCACAGCTGCAGTGACAAGGTCACCATCTTCACTCTTGAACCTCCCGACATCAGTGGGCATTGTGATTACGTGCCTCCTGGTCACTTAAGAGTTGCATAGACTCTGTCCCCTCTGCTTCCAGGATCTCCTCTTCAAAAATTCAGACTCCTTCACAGGCTTCTCCCGAGGCATCTTTTTCGAAGTCTTCCATTGTCGTCTACGGCTGGTTCTGAGGTCCCTTCGCTCCATGCACCTGGCTTCACTGGTGCAGGTAACCTGGTTCCTGGGGCATCCACGGTAAGGGTTGCTCTCCAACCTCCCGTCTTCCAAAGGATTTCTTCGGGGTCCGAAGGGAAGGGCCCTTCTTCTTTAAAACTGCAATGTGACATCTTAATTGACTTCCATTGGACATGCAGCTATGTTTCCACTCAGCACACATCCTCTGTGGGGTTCCTGGGTACTTACCTTGGGTGGTTCCTTGTGTCCCCAGCTCCTATGAGTCTTCTGGTCCAAGTCCTGTTCTCCTTTGCAGTTCACATTCCACTTTCTTAGTATATTGTTTGGTATCCCCCTGGAGACCAGTGTATGTTTGTGCTACTTACCAGATTAATTTGAAGTATTATTGTGTGTATGGTTGATATTTCTGGGGGGAGAAATACCAGTGTGTTAGTGATCGTGTTGCATAATACATAGATTTATTTTTAGAAACACTGTGTGGTTCTTTTTCACTTAACCTACACTGTCTATTAAATTTGGTAAAATAATCTGCTTTACACTCCTTCAAGACAAGCCTGAAGGCTGCTCTCCACAGCTACCACTTCAAGTGCTTTCTACCGTTATCAAAGACCACTAAAATCACCATAAGGGTTGCCAAGATTATTGCAAGGTGTGTCACTCCTGAGAGTGTGCACCATAGTCTCCTTCAACCACCAACACAAGTCAAGTCAAGTCAAAAAGATTTGTATAGCGCACTACATACCCAGAGGGTTTCAAGGCGCTTAGGAAGGGGAGGAGGATTATTTGTCAAATATCCACGTTTTAAGCTGCTTTCTGAACTCTAGGTGGTTCTGGGTGAGGCAAAGGTAAGCGGGGAGTGAGTTCCATGTTTTAGCAGCCAGGTATGAAAAGGATCTGCCTCCCATGGTGGTCTTGTTGATGCGAGGTATAGTGGCGAGGGCTTGGCTGGAAGAACGTAGTTGGCGGGAGGGGGTGTAGAAGGACAGTCGAGAGTTGAGGCAATCTGGTCCGATGTCGTAGAGTGATTTGTGTGCGTGGGTAAGCAGTCGGAAAGTGATTCTCTTGTTGACGGGTAGCCAGTGGAGGTCTTTAAGGTGACCAGAGATGTGTTCGTTGCGTGGGATGTCTAATATGAGTCTGGCTGAGGCGTTTTGGATTTGTTGGAGTTTCTTCTGGAGTTTAGCGGTGGTACCTGCGTAGAGGGTGTTTCCGTAGTCCAGTCGGCTCGTGACCAGAGCATGGGTGACTGTTTTCCTTGTTTCGGAGGGGATCCAGCGAAATGTTTTTCTGAGCATGCGAAGAATGTTGAAGCAGGAAGAGGATACGGCGCTGGCTTGTCTGTTCATTGAGAGTGAAGAATCCAGGATGACACCTAGGTTCCGTGCGTGGTCTGTCGGGATGGGTGCTTTTCCGAGGGCTTCCGGCCACCAGGAGTCGTCCCAAGCAGAGGGGGATGTGCCTAAGATGAGGACTTCTGTTTTGTCTGAGTTCAGTTTCAGACGGCTTTGTTTCATCCATTCGGCGACTTCTTTCATTCCTTCGTGTAGGTTAGTTTTGGCGGTGCTGGGGTCATTGGTGAGAGAAAGGATCAATTGAGTGTCGTCCGCGTAAGAGATGATGTTGAGGTTGTGTTGGTGTGCGATGGCCGCGAGGGGGCTCATGTATACGTTGAAGAGGGTGGGACTGAGTGAGGATCCTTGAGGTATGCCGCAGATGACTTCAGAGGCTTCGGACTTGAATGGAGGAAGGCGGACTCTCTGGGTTCTTCCGGTGAGGAACGAGGTGATCCATTCAAGTGCTTTTCCTTGGATTCCGATGTTATTGAGGCGTTGTAGAAGGGTGCTGTGGCAGACTGTATCGAATGCTGCAGAGAGGTCGAGGAGGATGAGGGCGACTGTGTCTCCATTGTCCAGTAGGGTTCGAATGTCGTCTGTTGCTGCGATGAGGGCGGTCTCAGTGCTGTGTTTTGCTCGGAAGCCAGATTGTGAGGGGTCGAGGGATTTGTTGGCTTCGAGGAAGGCGGCGAGCTGGTTGTTGACGGCTTTCTCGATGACTTTGGCTGGGAATGGAAGAAGCGAGATGGGGCGGTAATTTTTAAGTTCGGTGGGGTCCGCTGTTGGTTTCTTCAGAAGGGCGGTGAGTTCAGCGTGTTTCCAGTCTTCTAGGAAGGTAGCGGAGTTGAAGGAGCAGTTGATGACGTCTCGGAGGTGCGGTGCTATGACGGAGTCTGCTTTGTTGAAGATGTGGTGAGGGCATGGGTCTGTGGGGGATCCTGAGTGGATGGAATTCATCAGGCGGATGGTGTCCTCAGTGGAGATTGGGTTCCAGGCGTTAAGGGTGTTCACGGGGGGAAGATGGTCAGCAGATGGTGGGGTGGGTTGGTTTCCGGGTTGGTTGTCAAAGCTGTTGTGGATGTCTGCAATCTTGTTGTGGAAAAAAGAGGCTAGGGAGTCTCAGAGGGTTTGAGAGGGGGTGATGTCGTTGGAATTGGCCGAGGGATTGGAAAATTCCTTGACGATGTTGAACAGTTCCTTGCTGTTGTGGGCGTTGTTGTCAAGTCGATCCTTGAATGCTGTTTTCTTGGCTTTTCGGATCAGTTGGTGGTGAGTGCAGGTGGCGCTTTTGAAGGCGTCCTTAGTGCTGGTGGTTGGGTCTTTTTTCCAGGCCTTTTCAAGGGAACGGCAGAGTTTCTTGGACTTCTTGAGATCATCGTTGAACCATGAGGCTTTCTTGCTGCCAGGTTTACTTTGACGTTTTTTCAGTGGAGCTAAGGTGTCGGCGGTGTTGGATAACCATAGGGTGAGGTTGGCGGCGGCTTCGTTAGCGTTAGAGGAGAGGGCTGGGGTGTTTTGAAGGAGCGATGCGGAGATTTGGTCCGTGGTGATTTTGTTCCAGTTTCTTTGCAGGGTAGGTTGGAGGTGGATGTTGGGTTTTGGTTTGTTGTAGGTGAAGTGAACGCAGCTGTGGTCAGTCCAGAGGAGCTCCATAGTGTGGCTGAAGGAGACATGATTGCTGGAGGTGAAGATGGGGTCGAGAGTGTGACCTGCGATGTGGGTGGGGGAAGTGACTAGTTGTTTAAGTCCGAGGTTGGCGAGGTTGTCCAAGAGGGTGGTGGTGTTGCGGTCGTTGATCTTTTCAAGGTGAAAGTTGAGGTCTCCCAAAAGGATGTATTCTTTGGAGGGGAGCGCGTGTGGGGTGATGAAGTCTGTGATGTCTTCACTGAATTTTGCGCGGGGTCCTGGTGGTCTGTAGAGGAGGGTGCCTCTAAGTGTGGTCTTGGGGTCGATGTGGATCTGGAAGTGGAGGTGTTCGGAGTTGGCGAGGTTGGCGTCAGAGCTGGTAGAGATGCGGATTGATTTCTTATGGACGATCGCGATTCCTCCTCCTGTGTGGCTGGTACGGTCTTTGCGAGTGATCTTATAGTCTTCAGGGATGGCAATGGTGATGTCGGGTGCGGAGGAAGCATTCATCCATGTTTCTGTCAGGAAGGCGATGTCCGGAGAAATGGTGTCTAGTAGATTCCAAAGGTCAATGGCATGTCTGTGGACGGAGCGGGTGTTGAGAAGGATGCATTGAAGGTGATTGGGGTCGGGGGATCTGTGCTGTGGGCGTAGCGGAGATGTTGACAGTGCCGCTGAATTTGCAGGTGACGCAGGAGAAAGGTCCATGGGTTTGTCCAGGGGCGGCTTGGGCGCAGTTGGGAGCGCGGCCGGGGTTAAGGGCTAGGAGGGAGGCGGCATCGTAGGTGATGCGGGAGGGCTGGGCGGCGCGAGGGGCAGGGGGTCTGGCGCTGGGCACGGTCCAGGCGCGGACGGGCGTAGACGGGCTTACCTTTGGCGCACCTTCGGCGCGGGTTGGGCGCGGACGCTGCGCGTGGACGCTGCACGCGGGAACTCCTGTCATATATGGATGGTGGAGGGGGAGGGGCGAGGGCGTCTCAGCTGGGAGGCGGGGCGGGCTAGGTAACAGGACAACAACAACAAAATGGAGGGCGCTTGGGGGAAAAGTCGAAAACAGCAGCAAAGTCGCGCTGGCAATGTGAAATGACACAATAATGAAACAATATGCAAAGCGGCATACACAGCGCACAGCAGGCAATTGAATGAGCACAGATATCAGCACAAAGCGTTAGGAAACGATACCGGAGCCAAAGGGAGCGAGCACTCGGCTGGGAAGCGTAGAGTGAGTCACGGCGCTTCTAGGTAACGGAGCGCTATTTAACTTTGTGGGAGGGCGTCTCAGCTGGGAGGCGGGGCGGGCTAGGTAACAGGACAACAACAACAAAATGGAGGGCGCTTGGGGGAAAAGTCGAAAAGAGCAGCAAAGTCGCGCTGGCAATGTGAAATGACACAATAATGAAACAATATGCAAAGCGGCATACACAGCGCACAGCAGGCAATTGAATGAGCACAGATATCAGCACAAAGCGTTAGGAAACGATACCGGAGCCAAAGGGAGCGACCACTCGGCTGGGAAGCTTAGAGTGAGTCACGGCGCTTCTAGGTAACGGAGCGCTCTTTAACTTTGTGGGAGGGCGTCTCAGCTGGGAGACGGGGCGGGCTAGGTAACAGGACAACAACAACAAAATGGAGGGCGCTTGGGGGAAAAGTCGAAAAGAGCAGCAAAGTCGCGCTGGCAATGTGAAATGACACAATAATGAAACAATATGCAAAGCGGCATACACAGCGCACAGCAGGCAATTGAATGAGCACAGATATCAGCACAAAGCGTTAGGAAACGATACCGGAGCCAAAGGGAGCGACCACTCGGCTGGGAAGCGTAGAGTGAGTCACGGCGCTTCTAGGTAACGGAGCGCTCTTTAACTTTGTGGGAGGGCGTCTCAGCTGGGAGGCGGGCGGGCTAGGTAACAGGACAACAACAACAAAATGGAGGGCGCTTGGGGGAAAAGTCGAAAAGAGCAGCAAAGTCGCGCTGGCAATGTGAAATGACACAATAATGAAACAATATGCAAAGCGGCATACACAGCGCACAGCAGGCAATTGAATGAGCACAGATATCAGCACAAAGCGTTAGGAAACGATACCGGAGCCAAAGGGAGCGACCACTCGGCTGGGAAGCGTAGAGTGAGTCACGGCGCTTCTAGGTAACGGAGCGCTCTTTAACTTTGTGGGAGGGCGTCTCAGCTGGGAGGCGGGGCGGGCTAGGTAACAGGACAACAACAACAAAATGGAGGGCGCTTGGGGGAAAAGTCGAAAAGAGCAGCAAAGTCGCGCTGGCAATGTGAAATGACACAATAATGAAACAATATGCAAAGCGGCATACACAGCGCACAGCAGGCAATTGAATGAGCACAGATATCAGCACAAAGCGTTAGGAAACGATACCGGAGCCAAAGGGAGCGACCACTCGGCTGGGAAGCGTAGAGTGAGTCACGGCGCTTCTAGGTAACGGAGCGCTCTTTAACTTTGTGGGAGGGCGTCTCAGCTGGGAGGCGGGGCGGGCTAGGTAACAGGACAACAACAACAAAATGGAGGGTGCTTGGGGGAAAAGTCGAAAAGAGCAGCAAAGTCGCGCTGGCAATGTGAAATGACACAATAATGAAACAATATGCAAAGCGGCATACACAGCGCACAGCAGGCAATTGAATGAGCACAGATATCAGCACAAAGCGTTAGGAAACGATACCGGAGCCAAAGGGAGCGACCACTCGGCTGGGAAGCGTAGAGTGAGTCACGGCGCTTCTAGGTAACGGAGCGCTCTTTAACTTTGTGGGAGGGCGTCTCAGCTGGGAGGCGGGGCGGGCTAGGTAACAGGACAACAACAACAAAATGGAGGGCGCTTGGGGGAAAAGTCGAAAAGAGCAGCAAAGTCGCGCTGGCAATGTGAAATGACACAATAATGAAACAATATGCAAAGCGGCATACACAGCGCACAGCAGGCAATTGAATGAGCACAGATATCAGCACAAAGCGTTAGGAAACGATACCGGAGCCAAAGGGAGCGACCACTCGGCTGGGAAGCGTAGAGTGAGTCACGGCGCTTCTAGGTAACGGAGCGCTCTTTAACTTTGTGGGAGGGCGTCACAGCTGGGAGGCGGGCGGGCTAGGTAACAGGACAACAACAACAAAATGGAGGGCGCTTGGGGGAAAAGTCGAAAAGAGCAGCAAAGTCGCGCTGGCAATGTGAAATGACACAATAATGAAACAATATGCAAAGCGGCATACACAGCGCACAGCAGGCAATTGAATGAGCACAGATATCAGAACAAAGCGTTAGGAAACGATACCGGAGCCAAAGGGAGCGACCACTCGGCTGGGAAGCGTAGAGTGAGTCACGGCGCTTCTAGGTAACGGAGCGCACTTTAAATTTGTGGGAGGGCGTCTCAGCTGGGAGGCGGGGCGGGCTAGGTAACAGGACAACAACAACAAAATGGAGGGCGCTTGGGGGAAAAGTCGAAAAGAGCAGCAAAGTCGCGCTGGCAATGTGAAATGACACAATAATGAAACAATATGCAAAGCGGCATACACAGCGCACAGCAGGCAATTGAATGAGCACAGATATCAGCACAAAGCGTTAGGAAACGATACCGGAGGGGAGCGACCACTCGGCTGGGAAGCGTAGAGTGAGTCACGGCGCTTCTAGGTAACGGAGCGCTCTTTAACTTTGTGGGAGGGCGTCTCAGCTGGGAGGCGGGGCGGGCTAGGTAACAGGACAACAACAACAAAATGGAGGGCGCTTGGGGGAAAAGTCAAAAAGAGCAGCAAAGTCGCGCTGGCAATGTGAAATGACACAATAATGAAACAATATGCAAAGCGGCATACACAGCGCACAGCAGGCAATTGAATGAGCACAGATATCAGCACAAAGCGTTAGGAAACGATACCGGAGCCAAAGGGAGCGACCACTCGGCTGGGAAGCGTTCTCCATTATACTTCTCCTACCAGGGCACAAGTTCTAAAAGAAGTGGGGCACTTACCAAGCTAGGCGGTATGTAAGTGACATCACAGTGCATGACATCACAACCCATGACCCCACAGGAAGTGATATCATGAAAAATGACACCATATTCTAAGGGAGAGGAGGTGGCCTAACGGCTAGAGCAGCCAACCTCGAAACTGGGGAACCGGGTTTGGTTCTCGGCAGGGACGCTCAACATCCAGTGAATCTGGACAAATCACTTAATCTTCCCCATGCCTACCAATAATTAATGCATGTGTCTGTAGTGTAACGGGTGCTTATGTAGAGCGCTCTGATACCTTTGGGTAGAGTTTGCGCTATAAAAAAATATTTTAAAAATGTAAACAAAGACCTCACATATGTTAAGCAGGGCTATTATGCGTACATTTGAGTGTATTCCAATATTTAACAAATTCGATTTTGGTCACAGTTGTGCTAAAAAAAAGTGATGCCACATCGGAGCAAGACCTAGGCCTCTAGTTACACATATTTACTTATTAAAACTATGCCAGGAAGAAATTGACAACAAAGAGAAACGTGGCAGTAAATCTGTTCTGCTTAATTGGTTCAAAGTCTGCATTTTAAAATATCTAAAAGGCCCCTGCTGCATAGACATTTATGTACCCAGTAAATCTCAGGAAACAATAATGATGGTATGATAACTCTGGAGGTTAATGCACTTGCTGGAGAGACAGTTGTTTTGATAGTCCCAGTTTTGAATTAAAGTATCATAGAGAGTTACTATTAGGGTGCCCAGGCGTCGCTGTTTTGCCAGGACGGTCCCTGTTTTTAACCAGCTGTCTCAGCCAATTTCAAGAAATTTAGCTCATGTCCCCGTTTTTGGCGAGGGTCGACTGAAAACAGTGGGAGGTGTTTTTTAAGTTTTACAAAGCAGGGATAGTTAGCAGTTGTTTGAAGAAAGCAATTTAATTAACAGGCAAGCTAATGTGCGTAAAAATTGCATTTTCTGTATGTTCTTACAGCCTGTTCTGTAATTCTCTGGTGAGGAGCGCTCTCATCGCTTGAAGTAAAATTGTAGTCCTTCTTCTATTTTTGTGAAATGTCCCTGTTTTGGGCATTAAAATTCTGGTCACCCTATTACCATATCCCCACCAAAGCACATCATGTGACACACAGATGACGGATTTATATTTTGTGTGGATGGGTAAGTGGGTTATTGCTTTTAACACAGAGATATTTTCGTTACTTGCAGTTCATAAATTGTAATACTTCTCATAAAGCACAGTGAACTATGAAGGAAAGGACATGCGACTCCTACACCTTGCAACCCTCACTATCTTATGCAACACATCCTGTAAATTGATATACACACCTGATTTATTGTAAATGTATTATGTGTATGTGTGATGTAAAGCTCTCCCACACCCTGGATTGGGTTGAGTTGTGCTATGAAAGAAATAAGACAAACTAGTGATATTTAAATTAATATTTGTGTAAATATTAGGACAGACCAGCACATCTGACACACCATAACCCAAGATGTGTGCTTAGACTATGTCTGATGCTAACTTGAGGTTCAACTGTTCAAAGAAACATTTAACAAAACATTAGCCTTTGAGTGGCTGAATTGCAGTGTGAACCAGTCAATTAAATGTAGGGTCTGGCTGTGGAGGGGCAGGATGCCGAGAGCAATCGACAAACTTCCTTTAGACTGTCCCTTTGTCCTGGAGGTGCAGACTGCAGGCAGCCCGGGCTTCCAGGGCGAGGTGAGAAAAAAATCCGGAGTTTCAAAGCACAACAAAAGGGAAGGTCAAAGGTCAAGTGCAGGGCCATAGGCACGTCAAAGACTTTGATAACAGAATTCTGCACCTCAAAGCACTAAGAAAGATGGCAACGTCTTTTTAGTCCACTTGTCTCCTCCACCCTCGTCCCCCGTGCCACCCCACTACAAAATCTAGGGATATATCCCCCGCACCCCCACGCTTTCTACGCCCATGTGGTGCAGCCCTGTCTGTGATGTGTGCAGCTGACGCCAGTTCTAGCGCATGACGACACCTGGGTGACAGGTACTGGTACACAGGTTCAACACCGTGGTATGAGATATTTGCATAAGTTCATTAACTTACCTTCGTCTCTCGTGATTCAGCAGGAGGTGCCCTCGCTCTGGTGCGATGTGCCGGCTCGGGCAGCTCCCGCCCCCCCCCCCAGAGGGACAGACCCGCCCCCACAGGAGAGCAGAGATCCGCCCCGTCTGGAGTGAACCCGCCTCTTTCTGTGCCCAAAGTCCGGCTGCTCTGTGCCTGCCTCGGGCTTGTTTGTGACTGCTTAACATTTAACACCACAAAAGCAAACACAGCTGGGCCCAGGCAGGCACTCGAAGGGAAGCTGCTTCGGATGGCTTGGATACACCCAGATCACCACAAAACGCACCTGGAACCAGGCAGCGCCAGGAGGGTCGATCTGGGAGGGCCACGAAGAGGCATGGGCGGGCCAGGGACTCCTGGTGTGTGAGTGCAGGGGCTGAGCGTGTGGGATGGCCTTGCATGGATGTGAGCTGCATACCACCTGCTGCCGGGGTCTGTCTTTTCGCTTAATTGTGTATTTCTAGCAGTTTGTGCCTACAGTCTTGATCCCTTCTGCTCTCTCCACCTCACCCTCGTTTCTCGGTGTCTCTCCCTCCTCTCTCCTAACTTCACTCTGTTGTCCTGCTCACCTCACCCTCTACCTCCACCCACCTCACTCTCTTCACCTCATGCTGGCCTCTATCCATCTTATCCAAATGATTCCCTGCTGCACCATTCTCTTTCTCCACTTCATGGTAGATTTTTCTCACCTCACCCTCCTCCCTTTCTACCTAATCTTAGTGTCCCTCTCTCTTGACATCATCCTTCACAATGCGTCACTTTTCTCTCACTCCACTTTACCCTTCTATCTCCATCTCACGCTTCTCTCTCCATCTCACACTTCTCTCTCTCTCTCCTTCCTCACTCTTACTTGCATGGTTGTCTGTCTGGGGCGGTTTGGGGGTGTGTGACTGCCTGTTCTGATGAGTGAGTGAGTGAGTCAGTGGGTGCATGGGTTAGTATGTACGTGTGTGATGGTCAGAAGAGTGAGTGAGTGTTTGCATAGCTGTGGTTGAGTGAGTGGATGTGCCAGTGGTAAATGGGTGAGTACCTGGGTATGTGAAAGGCAGTATAGGTGAGTGATAAGGTTTATGAGTGACTGTATGGGTGAGTGAATGTGAGAGTGGCAGTATGGGGGAGTGTGTGGTTGTGTCAGTAACTCTATAGGTGAGTGAGTACATGTTAGTATCTGTATGAGCAAGTGAGTGGGTGTGTATCTGTACAGGTGAGAAAGTGGCTGTGTGATTGCATGGGTGAGTGACTAGGTGTGTTAGTAGCTCTGTGGGTGACTGACTCATTGTGTGAGTGGCTGTATGAGTGGATATGTCAGTGGCAGTATTAGTGAGTGAGTGGGTGATTGAGTGGCAATATGGGTCGGTCAATGAGTGGATGTGTGGGCGTGTGTGTATGTAGATCTATGAATCAGTGAGTGGGTGTGTAACTACTGGTACTGGTCTGTAATTGGTTGTGTGGGAGTGGAAGTATGAAAGGTTCTATGGGGGTATGAAACGGTGCATCAGTGATTCTGTGGATGATATCATTAGCGACATCATCTGTGATGTCATTCTAGAAGTCATCAGTGATGTCATCAGTGATGTCACTGACCATGTCTCAAGTGATATAATATGTGAGGCCATAAGCAGTGCATTGTGAGAGTGCTATAGTTAACTAGAACTGCTGAATTTGACTCGTTTTCTACAAGTGAAACCTGGGCCGAACTTTAACATCTGTATAACCTTTGTTTTTTTGAGTGAATTACTATGGTTTTTTAACTAGTAGCTGTGTTTGCAGAGTGGTGGAGAAAGGGGGCGGGCCTACAACCAGTTCTCAGCAATCCTGCTGTTTGAGACTCAAGGTAATAGAAGGGGTTCCTGGCTCCCAAGCATTCTCAGCATCCAAGAAGACTTCATCACCCAACCAGCTGCGCATTGAGGTGCACTTGCAGAATGGCGGAGAAAGGGCGAGTGGCGTCTGACAACCTCCCAGCATTCCCGCTCTGTGGCACTTATTGGAGGTAACAGGAGGGGAAGTTGGTTCCCAAGGAACCTTAGCTGCCAGGGGGACTTCATCCCCCAACCAGCAGTGCACCAGGAGGTGTGTTTACAAAGTGGTGGAGAAAGGGTGTGTGGCCTCCAAAGACCCCTCAGCATTCCCATAGTGTGGGACTTACTGGAGGTAACAGGAGAGGTAGTTAGCCCCCATGGACACTCTGGAGCAAAACAGACTTTATCCCCAACTAGTAGTGAGCCACAAGGCAGAAGACTTACTACTTTTGGTATTCACAGAAGTTAGGATTTTGTCTTAAGTCTGTCTTAAGAAAAAATCCTAACTTCTGTGAATACCAAAAGTAGTAAGTTCATTCTGTGAATGCCAAAAGTAGTAAGTGCATTCTGTGAATGCCAAAAGTAGTAAGTGCATTCTGTGAATACCAAAATAGTAGTAAGTTTAGGATTGAGTCTTACATTCATTCTGTGAATCGGGCCCTAGGTATTTTGCCCACCTGGGCTTGATCCGGAGTATGCAGTTTACATTTACCAGTATTATTATTGAAAAATGTATGTACTATTTTTATTGTCTTATTGGTGAGCTAATTATCAACATGGACACATTTCCAACCTTGGATAGGCTTATCACACTTATGTATACATATTTGCATTTTCGTGATTTAATTTGGAAATTACGTGTGTCTATTTTATGGATTCAATTTATAAACTGAAGCCTATACAATTTGTGCTATCAAACAAGGTTTAAACGAGGTTTCATAGATGATATTAATATCACTCAGCACCTTATGTGTTGAAGTGATGACAATCAGGCACGACTATTAGGTGACAATATTGCCCACTGGGCTGTATCTGATTATGTGAGGGTATGAACTTTGTGCTAAACACCAATATGTTCTACTTTGCATGCTTTATGATGTTAGCAGCAACTCAAGCTGGGTGCACTGCTCTATTGCAATTACTGATTATACTTTGGATGTTAAAATGACCATCCTAATATGGCCGCTATGTAAAATGTCATGTGCATTTAACCTGCAAGTCCTACTTTTATTTTTATATATACAAAATTGTCACACCTTTATCTACTCAAGGAGAGAATGATCTCTCGCCAGTGAGCAAGACCAATGTGCGTTGGATACTTGTGGGCTGCCTCTCTCGAAAACACACCACTGCCGCAATGGCATCCGGCTTGAGAGGCCCCCTTAGAGCAGATATACATACTTAAGGAAGAAGGAAATTCCCTATGTCCCGGGTCGCCAGCTCAGATCGAGCAATCAGAAATTACTATGCCCGTGCAAGATCAGTAAATCTAAAATGGGTGGGCGTGCTTTCTCTCATCTCGCCCCCTTCCATTGGAATAGATTACTGGAGGAGATCCGAGCATGCACGACGTTGGGGCAGTTTAAGAAACAGTTGAAAACATGGATGTTTTAATGGCTTTAGTGGCTGGAGTGTCCAGGACTGTGCCCCCAAGGCGCCGAGAGATCCCCCTGGGGATGATTCTTTGCGCTATACAAGTTATAATACTAATAATAATATACATACACACACACATATACTTACATACACATACTTAAACATACATACACACACTTATACACACACACACACACAAATGTAGTTTATGCAAAGATTTGTTTTTGCTTATTTTGTTATGGATTTGGTTCTTTATTTCATTGTGGTGGATTATAATTATTTTGGTGATGTAATACATTTTTATTTTAAACATGTTGTACAATGTTTATTGTAATTATTTATTTAACGGAAAAAAGTAGTTTATTTATATTTGTTAATGATTTTGATGATAATATTGTAGTCAATATTGTGCGAGAAGATATTTTTAGAAAGGTTTTTCTGATATTTGCATTTTTGATATAAATAAAAAATCAATATTTGTAACATTGATATTTCTGTTCTCATCATTTGTGGTTTTATTAGTTGAGTATGGGAAGGCAATATTTTTGCTAATGGTATTTATTTTCCAATATTTTTGAGTTTTGATATTGTGTGCATCGATATTACGTCAGGGATCCAATCTTGGTCTCCGCACAGCATTTTGTGATTCTGTGTAATTAACTTAATCTCCTTGGCCTTAAAATATGTGTAAGCAGTCTGGTTCTGTTGTAAGGTGCTCAAATGTCGTTGGATTGGGTTTGTGCTACAAAAAACTGCAAAACAAATCTTGCTAATGTGCATTCACTGGCATAAAAAAAGAAAAAGAACAGTGAAAGTGACTACAAACTGAGAAAATACAAAATCCTACTCACAAACACGCCAAAACAAACGTAATATAACAAATATCAGAGCAATTGCAGCATCACATATGGTGAGAGGTTAGTAGAGATAAATGATATAAACAAACTAAATTGGAATGTATGTTGACATTTTATTTTTAAAAATGTTGAGGTGCAGGAGGTCACTAAAATATAAGAGGAACACTAGACCACAACAGTTTCACAGAATAGAACTAAACTAGAACATTCAGCCTGATGAAAATCAACAAAGAATGCACAATTTAAGTTTTCAAAGCAGAGGAAGAGAGCACAGAAGATCCTGTGCAGCCTTCCCCAACCAATTGGAATGAAGTGAACATCAAGAACCTAAAAAAATATCCTGGCCGATCCAGACTTCCAAAATAACACAACTGTGAAGACTTGGAAAAAAAGGAAATAGTGAAAGAACTTTTAGACTACACTGAAATGAAAACGTATATAGAGTTCTATCATAGAGAGATATTACCAAAAGGATATTAATAGATTCACATAACGTAGTTTGGGGATTTCAAATAAGGCAATAATCTGAAGACCTGCCCTTCAACCAACATGTCATCAAGCAATGGCATCTACCTTATCTACTTCTCAAGAATAATACATTACATTTTCGCTTCTGTTCCTCTGCCCCTCCGTGGCATCCCAGCTGAAGGCGGGACATGATCGACTTCCTCCTGGTCGCTTGAGCTGTTCTAACTGCAGCCTACATCCACTCTGCTGTAGTGTAGCTCCTGGTCCCAAGACCTGCTCCAACCCAACCCTACTTCCACTCAGCTGCAGTATAGCTCCTGCTCCCTTGACCTGGTTCAACAGCAGCCTGCTTTCAATCAGCTGCAGAGTATCAATCAATCAATCAAATAAACTTTATTTTGTTTTTTGTTCAAAACCATAAAAAGTGCATATACAGTAATACTCACAATTCATAATACTTTTGTTAAAATCACATATCATGATAAAGTGCAAAAGGTGCAAGGGTATAGTTTCTTCATTACATAAAATACAGGAGATTGGATACATTCATTACATGAGGGCCACTACAGATCCATACATTTTCTAAATTTAACAGTTAATTTTAAAAATTCAGTCACTTGGAGAATACTATCATTGTGCAAAAGTTGTAAATACATCAAGGCCGGTCTGATCTGAGTAAAATTAGGCTTTCTTAAAAGAGTCAGGATAGCGCTTACGGGGGTAATCATAAAAACTACATAAAAATATAAAATGCAGCATATCCTGCGGAGACTCTCCGTCGCAGCCGCAGGGAGCTGCAGTCTTATTAAAATAAATTAGCAGTTTTTGGCCTAACAAGCAGGTGATGAAAAAGATTCAACCTGAACCTGGTTAATAAAAAGTTTTCATGAGAAGACAGGGAACCCAATAGATACGGCTCAGTAGTTACACACGTTTTCAACATAACATATTTTCTAACACTCAGCTTCTGGGGTACCTGTGTCTTCCTGACCATGAGGAAGGCCTGTTTAGTTACCTCCAGGTCCCCCTTGACAATCTGACTGGGATTTTCAAGCAAATCGAGGAGCCCCAGTCTAGAAAAACTGGATTTCAGATATTTTACCTATGGGATTGCCGGTGCCATGTCCTGAGACAAGCAGTCCCTCACTATCAGGTGTTTCAATGGGATATCAGGGTTCAGCCATAGTTTTATCCAGCAAATCAGTGGGCGTAGCGCAAAGATATCACATATATATTGTGTCCCCAATTCTTCGTGCACTGCAAGGTTGGATGTGCCAGAGGGAACGCACAAAAGACGCTTCATAAAGGAGTTTTCATCACCGACATACCCCCATATTTCACTACCATAAATGGCCGTTGCCACTGATTTAGCATTATAAAGTTGCAGCATGGCGCCAATAGGTTTTTTTCCCCAATTTCGAGGCAAAATTAAAAATAGAGGCATTCACGCTGACCAGTTCTCCTTTCTTTTTAAGTAGATGCGGGCCCCAATTTAATTTATTATCAAAAAGGACCACAAGATAGAAGAATGTTTTTGATATCGGGATTACTGCTTCATCTATTTTGAATAGAAAATTTCTTCTGGGTTGTTGACCTACTTGCATGATAAATGATTTATAATTAATAATCATTAGGTCTCTATCTGTCATGAAGGACTTAAAGCATGTAAAAGAGCTTGAAGGCCCCTTTCAGTCCTAGATATTAAAACTGCATCATCTGCATATAAAAGAACTGGAATACCCCGCCGACCGACTCTATTGCAGTCAGCCGGCACCTCCTGTAGAACGCTATCCAGATCATTAATATAAAAGTTAAAAAGAAAGGGAGCCAAAATGCATCCTTGACGGACACCCTTTCTTATATCAAAATTGTTTGTGACACTCAGGTCTTGCAAGTATCTTACATTAGCTTTGGTATTGCTGTGGCGATCTAACAAAAAGTCAACAATACCACTGTGTACCCCCTTCGCGCTCATGGACTGCCACAGCTTCCGCCTGTTCACACAGTCGAAGGCTGAGGACAAGTCCATGAAGGCGAGGTGGATGGTACCCCTATGAGCCACTGTGTATTTACTTAGGATTAAGAATAGGTTGAGGCATTGGGTTATTGCAGAGCGACCACTGCAGAATCCATACTGGGAGATGGACATGATGTTGTTTTCCACCACCCAGTCTGAAAGTCTCTGCAGTCGTATCCTTCCTATTATTTTTACCATAGAATCGATGAGCGAAATGGGTCTATAACAGTGTGGACTGCATTGGTCTCCCTTTTTGAAAACCGGGACAATTGTGGAGACCCCCCCAGGATTGTGGGCAACCACTTTGCACCGCGGCATTAAATACAGACTCTAGAATAGGAGCCCAAAAAGAAGGCTCAGACTTAAATAAATCCGGAGGAATTCCATCGGGTCCGGGTGCTTTCCCGACTGCTAGTCCCAAAATACCCTCAAGAACTTCATCCCTCTCAATGCTAATCTTCTTTCCATTAGTGCAAGGTGCCAGGCTAGGGATTTCTTCCATCGAACTACAATATAATTGCTTGAAGTACACTTCCCAGTCCCCTTTGGTATATGGCATTCAAGGCCATCGCCGATCTCCTGGACAAGAAAAGGCTTTTTCATTACAGCCCAAAATCTGGAGATACTCTTTAGGGTAGTATGATCCAGAATCTCGTTCCAGGCTTCATCCCTTAGGGATTCCTTGCATTTGGCTATAGTAGACTTATATTCTTTCCGGCAAAGTTGGACAGTCACCTGTTCTCTTGGTTTAGCTACTAATGCCAACCTAAGGTTGCTTGCTGCTTTGGTGCAATCATGGTTAAACCCCTTTGGGCCCACATTAGCTTCATTTTTAGCTGGTACCGACAGCAGCTTAGAGACATTATCTGAAAGTGACTGGTACGCCCCAAGCACCTTTCTAGGTTGTGACCCTTCTTGAATACAGGTGTTAATTTTATCTGCACATATTACTTTGATGTCTTTATACTGCAGATCTGGGGTAATCATAGACCATCTCAGTCTGCGTCTCCCAGCTGCAGAGTAGCTCCTGATCCCTTGACCTGGTCCAACCCCACCCTGCTTCCACTCAGCTGCAGAGTAGCTCCTGATCCCTTGACCTGGTCCAACCCCACCCTGCTTCCACTCAGCTGCAGAGTAGCTCCTGATCCCTTGACCGGGTCCAACCCCACCCTGCTTCCACTCAGCTGCAGAGTAGCTCCTGATCCCTTGACCTGGTCCAACCCCCACCCTGCTTCCACTCAGCTGCAGAGTAGCTCCTGATCCCTTGACCTGGTCCAACCCCACCCTGCTTCCACTCAGCTGCAGAGTAGCTCCTGATCCCTTGACCTGGTCCAACCCCACCCTGCTTCCACTCCGCTGCAGTGTAGCTCCTGATCCCTTGACCTGGTCCAACCCCACCCTGCTTCCACTCAGCTGCTGTGTAGCTCCTGATCCCTTGACCTGGTCCAACCCCACCCTGCTTCCACTCAGCTGCAGAGTAGCTCCTGATCCCTTGACCTGGTCCAACCCCACCCTGCTTCCACTCAGCTGCAGAGTAGCTCCTGATCCCTTGACCTGGTCCAACCCCACCCTGCTTCCACTCAGCTGCAGTGTAGCTCCTGATACCATGACCTGATACAACTCAAGCCACTTCCATTCAGCTGCAGTGTAGCTCCTGGCCCCTTGACCTGGTCCAACCTCAGCCCCTTCCACTCAGCTGTAGTTTAGCTCCTGGTCTCCTGACCTGGTCCAACCCCAGCCGCTTCCACTCAGCTATAGTGTAGCTCCTGGTCCCTAAACCTGCACCAACAGCAGCATGCTTCCACTCAGCTGCAGTGTAGCTCCTGGTCCCTTGACCTGCTCCAACCCAACCCTGCTTCCACTCAGCTGCAGTGTAGCTCCTGATCCCTTGACCTGATCCAACCCAACCCTGATTCCATTCAGCTGCAGAGTAGCTCCTGATCCCTTGACCTGGTCCAACCCCCACCCTGCTTCCACTCCGCTGCAGTGTAGCTCCTGATCCCTTGACCTGGTCCAACCCCACCCTGCTTCCACTCCGCTGCAGTGTAGCTCCTGATCCCTTGACCTGGTCCAATCCCACCCTGCTTCCACTCAGCTGTAGTGTAGCTCCTGATCCTTGACCTGGTCCAACTCCAGCCACTTCCAATCAGCTGTAGTGTAGCTCCTGGTCCAAAGACCTGATCCAACCCCACCCTGCTTCCACTCAGCTGCAGTGTAGCTCCTGATCCCTTGACCTGCTCCAACCCTAGACACTTTCATTCAGCTGTAGTGTAGCTCCTGGTCCCTTAGCCTAGTCCAACTCCAGTCGCTTCCACTCAGCTGTAGTGTGGCTCCTTGACCTACTTCAAACCCAGTCGCTTCCACTCAGCTGTAGTGTGGCTCCTTGACCTACTTCAAACCCATTCGCTTCCACTCAGCTGTAGTGTGGCTCCTTGACCTACTTCAAACCCAGTCGCTTCCACTCAGCTGTAGTGTAGCTCCTGGTCCCTTAGCCTAGTCCAACTCCAGTCGCTTCCACTCGGCTGTAGTGTAGCTCCTGGTCCCTTAGCCTAGTCCAACTCCAGTCGCTTCCACTCGGCTGTAGTGTAGCTCCTGGTCCCTTAGCCTAGTCCAACTCCAGCCGCTTCCACTCAGCTGTAGTGTAGCTCCTGGTCCCTTAGCCTAGTCCAACTCCAGTCGCTTCCACTCAGCTGTAGTGTGGCTCCTGGACCTAGTTCAAACCCAGCCGCTTCCACTCAGCTGTAGTGTGGCTCCTGGACCTAGTTCAACCCCAGCCGCTTCCAATCAGCTGTAGTGTGGCTCCTTGACCTAGTTCAAACCCAGCCGCTTCCACTCAGCTGTAGTGTGGCTCCTGGACCTAGTTCAACCCCAGCCGCTTCCACTCAGCTGTAGTGTGGCTCCTTGACCTAGCTCAACCCCAGCCGCTTCCACTCAGCTGTAGTGTAGCTCCTGGTCCCTTAGCCTAGTCCAACTCCAGCCGCTTCCACTCAGCTGTAGTGTAGCTCCTGGTCCCTTAGCCTAGTCCAACTCCAGTCGCTTCCACTCAGCTGTAGTGTAGCTCCTGGTCCCTTAGCCTAGTCCAACTCCAGTCGCTTCCACTCAGCTGTAGTGTAGCTCCTGGTCCCTTAGCCTAGTTCAACCCCAGCCGCTTCCACTCAGCTGTAGTGTGGCTCCTGGACCTAGTTCAAACCCAGCCGCTTCCACTCAGCTGTAGTGTGGCTCCTGGACCTAGTTCAACCCCAGCCGCTTCCACTCAGCTGTAGTGTGGCTCCTTGACCTAGTTCAACCCCAGCCGCTTCCACTCAGCTGTAGTGTGGCTCCTTGACCTAGTTCAACCCCAGCCGCTTCCACTCAGCTGTAGTGTGGCTCCTTGACCTAGTTCAACTCCAGTCGGTTCCACTCCGCTGTAGTGTGGCTCCTTGACCTAGTTCAACCCCAGCCGCTTCCACTCAGCTGTAGTGTGGCTCCTTGACCTAGTTCAACTCCAGTCGGTTCCACTCCGCTGTAGTGTGGCTCCTTGACCTAGTTCAAACCCAGCCGCTTCCCCTCAGCTGTAGTGTGCTCCATTAGTATACAGGTAGCTGTAGAAGTTCTCCTTGCATGCAAACAGACCACAGACAAAGTAAAAATAAAACAACTGTTGCACCATTTTGGAAGAAGAAGAGATTTTAAGTCAAACAGAATAAATCGGTATGAAGAAAAACAGACGAGAACAGAAAACTGCATCTTCAAACACTATTCCAAACCGTTCCAAAGAGAAACGGGGAATACAAAACCAGATGAAAAAAATATCAGGCAAAAAACAATCTAATTTATTCTGCTGATACATTCTGACGAAAACCCTGTAGAATGTAGCAAAGCAGCTGGGTGGCCTCCTTTAGTGAAGGGATATGTATGTTAAACAAAATAAATCAAATGAAAATACCAAGGTGGCCAGTAACAACAAGCATTTTCAAAGCCAACTCATTGACTGGAATGAGCAAGGTTCTTGAGACAATGGTTCTATTCTGATTTACAGCATTGAAGGTGTACTTCTGCTAGTTATGTAATGTGTTGTATTCGTATAGCGCGAACAGTAACCCGTAAGCATTCCGGCGCTTGTACTCCTACCACAAGGGAACCCCTCCTGGCTTTTCCTTGTGAGGTGTCCACTCCTGGGCATCCCATGGTGAAACCAGGCATCCCTTGTGTATCGGGGGCCGTTGTGGAGACTAAGCATGCTATTGCCCCTTATTGCAGCGTGGGGCCCATGCTTAGATTTGGCACTGGGGCGAGAATATCCGCTCAGAGGAATTTAAGCCCGATCCCGCCGAGGCGGGAATCGAACCCTGGTCCCTGGCCAGTGCTCTGCATCAAGGTCTGTCGCTCTAACCATTGAGCCACACTTCTCCACGGACCAGCCTATGATGACTATGGCTTCTAAAAAGATATGCAGAATGGAGATCAGCGAGTGGGACTTCCAGGGCATTGTAGACAGCGGTTTTACTAAAGACATGACTTTGCATTGAGAAGGTGATGGTGAAAATTTTTTTACTGTTAAAGCTATTTTTTTAAACCATACATAAAACAAACAGAAACTTATTCAAAAGGAGAATACCTATCAACACATACAAAATTAAGTAAAAGAGAGTACAATTAAGTATATACCAGGTGGAAAATATCCATCCACTTTGATCTCATAAAATGTCATCGCCAATTCTAAAAAAAATTGTAGTATGCCTAAAATGATTGTCTGATGTGGCCCTAAAGCCGAAAGAAATTGCTTCGGGTATAGCTCTGATTTCTTCCGCACAGAAAATCGTCCTTCTGAATTTCCTGCGTATCTCGAGGACTGCTGGGCGAAACCAAAATGGATGTTCAATTTAATCCCATGCCAAATTACGTAGGCAACAAGTAACATTTCCATTTGGCATTTAATTCTAGGAACAATCAAATTGGTTGAAGGGGAGATTCAAGAATCTGAAAAGCAACAAGCATTGGCATAGCCAATAGGTCTAGCCTTTGTGACCTTATAAGTGTTTAGGCATGCAACAGTTGGCGCCGTGCTGGCGTTAATAGGTGTCTCTCCATTTACGGCGGCAGCGTGGGGTGGCGAGCACTTGGCAGCCCGGCACAGAGGCCGGCTAATTTGGAGGCCTCGGGGATGAGGGCGGTGATTACACACTTCGCGGTGTAATTACATAAGCATCGCTCGGCTGCGGCCAGCTTCTGCCCTAGGTCAGAGCCGGCCTTACCAGAGATTAACTGGTGCTGCCACTGATAGGCCGGCCACCGGAGCCCTTATATGATTAGCATTAACATTTCAAAATGTACAGTATACCACGGAAATGTATGTACGAATCTTATATTGAAAATACAGCCAAATGTGCAATACAGAAGGACGGATGGGAAGGGGGTAGGCAGAAAGAAGAGGCTATGTGATTGGGGGACGGTGGAGGGTGACAGGCAGAGGGGAGCACTAAGCTGAGGTGAAGAGTGGGGGCTGGTGCGAAGGAGCAGAGATGTAGATACAGGAGTGGGAGAGAGCAGAAGGAGGGAGAGGAGGATTGGTGGAAGTTACTGAGGAGAGTCGAGAGATGTGCAGAAACACCAAGAGAAGAGAGCGCGAGTGACAGACCGGAGCAAGGCTGTGAGATGAGGGAGAGGGTGGGGCACTACGGTGAAGGGAGAACCGAGGCCCGAGGGGAAGGAGGGAGAGGGAGAGGGAGTAGGAGTATTATATATATATATATATATATATATATATATATATATATATATATATATATATATATATATATATATATACACATATACATACATATATATACACACACATATATATATACACACATATATATATATATACACACACATTTTGACTGTGATCAAGAGCATCCGCCCGAAACGCGTCAGTTCGCTTTGCTGCTAAGTTTGCCTCATTAAAATCTTTCTTGCCTTATATTGGATTCGTTTTGGTCGTCTGTTCCGTTCTTGGGAACTGGAGTTGCAGTCTGGCTACTTTGTGCACATACATACATAATATAAATATATATATATTCACTGAAAAAACCATAGGTTATAGACCATATATAGTTAGGAATTAGCATTTACAAAACCTTGAAAATTCACTGAAAAAACCATAGGTTATAGACCATATATAGTTAGGAATTCGCATTTACAAAACCTTATTTTACTCACACAAAGCCATTGAAATTCCATATATAGTTAGTTGCACTAACTATATATCGCGCACCCGCAATCCACTGCTGATGATGTCACATATTACATCATTCATGACATGGTCAGTGACATCACTGATGACATCACTGATGACATCTCAAATGACATCACTGATGACATCACTGATGACATCTCATTTGACATTACTGATCACATCACTGATGATATCATTCATGTGATAATACGATGAACCTCTTCAGACTCTAATATAACCTTAGATACAATCAGTGTAAACAGACACTCACAGACTGTCACTCATCCATGGAGTTACTCACACACCTAGTCAGTCATGCAAAGAATCAATCACACCTCCATTTCCTCAACTATACAGTTATACAAACTTTACTTATTCAAACACATACTAACACATATTTACTCTCTTATACAATCCCTGATACAAGTTCACAATGATCCATACAGCCACTCACACATTCACTGGCTCTTATGCACAGTTATTTATATATGTCAACTCTCACATGTACTGTGTTTTACATATGTACTTACTTTGACATGTAGCACTGAGATATCCATTCACTCACCAATACACTCATGCACACAGTCAACCGCCCATACAGCTGTTTCCACATGCACTTTTGAAACCATACATCTAGTGAATCAACTGCTCACACATCTATGCACAGTCATACACCTCCCAGCCACCCACACACACACTCAGTCTCCCATACAAATACTTGGGCAACCAATCAATAACCCATATAGTTACTCATATAGCTACTTATCAACACATGCAACAGTTTACAGAACAACAGACATAATGATGCACAAATTAAGACAGTTTAGTCACTAACCCATGCACTCAGTGAGACACATTTAATCACTCACTCATACAGTCAGTCATGCACCTACTAAATCCTTCATCCAGACACTTATACATCCACTCATTCTTCAATATGTAAGACATATTTTAACTTTACAGAAACATAGTCACTGGATGTTGTCATCAGTGATGTCATCAGTGATGTCATTTGAGATGTCATCAGTGATGTCATCAGTGATGTCACTGACCATGTCATGAATGATGTAATATGTGACATCATCAGCAGTGGATTGCGGGTGCGCGATATATAGTTAGTGCAACTAACTATATATGGAATTTCAATGGCTTTGTGTGAGTAAAATAAGGTTTTGTAAATGCGAATTCCTAACTATATATGGTCTATAACCTATGGTTTTTTCTGTGAATTTTCAAGGTTTTGTAAATGCTAATTCCTAACTATATATGGTCTATAACCTATGTTTTTTTCAGTGAATTTTCAAGGTTTTGTAAATGCTAATTCCTAACTATATATGGTCTATAGCCTATGGTTTTTTCAGTGAATATATATATATACATACATATATAAACATATATCATCTGTATATCTATATAAATACAAACATAAATGCATGCATACATATACTTATATGCATACAGATGCATGTTATTTACATGAAAGTTGAAAAAACACTAATAAAAGCAAAGCTAAAAAGCCACCTCATTACAAACAGAATGGCTTTAACTTAAACGAGGGCGAGATCTATTGCATTTTCAATGCTTGTTTACTTTGGTTCCATCAAGAAGGCATTCAGATGTGTCACACATTTGCCATAAATTCTGAATGTTAGCACTCTAGTTGCACATTAGATCACTGTAGTAAAGCTACTGCTCACCAGGGACGTCTGCTGCTGGTATTCAAAGTGCATGTTTCAGTCTGCATGTCAGAATTTTTTTAATGAAATAGAAGAGGATTTGAGAAGTCACTCAAAATGATCCCTAATTTTTCTTTCTGAAGCACTAATCATACTTTCTGTGGCAAAATTAACCCCCTCATGTTGTTCCTTTTTAAATTGAGTGTTTTCAGACTTACCACTTCATTCCAATCAAGATGGCTTCTGGTGTGCCATACTTTTGTCATAAGTAAGACTGTTAGCGCTCTAGTTGTTCTTTAGAACACTCTGGGACATTCTGTCATTGGGCTATACTTGGGCTACATCTGGGTGATATTTGGGCTACATTTGGGCTCTTTTGTCACTCAAAATGTGCCCTAATTTTTCTTTCTGCAGCACTAATAATACCTTCTATTGCATAATATACCCCCTCATTTTGTTCCTTTTTAAATTAAATGTTTTAAGAGTTACCACTTTATTCCCATCACGATGGCTCCAGGTGTGCTATACCTTTGTAATAAGTAGGACTGTTAGCGCTCTAGTTGTTCTTTAGAACACTCTGGGACATTCTGTCATTGGGCTATACTTGGGCTACATCTGGGTGATATTTGGGCTACATTTGGGCTCTTTTGTCTCTGGTGGCCATTTTGGGAGACTGCATGTCAGAATGTTTTAATGAAATAGAAAAGGATTTGAGAAGTCACTCAAAATGTGCCCTAATTTTTCATTCTGCAGCACTAATCATACTTTCTATGGTAAAATATACCCCAATTCAGCTTTTCTGACTAGACTTATGTGGTTTTAGTCATCTTCATCGGAAATTTGGTAACTTTGGCTGGGCATTGCGCATACCGCATTATACATATCCCAGCCACGCTGTAATTTAAGCTTGTGTTCCACCTGAGCTTGAGTTTCAAGCCTCTCTGTCACCCCAGCCAATCCAGACGCGATTAAGCTATCACTTTTTCCAACCTCCGGTGCAAACAAGGCGTATTTCGCCCTTTTCCAACTCGAGGCTTGCGTATCATATACAAGCCTCGCTTTCAAAATCACTCGCGAGTCTACCCGACGCCCTTATTGGCTCAAACCAGGCGGGTCCCGCCCTTCTCAAACTCGAGGCTTGCGTGTCATTGCAAGCCTCGCTTCCGAATTCTCTCGCGAGACGACGCGAGCCCCTTACTCCCTCATTGGCTCAGCGTCCTTTGCGCTCCAAGCCTCGTTTCCGACCCAGGCGCCTGATTGGTCCGCTCTCGGCCACCGCCCTTCATACGCCTCGCTCGCCCACCGCAATGGATCCACGAGATCCAGCGAGGGTGAAGCTAGGTGCCGAGCGGGTGCCGAGCGTTGCGGGCGTAAGAGACCTTACTCTGAAGACTCCTTTCTAACCAGATAAGTTGAATGCTTGGAATCCTGCCAGTTCTAAAATCCTCCTCTGTGTGTATTTGTTTCCCTTTCTCCCTCAATTACAGGGTGTGCCATTGTCGCTCCCACCCCCCTCCTGTGTTCTATGGGGCGTGGATCTATTTCTTTACAAGTGAGGACATTTATCCTATACTCTGTATTGAATGTTGTGTGCTTGGGTAATGTATATACCACGGCCAGCAGTGTCACGGCGCTTTTGCACCGGGACGCTGTTTCTCGCATTGTTTTCCTTCGGGGTTCAATCCCTGACACCCCACTATAGGTAGCAAGATATATCTTGTATTTCCTCACAAACAGACTTATAATTGTCTAGTCTGCTCTTTTAGCCACTGCTGCTATACCACATATATGCAACAGTCTGCGCTGAACAGTTTCAATCGGCGTTAGTTGAGGTCCCTCCACCTCGGATTTTGGCATGATTTCAACTACGCAACCAAGGCATACCGGCCACGGCCCTTGATATGTATGCTAGCACGTGTCAAGCCACAAAGTCACCCTTTATGGCCACTGTACATATGCACAATCCAATGACTCGATATCTCTGTGTTTATGTTTGTATTTGTCTGTCTGTCAATTTTTTCCTACAGACTCCTAGGTTCCTCACAAAAGAGGTAAAACCCCACTACTTATGAGTTTGTTTTCTTTTTCTTTGTGCACCAATTTTACACATAGTGCTATTTTTAACTTTCACGACCATTGGCAGGGCGGGCCTTAGCGTGCCCCTCCTGTCATTGGCACACTCTCTTACCGGTCCTGATGAAAGCCCAGTAAATTTACACACATAAATGGGCAGAAACATGTTGACCTTCTTTACAGGGTAAACACCAGTATAAAGTAATTGGCTAGTTTCCTTTCACATATCTTATTTTTAATATGTCAGGTTGACCAGTGAATAAAGTTTTTTTGGTACAACCTCTGACATTTTTAAACCTTATAATTTTTCACACTTCATCTTCACACAAAAAAACCTGCTCCGCAGTCTCCTGGCGTCGCAGCACACCGGGGAGGTACTCGATCTCTCCCGGTGGACCCGATGATGAAGCATGTCACCACTAGGGTGAGTGAGGGTTTCCTGAAAAAACAGTGCATTTTTTCTTGAAATTTGGTCCTACCATCGGACCACTAACAACTGGCCTCAGACTTCACGTGCGACACCCACCTCTTTTTATACTCCTTACCTGTATTGGTCACTCTTCTTTTGATTACTTGTATATTGCTTGGGGACTAAGAGTGCCCTAAATACCCTTTCTCTCCTTTTGTTGAAACATATTTAGCTGCGCACAGCAGTGAGAGTTTTCTCTTGTTACATACACCTCTCTTTCTTACAAATATAAAAATTCTTTATATTTTGTACTAATAATGGCAGCAAATTTGGGACTCACTTTCTCTACGGAGGAGATAGACGAACTTTTGGCAGATCCTAACATGTTCGCTGATCCAGCAATAGCTCAGGCTATTTCACATACAGCGGAATGGGAACAACTCACTGAACTAAAGCGCGACCGAATAAGGACTATACTTCATGGTACTATCCTGAAACAGTATCTCACCTCTAATTCAGCGCCCAAAGGGCTACTAGTTACGAATGCCCCGAGGATTTTTCTCAATGACGCCACATTTAGAAGAGATTGGGCCATGATTGCCTGGCACTGCACCAGAGACTGGCTGGTACTTATTATCAAGACAGCACTACGCCTATCCGAAACTCTGCTAATTGAAATCCAACAAACAGAAGCCCAATATAAAACTACAATAACGGGTTATAAAAAGAAGTTGGATGAAATTAATAAAGATCTTACGGAGTACAAGGACAACCTGATGCAGGCGAAACTCACAAAATTTCAAAAAGACCTCAAAAAATTTAAATTTGAGAACGTATATCCCTACTCCGATCCAAACTACAGTGTTCCAAAAAAGGACACAAATAAATCAGATGACTCCGATAGCAACTCCTCAAGAGGGAGTACAGATAGCAATCAGAGTCCAAGACAAAGAGGACGGAGAGGAGGAAGGGGTAGATCTAACTTCCCAAACCAACAACCTAGATGGCAGAACTATGGCCAGCCTAACAACGGTCCTGTACCGTTGTTTTACCAACAACCCCAGTTCCCCATGATGAACTGGAATCCGTACATGCACCCCCAGTTTCCCCTCAACCACCCACCGATGCCTTTTTTAGGGAGGGGCGGGAGAGGACGCGGACGGAACAGAGGCAACAGAGGCAACACACAAGTGACCTGGGAAGACGAGGACGCAGTGGGGAAACACACCCGCAGCAGAACAGCGACAGCCAGCACCAGCGCAGTGTAAGCTTGGTCACTAACCTCTCTAAAAAAGTCCTAACCCAAGAGGAAACTAAAGTTTTGGAAAAAGGCTTGGGATTTGTCCCTACCAGTCGTCCCGACAAATTCCTCTTGCATTGTGAACTTTCACATTTCTTTCGGAAATTAAAATTAAAGGCCTTCTTTGAATCTAAGGATCAGCCATTGACGGAAGAAGAAGAGTTTGACACAAACTTCAGACTCAAATCTACATTTATGCCACCTCCGCATACGACTCCCGCGGCAATTACCGCCTTTGAACAGGCAGTAATACAAGACCTGGAAAATTGTGAAGAACCCAAACGATTCCACAATTTTTCCGCTGTGGAATACAAAGCCTTGGACAACCTGAGAAACAACAAGGAAATAACCATTAAACCCGCCGACAAAGGCGGAGGGATAGTGATTCAGGACACCACTGAATATGATAAGGCCTGCATGACACTTCTGAATAACAGAACAAATTACTTGCTCCTCAACACAGACCCTACCACAGAAATGAAGGAACGAATTCGGGCCCTAGTACAGGTGGCGGAGACTGAAGGTCAGGTCTCCCCGCATGAAGCAGCATTCCTCATGGCAGGGGGACAAACTATACCCTATTTTTACACCCTGCCCAAAACACATAAAAATGTGGACCCTCCTCCTGGCAGACCGATTGTATCAGGGATCGGGTCAGTTCTAGAACCCTTATCCACCTTTTGTGACCACTACTTGAAACCATTAGTACAGAACTCCAGCACCTACTTAAAAGATACCAAAAGCTTACTTAAATTACTGAACGATACCAGTCTACCCGAAAGCACAGTAATATTGGTAACAATGGACATAGAGAGTCTGTACACCAGTATCCCACAGGAAGACACACTACGGGTACTAGGGGAAGCACTAGACAAAGAGACTTGGGATTACACCACCCCCAAAGAATTCATCCTGAAATGTGCACGGATGGCACTCAAAGAAAATTACTTTGAGTACAAAGGCCAATTGTACTTACAATGCACAGGGACCTCTATGGGGAGTACCTTCGCTCCTAGCGTAGCGGGGTTGTATGTCTATGACTATGAAACAAAACATATCTTACCACCCACTAACCCCTATGCCTCCTCCATTGGATTATGGAGGAGGTATATTGATGATATCCTCTTATTATGGACAGGAACAGAAGCCAGTCTTATACAGTTCCTGGAATGGGTCAATACTCTGGATCCTTTCTTAAAGTTCACTAGCAACTTCAGTAGGGAATCGATCGTCTTCCTTGATGTGGTAATCAAAATAGAGGGCACTACTTTTACGACTTTGACTCACCACAAACCAACGGCAAAAAACAATCTCCTTGACTTTAGGAGTTTCCATCCAAGACCTCTAAGGGAAAACTTGCCCTATGGCCAATTCCTTCGACTGAGAAGAAATTGTAGTAAAATTACCGACTACAAGGAACAGGCCAAGGAATTAACAGACAAACTAACACAAAGAGGGTATCCTAAAGGAATATTGAAAAAAAGCCAAACCAGAGCACGAAACCAACCTCGAGAGGGATTACTAGAGGACAATGTAAGAACAACCACGGAAATACCACTGACGTGTGTAACCACCTACAGCACCCTCTCAGACTCAGTGAAAAAATCCATCAATAGAAATTGGAGAACTATCAGCAGCAATTTCAGCAACTGGGAAAAACCGCTTTTTTCTTTTAAAAAAGGCAGAAGCATCAAAGATGCCTTGGTGCATACAAGACCATTAACAACCCCCAGTGCAAACACAGCAACCAGGTCTGTCACTGACGCTTGGCACCTTCCCCCAATCACAGGCCATTTTCCATGTACAGACTGTAGTGTCTGTCATCTGACCACTCACTCAAAACAACTCAACTTGGAACCAGGAAAAGTGTGGACACAAAAATCCCACACTAACTGTAATTCAACAAACGTGATTTACTTGATCACATGTCCCTGCGCGAAACGTTACGTAGGGATGACCACCAGGAAAGTCAAGACACGCATCGGCGAACATCGCAGCAACATTAGATGCAAAAAAATCACCACTAAACTCAGTGAGCACTTCCTGCAAACCAACCACACTCCAAATGACATGACCTGGACAGTGATCGAACAGGTCAACTGTATGAAAAACAGAGAAAATATTCTATTCGAAAAAGAGCAACGCTGGGTCTATCGACTCAGCACCCATATAAATGGGCTTAATGACCAAATTCCGTGGACCAGTGTCCTGAAACATTAAACTTTTCCCTTTCTTCTTGAATGCAGATACCATGACCACACATGTCAAGTGGTTTATTCACACCTACGCCTTTTGGATTTACTTGAATACACCCTCATGTCAATAACCATGTTACCTACTCAATTCAGCTTTTCTGACTAGACTTATGTGGTTTTAGTCATCTTCATCGGAAATTTGGTAACTTTGGCTGGGCATTGCGCATACCGCATTATACATATCCCAGCCACGCTGTAATTTAAGCTTGTGTTCCACCTGAGCTTGAGTTTCAAGCCTCTCTGTCACCCCAGCCAATCCAGACGCGATTAAGCTATCACTTTTTCCAACCTCCGGTGCAAACAAGGCGTATTTCGCCCTTTTCCAACTCGAGGCTTGCGTATCATATACAAGCCTCGCTTTCAAAATCACTCGCGAGTCTACCCGACGCCCTTATTGGCTCAAACCAGGCGGGTCCCGCCCTTCTCAAACTCGAGGCTTGCGTGTCATTGCAAGCCTCGCTTCCGAATTCTCTCGCGAGACGACGCGAGCCCCTTACTCCCTCATTGGCTCAGCGTCCTTTGCGCTCCAAGCCTCGTTTCCGACCCAGGCGCCTGATTGGTCCGCTCTCGGCCACCGCCCTTCATACGCCTCGCTCGCCCACCGCAATGGATCCACGAGATCCAGCGAGGGTGAAGCTAGGTGCCGAGCGGGTGCCGAGCGTTGCGGGCGTAAGAGACCTTACTCTGAAGACTCCTTTCTAACCAGATAAGTTGAATGCTTGGAATCCTGCCAGTTCTAAAATCCTCCTCTGTGTGTATTTGTTTCCCTTTCTCCCTCAATTACAGGGTGTGCCATTGTCGCTCCCACCCCCCTCCTGTGTTCTATGGGGCGTGGATCTATTTCTTTACAAGTGAGGACATTTATCCTATACTCTGTATTGAATGTTGTGTGCTTGGGTAATGTATATACCACGGCCAGCAGTGTCACGGCGCTTTTGCACCGGGACGCTGTTTCTCGCATTGTTTTCCTTCGGGGTTCAATCCCTGACACCCCACTATAGGTAGCAAGATATATCTTGTATTTCCTCACAAACAGACTTATAATTGTCTAGTCTGCTCTTTTAGCCACTGCTGCTATACCACATATATGCAACAGTCTGCGCTGAACAGTTTCAATCGGCGTTAGTTGAGGTCCCTCCACCTCGGATTTTGGCATGATTTCAACTACGCAACCAAGGCATACCGGCCACGGCCCTTGATATGTATGCTAGCACGTGTCAAGCCACAAAGTCACCCTTTATGGCCACTGTACATATGCACAATCCAATGACTCGATATCTCTGTGTTTATGTTTGTATTTGTCTGTCTGTCAATTTTTTCCTACAGACTCCTAGGTTCCTCACAAAAGAGGTAAAACCCCACTACTTATGAGTTTGTTTTCTTTTTCTTTGTGCACCAATTTTACACATAGTGCTATTTTTAACTTTCACGACCATTGGCAGGGCGGGCCTTAGCGTGCCCCTCCTGTCATTGGCACACTCTCTTACCGGTCCTGATGAAAGCCCAGTAAATTTACACACATAAATGGGCAGAAACATGTTGACCTTCTTTACAGGGTAAACACCAGTATAAAGTAATTGGCTAGTTTCCCTTCACATATCTTATTTTTAATATGTCAGGTTGACCAGTGAATAAAGTTTTTTTGGTACAACCTCTGACATTTTTAAACCTTATAATTTTTCACACTTCATCTTCACACAAAAAAACCTGCTCCGCAGTCTCCTGGCGTCGCAGCACACCGGGGAGGTACTCGATCTCTCCCGGTGGACCCGATGATGAAGCATGTCACCACTAGGGTGAGTGAGGGTTTCCTGAAAAAACAGTGCATTTTTTCTTGAAATTTGGTCCTACCATCGGACCACTAACAACTGGCCTCAGACTTCACGTGCGACACCCACCTCTTTTTATACTCCTTACCTGTATTGGTCACTCTTCTTTTGATTACTTGTATACTTGGGGTACATCTGGGTGATATTTGGGCTACATTTAGGCTCTTTTGTCTCTGGTGGCCATCTTGGGAGACTGTATGTCAGAATTTTTTAATGAAATTGAAGAGGGTTTGAGAAGTCACTCAAAATGTGCCCTAATTTTTCTTTCTGCAGCACTAATCATAATTCATATGGCAAAATATACCCCCTCATTTTGTTCCTTTTTAAATTAAATGTTGTAAGAGTTACCACTTTATTCCAATCAAGATGGCTTCAGGTGTGCCATACCTTTGTAATAAGTAGGACTGTTAGCGCTCTAGTTGTTCTTTAGAACACTCTGGGACATTCTGTCATTGGGCTATACTTGGGCTACATCTGGGTGATATTTGGGCTACATTTGGGCTCTTTTGTCTCTGGTGGCCATTTTGGGAGACTGCATGTCAGAATTTTTTAATGAAATAGAAGAGGATTTGAAAAGTCACTCAAAATGTGCCCTAATTTTTCTTTCTGCAGCACTAATAATACCTTCTATTGCATAATATACCCCCTCATTTTGTTCCTTTTTAAATTAAATGTTTTAAGAGTTACCACTTTATTCCCATCACGATGGCTCCAGGTGTGCTATACCTTTGTAATAAGTAGGACTGTTAGCGCTCTAGTTGTTCTTTAGAACACTCTGGGACATTCTGTCATTGGGCTATACTTGGGCTACATCTGGGTGATATTTGGGCTACATTTGGGCTCTTTTGTCTCTGGTGGCCATTTTGGGAGACTGCATGTCAGAATGTTTTAATGAAATAGAAAAGGATTTGAGAAGTCACTCAAAATGTGCCCTAATTTTTCATTCTGCAGCACTAATCATACTTTCTATGGTAAAATATACCCCCTCATGTTGTTTCTTTTTAAATTAAATGTTTTAAGAGTTACCACTTTATTCCAATCAAGATGGCTTCAGGTGTGCCATACCTTTGTAATAAGTAGGACTGTTAGCGCTCTAGTTGTTCTTTAGAACACTCTGGGACATTCTGTCATTGGGCTATACTTGGGCTACATCTGGGTGATATTTGGGCTACATTTGGGCTCTTTTGTCTCTGGTGGCCATTTTGGGAGACTGCATGTCAGAATGTTTTAATGAAATAGAAAAGGATTTGAGAAGTCACTCAAAATGTGCCCTAATTTTTCATTCTGCAGCACTAATCATACTTTCTATGGCAAAATATACCCCCTCATGTTGTTTCTTTTTAAATTAAATGTTTTAAGAGTTACCACTTTATTCCAATCAAGATGGCTTCAGGTGTGCCATACCTTTGTAATAAGTAGGACTGTTAGCGCTCTAGTTGTTCTTTAGAACACTCTAGGAGGCTGCAGTAGAACACAAAGGAATTAACTGACAGTCTCTGTCCTTGTTGGATGTACATGTTTTACTGAGAATGTCAGACTTCATTTTCACATGACTGAGAAAGATAATGTGAATTTACAGAAAATATGCTTTCAGTTTAGCGAATAGATCCCCTTCCAAACCACTGTGGGTAAATCATGAGATATTAGTTTTCTTTCAAACAATATTCATGATATCACAGCAGAAGGTTTTTTCACATGGTAAAATCACCTTAGAACCCACCACAATTCCTAAAACGAGTATGGTACCATCAACAAATGATTTATAATGTAACTAAAGTCCTAAAACCCTCTATTAACTACAATGCTTTTTAATGAGGTGCTATCATGTATATTGGTCCCAAGATGGCTGCCAACACTTCTTGGATGAAGTGCTGACAGCCAATCAGATCAGATGTGTGGTTAGGCTCCGCCCAGATATATATCTTTTTTTGAACCTAAATTACTCAAAATCCACTGGAGCACATATATTGAGACCTAGCAAAGGCACATCGGGCTAACAGTCCCTACAATTTTGCCAAGTTTCGTGCAAATCCATTCAGCCGTTCGAGCTAAAAGTGAGGCCAACCGCCCTATGGAAATTAACATGGGAAAAACGCGTTTTGGGACCCCCCTTTTTTCTTGGCCCCCCCTTGATGAAACCCCCCCAAATTGTCAGGGGCTGCTCAGAAACAAAATGTTCCATTTTCCTGAAAATTTCAGCCAATTCCGTCCACAAACGCCAAAGTTATTAGACATAGAATTTTCAAAAATCCCATAGAGAAAAAATCCTAACTATATATACCTACTGGCGACCGCCAGTAGGTAATATATATATACATATATATATATATATATATATATATATATGTATATATATATATATATATATATATATATATATATATATATTATAACCAAAGAATCGCCGCACTCGCCTTGGTTTTCAGTTTGCAGTTTTATTATTCAAAACGTGACAAAACACCTACGCGTTTCGAACCGTAGTTCGTGTTCACGGTAGCCAATTTATGTAGTCCCTTCATTGTTTTAATACAAATGTGCCTATAAGGCACGCCCCTAAGTTTTGGGGCATGCTGGGACATGTAGTTCTTCTTTGTTTAAGCCAACACAATTTACAGTGTTAGTCATGAGGATTCGCTGCATTGGGGCGACTTTTGGTGCTACAACATCTCAAAGCGGGCCCTCTGTTAGCCAGGGCAAATTACGCTTAGTGACGCACATGATGACACGTGCGTATTGAGTCGGCCACCCGATTTACGGGGGGCTGGCTCACATGATGTGTAGCTTCTATGGAGATGCTCCATATTGAATAAAGGGCTGAGTGCCCTACGTCCCCAATGTTAGCGTCCACCCATGACTGTCTTTGTGAAAAATTAATTTGGCAAAGTTAAAGGATCAAATGAATACTTAACGAATAACATAATGCAACTCTGTTACAGTGTCAGTGATAAGTCTAAATAAACATACAAATTACATATTATAGGGAGGTGAAAAAGGAGAGTCCCAATTTGGCTGATCATAAGGATCCTAAATAATGTCCTTCATATGTGTACATAAAGTTCCTCATCGCCATTGAGGCCTCCAGGTTGTTTGGTCTTAAACCTCATGATCAACTTTGATTCAAGTCTTCTCAGTTGTTGAATACGGTTGCCACCTCTTTCATTTGGTGCGATCATGGCTAAACCAAAGTATCTCACATCCTGCCATGTTCTGTTGTCATGATGGGCAAGATGTTTCGCGATGGCATATGAATTGTCATGATTCTGGATTGCACGGATGTGCTGCAAAATCCGTATTTTCAGGGAACAAGTGGTGCTGCCAATATAGGATTTTCCACAGAAACATTGGATCATGTACACTACGAAGGCACATTTGTATTAAAACAATGAAGGGACTACATAAATTGGCTACCGTGAACACGAACTACGGTTCGAAACGCGTAGGTGTTTTGTCACGTTTTGAATAATAAAACTGCAAACTGAAAACCAAGGCGAGTGCGGCGATTCTTTGGTTATAATACAAATCTGGGACACTGCCCTGGTCCCATCGCAAGCACCGGCTGTAACTGCGCTCCCGCTGCGACAGGACAAGTTGTATGCAATATATATATATATATATATATATATATATAAATAAAATTAAGAAGGGAGGGCATCGAAGTGTAAACCATACAGAAGGATAGCACGGAAGTAGAAGGTACAATGAAGGTGGGTGTGCTGGGAGCTGGGGTGCGAGAGCATGACTACAAGGAACGCATACGGTGACTTTGGCCTTCAAAGAACATAAAAGGGAGAGGTGGTGGGTGAGGGGAGAGCTGCTGTGAAAGGACAGGGGGAGGCAGACAGAGATGAGGGGGTCAAGGGTAAGAGAGAGATGCGAGCAGCATAGGTGGAGGGCGAGTGAAGAGCAAGTGCTATTGAAACCAAAAGAGGAATACATAATACAAGGTTAAAGAGAGCGGTCACAAGTGAGGAAGGTAGAGATGGGGGTGAGAAATAGACACGAGAATGCAGAGCGAGCGAAGGTAATAGGGAGTGGGGTCACAGAGAGAGGGACAAGCGTGGCCGCGGGCGGCAAAAGTGAAAGCGTGATTGCCATCTGTTTACGATTAACCCGAGCGCAAGACGTGGCCGCGATAATTGAAAACAGATGGCGCTACTACTCACTCTCGCAAGCCGTAGGCCATGGGCGGATACAAAGGTGGGACATGCACCCACCTTTGTCCAATTGCGTGTTGTCTTTTTATAAAGACGCAGGCAAAGCCCAAAAGCATGTGAGCACCACCCGCAGGAGCTTCAAGAAAAGCTGTAGCGATGACAAGAGGCCCTCTCCTAGAGCAGCGCTTGCTCGCTGCGCTCTAGGCGAGACCTAAAAAGGCTTTCTTTGCATTTGTCTAAATATTGAAGAACAACTATGGTTGGTGCTGACAAAGGTAGGTTCCAGATGTGTAATTACTGTTTTCGTATGTTAAAGATTTCTCGGAATCCAACGTGAAAAAAGTGTTTCATTTCCGGTTTCAAAAACTGTTCGCAAGCTATTCACACATGTTTATTAGTTCCTTCAAATCAGGTATGTTGTAAGATGATGAAACTGTGCTTAGGTTACTTTCAGACAGTACTACTTACGAATTTTGTATCACCAATTTGTTGTTAGTTATTGATTTTAAAATATTGATAGCAGCTGAATGACTACCCAGTTATTACTTTGATTGATTGATACTTTTGGTCTCAATGATAGCAGTGTAACTATAAAGCCGATCTTAGATTGAAGATTTTGGGCAGAACTCAAATTTACCTATAGTATTAGATTTCCAAAAAAAATGGGAAATTCATCTCCTCCGTAAATACGTTATCTGAAATATTTTTTATTGCTCCTGTTGCTTTAGACATTTTATGGCGCAGATGTTACTGGTTCCAGTTAAGGTTTTTATTCACAATGATTCCAAGTTAATTATATATGTGTGCTCAATTTTTGATGTACCTGTGACCCAATTTAAGCTAGGCCAATTGACATAACCTTTGTTGCCATGTTGTTTAGTTGAAGGTTGTCAATGTAGCAGATATGAAGTTGTGACAGTTGTAGCTGTAAACCCAAGTGTGTAATGGTGAGGATGACTCGGTCATCTGAGAAGGCTAGAAAAGGTATCTTTATGTTGGCTATTTTGGGGATATCTCCATGGTTGTGTTGGACCATTGCAGCTAGGTCAGATATGCGAATGGGAAAGAGCAGCGATGCAAGAAGGCATCCTTGGTTTAAACCATAATTAGTCATAACTTCAGTGACAGCCCCTTTTCCTCAGACAGTTTTTCCCTAACCCATGTATCACTGTGTAGTATCTGGCACCTTCCATTATTAAGCTGACATTACCACTTGCAGTTCGTTCACCTTGCTTTCACCGTGGCCACCAACCTGGGCTTGTACTGTCAGTCGGAAAGGCTTCCTTTCCCATACTGACTTAGGCTTCAAGTGGCCCATGATTATTTCAGACTAATTATTTACGTGCATAAGTTGATTGATTAATTGAGTTAATATATACAGTTGTGCTTTATCTACTATACTATGGTGCACCTTCCAAACTTTAAAAATACCAGTTTGGGAAAACCCTGTTCCAAAACCTGAACTCAGAGAGGCCTCATCTTGATAAACTATAAAGTCCTTCCTCTCGCTGTACTCGCTCATGTTCATTCCCCCTTCCCTCCTTTATTTAATTATGCTCTTAGCATTTGACTGAGTGGTAGTAGATGTGAGCTGGGGAGTGGTCGGGTTGTCATCAGACGCTGAGAGACAAATTCTGACCAACACATTAAAGCACAGACATTTAGCATGTTAAACAGACTATAACGACAGGTGCACAACAATAAACCAATAGGCATACTGAACAATATGAAGCAATCAAATTAACAGAAGGTATTGTAATATAAACAACATACACTACTATTAAACGCGCATAAGTATTCTGTAAGATGAAGGGCGGATGGGGATGCTCTTCAATCCAAGGACCAAACAAGTCACCAATAGGAGCAAAACAGAAGAATTTGTGGATAATGCAAATAAATCAATAAGATCAAATAAGAGCAAAAGTAAAAACACCAACTAAAATATATAAAACAAGCAGGCAGCCACATGCGGACTAGGAATAGACAAATGAACAGGTAACGCACATATTAGCTGCCAAGTTCATTTTGGTAATATGCAACATTTCCATGATTTCAGTGGGCCTGTTTATTCTACTTCAGTGACTATGTGTGACGCTTTGACTGAGACTTTATCATAAGAAAAGCCATAATGTCGCTTTCAATGAATAGTGAATTAAATGTTATTTAGAAAATATCAAATAACTTTGCAAAAAATAAATAATAAAGGGATTTTCAATTTCATTTTGCTCTGTCAATTGCTGAAACAAACCCCCACTTTCTAGTTAGAAGTCCACATTTCTCAGCTGCATCGCTACTTGTAAAATTCAGATTAAGCTATGCCACGGTTTCTTTAAAAAAACAAGCATTTGTAATGCAATAGGTCTCACGTTTACGCGAGTTTATGCTATTGGCATTGTCATGACAATGCCTTTTATTTATGTTTTAAAAACGAAAGCAAAACTAAAAGGCATTGTTATATGCAATGTCAATAGCTCAGACTCATGTAAATGTGAGACCTATTGCATTCGAAATGCTTGTTTATTTTACTGAAGGACATTAAAATATGTTGAGTTGAGCCAAAGCAATGTATCTGCCTAATTTAAATAAAAGCTATAAATGTGCCATAAAGTTGGAGTATAAGCTTAAAGTTGCATAGGTGCAGCTCAAAAATGTTGTTTTTACGCTGACTTGTGTAGCGGTTTGAATAAATCCTAGTGTTTTGGCATTTGTTCTGGAAAAAAAAGGAGCCTAAAAGTCTGCAGTTGGGTGAAAACTTAGCATGTGTCCTACAGCTGCGAAAGGAAACTAGGACGAGCTAATGAACTGAAAAGAAGCCTTGTTGTACAGATCGTAATCTTTTCATGTACAGCATCTGTGGAATGCAGATCAGTAGCCTACAGAAAACAACAGGATGATAAAACTCAGGGAAAACAAGCATTGGCATAGCCAGTAGGTCTCGCCTTTGGGACCTTAAAAGTGTTTAGCCATGCAACACTTGATGTTGTTGTACCAAGGATATTGTGCTGCAGAACTAAACACTTATGAGGTCCCAAAGGGGAGACCTATTGGCTATGCCAATGCTTGTTTTTTTTATTTTTTAAAGGACATGCAGTGCTATCAGGCTCCGGCTGCTACTTAGTCCATCGCATCCCACGTAGACACTGCAGCCTTCTTTGAGAGAGGTATAGGTAGAGAGAGAGAGAGAGAGAGAGAGAGGGGTAGAGAGAGAGGGAGGTAGAGAGAGAGAGAGAGAGAGGTAGAGAGGGAGGTAGAGAGAGAGAGAGAGAGAGAGAGAGAGAGAGAGAGAGAGAGAGAAAGAGGTAGAGAGAATTAGAGAGAGGCAGAGAGAGAGAGGGAGAGGTAGAGAGAATTAGAGAGAGGCAGATAGAGAGAGAGAGAGAGAGAGAGAGAGAGAGAGAGAGAGAGAAAGAGAGAGAGAAGTAGATAGAAGTAGTGAGAGAGGTAGCGAGAGAGGGGTAGAGAAAGAGGGGTATAGAGAGAGGGAGAGAGAGGGGTAAAGGTAGAGGGAGAGAGGTAGAGGGAGATAGGTAGAGAGAGAGGTAGAGGGGGAGAGGTAGAGAGAGATGTAAAGAGAGGTAGAGGGAGGTAGAGAGAGAGAGAGAGAGGTAGAGGGAGAGAGTTAGAGAGAGAGCCGCCATGAAGTTAGATTACAATTTTATTTTTTTTAAAAAAGAATGCAAGCATTGCAAGTGCACATAGGGAATTAAACACTCTACGATGGTAGAATGTAAGTGCCAGGGAACCAGCTTACCTGAATAGTTTCCCTCGATGTAACAGTAGTCAGCTGCTGTCTTGAATGAAGTGGTCAGCCCACTGTAAAAATACCATGAATGGTTTACGTCACGGTTTCCACGCTGAAAGCGTGCGCGGCCCGTGACAGCAGCTAAACGCTGTTGTCTGTGTAAACTGATACTGGAGAGGGCACGGGTCAGTATCATTGATACTGAAGAGTTACTGAGTCACAATAAAACTCGGACATAAAAATATGACCCGAATAACGTGCCGCTTATGGTTAGAAAGCGACGTTCACTCCAAAAACAATTATGGTAATTCGAGAGTGCAGATTGACCCTTACGGAGGATCGCGTTATGGGCATTCAGAAGCAGAGCTATGGCGGAAAGAGAAATTGAATGAGAGGCGTCAAAGTAGGAATCCGCAAGCGGCAAAGCAGCTGTTATTCCAACATGCAGACAAGCCCGGGAGTGGTGCATGAGTGCGTGCGCACGCAGTCTGCTTTTTTTTGGTAGCACATACTCGTGCTTGTCACATGTGGTGCCTCCCTGATCGCTCCTGCAAGGTGGATGCCGTCACAAGCAAGAGTATGTGCTTCCAAAAAGAGCAGAGTGATGGCTAAAGGTCCTCCTATGCAGCGCATGAGCGATGCATAGTTGAGACCTAAAAAAAGTACATGGCTAAGGCTGCTGCCTAAATGCAGCTCCAGCTTTTTATGCTTTAAATATATTTACATATGTTCTGGTGTTTGTCATGCAACTACAATAAATTTGGAGCTGAACTTCGAGTTTAAACAGAAACAGTTCGGAAGCCGACCGCACAGCATATATATCAAAATACGCTATAATACAGATAAAAGGCACACATTTAGAAAACCCATTTGCGCACACTTAAAGCAATTTACCATATAAATCAAGTACTACAAACAAAGTACAAAGAATATAAAATAGTAAAACCGAAATATCAACTAAGTTTCCGTTGCACAAAATCGGACACTAAAGCCTGGTTGCCGAGCTCCTACATTAAAAGATTTGTCCTTTAAAGCACATCCCCTCCCAATATACACAGATTATGTGCTGCCATTCCATCGCCACACAAAAACATTAACGCTCACAGGTCACCAATGCAAAGAAAACGTGCATTAGCAGAATAAGCAAGGAACAAAAAAAAAACACAAGAGTTCCAAGACAAATACTTCATTCCACTAGCAGCATGTTTACAGGAGTTAGGCGGTGCTGCATAGGCGGTCCCAAACAAATAAAGGAGGAACTAAAAACCACCTTAGCCTATTGTAATAAAGAGATTGAAGCAGACAAGATAACAAACCAATAAAAAGCCAATCGGTGGAGTTTCACCACATATACTAATTACTTGATGTCTCGGAGAGACAGCGAATGCGCTGCCTAGGCAAGACCTAAAAAAAAAAAAGTTGTTATTTTCTCCCAAATCAGCACAACGACCATGTACATGGTGCATCAGTACTACATGTGAATCTCTGGTGGATTACAGGTGTACAACGTAATAAATGCAAGGAATCATACAATGAAGCACAGCGAGGTGCCACCTTACTCAGCTTAAAACAGAGTCCCTCACACGGCTTGTCCTCACACCATTCAACCTACATCCCCCCTCCCTCCGCCCAATAGAGACCGCGCGCTCTCTCTTCAGGGCCACAGTGGTCTTACTCACTCACCTCATTCCCTATGAAGCACTAGCTCAGTGCTTCCCAGGCCTGCAGGTAAGCCTTCAATTGATTATCCATTCTCACCCGCCTGAGAGGCACCTCCTCAGCCAGGGAGGTATGTCACTCTTTCTAGACTTAGCCTCAGCTTATGCAACTCCTTGTGGCTTACCTCTAGTCTCTGTAACTGACCTCTACAGCCTTTCACCTTGCTGTTTCATTTGACCAGAGACTGATTAATTGTGTTAAATTAATAGGCCTCGATGTAAGCCTATTAGAACATTGTACAAGAAGATATTGTCTTTGCCTAGGGCAGTAAACAGACTAAGGGCCCGATTTAGACTTCGGCGGGCGGATTATGTACCATGGCAGAGTACTTTACTTCTGCCTTGGCAATGGTACTCTGCCTACCAAATTTGGATATGTCTGCCGCCCAGTGAACATCTCTTGGATTTCAGCATTACAGGGCCACACATCAAACTTTCTACAATTTTTATTTTATTTTCGAACAAAATTCCAAAACGGGATTTTGTTTTTGGAAATAAATTCAGCAATAACCCCCTCACCATTTAAGTTTTCTCCCATGGTTAGGGATCCACTTTGCAGTTTTTATTGCCCCTTATCACTAGGTTTTAACGGACACGGATAAATAGTGAAAATCTGATAATTTGTCCACCTACCCTATATAGAGTGGGCGGACTAAAGGCAAACATCGGATGACAATTACTCTGTTGGGTCTTTGGGGGTGTATTTCAGAGGCAGAGTAGTCTCCACCATTGAAATAATAATGTGTTGCCCGACCCATAGTGAGACGAACAGATCCTCACTTTGGTAAAGAGGGTACTATGCCACTGTTGCGGTGCAGTACCATCTCTGCCAAACTCAGACACTAAGAGGTTTACATAGACCAACTTGGAAAAGAGTGATCTGGAATAAAATACCCATTTTGTGTCATAACCAGCAAGACGGCACGTTTCCTCTTTCTGAGGCAAAGCGGAGTAACAAAGCTTATTTCACTATCTCTGCGGCATCGAAAGCCATTAAATCTGGCTCTCCTTTGGATCCCTGCCTCCCTTATTTACTTGTGCCAGGAACTGACTTCATTAATTCTGTGGCTAACTTGATTCTTAATGCATCAATAAAAACTGCCACAGTTCCCAACATGTGGAAGCAAGCAAAGGTACTGCCACCTGTGAAAAAGCCTGCAGCAGATACGCCTATCTTGCGAACTATTGGCCGATCTCCTTGCCTCCTGGCCGATCCCAAAATTGCTGCTACATGACCATGGCGCTCAGCCCCCCTCCCCGTTGTCGCTGGTATATAAGGTAGGCTTTTGTGGTGGGTGTGGGTGTACATTTAATAGGGTGTGTATGTTGTTGGTGTGCAATGCTATATGTTACCAAATGGCCATTACACATTACCTACATATAAATCTTTACAGATTCACAACATATATGTGTATTGAGATGAAAATAAGTAGTACTTATCTATCTCCAAACCACCATGGACACAGCCGGCACAATGGGAACATACTGCTGCGGTCTCCTGTCTATTACCGCAACATCTAAATACGGCGGGCGAAACGCCATCAGCTCGACGGAGTACTTTGAACCATCGCCGCAGGCCCTATGTTATTTAATGGATATAATGATCAACTTTGGCTAGAGTTATGGTTACATATTTACATTCCACAGTTAGCCACAGTGATAATGTGTGCCATTTCTGGTCCCGAGTGACAGACTCAAAGGTTATTTTGAACTCCTCTAAGGAGAAGCTAGCTTCGATGGAGATTGGGAGTGCGTTCTTATAGAATAGTTTCAGCATGTGGAATGTATATTGTCTGGATGCTGCGTGGGTGAGAAGGGGGAGCTGCAAACATGGATAATTCATGCTACCATGTTTTGGCAGTGGATGTCCTGCAACTGCTCGTAAACAAAATACCCTGAATCAAGGCTAGTTGGCTTTCTGTATTGTTCCCTTCTATGAATGCTGCAGCATCAACAAATGAGATACCAGAATCCTGGAGAGGACCATTTTGGATGTCTTTCTGTAACAAACATTGGCAAAGCCAGTAGACAGTACCTTTGAAAGATAATAGCTGACCTTGAGGCTTTGCCAATGCTTGTTGCTGATGCTAAATAGCATAGGACAAAGGTAAAAAAATAAAGACAGAAAGAAATTTAAACAAAATGGCCAGAAAAAGTAGAGTGCTATGACATACAGGGTAATACTGCAGGCACACATGTGGACCTAGACAACCTACATCTAGTTACGAATGCACTAAATGCAACTCAAAAGGTATCAAATACAACTAAACTGCATATAGAGGTACATATGCACATCCAGGTAGGGTACATGAATAAATCAAACAAGCTGCATAATAATAATAATAATAATAATAATAATAATAATACATTTATAGAGTCCCTGGTTCTTGGCCGCTAGATAGCCAAAGGATCGAGCACCCATCCTCGCTTTCCTTATCCTGGAAATCTTGAGTAACTGTACTCCTGTAGATCTTAGCTGTCGACCAGGATTGTAAGGGGTGAGGAAGTTGGGTCTAGCCCCTGCAGGCTCTTATGACAGAAACGCATGGCCTTAAAAAGAATTCTTTTCTCAGTTGGCAGCCAATTAAGGGCGTCCAGAGCTTGTTTGGATGATGCTCGCCTCGGTAGATTAAGAACAAGGCGGAGTCGTTTCATGTAGACTTTAGATGCACCCAGATACATGACGTTCCCATAATCAAGTTGCGAGGTCACCATGGTGTGGACTATGGTTTTCCTAGCTGATACATGAAGAATATCTAGGTTTTTTTTTTAGCCTCTTCGGAGTGCTAAAGCATCTTTCTGCCACCTTTCTAGTTTGGGACTCAAAGGAGAGTTTAGGATCTAGCCACACACCCATGTTTTTTACTTCAGTTTTGGGCTCTGGGATAGGCCCCAGTACCTGGGGCCACCAGGCTGTGTCCAAGATAGAGGGTTATTTCCCAACAATCATGACCTCTGTCTTGCTCCCATTCAGTTTAAGGCAGTGGTTCGAAATCCAAGCTGCTAGATCTTTGAGACAGGATAAGAACTGTAAAGCTGACTCACCGGAGTCTTGTGCAAGGGTCACCACAAGCTGTGTGTCGTCCACGTACGACACCATAGCGATATTGTAAGTGTCCATAATCCTCACCAAAAGTGTGGAATGATAAGGGGCGAAGTCACGTCCCTCTACTCAATCAGTGATTAATTACCGTGGCGGACCGGGGATCGTGCCGGAGGAGACATACCTTCAACGCAGCGGTGTGGTGATTAGGCTAATAGTACCAGCAGCAGTAAAATATGCGTGGAGCTGCAGCGCAGAAATACGTCTCTGTGTTGTTATCAGCAAACAAGAACACAGCAGTACACGCTTTGAAGTACGTACGTGTCAGCGCAGTTAAACGCAGACTAAAAACACACCAATACGTTTTAACCCCTTCGATGCTCATGACGAGCTCAGCTCGTCATGAGGCACAGTGGAGCTGTGCTGATGACGAGCTGAGCTCGTCTAGAACAATGGGATTTCCAACAATTCAGCACCGGCGGAAAATCTCTCTATCAGCGATGGTGTTAAAAACAGTTTAACAAGGCTAAAACATTGCTTCAGCGTGAGAAGGGTTCACCCTTGCTAGTTACAGCTTCTGCACCTCCGCTCACACAAGCCACTAAACTATGCAAACACAATCAACACATACAGACAGGTAGGCATGAATGTACCTGATGGGAAGCATGAGTATGGAAAGATAGTACATATATATGTGAACACACACCCACACCATGTGTGCTGACCATAACAAGCACAGAAGAGCCCCACTCAAACATTGCTCCTGGAACTGAACGGTTTAAGAGTTGCATTAAAAAATTCTCCATGAAGAATCTAGACCAGTGCCTAGTAATTGAAATGACGGATGTGTATGTTGAGATCTGTTCAAAGAGTCCATTGTTTCTTTCATTCTTGATATACTTGTCTATGCTTATTTATTTTTATTCAATCATATGTACAGCGCTCTGATAAAAGACGTTAGGTTTGTGAATCGTGTCTCTATTAGCAGTGTATTTGAGCCTATAGTAAACATTTTTAAGAGAGAATGCTTCCCTGAATAAATTGTGATGGTTAACGGGCTCCAACTTTTAAGCTATGATATGGGGAGTATTTGAAATTAGTAGATGTAAAAAGTGTTAGAGACCGCTTTATCGTGCCAGATGCTACTGGCTTTTTGAATGATGTAACAGTAATTAAAGCACATTTCATGTTGGCTATTATTAAATATGTTGGTACGGCTTTTTAATATACTTGCCATTAGAATTAAAGCAGCTTCTTAGCTGTGGAGGCCCCATGGGACCTATATTATCTGGGTTCTCCAAGTCATGGACGATCTCTCTCCCTCCCAGGGGTTACAGGATACCGGCCGCTAACACCAATAGCTGTTTATCAATATGTTTGAGAGCCTCATTAACTGCGCTAGAAATGGAGTTCTCAAATTCTGAAGGCAGAGTCTGTTCATCAGGGGAAAGATCTCCTTCCTGTAATGTAATGTAATGTATGTGTTCTTGTAAAGCGCACTGCTGCCCTGAGGCGTCGTGGCGCTGTAGACCGCTGGGGAACCCATCCTGGCTATCACTGTGAGATGGTCCATACTGGGTGTCTCCAAGGTGAAGCCAGGCATCCCCGGCGAATGTGGGGGGCCGTTGTAGAGATGAGGCAAGCTAATGCCCAGAATTGCCGAGTGTGATCCCTGGTTAGAGTAGGCACCGAGGCGAGAATTGTCGAGTCCGCTGACCCTGGTCCACGACCCTGCCGCGTCGGGAATTGAACCCTTGTCCCGGGCCGTCCTCTGCTTCCGGGTCTGCCGCCTCTAACCAGTGAGCCATGGCAGTTAGAATACAAAAGTTCCCCAAAGAAGACCCTGGGGACACATTAAGGGGCCGATTACGATGCATTTCAGAAACTGTTGGCAACAAATTAGTCTCGAACAAATTGGGTCCTGCAAGCCAGAAAAACCGATTATGATGCTTCCCAACATCGTTTGATCAGACTAACATAGACTTCAATGGGAGCCTGTGTTCCGAAATAGAACACAGGCTCCCACGAGAACACAGGCTTCTACTAAAAAAAAAGGGGGGGTTGTGGAAAACCTTGCACCCTGTGCTGGGTACCCCAAGGTGTCTGCCACATTGTGCATGGTTGGAAAGAGGGGTCCCTTGTGCGCCTCCACGAATCACAATCGGATGCCTCCGGGTGAAGGGGGGCCTGCAACAGGCCCGCAAAAGACAGATTCTGACAGCAATTTTGTGTCGGCAGACAGAATCAGAACTGTCATTTAATGTCGTCAGAATGCATCGCACACAGTGTCATTAGATGCAACTGGATGCGCTGGAAGCCATTTGCTTCCAGCGCATCGACGGGAGAAGGTCCGTTTCTCCCTAGGGAGGGTAGAGGTTTCAAACAAAGAGGCATTGGGGGCAAGGAAAGGGTTTTCCTTTCCTCCAAAGTCTATTGGGGCATTCCTGCTGCTCTATTGCGCATGGGGAGTTATCATGCAGCAGGAATGCCCACTAGACACCGGGTTTGTCTTTGCAGGGAGCGGCCCCTTGGGAAGGGTCACTCACCCCCCTCTCCTTTGGGGGATCATTTATGTTGGCCGTTTGCAGATTGACCATATGTTTTAGGCGCATCTTTGCCCAAGAGGGGAAGAAGCCACTACACACTAGGGATTTCTCAACAGCTGCAATGTGGGGAGCGGCCTCTTCGGGAAGCTTCGCTCCCCTTTGGGGAGCAATTATGTTGCCCATTTCTGCCCCCCTTGGGAGCAGATCAGCCTTAAGTCTTAGACCCATCTGTCCCCAAGGGTGGCAGACGCCACTAGAACCAGGGGTATTTTTTTTTAGGTCTCACCTGAGCCAGCGCATGCGCTGACCTGCGAGGCATTTAGTATGGCCTTTTGAGCTCTGAACACACACTTGTGCGTGTGCTTTTTTTTTTTATTACCCGCAATTGGCCTGTCTTTTTATTTGTATTGCCAACGCTCCGTCCAACATCCCCTTTAGGTTTGCTTTGTTTGCCCTAAGTTGGCATGGTTTGCCCAGACGTGGGTCCCTTGCTCACTTAGCCACTGGATTCAAGATAGCCTGGCTGATGAGGGTTATGAACCCGAAAAAGGTCCCAGGATGCTTGTTTCCGGTCCAGAGAAGACATAGCCTAGCACTTCGGGCTGGACTGTTCCCATGAGGCACACGGTCAGACTGATTTGCATATGGCCATGTCAGAACTGGGGTGGCGGAGTGAACTAGAGAATGATGATGGATTAAACCCAGATCAGTTGACTGGGGGTGAGTGCTTGTATTGTCAACGCTTTGTCCATCATCCCCTTTGGTTTTGCTTTGAACAACAAGGACTGCAACACCACCCCCCTGCTGGATAACCTCGCCAACCTCGGACTCAAGCAACTGGTGAACACCCCCATCCACTACGCCGGCCACACGCTCGACCCCATCTTCTCCTCCAGCAAGCACATCTCCTTCAGCCACTCAACCGGACTACACTGGACAGACCACAGCTGCGTCCACTTCAGCTTCAGGAGAACCACGACTCACCACCACCCTCAACAGGCTCCCCGCAGAAGCTGGAGTAAGATCACTGCCGACCAGCTCACCACCGCCTTCAGACAGAACCCGCCCACCAACACGACGGACCCCAACGAAGCAGCCCGCAACCTCACACAGTGGCTCATCAACTGCGCCGACGAACTCGCACCACTGAAGAATCCTCCCAGCAGACCCGGCAGCAGGAAAGCCTTGTGGTTTACCAACAAACTCAAAAACTCCAAGAAAACCTGCCGCACCCTCGAGAAAGCCTGCCGCCACGACCAGACAGCAGAACACATGACCGCCCTCAAGAACGCCACCCGCAAACACCACCAGCTGATCCGCACCACCAAGAAGACTCTTCAGCATCGTTAAAGAGCTCTCCAACCCCAGCACCTACAACAACGACATCACACCGTCGCAAGACCTCTGCGAAACACTCGCCTCGTTCTTCCACCGCAAGATCCCCGACATACACAACAGCTTCGGCGCTCAGACCACGGACCCAACCACCGAACCAACGCCCCCCACCACCACCCTCTGCACCTGGACCCCGGTCAGCACTGAAGACACCACCCGCATGATGAACACCATCCACTCCAGCTCCCCTACCGACCCTTGCCCACACCACATCTTCAACAAAGCCGACTCCGTCATCGCACCCCAGCTCCGAACATCATCAACAGCTCCTTCGCATCCGCCACCTTCCTGGAGAGTTGGAAACATGCCGAGCTGAGCGCCCTCCTGAAGAAACCCACCGCGGACCCCACGGACCTCAAGAACTTCCAACCCATCTCGCTCCTCCCCTTTCCAGCCAAAGTCATCGAGAAGACCGTCAACAGACAACTCTCCGCCTTCCTCGAGACCAACGGATCCCTCGACCCCTCACAGTCCGGGTTCCGAGCAAACTACAGCACCGAGACCGCGCTCATCGCAGCCACAGACGACATCAGGTCCCTGCTCGACAACGGAGAAACTGCTGCCCTCATCCTCCTGGACCTCTCAGCGGCCTTCGACACTCTATGCCACCGCATCCTGATACAGCGCCTCAGCAACACCGGAATCCAAGGAACGGCCCTGGAGTGGATCATCTCGTTCCTCGCCGGAAGAACCCAGAGAGTCCGCCTCCCCCCCGTTCCGTTCCTCGGCCACCGAAGTCATCTGCGGCGTTCCGCAAGGATCCTCACTCAGCCCTACCCTCTTCAACATCTAAATGAGCCCTCACGCAGCCATCACATGCCAAAACAACCTCAACATCATCTCCTACGCCGACGACACCCAGCTGATCCTCCCCAACGACCCCGCCTCCGCCAAAGCCAACCTACAGGCAGGAATGAAAGACGTTGCGGAATGGATGAAGATCAGCCGTCTGAAACTGAACTCAGACAAGACGGAAGTCCTCATCCTCGGACCATCTCCCTCTGCCTGGGACGACTCCTGGTGGCCCCCCGCCCTGGGCACCGCACCCAAGCCAACGGACCACGCACGCAACCTGGGCTTCATCCTGGACTCCTCCCTCACGATGACCAAGCAAGTCAACGCCGTCTCGTCATCCTGCTTCAACACCCTGCGCATGCTCCGAAAGATCTTCCGAAGGATCCCAACCGAAACCAGGAAGACAATCACCCATGCCCTCGTCACCTGCCGTCTGGACTACGGGAACACCCTCTACGCTGGAACCACAGCCAGACTCCAGAAAAGACTCCATCGCATTCAGAATGCCTCAGCACAACTCATCCTGGACATCCCTCGCCACAGCCACATCTCTGCCCACCTGAAAGACCTGCACTGGCTCCCTGTCAACAAGAGGATCACCTTCAGACTCCTCACCCACGCACACAAGGCCCTCCATGACACGGGCCCGAAGTACATCAACAACCGACTCACATTCTACACCCCCACCCGTCAGCTCCGTTCCGCCAGCTTCGCCCTCACCTCCGTCCCACGAATCCGCAAATCCACAGTCGGAGGAACATCCTCTCCTACCTGGCAGCCAAGACATGGAACTCCCTCCCCACTCACCTACGGCTGACCCTGGACCATCTCTCCTTCACGAAACAACTCAAGACCTGGCTGTTCGAGCAGTAGCGACCCCCCCCCCCCCGCCTCCGCGCCTTGAGACCGTAACGGGTGAGTAGCGCGCTCTATACAAATTCTGATTGATTGATTCGCCCTAAGTTGGCAGGGTCTGCCCAGACGTGGGTCCCTTGCTCACTTTGCCACTGGATTCAAGATAGCCTGGCTGATGAGGGTTATGAACCCGAAACCGATCCCAGGATGCTTGTTTCCGGTCCAGGGACGACATGGCCTGTGATGAAGCGAGTTTTAGAAATACAATGCGTTTTCACTCGCTAAGTTATACTTCCATAATGAATTAATAATATTAATTAGTTTATGCATGTTTTGTATTAATTCAACCTAGTTTAAAAATGCATTCACAAACACGAGGGATTAACATTATGTGCTCTTTGTTGCATTTGCGAGTATGTTTAAATAATAAACTAACTTTGTCTTTTTGTTTTGTCAATATTAATTGCGGCTGTTTAAATAATAGCATGTGCTTATTTTTAAATGTGCTTTCGTCCATGTCATGTCTTTGTGTGGCAGAGGCTCGTGGAGAATCCTGAGGCTCATGTGAAAAAGGTCTTTATATTTGCTGCTTATTTGTGCCTGAAGCTAGTTAACATAAACTAATGGGTTAACATTAAAATAGGGGGTGGGTAACAGATTGACTTTCATTACTCAAATTAATTTATGTTTTGTGTCTCTTTGCATACTAGATACATAACAAAAAAAGAGAGGTTACATGTGTCTCAAAAGCCACAGAGACGGAGCCATGTAAAGAGCAAGTTTGCCAACCCAATTTGGATGGATAGGAAAGCCCTCACACACCGACCTAGTCAGTGTCATGCTTCATCATAGGGCCCCACCTCGGAGGCCGGGTGCCTCCTCGGTGTGCTACGACGCCAGAAGACTGCGGAGCTGGTTGTGTGATAGGGCGTGCAGTGAGGAATATTAATAAAAAGTGTCTAAAGGGTATCTCAAAAAAAGATTTATTGGTAGATCCCTACAACACAGTTAAAAATTGGTCTTATGTGTCTGAATTTACAGCCAAAGCAGGGGCGGCTCTGGGCTCATGGTGGCCCTGTGCAGGTGCACAGCTTGCACATGCCTAAGGCCGGCCCTGTGGGTGCCAGGGGCGGCTCTGGGCTTATGGTGGCCCTGTGCAGGTGCACAGCTTGCACATGCCTGAGGCCGGCCCTGTGGGTGCACACTGCTTGTGAGGCAAGCAGAGCATTGAGAATGTACAAGGAGTAGTTGCAGCCGCTCCTTCTTGTGCCTGTTCAGGCAGAGCCCAGGGTCAGTCAGAGTCAGGGACCACCAGTACCAGTCTGCAAAACGTTGGGGAGTGCCAGGGCACAGGGCGGCTTTGCAACACTAAATAAGCACAAACTCAGAATTCAAAACATAACATCATGGTTGGGGGGTTCTCTTCAATAATCAGAATTGATTTCTATCCTAATGAACCCATTTTCCAACATTAATATAAGGAAAGACTGGGGAAAAATCATAACGTTCTAATCTATACCTTGAAGTTTTCATGCAGCTCTTTGATGACGGTTAATAGCTCACTGTTTAATGTTAGGATGTTAACTTAAAAAATGCAAATACCAAAAGAATCTCTCAGACAAAAATAGTAACTCACTGACCTATTCACATAATATGCATGATGTGATCTATGTGGTACACGTTCTTTGCAGCGGCATATTACCCCACTTTGGCTACCTTACCAAGAGTCAAAACTTCCACTAGACAAACCTCCGATCTCTCTCAATAAAGGTTATTAATCACCAAAGTGATCTTCACTTTTTTATTGTTGCCTGAAAATTGCTGGAGACCAGGAATGCAGCAGCAGGTACTTTTCAATCCATAATGCACTTGCAAACACGACGCCCCACCCTAAGTCCGCGACCTTTGTTTGCTTGGTGCATGAAGATGCAAGATTCATATACATGCTTTCTTAACATTTGTTCCGATTACTATATGAAATAAACAAGCATACATGCAAACTGTGACTACATGCCTGCTTTTCTCAACATTTCACTTCAAAACGATGCGAATGTATTTGTTTCACGGGCGGTGGTTTGTATAGGGTCACTGGGAAGTCCTCAAGGTTGCCCTCGCGCAAGTCTCTTCATTGGTGCGGGGTTTTAAATATCAAGGTCTTTTGAAGGCGCGAACTCTTCTCTTCCTCTGATGAGAAAGAAGGTTCCAGTGAAATCCGGTGGCGGATTAAGGAAGAATCTAAGAGGCGCTTGATGTGCCATGCAATAGCAACGAGTGCGTCGGATCGCCTGAGAATGGAAAGGTCCATGCCGCCCTGCCCAAGCTCACACAGACATTGCGGCTGCTGCAGGGATTGGCCTCTCATCCAAGGTCCAGGCCGCCCTGCCCAAGCTCACACAGACATTGCAGGCTGCTGCAGGGATTGGCCTCTCATCCAAGGTCCAGGCCGCCCTGCCCAAGCTCACACAGACATTGCGGCTGCTGCAGGGATTGGCCTCTCATCCAAGGTCCATGCCGCCCTGCCCAAGCTCACACAGACATTGCAAGCTGCTGCAGGGATTGGCCTCTCATCCAAGGTCCAGGCCGCCCTGCCCAAGCTCACACAGACATTGCAAGCTGCTGCAGGGATTGGCCTCTCATCCAAGGTCCATGCCGCCCTGCCCAAGCTCACACAGACATTGCAAGCTGCTGCAGGGATTGGCCTCTCATCCAAGGTCGAGGCCGCCCTGCGCAAGCTCACACAGACATTGCGGCTGCTGCAGGGATTGGCCTCTCATCCAAAGTCCATGCCGCCCTGCCCAAGCTCACACAGACATTGCAAGCTGCTGCAGGGATTGGCCTCTCATCCAAGGTCCAGGCCGCCCTGCGCAAGCTCACACAGACATTGCGGCTGCTGCAGGGATTGGCCTCTCATCCAAGGTCCAGGCCGCCCTGCCCAAGCTCACACAGACATTGCGGCTGCTGCAGGGATTGGCCTCTCATCCAAGGTCCAGGCCGCCCTGCCCAAGCTCACACGGACATTGCGGCTGCTGCAGGGATTGGCCTCTCATCCAAGGTCCATGCCGTCCTGCCCAAGCTCACACAGACATTGCAAGCTGCTGCAGGGATTGGCCTCTCATCCAAGGTCCAGGCCGCCCTGCCCAAGCTCACACAGACATTGCAAGCTGCTGCAGGGATTGGCCTCTCATCCAAGGTCCATGCCGCCCTGCCCAAGCTCACACAGACATTGCAAGCTGCTGCAGGGATTGGCCTCTCATCCAAGGTCGAGGCCGCCCTGCCCAAGCTCACACAGACATTGCAAGCTGCTGCAGGGATTGGTCTCTCATCCAAGGTCCATGCCGCCCTGCCCAAGCTCACACAGACATTGCAAGCTGCTGCAGGGATTGGCCTCTCATCCAAGGTCCAGGCCGCCCTGCCCAAGCTCAGACAGACATTGCAAGCTGCTGCAGGGATTGGCCTCTCATCCAAGGTCCAGGCCGCCCTGCCCAAGCTCACACAGACATTGCAAGCTGCTGCAGGGATTGGCCTCTCATCCAAGGTCCAGGCCGCCCTGCCCAAGCTCACACAGATATTGCGGCTGCTGCAGGGATTGGACTCTCATCCAAGGTCCATGCCGCCCTGCACAAGCTCACACAGACATTGCGGCTGCTGCAGGGATTGGCCTCTCATCCAAGGTCCATGCCGCCCTGCCCAAGCTCACACAGACATTGCAAGCTGCTGCAGGGATTGGCCTCTCATCCAAGGTCCAGGCCGCCCTGCGCAAGCTCACACAGACATTGCTGCTGCTGCAGGGATTGGCCTCTCATCCAAGGTCCATGCCGCCCTGCCCAAGCTCACACAGACATTGCAAGCTGCTGCAGGGATTGGCCTCTCATCCAAGGTCCAGGCCGCCCTGCGCAAGCTCACACAGACATTGCAGCTGCTGCAGGGATTGGCCTCTCATCCAAGGTCCAGGCCGCCCTGCGCAAGCTCACACAGACATTGCGGCTGCTGCAGGGATTGGCCTCTCATCCAAGGTCCAGGCCGCCCTGCCCAAGCTCACACAGACATTGCGGCTGCTGCAGGGATTGGCCTCTCATCCAAGGTCCATGCCGTCCTGCCCAAGCTCACACAGACATTGCAAGCTGCTGCAGGGATTGGCCTCTCATCCAAGGTCCATGCCGCCCTGCCCAAGCTCACACAGACATGCAAGCTGCTGCAGGGATTGGCCTCTCATCCAAGGTCCAGGCCGCCCTGCCCAAGCTCACACAGACATTGCAAGCTGCTGCAGGGATTGGCCTCTCATCCAAGGTCCAGGCCGCCCTGCGCAAGCTCACACAGACATTGCGGCTGCTGCAGGGATTGGCCTCTCATCCAAGGTCCATGCCGCCCTGCCCAAGCTCACACAGACATTGCAAGCTGCTGCAGGGATTGGCCTCTCATCCAAGGTCCAGGCCGCCCTGCGCAAGCTCACACAGACATTGCGGCTGCTGCAGGGATTGGCCTCTCATCCAAGGTCCATGCCGCCCTGCCCAAGCTCACACAGACATTGCGGCTGCTGCAGGGATTGGCCTCTCATCCAAGGTCCAGGGCGCCCTGCCCAAGCTCACACAGACATTGCAAGCTGCTGCAGGAATTGGCCTCTCATCCAAGGTCCATGCCGCCCTGCCCAAGCTCACACAGACATGCAAGCTGCTGCAGGGATTGGCCTCTCATCCAAGGTCCAGGCCGCCCTGCCCAAGCTCACACAGACATTGCAAGCTGCTGCAGGGATTGGCCTCTCATCCAAGGTCCATGCCGCCCTGCCCAAGCTCACACAGACATTGCGGCTGCTGCAGGGATTGGCCTCTCATCCAAGGTCCATGCCGCCCTGCCCAAGCTCACACAGACATTGCGGCTGCTGCCGGGATTGGCCTCTCATCCAAGATCCATGCCGCCCTGCCCAGCTCACACAGACATGCAAGCTGCTGCAGGGATTGGCCTCTCATCCAAGGTCCATGCCGCCCTGCCCAACCTCACACAGACATTGCAAGCTGCTGCAGGGATTGGCCTCTCATCCAAGGTCCATGCCGCCCTGCCCAAGCTCACACAGACATGCAAGCTGCTGCAGGGATTGGCCTTTCATCCAAGGTCCAGGCCGCCCTGCCCAAGCTCACACAGACATTGCGGCTGCTGCAGGGATTGGCCTCTCATCCAAGGTCCAGGCCGCCCTGCCCAAGCTCACACAGACATTGCAAGCTGCTGCAGGGATTGGCCTCTCATCCAAGGTCCAGGCCGCCCTGCCCAAGCTCACACAGACATTGAGGCTGCTGCAGGGATTGGCCTCTCATCCAAGGTCCATGCCGCCCTGCCCAAGCTCACACAGACATTGCAAGCTGCTGCAGGGATTGGCCTCTCATCCAAGGTCCAGGCCGCCCTGCCCAAGCTCACACAGACATTGCAAGCTGCTGCAGGGATTGGCCTCTCATCCGTGTGTGAGCCAAACGAAAGGAAACACGAAGGGCTGAAAACAATGAGAAAATGCACACAACTGTCCTGGCTCCAAGCTTCAGTCTTCACTTCCGGGCCAGATGCAGGTCTATGTGAAGAGATTATCGATGTGAAATCCCCATTCTAAGCTGTGACAGTGACTTCTAGGGCATCATAATCTGCCGCCGCAACCTGGGGTCGAACCCGGGACTCTGAGCTTTGGTTGAGCGCTCTCCCACAGCCATCAGGGCCACTTCGCGCCGCCGAAAGGGCGGTGAACACAAACCTCACTGAAGACCGGACCAATGTTCAATATTTCCAAAAGGAGACAGACTTCCGGCGAATCGGCTCAGCCTTTCATCCTCCTGGTGTCCTTGCTAGTGCAGGTGAATAATACACATTCATGAGCGCACACAACAGAATGAGGTATGTAGAGGTGCAGGCCAAGTGCTAATATCACGGAGCTCGAGGCTCAGTTATCGACTTCAGAAGAATGAAGGGCAAGTCTTCCGTACCCGATTTGATGACACTTCTGGTTCGCGTAATTTAACGTTGCACGGGTCATGCTAAGTTCATAACATTACTTACCTCACTAAGAACCACAATTAAGCGCCATTCGTGGCAAACGTTTAGCGCAATCACATCTGAATAACGCGAACACTTGTGTTTCTTTGTGTAATGCTGATGTCCCATCGAATGTCATCTTACAATGGTTCCAACAGGTCATGTAAGGAACCCGGCACGTTGAATATTGGTATTAAGCGCAACAAATGGAACTCCGCGTTAAATGCCAATCCGTTCCGGTTTGGCTATTTGATTTGGAAAATGTCATAGTGCCAATATCGGCCCACTCACCAGCCCGCTCCCCGTAACATGCATGTCGCAGAAATAACCAGACAAGACAACTTTTTTGTTGGAGAAAAGTAGCTGCAGGTTTATTAGCATATACACATGCCAACATGGTGGGTTATCTTACAGGCGATCCAAAAGGCAAGCCGCCCCTCGCGAACTACCACCTGATGGGCCAATTTGCAACATGGCCTTAGCCAATCGTTGCTTAGCGGTAATGGGAGGAGATAGCCCCTCCCAATTCCGGTGAACCATTGGTCCACCCTCTTGCTCACGCCCCCCCCTACGAGGGGCGGAGCGTTCAAGCAACCCCCGGTTGTACAGGTTTCCAACCGCCCGTAGGATAGCGGGGCGCCGTCGTACCCCCAGGGTCCACCGCACAGACTTCCTGGGGATAATAGGCCTCAGCATCCTTTGTGCTCCTGAAGAGGGTACTCCCGGGTACCTTTCCGCCTCTGGATCGCCCTGTAACTCCGCCTGCAACACAAATAAGAAAAGATTAGAAACATTTCCCCCCCCACCACCCTGAAAGCGCCGGGTATGCGGAAGGGAGGTAAACGGCATCAGGGTGAGGGGACAGCGGCCAAAGAGGCCGCATGGTGGGCGGGGGAGGAATATATACTCTCCCCCGCCCACCCCCAGAAGGAAGTGACGCGCGGGAGGACCCTCCAGGGTCCCAAAGAGCTAAAGAGCTGGGCTGCCCCGTGTGCCATCTTGTGGCACTACGATGGCCGCCCTCTTACTTGTGTCCCCTGCGGGGACATGTCGGTCGGCCGGCATAGTGCCAATATCGGCCCACTCACCAGCCCGCTCCCCGTAACATGCATGTCGCAGAAATAACCAGACAAGACAACTTTTTTGTTGGAGAAAAGTAGCTGCAGGTTTATTAGCATATACACATGCCAACATGGTGGGTTATCTTACAGGCGATCCAAAAGGCAAGCCGCCCCTCGCGACCTACCACCTGATGGGCCAATTTGCAACATGGCCTTAGCCAATCGTTGCTTAGCGGTAATGGGAGGAGATAGCCCCTCCCAATTCCGGTGAACCATTGGTCCACCCTCTTGCTCACGCCCCCCCCCCCTACGAGGGGCGGAGCGTTCAAGCAACCCCCGGTTGTACAGGTTTCCAACCGCCCGTAGGATAGCGGGGCGCCGTCGTACCCCCAGGGTCCACCGCACAGACTTCCTGGGGATAATAGGCCTCAGCATCCTTTGTGCTCCTGAAGAGGGTACTCCCGGGTACCTTTCCGCCTCTGGATCGCCCTGTAACTCCGCCACAGCCCTGGGTGTGGTGACCGTCGCAGCCAGGGCCCCCCACCAAGGCAGGCATTCCTCCTAGCTGTTCCTTACTTGTTATAACTAGGGTCTCTTCCTCATTCGGAAAAAACAGGTCCATGCCAACGTGGACCGCTGACCCAAGAGTCTAGCAACACCAAGTGAGTTTTGCTTGTAGCACACATGTAAAAAGGCCAAAACTCTGCTCCAAATATTTACGCATGGCGCAGCACACCGCATGCGAGCCAGCTGCTGCACTGTCCCAGACAGGGCATCGTGCCACGGGAGCTCGGGATAAGAAATCGGACCACAGAGCTCACCTGATACTAACTTGTGGCCAATTCCCCTTGTGTTCTACCTCTAGGGTGCCTGCTAGCCCCAGAGCCCAGACAATAAACAATACTTCTCCATCGCTCCCCGGCGACACCGCATGGTGTCACAACAAGGTGGAGGAAAAGAGGTGTGTTGCCTGTGGATGGTACTGAAAACCTCCATGAAGGGCCAACAGGTGCGGTCTATCCTGCTTGCTGACCCTAAGACCGGACAAAGAATCCCGGTCCCTGCTAACCACCTGTTTGAGCCTTGATACTTCCACCGGAACGGTGTCGGGCTACCAAGTTTTGTGTCTCTGCCCCTTTAATTATACACAGCACAGGACCTCCTGCGCATTGGCTCCAGCGCCTCCCCTGACTAGCGCCTTGCCTTTAGAGATGGAGACATGTCTGACCACTGGAAATTGCCCGTCCCCCACTGGTGGCGAGACCCACCGTAATATCGTTGTGGTCGTTCAATCCAGTGCCCTAGAACACTGCAGTGACCAGCGCAATCCCTAGTAAAGGACCAGGTGCACGCACAAGGTGTCACGGCCATCATAAGGGGGATTGAGCGCGTAGGGTCCCGATCGTGATACACTGCAAGGCTTTGTAACGGGACAACCTATGCTGCTTACTGAACAAGCGCCTGGTCACAGGAACCTGGACCCTGCTAACCACTTGAGACCCTTTTATATACACCGGGGTGGATTCGAATAAAGATAGAGTGTCACAAGGTTCCCCATTTGTGGGTAGGAGTATCCGCGGGAACCAGTCTGCGAAAGTGTGCACAACCTGGTGTCACAACAAGGTGGAGGGAAAGAGTGTGTTGCCTGTGGGTAGGTACTGAAAACCTCCATTAAGGGCCCACTAGTGCAGTCTACCCTGCTTGCTGACCCTACGACCGGACACAGAATCCCGGTCCCTGTTAACCACCCGTGTGAGCCTAGATACTTTCACCAGAACGGTGTCGGGCTACCAGGTTCTGTGTCACCTGTTACACTGAAATCCCTTTGGGGGTTCCGCTGGGACTCATAAGTGTCACTGCAAATACTGCGTCATGCACTAGGCCCCTAATGCCCATCTCCGTCCCACAAGGACATCTGACAGCCCGATACCCCCACGCAGCTTTGGTTGATGGCATAGGGCCCCGCACCCCCAGTCAGTGTGTGTGACCAGCATTTACTTGAAAGTGCCCAGAAAATGTGAGTGGCTGGTCCTGTCCTGTCAAGGCTTGTAACTGGTCGTTCCTACCTAGAAGTAACTAACGTGCCATGGGAAGTGTGGAGAAGTGTGGCTCAATGGTTAGAGCGGCAGACCCTGATGCAGAGGTCTGGCCCGGGACCAGGGTTCAACTCCCCGCCTCAGCGGGTCATGGGCTCAAAATTCCACGGACCTGATCATTCTCGCCTCGGTGCCTATTCCAATCATGGAGTCCCACTCTGCAACTCTGGGCAATAGCTTGCTTAATCTCCACAACGGCCCCCACAACGCTAAGGATGCCTGGCCTCCACCTTGGGGGTGCCCAGGAGTGGACGCCTCACAGGGAAAGCCAGGATGGGTTCCGCAGCGGTATTCGTACAAGCGCCTTGAGACCCTTGCGGGTGAGTAGTGCGCTACAAATATCAATTTACATGATCACGGGTGTCCCAGGGTACCATCCCGGTAGGAGGGGGAACTACCCGACATTGCGGCTGCTGCAGGGATTGGCCTCTCATCCAAGGTCCATGCCGCCCTGCCCAAGCTCACACAGACATTGCGGCTGCTGCAGGGATTGGCCTCTCATCCAAGATCCATGCCGCCCTGCCCAGCTCACACAGACATGCAAGCTGCTGCAGGGATTGGCCTCTCATCCAAGGTCCAGGCCGCCCTGCCCAAGCTCACACAGACATTGCAAGCTGCTGCAGGGATTGGCCTCTCATCCAAGGTCCAGGCCGCCCTGCCCAAGCTCACACAGACATTGCAAGCTGCTGCAGGGATTGGCCTCTCATCCAAGGTCCAGGCCGCCCTGCCCAAGCTCACACAGACATTGAGGCTGCTGCAGGGATTGGCCTCTCATCCAAGGTCCATGCCGCCCTGCCCAAGCTCACACAGACATTGCAAGCTGCTGCAGGGATTGGCCTCTCATCCAAGGTCCAGGCCGCCCTGCCCAAGCTCACAGAGACATTGCAAGCTGCTGCAGGGATTGGCCTCTCATCCGTGTGTGAGCCAAACGAAAGGAAACACGAAGGGCTGAAAACAATGAGAAAATGCACACAACTGTCCTGGCTCCAAGCTTCAGTCGTCACTCCCGGGCCAGATGCAGGTCTATGCGAAGAGATTATCGATGTGAAATCCCCATTCTAAGCTGTGACGGTGACTTCTAGGGCATCATAATCTGCCGACGGAACCCGGGGTCGAACCCGGGACTCTGAGCTTTGGTTGAGCGCTCTCCCACAGCCATCAGGGCCACTTCGCGCCGCCGAAAGGGCGGTGAACACAAACCTCACTGAAGACCGGACCAATGTTCAATATTTCCAAAAGGAGACAGACTTGCGGCGGATCGGCTCAGCCTTTCATCCTCCTGGTGTCCTTGCTAGTGCAGGTGAATAATGCACATTCATAAAGCGCACACAACAGAATGAGGTATGTAGAGGTGCAGGCCAAGTGCTAATATCACGGAGCTCGAGGCTCAGTTATCGACTTCAGAAGAATGAAGGGCAAGTCTTCCGTACCCGATTTGATGACACTTCTGGTTCGCGTAATTGAACGTTGCACGGGTCATGCTAAGTTCATAACATTACTTACCTCACTAAGAACCACAATTAAGCGCCATTCGTGGCAAACGTTTAGCGCAATCACATCTGAATAACGCGAACACTTGTGTTTCTTTGTGTAATGCTGATGCCCCATCGAATGTCATCTTACAGACTGGTTCCAACAGGTCATGTAAGGAACCCGGCACGTTGCATATTGGTACATAGCGCAACAAATTGAACTCCGCGTTCAATGCCAATCCGTTCCGGTTTGGCTATTTGATTTGGAAAATGTCAAAGTATTGCCAGTAATGTTTGGAGGTGTGTTCCTGTTCTCGCACTCCACGGCATTGCTTCTTCCAGGTCATGCTGGGCCCGGGCGGCGGGCACAGCCAGAACCCGACCCCATCAAGGGGGGCAGTGAAAGTGGCAGCCAGGCCTGGCTTCTCCTGGAGAGGTCTATGGCGCAGGCCTGCTCTGAAGGCAGAAGAACACTTCGCACGCAATGCATAAAGGTGTGACGTAGGAGCGCCTACGCGACGGGAAGAGGCGAGAGGGGGGTCGCACCGCAGCTCCTGGGGCAAGGCACCAGTGTTTCAATGCTGGGCTTTTCAGTTACAAATCCGAGGGAAGCATGCACGGACTACAATCGCGCAATAACTACACTCCACGCTGTTACTTGAAGCGTAAAAGGCCATTTTATTAGGACACGGTTGCATCATTTAACTTTATTGACATTACATAACTGTAAGAAAACACTTTTCCCATCCCATGCCGATACATTCTCCGTTCAGCCTTCTCGAAACCATCTCACCTGTTTGACTCTTCCCCATTCACTCAGTGACCTCCTTCCTCTCCCCATTCTCACCTTCACTTGCCCTCCAAACATCCTCTGTTGACTTTCCTTCATTGCCTCCCGCGCCCCGTATCAGTCACCCGTGTACCGTTCTCCCTCCCTGAGGGGTGGATCCGCCCGTATGTGACTCACCACCCCTCCAAAGTACCGTAACGTCGCTACTCTGCAACCTGCCCTAAACTGGCATGCGAAGACCGCTCCAGTCCCAAGCCCTCCACGTAACCTGTAGGGTGGGTGGGTGGACAACTTTCTTCTCTAATCCCCCCGGTGGTGCTAAGGTGTCAGGAAGAGGCTGGATCCTCCTCTCCTGACACCTTATATGTCTTCCTAACGCCCGCCCCTTCCCCTATCCTCTAAACCCTCCCACACCGTGTCCTTCCGGGCCATTGCGCGAATAGCCCCGGGGGAAGACTGGTCTGCGACCGTAACTTCCCCCAGGGGCCCTCATCGCGCAATAACTACACTCCACGCTGTTACTTGAAGCGTAAAAGGCCATTTTATTAGGACACGGTTGCATCATTTAACTTTATTGACATTACATAACTGTAAGAAAACACTTTTCCCATCCCATGCCGATACATTCTCCGTTCAGCCTTCTCGAAACCATCTCACCTGTTTGACTCTTCCCCATTCACTCAGTGACCTCCTTCCTCTCCCCATTCTCACCTTCACTTGCCCTCCAAACATCCTCTGTTGACTTTCCTTCATTGCCTCCCGCGCCCCGTATCAGTCACCCGTGTACCGTTCTCCCTCCCTGAGGGGTGGATCCGCCCGTATGTGACTCACCACCCCTCCAAAGTACCGCCAACCAGGGAACCCCCGTAGGGCGGTTCCCTGCCCCACCCCCCAGTCCTGGACACCTTTCTCCTCCAGTCAGCCGACCTTGTGGCCCCCCAGTGGAAGACCAATCCACGACTGAAACCTATGCCCCCTTATAAATTAGTTTCGTGGGGACCGTCGACTAACGCGTGAGGCGCCAAACCTCCGCACGACCACCTGCTCCTCCAAGTCCTGTGCACCCTTTCTCCTCCAGTCAGCCAAACCCGTGGCACCCTGTGGACAACCAATCCACCACTGAAACGGACGTCCCGTGTAAAGTCTTAATGTTGGAACCGTCATTGCCCGCGAAGGCGCCAAACCTCCGCATGACCACCCGCTCCTCCAGGTCCTGTGCACCCCTCTCTTTCCCAGTGTGGTCCCGGTGGACGACCACCCACCGCCACAACCTGCGTCCTGTGTACCTTGTAACATTCTTGGCCAAACCAAGTCCATAAACACCCCCCCCCCACCACCACGGTGAACGACCATCCACCACCTGGACCTCCCTCCTGTGTATCAATGAACATTGTCAGGCCATTCTCAGTCCATGAAAGGTGCCCCCCCCCCCCCCCCCATCGCAGTGAACGAGCATCCAATACCTGGGCCTCCGACCTATGCAAACCCGGAACACTTCGGGTTAGTCATTGTCCATGAAAGGTGCTGTCTTCGAGGTGAATGACCATCCGCCCTGTACCTGCAACCCCTGTAACCCTGAACATTGCCGGGCCAATCAAGGTCCCTGAAAGGTGCCCCCCATCGCAGTGAATGACCATCCACTACCTGGGCCTCCGTCCAATGCAAGCCAGAATACGCTTACAGGTTCGTCCTTGTCCATGAAAGGTGACCCCCCCCCCCCCTTTCACAGTGATCAACCATCCATCACCTGTACCTGCAACCCGTGTAACCATGAAAATTGCCGGTCCAATCCCCTCTTGTGAAAGGTGCACTCCCCATAGCATTGAACGACCATCCACCACCTGGGCCTCCGTCACGCCACCATTAATACTTTCGGGTCAGTCCCCTTCCAGGAAAGACCCCCCCCCCCTTTTGTGGTGAACGACCATCCACCCGTACCTGCAACCAGTGAAATCATGAACATATGCCAGGCCAATCATTGACCATGAAAGGTGCACCCACTTACGGTGAAAGACCAACCACCACCTGTACCTGCAAACTGTGTACCATGAACCTGGACGGGCCAATCTCTATCATACCCAGCAGGCTCCTGCCTGGCCTGTGAGTTCCCCAGGACCCCGTTCCCAAGTATTCAAGGCCCCCACTCATTCACGCAACCAACATTGCCCCACGTCCATATCAGCGGACCATACCCTATCCCATGCCTCAAAATGCAAAGCCAAACCTGACATAACCCAGATACTCCATTGTCCCACAGGTATCCTCGTATCGTAGCCAATTCTCGTTTCCTGCGATACCATGACAGCCGTAAAGGCGCCCCCCCCCCAATAACCATCCACTGTTTCACTCATCATTCCACAACCTAATGACGGCGTCCCCACTCGGAGATGTCTGTACACCTGGTAGTTCGCCTCCTTTGCTGTCCAAATGCCCAGGTGACCGGCCACCCAACCAGGCGACCGCCCTGGAGCCCGAACGACACCAATTTCCTGTAGTAGAAAAATAATGATTAGTCCTTAGCATTACATCCCCTTTCCCGTCGTCCTTTGCTGGGAAACCCAATGTCTAGGACCCCCTGTTCAAGAGCACCCCATCCGCTGAGCCAAAAGACCAACTTGACCACCCCCTAAACCGCCCTCGTCCCCACGCACAAACCCCGGCCCAAAAAACTCCTCAACTGCGCAGCCATGGACCGCCCTGCGTAAGAAAAAACCTTGCCCACGGGCCACCTCCAGTACACCACGTACAGCAAATACCCCTTCATCCCAGCCGTGACCCCTGTCTACGTTCTGTTCCAACCGTATTATCCTGCACCCCAGCCCGACCTCCGGAAGAAATACCCCTATCCTTGTTATTTGAAATCTCACGTGTGCCGCCCCTCCCAAACATCCCCCAACCGTCCTTGTCCATGGCCTGCCTACAGATTACTGTTGCCTATTCACTTAGCCTCTGACAAAACAACCACCTTCAGTAGAACATTCCAGGCCACCCTTGCTCTCCGTCACGCTGTCCCCACTCAAACCTGGGCACCCCCGGACCAATTCCCAATCCCTCACTAACCTCAAACTGGGACAACCGAAATCCGAGAGCCCCAACTCGCTAGTTTCCAACCCCATTCAGACACTGAAAACTATCCACTGCCGATCCTCCTGATCAAGTTACCCTGAATACGTAATGGACTCCCCATCAACCTCAGCAGCAAACACCCCTATCCCTGCTTCAAGACATGCCTGAACATCCCACTCCTCACCAGTCCTACACTGACCCAGGCAATCAACCAAAGCGCCAACAACCCAAAACCCCCTTCTCTGTCATCCACAGGGACCTGAACGTGTGCTCCTCAACCAATAAATTACCAACCAAATTAACACACTAAGGAGTCAACCATCCCACTGTACTCCCCCGCACTTTGGCCTACAATCCCCCGCACTTCGGCCTACAAAGAGGAAGGTCCCCAGACTGACAACCCCCTCGTATCCTATTCCCTGCACCGTATACACAGGTCAGAAATGGTCGCATATGATCAAGTATCCCAAACTTGAGGCCGTTGCTCCCTTCCTTGTGCACATGTACAGCTCTGATACCCACTGGGCTTGCAAGTGCTGACTATACAAACCTCAAGCATAAATGCAATATTCCCATAACCACTAATGATACCATGTAACGTCACTATTACACGCTCACTTTGCGGAGAGACTGAGCCTTGAATACCCCTACGGGTTCAAGTAAGACAGGTCGAAGCCTTGCCCTCCTTAGCCCTGTGGCAAACCCCATCCTCCGTGCTACGCAGATGCCTCTGTGGTATATCAGCCAGTCAATCTACCTGGCCTCCCCCACACCGTAAGATGTGGCCAATAGTGAAGACTGATGTCCCCTTGCAGTGAATGCATCCAGCCTGGCCAACTACATGTGACTCATTGGTCAACCCCTCTTAGCAGGATTGTGTACCACTGTCCATCTGGACCCCTCCCCACCAACTCGCCAGGCTCCCAAATCCCCCTGTAGGATGCCGCTGCTGCACCTGCCTCCGTGTCAAATCCCACACCACCCCACTGACAAGCTGAAAGCCCCACTTGCCCGTGCTCCCCCAACCCTTGCCCCGCGGCTTTAGCCTTTACCTTAAAGTCCGTCCGGGACCTCCACGTCCTGACTGTCGCTGCTGCGCCTTACTGCACCATGTCCACCGGTCCATACGAAAGTGCACCCTCGTCCTGTAAAACTAACAGATTCTAGTTACCCAGAACCCCCCCCCTGAGAATTCCCCACTCAGCCACAGCAACATCACACTCTCTCCGTCATCCAACACTCCCATCCCTTCATACAACCACGCTCCCTCAGTCCAGAACCGCGCACCATTCATGTCATCCAGCACCACTTTAATTCATCATGTTGTATTTCGTGATGCGCGAGCCCTCGTCGGAGGGAAGGCCGCCGCAGACCCCCCTACTGCTTCTGGCCAGCGACTCGGGGCCGTCATGCGCCCCACTGGCTATGCTCCATTCTCCCGGATCTATTGCCGGATTTGGTTCCCCCACATCCCCCAGGTCGCTCCAACCTGGAGGGGTCCCAGCACCACCGGGCCTCATGCCGTGCTGGCAGTCCCTCACCTCCTATACTCAACCGCAAAAAGCCTATGCAGACAAACTGACTCTTACCCCAGGGAACGTGTGGCAGCAAACAAACCAACCCCCCCTACGAGCGCCAGCCCCACTCCTGACCATCAAACAACAAAATGACAAGATGGCTGCTTTTGGCATCCATCTTGTCCTCTGGGCAAAGAAACTGGAGGGGGGGGGGGGTGCCCCCTCTCATTTGTCTATGCTCGGCTACCTCTTGTTTTTGTTTGCTTCCGTTATGCGCACAAGCACCACCCTCGCCTACGTACCGTTCGTTCCTGAGCCTGAGTCCGCCAGTTATTGCAGCAGTATACCTCTACTCGTACTTGGTACGCTATTGCAACCTGCACACATGTCACTTTACCCTCCTGCATTGCACGGTAGCTACCTCATGTATCTGTAGGCGCACAACTGCACGTTTGCCACATGTAACCACCTTTGCTCAAGTAATGTGCTCGCTTGTAATTATCTCACGTATCATTGCCTGTCCTAATCCGCGCTCTATAAGGATGCATTAATGAATAAATAACGGAGGCGGGAGACAACAGGTTGCCACAGCCCACGGCGTACCGCGGCGAATATTAGGACGCCTTCGGTAAAATCCGCCCATCAGAAAGATGCCTAAATAAATAAGAAATGTTGGCGGGGGACACAGGGCCACAGCCCTACACGAGGCGGGCCGCGGCGACTATTGCGAAGCGCCACGGCGCCTACCGGAAAAAACCCGCGCTCCATAAACAGCATTAATAAATAAATAATGGAGGCAGGGGACACAGCCACGCCATCACGAGGCGGCCCGCGGCGAATATAGTGAAGCGCCCTGCGCCTTCCGATAAATACCGCGCTCCAAAAAAAACGCTTAAATAAACAATAAATGGATGCGGGAGACACAGGACAACAGCCCTCACGAGGCGGCCCGCAGCGAAAACGAGAGGGTGCGCCGCGCCTCCTCCCCCTCCCCCTCCCCGACCGGGCCGCAGCAGACGCATACACCGCATGGACAGCGAACATTCCTCCGGTGGGGGCAGGCAAAGCATAAAGCTCCCCGCGGTGTCCAATAATCAGAGCCCGGCGCCTCACACCTTATGCAGGCACCCCTGTCATGCACCCGGCACATTCCTTGCCACCCACCTGAAAGGGCTCCCACACTCAGCGGCTCAGAAAACCCGTGGTGCCCCCAGGGGCCCCCTCCTCCGGCCTCACACAGTGCAGAATACTGGCTGAACCCTGCATGGGCTCCGGGCCGGCCCGCCAGCCAATAACACCTGAACCGACATGGAAGCGCCCGCCCCCAGGCCCAGCTAACCTGCACAACTTTCTTCTCTAATCCCCCCGGTGGTGCTAAGGTGTCAGGAAGAGGCTGGATCCTCCTCTCCTGACACCTTATATGTCTTCCTAACGCCCGCCCCTTCCCCTATCCTCTAAACCCTCCCACACCGTGTCCTTCCGGGCCATTGCGCGAATAGCCCCGGGGGAAGACTGGTCTGCGACCTTAACTTCCCCCAGGGGCCCTCACTCCCAGAAGGCACTTGATGAAGCCAAAACGCAGGACTGGTAACCTGCTTTCCCTGACTGCAAAGACCTGGGTGAAGCCTCACCCAGAGGCGGAACTAGAGCCACGTGGGGGTGAGGGGGGGGGGGCTGAAACTTGAAGCAACAGGCGGAGTGGAGCTGCGGGGTCTTAGAAGGGTCACCAAGAGCCTAGAGCCGCCCCTGCAGAGGGGGGTAAAGCTGCCTTCACCGAGAGGGGGGCGGGGCAGACCCAACAACCACCCGCAGCTGGAGGGATCTACGGGGTATAAAGGCCCCGCCCGGCCCAGCTGACACTAATTGAGGCTCCGCCCCTGGTGATCCCCCGTGCTGAGTACCGCTGGGGATCCGCCGTGTGCTGCCGCTGGTGATCCGCCCCGTGCTGCTCCCCCCTGAGCCCAGCTGATACTGATTAAGGCTCCGCCCTGTGCTGCTGCTCTTTGGGGACTGCGGCCCCGCCTGTGCTCCCGGCCTCCCCCGCGGACCCTTCTTGTGATACTCGCTGCTCCAGGGGCCCCGCTGCTCCAGGCCCCCCCCCCCTCGTGCAGCTTCAGGGGCCCCACTGACCCGCTGCTCCAGGCCCCCCCCCCCTCGTGCAGCTCCAGGGGCCCCGCTGACTCGCTGCTCCAGGGGCCCCGCGGACCCGCTGCTCCAGGGGCCCCACTGACCCAGGCCCACTCCCCCCTCCCCCCTCCCCCCCCCCCCCCCTGCGTCGTGCAGCTTTAGGGGCCCCGCTGACCCGCTGCTCCAGGGGCCCCGCTGACCCGCTGCTCCAGGGGCCCCGCTGACCCAGGGGCCCCGCTGACCCGCTGCTCCAGGGGCCCCGCTGCTCCAGGGGCCCCGCTGACCCGCTGCTCCAGGGGCCCCGCTGACCCAGGGGCCCCGCTGACCCGCTGCTCCAGGGGCCCCGCTGACCCGCTGCTCCAGGGCCCCGCTGACCCACTGCTCCAGGGCCCCACTGACCCGCTGCTCCAGGGCCCCACTGACCCGCTGCTCCAGGGGCCCCGCTGACCCGCTGCTCCAGGGGCCCCGCTGCTCCAGGGGCCCCGCTGACCCGCTGCTCCAGGGGCCCGCTGACCCGCTGCTCCAGGGCCCCGCTGACCCGCTGCTCCAGGGCCCCACTGACCCGCTGCTCCAGGGGCCCCACTGACCCGCTGCTCCAGGCCCCCCCCCCCCCCGCGTCGTGCAGCTTCAGGGGCCCCGCTGCTCCAGGGGACCCGCTGCTCCAGGGGCCCCGCTGACCCGCTGCTCCAGGGCCCCGCTGACCCACTGCTCCAGGGCCCCACTGACCCGCTGCTCCAGGGCCCCACTGACCCGCTGCTCCAGGGGCCCCGCTGACCCGCTGCTCCAGGGGCCCCGCTGCTCCAGGGGCCCCGCTGACCCGCTGCTCCAGGGGCCCGCTGACCCGCTGCTCCAGGGCCCCGCTGACCCGCTGCTCCAGGGCCCCACTGACCCGCTGCTCCAGGGGCCCCACTGACCCGCTGCTCCAGGCCCCCCCCCCCCCCCCCCCGCGTCGTGCAGCTTCAGGGGCCCCGCTGCTCCAGGGGACCCGCTGCTCCAGGGGCCCCGCTGACCCGCTGCTCCAGGGGCCCCGCTGACCCGCTGCTCCAGGGGCCCCGCTGACCCGCTGCTCCAGGGGCCCCACTGACCCGCTGCTCCAGGACCCTGCGTCGTGCTGCTCCAGGGCCCTGTCGTGCTGCTGCTGGAGCCGGGATGGCTGCTGCTCCCCCCAAGGCCCATGACCCCGGAGGACCTGCCCGTGGGCCATTCAGAGCAAGGGGGCCCCTGGCAGCCTGGGTCCCCAGTGACGCCGGCGGGATGGGTAGGATGGTGACATGGGCGTAGGAACTGTGGGGGACGCGGGGGACATATCCCCCCCCAGATTGTGGAGTGGGGGGACACAGGGGACAAGGGTGGGGGTCCGAGGGGTCAAACAAATTCCCCCTCTACCTCCTGAGAGGGAGATTGGCAGGCCATCGGCCAGGCCATCAGCGCTGAGAGAGTTCAAAAGGGCAGTGGCAGGGGGGCGAGTGGCCTCCTTATGCTGTGACTATCGCATCAATGGCCCTGCACTTGACCTGGCGCCTCTCCAGTTACCTGTCTGTGAGCCGCCAATGATCCGATAGTCACAGCATAAGGTGACGTCAGAGGCCACTCGCCCCCCTGCCTCGGCGCCGCACCCCTGAGGCTCCAGGAATGATTTAATTCTCACCTCAGCTGCCTGTAGCCAGTGCTCTGGTTGATTTGCTGGCTGACCTGACCTCGTGTCGGACTCCTCGCCCCGAGTCTGTTGCCGGCTTGAACGAAGGGCTGCAGGCAGCAGCACGCTCTGACGCTCGGTTAACTTGTAAGTAGGGGCAAGGGCTGTTACACTGCATTGCCAGGGGGGCCTGGTGACATTTGAAAGTGGTGGGGGTGTGGGGTTTACAAGTTGTGACTGAGTGGAGTCTGGCGTGCAGCCTGAACCTCTGCTCAGCAGCCTCGCCCTCACATGTGCTGCTTTTTTTTATTTTTTTTATTTATAGTGCCTGAAAGCCCTCTCCTCGTCGCATTTAGTTTAAATTGTGCCCATGTATGTTCTGTCTTAATTCCGCACTTTGAATAACTCTCGATAACAAAGGGCCCTTTCACGCCGTGCTTCTGTAATTATTAGATTGGAATTGTGTAAATGTCACCGCGGACTAGTGTTTGCAGGTCTGTCTCTAAATTCAGCTATTCACGGGCATTGTGGCTCAATATTCTTGCTTAAATGTAATACTTTTCTAATTATCTGAATGAGGCTTACAAAGTAGATTTAGTTTTATGAGCGGGGACGTGAGAAATCTAACCTCATAAGGACTGGGAATTAATCAGAGGGCCACTTACAAGGCTTTCAAGGGGTGAATGAAATATCTGTGAGGTAGGAAGATGGGGAAGGATTTTGGAGATTGTTGTGCGAAAATGGACATTCGTGTGTTTAACGCATAGGCTGGGGTTGCTAGCGCCATCTTCTGTTCTGTCATTCTTGGCACTGTCCATTTGTGGGCAGCGTCCCGCACCGTTGTTCTTGGCATGCAGTCAGTGCAGTGAGTGTATACATCACGGCCCCAGGTCACCTCACACAGCCGCAGCTCCGCACACACCTTTGGTTCTCTGGGCACACCAGGTGCAGGTCTCTTCTCGCGCCCGGCGCGTCGCAGCCCAGCCGCAGATTGGACACTTATATAATGCTCTGTGTTGACGTGCTGTAGTGTTCTTTAAGAACTCTGAGGAAGCTTTTGGAAATTTTCAAGACTTTCTTCCTTAAACTACTGTGATAGTTAGACTGTCAATGTTTTCAGTATAACTAGATTCGTACTGACACATCTGACATTAGGTCAAAAGGTTTTTTTTTTATATTCATTTAGGGGATGGTGCTAGACATTGCTGTATTACATTGTGTATTCAGATTTGTCAGTGTGTGAAATATGTGATCACCTTATGCCCACACTGTAATTTTCATAGTGTATTTTCATTTAAAAGGCAGGGGCGGCTGGTGACATTTGAAAGTGGTGAGGCGTAAATACTGCACTGTGACGAGCGTGCACAGCGAGCAAGGCCCAACCACCTATGGGGGATTCGGGGGTTCTCCCACGAACATTTTGAAAAAAGAGTGGGCAAATGGTGCATTCTTAAGCACATTTGAGAAAGAGGTTTCTTGGCCAATACATCTCTGGGAGTAGCCAGACAAGTCTCTTTGCACTTGCACAGATGCATCTCTCTCCCTGCATTCGCATAGGCACAGTCACCCTGCACTCATAGACCCATTACTCACCCTTCCCTGACACATCACTAAGCCAGCATTCACCCATCCACATCTGGACTCACACAGGCACACTGCTCAACCTGCACTCACACAGACATCATTCACCCTGGACTCCCACAGGCACACTGCTCACCCTGCGCTCACACAGACATCACCGACCCTGCACTGTCACAGACATCACTCACACAGGCACACTGCTGAGCCTGCGCTCACACAGACATCTCACCCAGGAATCACACAGGCACACTGCTCACCCTATACTCACAGACCTCACTCACCCTGGACTCACACAGGCACACTGCTCACCCTGCGCTCACACAGACATCACCGACCCTGCACTGTCACAGACATCACTCACACAGGCACACTGCTCACCCTGCGCTCACACAGACATCACCGACCCTGCACTGTCACAGACATCACTCACACAGGCACACTGCTGACCCTGCGCTCACACAGACATCACTCACCCTTCAATGCACTGCACTCAATAGGTTTCATGTCTTTCAGCCTGTCTAGGCCCGACATTGCCTGGTGACAGACTCCAGTACATAACACCACGTCAGCTGGGGGTGCTCAGCACAGACCCAAGAATGCAAGCAGCCCCCCACAGACACTGGTGTTATTGTAGGCTGTTCGTCACTGCAACACCCTACACTGCAAAGGAAAGTGGGACTGTGCTGGTATTCAGCCACTTTTTCCTGTTCCTTGGTATCTGGCCTTTTTCTTGAGCTCATCACTTTAGTCCCTTTGCCCACCCTTGCGTTGTATCCAAAAGCCTCAAAGGTGAAGCCCAGCCATGTGGGTTGGTGCTGCTGTGAACTAAATGTATTGGCATGCAGCTTAGACAACAGTGAAACTTGCCATTCCGTACTTAATTGGTCTTATTTCACAGGTAGGACATGACAGTGACATCGTCCGGGAAGGGGGTGGGGGGGCGAATTACTACTATTAAAACAGCAATGAAATCAGCTGACATGAAAAAATAGAATGATCCAGAAAACCAAAATCCTGTTGTGATTGGATATGTTCTGTGACACACATTACATGTGTTTTTATAAGACATGTGAAAAACACATGACTTTAGTTTTGGTTAAAATTCTTAATTTAGGGGAACAATTAATAATTTAAGGAATAAGTTACTTCCAGTGAATTTTGACATTTTTACACATACCTCCAGTCTCTGCAAAGATTTTGCCTCGTTAGTACCAGTGGAATATACAAATGCACCAGTGAGAAAGGTGACCAGTCAACCTTTGCAAAGGGCCCTCCACTTTGCAGCAACATTAGTCACATTTTATCAGTAATTTTTGATCCCGGTGAGCTACAAACCATTTTTTGTTAAAATTGTCAGATTATTCAGCAGATGATGAATTATGGGGCAAATATGGTACAACTATAATTATGTGCAAAACATTTGCAAACTAGGATATTTTGCTATTCATATTTGAACTGCGTAAAAGAGAAAAGTACTGATGACAAACTGCTTGGCTCAGACAAATGGCGTGTGATTCCACTTTTAAGCGTATTTGGGACATTCAGTGATTGGAAATATATCCCACTTTGTGAATGTATTTTAATGTCAATAACTCATATTAAACCTTAAATAAGCATGTGTGGCTATTGGTTGAATTAGATAGCATAGTAGTTTGTAACTGATCAGTGAAATGCCAAACAAGTACTAAAAATAGGGAAGTTTTGCTCTTTCTGGCCACACCTCTGCAGGGGTCACACCTATCGTACAAACAATGAACATAGTATTTGCACAATTTTTTATTTTATTTTTAAGTCTGGGAACTGGCAATTTGGTACTCACTCCATTACATATTTTGGGAGCAAGGGCAGGCTATGGCAGAGTTTCTAATTTAAAAATGGAGAATAGGTGGTGCACTGCGTGAAGTTCAATGTAGGCTTTTTGTCGTTTAAACAATAAAGTTCTGGGTGCTCTGTCAGGGTGGTGTTATCCGTCCAAACACCGTTAGATCATCAGATAGGTAGTGTATGCAGAAATCTGGCAATACATCCCCTGCTTAGCCACTCCGGAGGCGATCAATGAATTGATTCATAACCTTGTTAAACTTTCGTTGCTTTTATTCAGCAAAATGTATTCAGTTTGATATTAGTTGCATATCAATTGGCGACATGTAATCCATACAGGTAATTCTATGAACAATCATCTCCAATGCATTTCGGGCGGGGGGGCCCTTGATCACGGAGCGCTGTGGAGGAAGGCAAAATGGACTGGGTAAGTGGGGGTGCTGCGGGTCAGAATGCCGGTCTTATTAGTGCTCTAGGAGTGATAGTGCTGCAACAGAGACTGCAGATAAGTACACTGGTGCTCGTCGTGCTACGTGAGGGTAGGGGTTGTGAGAGGGAAGTTAACGCATGTGGTTCATGGAAGCGCGTTTAACAGTTAGCGTGCTAGTAGGCGTACAGCAACGGGAGCGGAGACTTACTTCATAGTGTCGGGTGGCAAGGCGTGCCGTCCATACGCTTGTGAGCAATGCTGCGCGGGGTGCCGGCGAGTGTACGCTGATAAATATCGCTAAGGGTTGTGACGTGGGGTAAAAGAATAAAATGAACAAAGGACTAATACCGATACAGTACGGTGGCGGCCATCTTGGAGTGTAGTGAGAATAACGTGTGAGGTACGCTAAAGGTCAGAGGGAAGGGAGCCAATGTAAATAAACGGTTACTATGTTACATAAACATGATCATACACAATGAGTAAGTATGTAGGCATTACAGATAACAACTGTATTCGATGCGGTCATTAAGACCGTGTGGCTTCAGGGTCTGTAGCCGATAGATCCATTCAAGTTCACGTTTTAGCAAAAGTTTGTTGTTGTCAATGCCTTCACGTTTGGTGAGAATTTCAAATACAATATATTTGAGTTGTGCAATGGTGTGGCGAGCCTCAGCAAAGTGCATCGCAACATTGGATTTTTCAGCTTTCAACCTGATGTTCGATTTATGCTCGTTAAGATGAGTTTTAATTTTGCGTTCAGTTTTACCAATGTACAACTTCCCACGGGGGCATTTCAATGCATAAATTAGGTTCATGGAGTCACAGGTAGCGTCAACTTGAAGCTTAATGTTATGCCCTTTCATTGGATGCTGGATGTGGTTGCCTTTGATAACACTATTGCAATGGTTGCAATTGAGACAAGGTTTGGTTCCACGGTGTTGTATGGTAGTTTCTATAGGTTTAGAGAGGATCTCTTTGATGTTCCTGCTTCTAGTATGGGCAAAAAGTGGAGGTTTTGCAAAGATGCCCTGAAAGTCAGGTTCAATTTGTAAGATGGGCCAATGTCTCCATATAATCTTTTTGTATGCAGGGCTGGCGGTGGAGAATTTAGAAACTAATACCATACGTTGATCTTTCTCCTTCTCAGATTTCAAAAGACTGTCTTTTCTGGTGATTTGATCAACTCGAGTTTGGGCTTCACTTAACGTGTGCTCGGGGTATCCTCTGTTACGGAACCGTTCACGCATTTCATTAATGCGCATGGTGTATGTATGTTCATCAGAGACAATGCGCTTAACGCGCAGCATTTGTGAAAATGGCAAGTGTTGCTTCAAGGACCCTTGGTGGAAGCTAGAAAAATGCAAGGTGTTATTGCGATCAGTGTTCTTCCTGTGTAGATCAGTGATTAATCCCTCTGGTGTGATCTTGATGTGAACGTCAAGGAAAGAGATTTCAATGTCACTGATGTGCCATGTGAGCTTTATTCTTGGATCCTTCGAATTGACTTCTGTTAATAACTGATTCAATGAATCTTTGGTGTCAGACCACATGAAAAACAGATCATCTATGTACCTGACGTACATTTTAGCGTGATTTTTGAACTTGTCATCTGTGTATATGTATTGTTTTTCAAAGTTCTCCATGTATACATTCGCATACGTTGGGGCAGCACAGTTTCCCATCGCCATTCCGGATAGCTGTAGGAACCATTGGTTGTCTAGCTTGAAGTAACTGTGATAAAGAATGAAAATCATAAGTTCCATAAGGAAGGCCTGCATGGGTGTGTTGATCTCGCTGTTGAGCAAAATCTGTTCGATAGCTTCGATGCCCCCAAGATGTGGTATCGATGTGTAGAGTGAACTAACATCTGCGGTGCAGAGGATCAGCGGTTGTGTGTTGTGGACTTCGATGGCTGATAGTTTCACTAGGAAGTCGGTGGTATCTTTGATGTAACTGGTGGTTTTGACAATGAGGTTGTAGGTACTTATCAAGCAGCTTACCTGTTGTCTCGTGAATGGATCCCTTTGTGGACACGATCGGTCTAAAGGGTGGGTCCGTTAAGTTCTTGTGTATTTTAGGACAAATGTGAATGGTGGGACTTCGTGGATGTTCGAGTAACAGTTTTTGGTCTGTTCTTCAATAGTGCCTGCCTGATGGGCTCGGTTAACGATCTCTCTGAGGAGATTCTGAAACTCCAGAGTAGGATTTTTGTCCTTACCCAGTCCATTTTGCCTTCCTCCACAGCGCTCCGTGATCAAGGGCCCCCTCGCCCGAAATGTATTGGAGATGATTGTTCATAGAATTACCTGTATGGATTACATGTCGCCAATTGATATGCAACTAATATCAAACTGAATACATTTTGCTGAATAAAAGCAACAAAAGTTTAACAAGGTTATGAATCAATTCATTGATCGCCTCCGGAGTGCCTAAGCAGGGGATGTATTGGCAGAGTTTCTAATTTGTCATATTGCATTTTGAGATGTAGGAATGTCGCTAAGAGCGTTTAGTTTATTATTAATTTTTTTTTGTCCCGCCTTTGTTTTCTTGGTGCATGAAGATGCAAGATTCATATACATATTTTTTTCCCATTTGGTCTTTATTGTGAATGTAAATAAAAATAAAGCATACTTGCAGACTGTGACTGCTTGTCTGCCATTCTCAATATTTCTCTTCATAACTGTGCGATTGTATACGTTTAACGCGCGTACGGTATCGCACAATGAGCGATTTGTATAGGGTCACTGGAAAGTCCCCAAGGTTGACCCTGTCCCCCCCCAGAAATTTAGTGTCTCCTACGCCCATGGATGGTGACCCCCACCACTGGGGGGGGCGGCCCCCAGGCCTCGTCATAGAGCGGCCAGGTGCAGTCGCAGGTCCCGTGCTGCCTCAGCCCTCGTCGTAGAGTGGCCAGGTGCAGGTCCCGTGCTGCCTCAGCCCCCAGGCCTCGTCGTAGAGCGGCCAGGTGCAGGCGCAGGTCCCGTGCTGCCTCAGCCCCCAGGCCTCGTCTTAGAGCGGCCCCGTGCAGGCGCAGGTCCTGTGCTGCCTCTGCTGCCTCAGCCCCCAGGCCTCGTCGTAGAGCGGCCAGGTGCAGGCGCAGGTCCCGTGCTGCCTCAGCCCCCAGGCCTCGTCGTAGAGCGGCCCCGTGCAGGCGCAGGTCCTGTGCTGCCTCTGCTGCCTCAGCCCCCAGGCCTCGTCGTAGAGCGGCCAGGTGCAGGCGCAGGTCCCGTGCTGCCTCAGCCCCCAGGCCTCGTCGTAGAGCGGCCCCGTGCAGGCGCAGGTCCTGTGCTGCCTCTGCTGCCTCAGCCCCCAGGCCTCGTCGTAGAGCGGCCAGGTGCAGGCGCAGGTCCCGTGCTGCCTCAGCCCCGAGGCCTCGTCGTAGAGCGGCCCCGTGCAGGCGCAGGTCCTGTCCTGCCTCAGCCCCCAGGCCTCCTCGTAGAGCGGCCAGGTGCAGGCGCAGGTCCCGTGCTGCCTCAGCCCCCAGGCCTCGTCGTAGAGCGGCCAGGTGCAGGCGCAGGTCCCGTGCTGCCTCAGCCCCCAGGCCTCGTCGTAGAGCGGCCAGGTGCAGGCGCAGGTCCCGTGCTGCCTCAGCCCCCAGGCCTCGTCGTAGAGCGGCCAGGTGCAGGCCCCGTGCTGCCTCAGCCCCCAGGCCTCGTCGTAGAGCGGCCAGGCGCAGGTCCCGTGCTGCCTCAGCCCCCAGGCCTCGAACTAGAGCGGCCAGGTGCAGGCGCAGGTCCTGTGCTGCCTCAGCCCCCAGGCCTCCTCGTAGAGCAGCCCCGTGCAGGCGCAGGTCCCGTGCTGCCTCAGCCCCCAGGCCTCGTCGTAGACCGGCCCCGTGCAGGCGCAGGTCCCGTGCTGCCTCAGCCGGCTCTGCAGCCCTTTGGGCACATCCGTGCTGTACACCGCCACCAGCCAGCAGCTCCGGCCCTCTGCCTCTGTGGTGAGCTTGATCGGGGCGCTGGCCCGATGGGCCTGCAGGATGGCCTCCAGGGGGGCCCGGCTATCCACCAGGGCCGTTAAGACCTGGGGGTTGAGGCAGAAGATACCATAAAAAGCCTCTCGGCTGGAGGCCTCGCCCAGCGCCAGGTGGACGCGCTCTCGGGTGACCACTGCTTGGGCGTTGGTCAGCGTGGCCTGATAATGGGCCCGCAGGTGCAGCTGGGGCAGGTGGTGGCCCCGCAGCAGGCCCTCCAGCTCCAAGCCCACGGCGCAGCTGAAGTAGTCGGCGGTGGCCAGGAGGATCTGGAGCCGCCGCTCCGGCGCCACCGCCTGCTCTGCGCTCCGCACCACCCGCTGGACATTGGTGGGCTCCAGCCTCTGGAGCAGCCTCTCGGCCAGGGCAAGCAGGGCGGCGGGGGCAGCAGCTGGCAGCCGCAGGCCTGGAGCAGCAGTGGGGTGACCTGGGCGGGCAGGCGGTGGACGGCCTGCAGGAGCTTCCTGGCGGTGCGGCGCAGGGAGGCCTCGCCTTCCCGGCTGAGGGGCGCAGCCTCGGTCAGACGGCACAAGACCCGCCGGCAGGCCTCCTCCAGGAGACCCCTGATGAAGAAGCGCACGGCCAGGGGTCAGCTGCAGCCATCTCTGGCTCCGAGGCGGAGCAGCAGGGTCCGAGCAGGAGCAGCAGGAGCAGCAGGGTCCGAGCAGGAGCAGCAGGGTCCGAGGGGTTTGGTTGGTTGGAAAGACTATTTATTGTTTTACGCTTTGTGGTAAAAATGTGTTTCAAGGTTATGTATGTCCATGGGAAGGCAGAAACTAGTGGAACGCAAAATTCAGAGATGTGCTAGGGTGCACTTAACTATCATCATGCATATCTGAGCAGCATGTGAGATGTCAAAAGCCTGTTATAGTATGTAACTAGTTGGGACCCTCAGAAGTGTACGTAAGTCCTCTACTTGCCAGCGGTTTGTGGCAGACCTCTTCAGTACATTACTTATTTGCTGTGAACTGCTACAGGAGTGGGGATGGACATGGCCCATAGCAGTTTTGTTTCAAGTGAGCGCGCCAAGTAGTATAAGGTAATTACTGTGCAGTCTGAGTGAACTACATTTAACTGCCGCTCTTGTGCAATGGTCGAGCTGCTCCGAATATTGGGGTGTCTGCGGTGGGGGCACTCTGTCCCAGTGAGAGCCTTTTGGTCCCAGGTTAGTGTGGGGCGCCTTGCTTTTGAAGTGCACGGTGGGGGGGCTTTGCCACTCACGTCCTGTGCTTTTGTACTATCATTCAACGCTCTGGTTCTTTTGTTTTTTTATGGGAGGGCCGGGGGGTGGTTGCCCCTACCTTTAGGGGCACAGGGGTTCCCTGGCAGCGAGCGTGGCATGTCCAAGCTTATAATGTTGTGGGCTCTTTTAGGTATATGACCGGCTCTGTTCTTGCGGGGGCGTCCATGATGCTATGTGCTTGGCCCATATAACTTGGGGCGACCTGATTTGGGGCTCTATCTCTAGTGCTGGAGGGTTGTCTGCTTGTTGGAATAGACGTGGTTCCCAGGGGTTCCGCATCTTATCTGTTGATTATGTCCTGGTTTTAGGTGTTGGGTGTGTGGTGTGTGGGGGGGAGAGGTGCTAGTCCCTATGTACTGTCGCCTGATCCCGCGGCATGATCGGGGTTCCTGGGCATCCTTGGCAGAGGACTGCTGACAGCCCTCCCATCCTTCCCCCTCCATGTGCCTCTGTTTATCAAGCGGTCATTGGTTAACGGGAGCCGGCTGCACAGTGTGTGTGTGGGAGGCATGGCGCTGGGCTTTTCCTTCTGTCTGCTCCAGGGCATCACTTCTGCAATCTTTTTAAGTTTTATCATCTTTGTGTCCCTGTGCATTGGAATAACAAGGTACTCTTTGTGCATGTTTCCGCTCCTGGTTTGTGTAGCTGTATTCTCCCTTTCTATGCAAGCATTGCTTTTACTTTGCTTTTACTTTGCTTCCATGACTGGTGTGCATTTCCACTGCATTTTCACTCGTATATTCGGAGTTAAGAAGGTGTTTGTGCTCAACAGCTTTCAATCCCTTTGCTAAACTAGTTCCAATAGTTCTGTGCTGTATGTCTGTCTGATCTCTGCTTAGGGCACTTGGACATTCTCTAGTCCTTAAGATTTAGAGCACTGCGACCTTAATTTTCCCAACAAATTCAAGTTCACGGTGATGGTCTGTGACAGTTTGGTTTCGGTTGCCTGATGGATGTCTCATGATACCACGATTAACCAACATGAGCAATCCGTGGGAAAAGTCATCTATATCGAGGGGTATACGGAAAGGGGTATGTGGCAGGAAGAGACAAGAGGGCTGACAGGGATCCTTTAAAGAAGCCTGTCAAAGCACAGCTAGAAAGGGTGCTGGGGTCATACATTTGAATGTATTCTCGGAGTGTTTTTTTAAGTGCTGTAGGACACCTTCATTACTGGAGAGCGCTGCAGCCGAGCGTGGAATCTGGGGGTTGAGGGAATGGAAAGGCACTGGTCCAACATAGCTCTATGTACTACCACAGACCAGACCCCACCCACACACCCCACAATGCATGAAATCAACCAGGGTGCATTATGGAAAAACTGCCACAGACTCTATGTGCAGTGAACACACATTATTTATTTACATATATACACGGAGGGCGCCTCTAAGAGGTCAGTTACCAATCTGGCCTGATGGCCACCATGCAGGCCCTCACCTCTCGTGCTGCCTCAGCTGGTTCTGAAGTCCCTGGGGCACATGTATGCTGTACCCCACCAGCAGCCCCCAGGCCTCCTCGTAGAGCGGCCAGGTGCAGGCGCAGGTCCCGTGCTGCCTCAGCCCCCAGGCCTCGTCGTAGAGCGGCTAGGTGCAGGCGCAGGTCCTGTGCTGCCTCAACCCCCAGGCCTCGTCGTAGAGCGGCCAGGTGCAGGCGCAGGTCCCGTGCTGCCTCAGCCCCCAGGCCTCCTCGTAGAGTGGCCAGGTGCAGGCGCAGGTCCCGTGCTGCCTCAGCCCCCAGGCCTCGTCGTAGAGCGGCCCCGTGCAGGCCCCTTGCTGCCTCAGCCCCCAGGCCTCCTCGTAGAGCGGCCAGGTGCAGGCGCAGGTCCCGTGCTGCCTCAGCCCCCAGGCCTCGTCGTAGAGCGGCCCCGTGCAGGCGCAGGTCCCGTGCTGCCTCAGCCCCCAGGCCTCGTCGTAGAGCGGCCCCGTGCAGGCGCAGGTCCCGTGCTGCCTCAGCCCCCAGGCCTCGTCGTAGAGCGGCCGGGTGCAGGCGCAGGTCCCGTGCTGCCTCAGCCCCCAGGCCTCGTCGTAGAGCGGCCGGGTGCAGGCGCAGGTCCCGTGCTGCCTCAGCCCCCAGGCCTCGTCGTAGAGCGGCCAGGTGCAGGCGCAGGTCCCGTGCTGCCTCAGCCCCCAGGCCTCGTCGTAGAGCGGCCAGGTGCAGGCGCAGGTCCCGTGCTGCCTCAGCCCCCAGGCCTTGTCGTAGAGCGGCCAGGTGCAGGCGCAGGTCCCGTGCTGCCTCAGCCCCCAGGCCTCGTCGTAGAGCGGCCAGGTGCAAGTCCCGTGCTGCCTCAGCCCCCAGGCCTCGTCGTAGAGCGGCCAGGTGCAGGCGCAGGTCCCGTGCTGCCTCAGCCCCCAGGCCTCGTCGTAGAGCGGCCCCGTGCAGGCCCCGTGCTGCCTCGGCCTCCTTGTAGAGCGGCCAGGTGCAGGCGCAGGTCCCGTGCTGCGTCAGCCCCCAGGCCTCCTCGTAGAGCGGCCCGTGCAGGCGCAGGTCCCGTGCTGCCTCAGCCCCCAGGCCTTGTTGTAGAGCGGCCAGGTGCAGGCGCAGGTCCCGTGCTGCCTCAGACCCCAGGCCTCGTCGTAGAGCGGCCAGGTGCAGGCGCAGGTCCCGTGCTGCCTCAGCCCCCAGGCCTCGTCGTAGAGCGGCCAGGGCAGGCGCAGGTACCGTGCTGCCTCAGCCCCCAGGCCTCGTCGTAGAGCGGCCAGGTGCAGGCCCGTGCTGCCTCAGCCCCCAGGCCTCGTCGTAGAGCGGCCAGGCGCAGGTCCCGTGCTGCCTCAGCCCCCAGGCCTCGTCGTAGAGCGGCCAGGCGCAGGTCCCGTGCTGCCTCAGCCCCCAGGCCTCGTCTTAGAGCGGCCAGGTGCAGGCGCAGGTCCTGTGCTGCCTCAGCCCCCAGGACTCATCGTAGAGCAGCCCCGTGCAGGCGCAGGTCCCGTGCTGCCTCAGCCCCCAGGCCTCGTCGTAGAGCGGCCCCGTGCAGGCGCAGGTCCCGTGCTGCCTCAGCAGGCTCTGCAGCACTTTGGGCACATCCGTGCTGTACACTGCCACCAGCCAGCAGCTCCGGCCCTCCGCCTCGGTGGTCAGCTCGATGGGGACGCTGCCCCGATGGGCCTCCAGGATGGCCTGCAGGGGGTCCCCGGCTGTCCTCCAGGGCCTGTAAGAGCTGCGGGTTGAGGCAGAAGATGCCATAAAAAAGCCTCTCGGCTGGAGGCCTCGCCCAGCGCCAGGTAGACGCGCTCTCGGGTGACCACTGCTTGGGCGTCGGTCAGCGTGGCCTGATAGTGGGCCCGCAGGTGCAGCTGGGGCAGGTGGTGGCCCCGCAGCAGGCCCTCCAGCTCCAAGCCCACGGCGCAGCTGAAGTAGTCGGCGGTGGCCAGGAGGATCTGGAGCCGCCGCTCCCGCGCCACCGCCTGCTCTGCGCTCTGCACCACCCGCTGGACATTGGTGGGCTCCAGCCTCTGGAGCAGCCTCTCGGGCAGGGCGGCGGGGGCAGCAGCTGGCAGCCGCAGGCCTGGAGCAGCAGCGGGATGACCTGGGCGGGCAGGCGGCGGTCCCGTGCTGCCTCAGCCCCCAGGCCTCGTCGTAGAGCGGCCAGGGCAGGCGCAGGTACCGTGCTGCCTCAGCCCCCAGGCCTCGTCGTAGAGCGGCCAGGTGCAGGCGCAGGTCCCGTGCTGCCTCCGCCCCCAAGCCTCCTCGTAGAGCGGCCCCGTGCAGGCGCAGGTCCCGTGCTGCCTCAGCCCCCAGGCCTCCTCGAAGAGCGGCCAGGTGCAGGTGCAGGTCCCGTGCTGCCTCAGCCCCCAGGCCTCATCGTAGAGCGGCCCCGTGAAGGCACAGGTCCCGTGCTGCCTGAGCCCCCAGGCCTCGTCGTAGAGCGGCCGGATGCAGGTGCAGGTCCCGTGCTGCCTCAGCCCCCAGGCCTCGTCGTAGAGCGGCCAGGCGCAGGTCCCGTGCTGCCTCAGCCCCCAGGCCTCGTCGTAGAGCGGCCAGGCGCAGGTCCCGTGCTGCCTCAGCCCCCAGGCCTCGTCGTACAGCGGCCAGGCGCAGGTCCCGTGCTGCCTCAGCCCCCAGGCCTCGTCGTACAGCGGCCAGGCGCAGGTCCCGTGCTGCCTCAGCCCCCAGGCCTCGTCTTACAGCGGCCAGGTGCAGGCGCAGGTCCCGTGCTGCCTCAGCCCCCAGGCCTCGTCGTACAGCGGCCAGGTGCAGGCGCAGGTCCCGTGCTGCCTCAGCCCCCAGGCCTTGTCGTAGAGCGGCCAGGCGCAGGTCCCGTGCTGCCTCAGCCCCCAGGCCTCGTCGTACTGCGGCCAGGTGCAGGCGCAGGTCCCGTGCTGCCTCAGCCCCCAGGCCTTGTCGTAGAGCGGCTAGGTGCAGGCGCAGGTCCCGTGCTGCCTCAGCCCCCAGGCCTCGTCGTAGAGCGGCCTCGTGCAGGCGCAGGTCCCGTGCTGCCTCAGCCCCCAGGCCTCCTCGTAGAGCGGCCAGGTGCAGGCGCAGGTCCCGTGCTGCCTCAGCCCCCAGGCCTCCTCGTAGAGCGGCCCCGTGCAGGCGCAGGTCCCGTGCTGCCTCAGCCCCCAGGCCTCGTTGTAGAGCGGCCAGGTGCAGGCCCCATGCTGCCTCAGACCCCAGGCCTCGTCGTAGAGCGGCCAGGTGCAGGCGCAGGTCCCGTGCTGCCTCAGCCCCCAGGCCTAGTCGTAGAGCGGCCAGGTGCAGGTGCAGTTCCCGTGCTGCCTTAGCCCCCAGGCCTCGTCGTAGAGCGGCCAGGTGCAGGCGCAGGTCCCATGCTGCCTCAGCTCCTAGGCCTCCTCGTAGAGCGGCCAGGTGCAGGCCCCGTGCTGCCTCAGCCCCCAGGCCTCGTCGTAGAGCGGCCAGGTGCAGGCGCAGGTCCCGTGCTGCCTCAGCCCCCAGGCCTCGTCGTAGAGCAGCCAGGTGCATTCGCAGGTCCTGTGCTGCCTCAGCCCCCCTTGTGAAGCGGCCCCGTGCAGGCGCAGGTCCCGTGCTGCCTCAGCCCCCAGGCCTCCTCGTAGAGCAGCCCCGTGCAGGCGCAGGTCCCGTGCTGCCTCAGGAGGCTCTGCAGCCCTTTGGGCACATCCGTGCTGTACACTGCCACCAGCCAGCAGCTCCGGCCCTCCGCCTCGGTGGTCAGCTCAATGGGGACGCTGGACCGATGGGCCTCCAGGATGGCCTGCAGGGGGTCCCGGCTGTCCTCCAGGGCCTGTAAGAGGTGCGGGTTGAGGCAGAAGATGCCATAAAAAGCCTCTCGGCTGGAGGCCTCGCCCAGCGCCAGGTGGACGCGCTCTCGGGTGACCACTGCTTGGGCGTCAGTCAGCGTGGCCTGATAGTGGGCCCGCAGGTGCAGCTGGGGCAGGTGGTGGCCCCGCAGCAGGCCCTCCAGCTCCAAGCCCACGGCGCAGCTGAAGTAGTCGGCGGTGGCCAGGAGGATCTGGAGCCGCCGCTCCGGGCCACCACCTGCTCTGCGCTCCGCACCACCCGCTGGACATTGGTGGGGCTCCAGCCTCTGGAGCAGCCTCTCGGCCAGGGCAAGCAGGGCGGCGGGGGCAGCAGCTGGCAGCCGCAGGCCTGGAGCAGCAGCGGGGTGACCTGGGCGGGCAGGCGGCGGACGGCCTGCAGGAGCTCCCTGGCGGTGCGGCGCAGGGAGGCCTCGCTGTCCCGGCTGAGGGGCGCAGCCTCGGTCAGGCGGCACAAGACCCGCCGGCAGGCCTCCTCCAGGAGACCCCTGATGAAGAAGCGCACGGCCAGGGGTCAGCTGCGGCCATCTCTGGCTTCGGGGCAGAGCAGCAGGGTCCGAGCAGGAGCAGCAGGGTCCGAGGGGTTTGGTTGGTTGGAAAGACTATTTATTGTTTTACGCTTTGTGGTAAGAATGTGTTTAAAGGTTATGTATGTCCCTGAGAAGGCAGAAACTAGTGGAACGCAAGATTCAGAGATGTGCTAGGGTGCACTTAACTATCATCATGCATATCTGAGCGGCATGTGAGATGTCAAAAGCCTGTTCTAGCATGTAACTAGTTGGGACCCTCAGAAGTGTACGTAAGTCCTCTACTTGCCAGCGGTTTGTGGCAGACCTCTTCAGTACATTGCTTATTTGCTGTGAACTGCTACAGGAGTGGGGATGGACATGGCCCATAGCAGTTTTGTTTCACGTGAGCGCGCAAAGTAGTATAAGGTAATTACTGTGCAGTCTGAGTGAACTACATTAACTGCCGCTCTTGTGAGATGGTCGAGCTGCTCTGCGGTGGGGAGCACTCTGTCCCAGTGAGAGCCTTTCGGTCCCAGGTTAGTGTGGGGCGCCTTGCTTTTGAAATGCACAGTGGGGGGGCTTTGCCACTCATGTCCTGTGCTTTTGTACTATCATTCAACGCTCTGGTTCTTTTGTTTTTTTATGGGAGGGCCGGGGGGTGGTTGCCCCCTACCTTTAGGGGCACAGGGGTTCCCTGGCAGTGAGCGTGGCATGTCCAAGCTTATAATGTTGTGGACTCTTTTAGGTATATGACCGGCTCTGTTCTTGTGGGGGCATCCATGATGCTATGTGCTTGGCCCATATAACTTGGGGCGACCTGATTTGGGGACCTATCTCTAGTGCTGAAGGGTTGTCTGCTTGTTGGAATAGACGTGGTTCCCAGGGGTTCCGCATCTTATCTGTTGATTATGTCCTGGTTTTAGGTGTTGGGTGTGTGGTGTGTGTGTGTGGGGGAGAGGTGCTGGTCCCTAGGTACTGTCGCCTGATCCTGCGGCATCATCGGGGTTCCTGGGCATCCTTGGCAGAGGACTACTGACAGCCCTCCCATCCTTCCCCTCCATGTGCCTCTGTTTATCAAGCGGTCATTGGTTAACGGGAGCCGGCTGCACAGTGTGTGTGTGGGAGGCATGGCGCTGGGCTTTTCCTTCTGTCTGCTCCAAGACATCACTTCTGCAATCTTTTTACGTCTTATCTTTGTGTCCCTGTGCCTTGGAATAACAAGGTACTCTTTGTGCATGTTTCCGCTCCTGGTTTGTGTAGCTGTATTCTCCCTTTTCTATGCAAGCATTGCTTTTACTTTGCTTCCATGACTGGTGTGCATTTCCACTGCATTTTCACTCTTGTATTCGGAGTTAAGAAGGTGTTTGTGCTCAACAGCTTTCAATCCCTTTGCTAAACCGGTTCCGATAGTTCTTTGCAGTATGACTGTCTGATCTCTGCTTAGGGCACTTGGACATTCTCTAGTCCTTAAGATTTAGAGCACTGCGACCTTAATTTTCCCAACAAATTCAAGTTCACGGTGATGGTCTGCGACAGTTTGGTTTCGGTTGCCTGATGGATGTCTCATGATACCACGATTAACCAACATGAGCAATCCGTGGGAAAAGTCATCTATATCGAGGTGTATACGGAAAGGGGTATGTGGTGGGAAGAGAAAAGAGGGCTGACAGGAGAAGGAAGAGAACAGCATTGGAGCGCAGCCAGGGAAGAGCTGGAGGATTGTGGCAGGAAGAGAAAAGAGGGCTGACGGGGATCCTTTAAAGAAGCCTGTCAGAGCACAGCTAGAAAGGGTGCTGGGGTCATACATTTGAATGTATTCTCGGAGTGTTTTTAAGTGCTGTAGGACACCTTCATTACTGGAGAGCGCTGCAGCCGAGCGTGGAGTCTGGGGGTTGAGGGAATGGAAAGGCACTGGTCCAACATTGCTCTATGTACTACCACAGACCAGACCCCACCCACACACCCCACAATGCATGAAATCAACCAGGGTGCATTATGGAAAAACTGCCACAGACTCGATGTGCAGTGAACACACATTATTTATTTACATATATACACGGAGGGCGCCTCGAAGAGGTCAGTTACCAATCTGGCCTGATGGTCACCATGCAGGTCCTCTCTGGGGGGGGGGGGGGGGGGGGGGCAGCCCCCAGGCCTACTCATACAGTTCTAGGGTGGTGGCCCAGCTGCTGTGCTTTGCCAGTTCTGTGCGCACCTGCGGGGGCACCTCCTGGCAGTGGACCACCAGGAGCAGGCAGGTGCGCCCCTCCGGCCCGATGGTGACCCCTCTGGGGGCACTGGCCAGCTTGGCCTCCAGGAGAGCCCTGACCGGGGCCCGGCCGGCCTGCAGGGCCTCCGCGTCCTAGGGGTTTGGGCAGATGGTAATGTACAGCCCCTCTTGGCTCCTGCCCTCGCCCAGGGCCAGGTGGACGCTGTGGTGCTCCAGGGCCTGCTGGGCGGCAGAGGGCAGCTGATCGCAGCTGGAGGCGTCCACCAGCAGCGGGGCCATGTGCTGGGGCTGGCGGCGGGCAGGCAGACCAAGGACTGCCTCCAGGAGCTGGGCCACGGTGTGGCGCAGAGCCTCCTCACCCTCCTGGCTCAGATGCGTCCTCTCGGAGGTGGTGGAGCACCCGGCAGCAGGCCTCCTCCAGGTCCAGCATGAAGCCCCTCATGGCCCCGGGGGTCGACGCTGCGGCCATCTCTGGCTTAGAGTTGATGAGGAGCAGGAGCAGCAGGGTCAGCGAGAGCAGGGTCACTCTGTGGAGGGTCGGCGAGAGCAGGTTCACTCTGCGGAGGGTCGGCGAGAGCAGGGTCACTCTGCGGAGGGTCAGGCTCAATCAGCAGGTCCGAGGCTGAGTGAATCTGGTTCAGCTGTGCCGGGCCGGGCCTTTAGGCACCTCTAAAGGCTCACACCGGCGGGGGGGGGTGCTCCCTCCAGGCCTCTCGCCTGCAGCCAGAGCTGCGCTCGGGGGGGGGGGGGGGTTTGCTGTGCGCACAGCACCCGTGGACCCCCCCCAGGACCAGCGCCACCCGTGAGGGAGCACAGGGACTTCCTCGGCAGCCCCCAGAGACGTCTGAGGGCCCCAGAGACCCCCCTCTGGACCAGAGACCCCTCCTGGCCCAGGGTCAGACCCCCCCTCTCTGGACCAAAGAGACCCCCCACCCCCTCTCCGGACCAAAGAGCCCCCCCCTTTCTCCGGACCAAAGAGCCCCCCCTTTCTCCGGACCAAAGAGCCCCCCCTTTCTCCGGACCAAAGAGCCCCCCCTTTCTCCGGACCAAAGAGCCCCCCCTTTCTCCGGACCAAAGAGCCCCCCCTTTCTCCGGACCAAAGAGCCCCCCCCTTTCTCCGGACCAAAGAGCCCCCCCTTTCTCCGGACCAAAGAGCCCCCCCTTTCTCCGGACCAAAGAGACCCCCCCCCCCCCTTCTCCGGACCAAAGAGACCCCCCCCCCCCTTCTCTGGACCAAAGAGACCCCCCCCCCTTTCTCTGGACCAAAGAGACCCCCCCCCCCCTTTCTCTGGACCAAAGAGACCCCCCCCCTTTCTCTGGACCAAAGAGACCCCCCCCCTTTCTCTGGACCAAAGAGACCTCCCCCACCCCCTCCGGACCAAAGAGACCGCCCCGGTGTGTGATCTCCGTGGAGCCTCCCGCGGACGGCGGTCACCAGAAGAGGTGAGCGGGGGGCATATGAAGAGCGGGGGGGGGGGCATATGAAGAGGTGGTGGTGCAAATATATTTATAGTTCAAAGAAGCCGAGCCTGGTGTTCATTGGCCTGCGGCGGGGTGTGCTCACTGAAACAAATGTATTTCTTCTGCTCGGGTGGGTACTTTTGGTCCTCCCCCCCCCCCCTCTCCCCCCCTGGGAGGGGGGGGGGCAGGGGCTGTTGGTTTGTGTCTGAGGGTCACTGAGCTCGAGGAACAGTCTGTTCACTTTACAGGGAGTGGGGGGGAGCCAGGATTGAGCTATAAATGGACACTGCCCCCCCCCCCCCCCCCCACCCCACCAGTGCCTCCATTGAATCTTTAATATTTGTTTGAATAGGAGGGCCCTGGGCCCTTTCATTAAGGCCTCTGGTCCAGCAGTCCAGAGCTGGGACGGGACACTGGACACTTTCACTCAAGCTTTGCGCTCAGAACCAGGCAGGGAAGATAAACTGACCCTTGAACCCAGACCTCAGACCTCTGCTGTGTGGGAGAGACTGACCCTTTGAACCCTGACCTCAGACCTCTGCTGTGTGGGCGAGACTGACCCTTTGAACCCTGACCTCAGACCTCTGCTTTGTGGGATAGACTGACCCTTTGAGACTGACCCTTTGAGACTGACCTTAGACCTCGGTTGTGTGGGAGAGACTGAACCTTTCAACCCTTACCTCAGACCTCTGAACCCTGACCTCAGACCTCTGCTGTGTGGGAGAGACTGACCCTTTGAACCCTGACAGGAGAAGGAAGAGAGCAGCATTGGAGTGCAGCCAGGGGAGAGCTGGAGGATTGTGTTGGAAGAGAAAAGAGGGTTGACTGGGGAAGGAGAGCAGGATTGGAGGATTGTGGTGGAATAGAAAGGACGAACGGGCACAAGGAGGAAGAGAGCCGGATTGGAGGATTGTGGTGGAATAGAAAGAACAGACGGGCACAAGGAGGAGGAAGAGAGCAGGATTGGAGGTTGGTGGTGGAATATGTTGTGGTGTTTTTATTTGTATCGCGCACAGCTGCCCCAGCAAAGGGGCGTCCTGTCGCTTTGAAAAGGTAAACTCAACACAGCATTAAGAGCAAGCAGAAGGGACTAGACCAATAAAAAGGTCTTGATGGCCCGTCTAAACTGAAGGAGCTCATCGATGGCCCGGATTTGCGGAGGAAGAGAATTCCACCAGCTCGCCGCCAGAACTCTGAAGGAGCGGCCACCAACTCTGCTCAGCTTAAAACGCGGGACCACTGCTAAGTTCTGGCCTAACGATCTAAGAGTGCGGGAGGGGACATAGGGAGTCAGCAGTTTCTCCAAGATTTGTAGGGAGGTACCCTTGAGGATTTTAAATGCAAGGCAAAGAACCTTGAATCTAATCATCTGCTGAACAGGGAGCCAGTGGAGAGAGCGCAGGGTGTTGGACACCGGGCACCGCCTAGGAAGACCTGTCACCAGTCGGGCCGCGCCGTTTTGAACCCGCTGCAGACAAGAGAGGTCTGACTGGTTAACCCCCGCCAGAAGTGAGCTGGCATAGTCCAGCCTGGACAACACTGATGCTTGGACCACCAGTTGTCTTGTGGGTGCATCAAAGAATTTGAGGATGGGTCGAAGTCCTCTGATGCCATAGCAAGACGCTGCCACCTTCTTGGTATGACAGGTGAAACTCAGAGAAGGATCAAGCCACACCCCTAGGTTTTTTATCTCTGACGCTGGGTGGGGAGTCACACCCAAATCTGAAGGCCACCATTTATCGCCCCACAAAGCCACCTGTTTACCAACCACCATAATCTCCGTCTTCTTGGTGTTTAACTGGAGACAGTTGGAATTCATCCAGTTAGCCACTTCCCGCAGACCCTCATAGAACCTGGGAGCCTCCAGACCGGAGTCCCCGCTCATTGTGACCGCCAGCTGCGTGTCATCTGCGTAAGAGACCATAGTCAGGCCCCACTGCTTAACGACCGCAGCCAACGGTCTCACATACAGATTAAAAAGGGTGGGACTCAGTGATGACCCCTGTGGGACTCCCTAGTATAACGGGTAAGATGATGACTTAACGGGCGGGATCGCCACCTGGAATGTCCTATCCGTAAAGAAGGATCTAAACCAGCGCAAGGCGGAGCCAGACGCCTACCTCCTCAAGGTGCCGAAGCAGAATCCAGTGCGAGACCGTGTCGAAGGCGGCACTGAGATCTAATAACAATAGTGCCGCTGTCCGACCTGAGTCCAGCATGGAATGCAAATGCTCGACTATAGAGAGAAGGGCCGTCTCCGTGCTGTGACCCGCACGGAACCCATTCTGAGTGGGATAAAGAATGTTAAATCTACCAAGATGGTCTGAAAGAGTGGCATTCACATGGGCCTCCGCTATTTTCGTGGCCCAAGGGAGATAGGGCGGTAGTTTTCAGGTATAAGGGGGTCGAGGGTTGCCTTCTTCAGGATTGACGTGACTACTGCCTGCTTCCATCTAACTGGGACCACCCCAGAAGAGAGGGACAGGTTGATCAAAGACAGCACCGGGGTGCGGCAGACCGGTGCCAGGGTCTTAAGTTGGGCCGGTTTCAGCAGATCTGCCGGAGATCCAGACTTGATTTTGACGCTGAGAGAGTCTAACACCTCCATAGATAAGGGGGGTAAGATAGAAAGACACTCCCCCTCACCTAAGGTGCAACCACTCTGCTCTAGCGTCAGGGAGCCCGTTTGAAACGTGCGATAGATGGCTTGGACTTTTTCATAGAAAAAGGAGGCCAAACCCTCACAATGGGTGTCCGAGCATATTTCCACCGCAGTTGCTCTCTTCGCCATCAGGTCCTTTAGTACTTTAAAAATAAGTTTCGATGGGTTAGCAAGGTTCTGAAACTGTTGGGCATAAAAAGAAGCGCGAGTTTGACACACTGCCCTGTGGTAGATCTTAACCTTGGACAGATAACAGATCTTCAAATCTGGGTCATACGACTTCTTCCATAATCTTTCGGCCTGTCTACAAGCCCTCTTAAGAGATGCCAAGGTACTGTCGTACCAAGGACTCGGCTCCTTCCGACGACACTTGGACCAACACATAGGAATCAGTCGAGGGCACCAGATATCCACTCACAAAAGGCGTTGTATCCACGATCAACCTCGGTGAGCGGGCCTAAAGGTGCCTCCTCGAGCAGATGGTAAAAATCCTCCAGTCTTAATTTGTTCCAGTGACGTTTAAGAACAAGTCTGTCCTGTGATAGAAAAGGAGAATCAGACAAAGAACATGCCGTTTTCACCAGCATGTGGTCTATCCAGACCAACTGAGAGGAGCCAAGAACTCTGAATCCTTCTAGGTTTGTAAAGAAAGGGTCAAGAGTATGACCACCTCTATGTGTGGGGAAAGTAATCATCTGCGAGAGTTGTAGAGCCTCAAGATCCGCCAAAAAGCTCCTGGTGGAGGGTAAAGAGGGGCAGTCCAAATGGAGATTAAGATCTCCATAACATTAAAATTGGCGCATCCTAGTGCCTCTGTACTAATATACGCAGGAAGAGCAGCCCTAAAAACAGTCGCAACCCGGAGGGCGGTAAATTAATAAACCAGAAAAAGGTAAACTGGTGACTGAACGCTATTTTAAATAAGGCACCCTCACACCCAAAAAGTTCAGCGGCTTTCCACTCGCAAGGATAACACCGTTTGGTAGCCATCGCGATGCCTCCACCTCTAGTCGTCCGATTTAAGGCAAAAACAGCATAATCTGGGGGAAAGGCTAGATTAATTATCGAGGAGTCAGAGTCCTGGAGCCAAGTCTCAGTCAGGAAAAGCACATCAGGGGAGCCATCAATGAGAAGATCGTAAACCTCCTGATGGTGCTTTACCACTGATCGGGCGTTTAAGCTCCAGATACTCAAGTCCGTTCTGCCCACCTTTTTTGTGACAGGAATTGAAAGCCCCAAGGAGCGGATCAGAGACGGGGGTTCCAATGACCAGGCACCACACCTACAATGATATGGGCCACAAAGAGGGACCACAGGCAAACTCGCAGCGAGTACATCGATCCCGGAGGGCCAGTAAATCAGCCCTACTGTAAGTTCTCAGAGGCAACGTCATGATGTCCAGTTCCAAAGTTCTGCCGCGGCCCGCGCCTCCTTAAAACTGACGGGCGCATACGGGCAGGACTCTGGCACGACTCAGGCACAGCGAAGGCTCGCCCGCTGCACGTAACCGCTGCGCGTTGAAGGGAGCTTTAAATAGGCGTCCCTCCACTCAGCCGGAGCGCTAGACCGCTCGTCAACACCCACCGAGAGTGAACACCACTCCAAGATGGCACCCAAAGCCAATCCCACCCCAGAAACCGGACCTGCCAAAACAGCGGTGAAGTGACCGATTATTGTGCAGGGGGTACAAAGAGTCATGTTAAGATCAGGGGCAAATACAACTAAAATTAACACATAGTCATAAGGGTAGCTTTAAAAAGTAGTAGCGCGGTAATTAAGGCGCATAGCGCGATGCAAAGCGTGAGTAGAAAGGACGGAGAGGCACAAGGAGGAGGTAGAGAGCAGGATTGGAGGATGATGGAAAAGAGAGGACAGAGGCACAAGGAGGAGAGAGAAGGATTGGAGGATGGTAGTGGAATAGAAAGGACGGACGGGCTTAAGGAGGAGGCAGAGCAGGATTGGAGGACTGTGGTGGAATAGAAAGGACGGAGAGGCACAAGGAGGAGGCAGAGCAGGATTGGAGGATGGTAGTGGAATAGAAAGGACGGACGGGCTTAAGGAGGAGGAAGACAGCAGGATTGTGGTGGAATGGAAAGGACAGAGGCACGAGGAGTAGTCTTTAGGATTGGAACTAGAGCATCCGCTCACCCGCCCGCCGCTGTGAACAGACTACCATGGACTCTAGGTGCAGTCAACACTCATTTAGTTAGATATATACAGCCAGGTGCAGTGTGCCTCCGTCCCCATTCAAAGTCATTAGTGTAGGTTGATGGCCACGATGGAGGCGCTCACCTCCCGGGCGGGCAGCCCCCATGCCTGCTGGTAGAGCTCCCTGGTGGAGCCCCAGCTGCTGTGGCCCTCCAGCAGCGTGCGGACTGCGGCAGCTCCTATTTAGTATTTATTTTAGGAGTTTATTAAGCGCACTATCACCATTGCAGGCATCCTGGCACTGACTAGATCAGATGAAAATGGAAGCGATCACAGGAGTGTGAATTATCAGGCGGTTACCGTGGGAAATAACCAGGTTTTAATCCTTCTCCTGAATGGGCGAAGTTCAGTAATATGCCTAATCTCGGCCGGGAGCATATTCCAGAGTTTGGCAGATGCTACCTCGAAGGATCTGCCTCCGGCTCTGACTTTCCTGAATCTGGGAACCACTGCCAGCTTGTCCTCAGAAGAACGAAGCTGCCTAGTTGGAGTGTACCAGGCAAATTTCGATTGTAAGGAAGCGGGGCCAATTCCATGAAGAGCCCTAAAGACTATACAAAGGGCCTGTCTCACCGGTAACCAGTGTAGTTTGCCCAGAGAGGACGGCCCGTGTGCTCTTCTCGGAAGCCCCAAGGCCAGTTTAGCAGCTGCTGATTGGACCCTTTGGAGCCTATCCAGCAGGAATCCAGGGGATCCTAGCAGAAGCTCAGCCCGCCCTGGGTGGCCAACAGGGCCTGGAGCCGCCGTTCACGCAGCAGGCCTGCTGGAGGTGGGCCAGCACCAGCTGGAAATGGGCCTGGTCCAGCGCCTTCAGCAGGCGGTGCGCCAGGGCCTGCAGCACGGCTGGGGGCAGCAGGCCGCAGTCACAGGCCTGGAGCACTAGCGGGGGCCTCCTGGAGGGCCCGGTGGGGGGCAGCAGGGTCCGAGAGCAGGCAGCAGGGTCTGAGAGCAGGCAGCAGGGTCCAAACGCAGGCAGCAAGGTCCAAGTGCAGGCAGCAAGGTCCGATGTGTTGAGTTGGAAAGACGATATTTTGTTTTACGCTTTGTGGTAAAAATGTTTTTAAAGGTTATGTATGTCCCTGAGAAGGCAGAAACTGGTGGAACGCAAGTTTCAGAGATGTGCTAGGATGCACTTAACTATCATGCATATCTGAGTGGCATGTGAGATGTCAAAAGCCTGTTATAGTATGTAACTAGTTGGGACCCTCAGAAGTGAACGTAAGTCCTCTACTAGCCAGCGGTTTGTGGTAGACCTCTTCAGTACATTGCTTATTTGCTGTGAACTGCTACAGGAGTGGGGATGGACATGGCCCATAGCAGTTTTGTTTCACGTGAGAGCGCCAAATGGTAATTACTGTGCAGTCTGAGTGAACTACATTTAACTGCCGCTCTTGTGCGATGGTAGACCTGCTCCAAATATTGGGGTGTCTGCGGCGGGGGCACTCTGTCCCAGTGAGAGCCTTTTGGTCCCAGGTTAGTGTGGGGCGCCTTGCTTTTGAAGTGCACGGTGGGGGTGGGGGGGCTTTGCCACTCATGTCCTGTGCTTTCGTACTATCATTCAACGCTCTGGTTCTTTTGTTTTTTTATGGGAGGGCCGGGGGGTGGTTGCCCTTACCTTTAGGGGCACAGGGGTTCCCTGGCAGCGAGCGTGGCATGTCCAAGCTTATAATGTTGTGGGCTCTTTTAGGTATAGGACCGGCTCTGTTCTTGCGGGGGCGTCCATGATGCTATGTGCTTGGCCCACATTCCTCTGGGTGACCTGATTTGGGGCTCTAGCTCTAGTGCTGGAGGGTGGTCTGCTTGTTGGAATAGACGTGGTTCCCAGGGGTTCTGCATCTTCTCTGTTGATGATGTCCTGGTTTTAGGTGTTGGGGTGTGTGTGTGTGTGTGTGTGTGTGGGTGGTGGTGGTGGTGGTGGTGGGGGGGAGGTGCTGGTCCCTATGTAACGTCGCCTGATCCCACGGCATGATCAGGGTTCCTGGGCATCCTTGGCAGAGGAGTGCTGTCGTGGTTCGCGGCGCTTGCCGCTCCCCGCCATCCCCGCTAACACACACAGAACTGCCGGGATACTCACTTCTGGTTGGGGGCGGGGGGGATGCTGGTCCCCTGCACAGTGTGTGCGGGAGGCATGGCGCTGGGCTTTTCCTTATGTCTGCTCCAAGGCATCACTTCTGCAATCTTTTTACGTCTTCTTTTTGTCCCTGTGCATTGGAATAACAAGGTACTCTTTGTGCATGTTTTCGCTCTGGTTTGTGTAGCTGTATTCTCCCATTCTATGCAAGCATTGCTTTTACTTTGCTTCCATGACTGGTGTGCATTTCCACCACATTTTCACTTGTATATTCGGAGTTAAGAAGGTGTTTGTGCTCTACAGCTTTCGATCCCTTTGCTAAACTGGTTCCAATAGTTCTTTGCAGTATGTCTGTCTGATCTCTGCTTAGGGCACTTGGACATTCTCTAGTCCTTAAGATTTAGAGCACTGCAACCTGAATTTTCCCAACAAATTCAAGTTCACGGTGATGGTCTGTGACAGTTTGGTTTCGGTTGCCTGATGGATGTCTCATGATACCACGATTAACCAACATGAGCAATCCGTGGGAAAAGTCATCTATATCGAGGGGTATGTGGTGGGAAGAGAAAAAAGGGCTGACAGGAGAAGGAAGAGAGCAGCATTGGAGTGCAGCCAGGGAAGAGAGCTGGAGGATTGTGGCAGGAAGAGAAAAGAGGGCTGACCGGGAGCCTTTAAAGAAGCCTGTCAGAGCACAGCTAGAAAGGGTGCTGGGGGTCATACATTTGAATGTATTCTTGGAGTGTTTTTTTAAGTGCTGTAGGACACCTTCATTACTGGAGAGCGCTGCAGCCGAGTGTGGAGTCTGGGGGTTGAGGGAATGGAAAGGCACTGGTCCAACATTGCTCTATGTACTACCACAGACCAGACCCCACCCACACACCCCACAATGCATGAAATCAACCAGGGTGCATTATGGAAAAACTGCCACAGACTTTATGTGCAGTGAACCCACATTATTTATTTACATATATACACGGAGGGCGCCTCGAAGAGGTCAGTTACCAATCTGGCCTGATGGCCACCATGCAGGCCCTCACCTCTTGTGCTGCCTCAGCCGGCTCTGAAGTCCCTGGGGCACATGTATGCTGTAACCCACCAGCAGCCCCCAGTCCTCGTCGTAGAGCGGCCAGGTGCAGGTGCAGGCGCAGGGGCCGTGCTGCCTCAGCCAGCTCTGCAGCCCTTGGGGCACATCCGTGCTGTGCGCCACCACCAGCCAGCAGCTCCGGCCCTCCGCCTCGGTGGTGAGCTCGATCGGGGCGCTGGCCCGATGGGCCTGCAGGATGGCCTCCAGGGGGGCCCGGCTGTCCACCAGAGCCTGTAAGAGCTGGGGGTTGAGGCAGAAGATGCCATAAAAAGCCTCTCGGCTGGAGGCCTCGCCCAGCGCTAGGTGGACGCGCTCTCGGGTGACCACTGCTTGGGCGTCGGTCAGCGTGGCCTGATAGTGGGCCCGCAGGTGCAGCTGGGGCAGGGGGTGGCCCCGCAGCAGGCCCACGGCGCAGCTGAAGTAGTCGGCGGTGGCCAGGAGGGTCTGGAGCCGCCGCTCCCGAACCACCGCCTGCTCTGCGCTCCGCACCACCCGCTGGACATTGGTGGGCTCCAGCTTCTGGAGCAGCCTCTCGGCCAGGGCAAGCAGGGTGGCGGGGGGCAGGAGCTGGCAGACGCAGGCCTGGAGCAGCAGCGGGGTGACCTGGGGGGCCGGGCGGGCAGGCTGCGGACGGCCTGCAGGAGCTCCCTGGCGGTGCGGCGAGGCCTCGCCCTCCGGGCTGAGGGGCGCAGCCTGGGTCAGGCGGCACAAGACCCACCGGCAGGCCTGCTCCAGGATGCCCCGGATGAAGAGGATTGTGGTGGGGAGAGAAAAGAGGGTTGACAGGAGAAGGAAGAGAGCAGCCTTGGAGCGCAGCCAGGGGAGGGATCTGGAGGATTGTGGTGGGAAGAGAAAAGAGGGTTGACAGGAGAAGGAAGAGAGCAGCCTTGGAGCGCTGCCAGGGGAGAGAGCTGGAGGATTGTGGCGGGGCATTGAAAAGATGGTTGTCAGGAGAAGGAGGAGAGCAGCATTGGAGCGCAGCCAGGGGAGAGAGCTGGTGGATTGTGGTAGGAGGAGAAAAGAGGGTTGACAGGAGAAGGAAGCGAGCAGGATTGGAGCGCAGCCAGGGGAGAGAGCTGGAGGATTGTGGCGGGGCATGGGAAAGAGGGTTGACAGGAGAAGGAAGAGAGCAGCATTGGAGTGCAGCCAGCGGAGAGAGCTGGAGGATTGTGGCGGGCGTTGAAAAGAGGGTTGACAGGAGAAGGAAGAGAGCAGCCTTGGAGCGCAGCCAGGGGAGAGAGCTGGAGGATTGTGGTGTGCGTTGAAAAGAGGGTTGACAGGAGAAGGAGGAGAGCAGCATTGGAGCGCAGCCAGGGGAGAGAGCTGGTGGATTGTGGTAGGAGGAGAAAAGAGGGTTGACAGGAGAAGGAAGCGAGCAGGATTGGAGCGCAGCCAGGGGAGAGAGCTGGAGGATTTTGGCGGGGCATGGGAAAGAGGGTTGACAGGAGAAGGAAGAGAGCAGCATTGGAGTGCAGCCAGCGGAGAGAGCTGGAGGATTGTGGCGGGCGTTGAAAAGAGGGTGACAGGAGAAGGAAGAGAGCAGCCTTGGAGCGCAGACATGGGAGAGAGCTGGAGGATTGTGGTGGGTCGTTGAAAAGAGGGTGACAGGAGAAGGAAGAGAGCAGCCTTGGAGCGCAGACATGGGAGAGAGCTGGAGGATTGTGGTGGGTCGTTGAAAAGAGGGTTGACAGGAGAAGGAATAGAGCAGCATTGGAGCGCAGCAGGGGAGAGAGTTGAAGGATTGTGGTGGGAAGGAGGCCCCTGATGAAGCGCACGGACAGGGGTCGGCTGCGGCCATCTCTGGCTCCGAGCAGGAGCAGCAGGGTCCGAGGTGTTTGGTTGGTTGGAAAGACTGTTTATTGTTTTACGCTTTGTGGTAAGAATGTGTTTAAAGGTTATGTATGTCCATGAGAAGGCAGAAACTAGTGGAACGCCAGATTCAGAGATGTGCAAGGATGCATTAACTATCATCATGCATATCTGAGCGGCATGTGAGATGTCAAAAGCCTGTTATAGTATGTAACTAGTTGGGATCCTCAAGTGAACGTAAGTCCTCTACTAGCCAGCGGTTTGTGGCAGACCTCTTCAGTACATTGCTTATTTGCTGGGAACTGCTACAGGAGTGGGGATGGACTTGGCCCATGGCAGTTTTGTTTCACGTGAGCACGCCAAGTAGTATAAGGTAATTACTGTGCAGTCTGAGTGAACTACATTTCACTGACGCTCTTGTGCGATGGTCGGGCTGCTCCGAATATTGGGGTGTCTGCGACGGGGGCACTCTGTCCCAGTGAGAGCCTTTTGGTCCCAGGTTAGTGTGGGGCGCCTTGCTTTTGAAGTGCAGGGTGGGTTGGGGGGGCTTTGCCACTCATGTCCTGTGCTTTCGTACTGTCATTCAACGCTCTGGTTCTTTGTTTTTTTGTGGGAGGGCCGGGGGGTGGTTGCCCTTACCTTTAGGGGCACAGGGGTTCCCTGGCAGCGAGCGTGGCATGTCCAAGCTTATAATGTTGTGGGCTTTTTAGGTATAGGACCGGCTCTGTTCTTGCGGGGGCGTCCGTGTTGCTATGTGCTTGGCCCATATACCTCGGAGCGACCTGATTTGGGGCTCTATCTCTAGTGCTGGAGGGTTGTCTGCTTGTTGGAATAGACCTGGTTCCCAGGGGTTCCGCATCTTATCTATTGATTATGTCCTGGTTTTAGGTGTTGGGTGTGTGGTGTGTGTGGGGGAGAGGTGCTGGTCCCTATGTACTGTCGCCTGATCCCGCGGCATGATCTGGGTTCCTGGGCATCCTTGGCAGAGGACTGCTGACAGCCCTCCCATCCTTCCCCTCCATGTGCCTCTGTTTATCAAGCGGTCATTGGTTAACGGGAGCCGGCTACACATTGTGTGCGGGAGGCATGGCGCTGGGCTTTTCCTTCTGTCTGCTCCAAGGCATCACTTCTGCAATCTTTTTACGTCTTATCATCTTTGTGTCCCTGTGCATTGGAATAACAAGGTACTCTTTGTGCACGTTTCCGCTCCTGGTTTGTGTAGCTGTATTCTCCCTTTCTATGCAAGCATTGCTTTTACTTTGCTTTTATTTTGCTTCCATGACTGGTGTGCATTTCCACTGCATTTTCACTCGTATATTCGGAGTTAAGAAAGGTGTTCGTGCTCAACGGCTTTCAATCTCTTTGCTAAACTAGTTCCAATAGTTCTGTGCTGTATGTCTGTCTGAGCTCTGCTTAGGGCACTTGAACATTCTCTAGTCCTTAAGATTTAGAGCACTTCGACCTGAATTTTCCCAACAAATTCAAGTTCACGGTGATGGTCTGCGACAGTTTGGTTTCAGTGGCCTCATGGAAGTCTCATGATACCACGATTAACCAACATGAGCAATCAGTGGGAAAAGTCATCTATATCGAGGGGTATACGGAAAGGGGTATGTGTGGGGAAACGAGGGCTGACAGGAGAAGTAAGAGCAGCATTGGAGCGCAGCCAGGGGAGAGAGTTGAGGATTGTGGTGGGAGAGGCGCAAGGAAGAAGAGAGCAGGATTGGAGGATTGTGGTGGCAGAGAGGACGGAGAGGCACAAGGAGGAGGAAGAGCAGCATTGGAGGATTGTGGTGGAATAGAAAGGACAGAGGCACGAGGAGGAGTCTTTAGGATTGAAACTAGAGCATCCATCCACCCGGCTGCCGCTGTGAACAGACTACCACGGACTCGAGGTGCAGTCAACACATTTATTTACATATATACAGCCAGGCACAGAGTGCAGTGCGGCTCAGTCCCCTTTCAAAGTCACTAGTGTGGGTGGATGGCCACGATGGAGGCCCTCACCTCCCGGGCGGGCAGCCCCATGCCTGCTGGTAGAGCTCCCTGGAGGAGCCCCAGCTGCCGCGGCCCTCCAGCAGCATGCTGACAGCCTGTGGCATCTCCTGGGTCTGCAGCAGCAGTCATGCCCGGTTTGGCTTCCCGGTGGTCACCCCTCCAGGGAGATGGTGGCCTGATGGGCCCCCCAGATGGCCTGCAGCGGGGCCTAGCCGGCCCAAAGGGCCTGCGCGTCCTGGGGGTCCAGGAGGCTGCTGAGGTAGACCCCGACCCTGGACTCTTGGCTGTAAAGTGGCAGCCCTCGGCGGGCGGCGCTACAGAAGAATGAATAAGGGTGGCTCATTGATGGCTATTTATTGGTCCGCACTGGAGGAGCCTGCGGATTCATGAGTGGCTGGCCAGACAGGCAGGATGGAGGCCCCCACCTCCCGGGGGGGCAGCCCCCAGGCCGCCTCGTAGAGATTGTCCACCTGCTCCCAGGCGCTGTAGTTTGGCAGGTGCGTGGCGATGGCCTCCGGTGGTCGTCCGCCCTCTGGCCCAGTAGCTATGAAAAACCACCTGGTGGCAGGCGCGGCCCGGTGATGGTGCCTCAGGGCGCACTGACCCTCTCGCCGGCCGAATGTCACACATGGGAGCCTGCCCGGCCTCAGGGCCTGCATATCCTGCGGGTTGCAGTGGATGGTAACATAGACCCCCATCCTGCTGGTGCTCTAGGCGAAGGCCAGGTCAACTCTTCGTGACTGGTGTTGTTGCGCAGTTGTGGTGGCGGCTGTGGTCAACCTGGCCTGGTAGGGGAGGCGGAGGTGTAGGTAGCAGTGGGCCGCCAGCTCATTGTGGAGGGCGTAGCTGACACCGCCCTGGGTGGCCAGCAGCGCCTGGAGCTGCTGCTCACGCAGCACGGCCTGCTGGAGGTCAGCCAGCACCAGCTGGAAATGGGCCTGGTCCAGCACCTCCAGCAGGTGGCGCACCAGGGCCTGCAGCATGGCTGGGGGCAGCAGGCCGCAGTCACAGGCCTCGACCAGCAGCGGGGCCACCTGGTAGGCCCGGCAGGGTGCTGAGGGTCCGATGTGTTTGGTTGGAAAGACGATTTTTTTGTTCTACACTTTGTGCTAAAAATGTGTTTAAAGGTTATGTATGTCCCTGAGAAGGCAAACTGGTGGAACGCAAGATTCGAATATGTGCTAGGATGCACCTAACTATTATCCATTTCTGAGCGGCATGTGAGATGTCAAAAGCCTGTTATAGTATGTACCTAGTTGGGACCCTCAGAAGTGAACGTAAGTCCTCTACTAGCCAGCGGTTTGTGGCAGACCTCTTCAGTACATTGCTTATTTGCTGTGAACTGCTACAGGAGTGGGGATGGACTTGGCCCATGGCAGTTTTGTTTCACGTGAGCGCGCCAAGTAGTATAAGGTAATTACTGTGCAGTCTGAGTGAACTACATTTCACTGCCGCTCTTGTGCGATGGTCGAGCTGCTCCGAATATTGGGGTGTCTGCAGCGGGGGCACTCTGTCCCAGTGAGAGCCTTTTGGTCCCAGGTTAGTGTGGGGCGCCTTGCGTTTGAAGTGCACGGTAGGGGTGCTTTGCCACTCATGTCCTGTGCTTTCGTACTATCATTCAACGCTCTGGTTCTTTTGTTTTTTTTTATGGGAGGGCCGGGGGGTGGTTGCCCCTACCTTTAGGGGCACAGGGGTTCCCTGGCAGCGAGCGTGGCATGTCAAAGCTTATAATGTTGTGGGCTTTTTAGGTATAGGACCAGCTCTGTTCTTGCGGGGGCGTCCATGATGCTATGTGCTTGGCCCATATAACTTGGGGCGACCTGATTTGGGGCTCTATCTCTAGTGCTGGAGGGTTGTCTGCTTGTTGGAATAGACGTGGTTCCCAGGGGTTCCGCATCTTATCTGTTGATTATGTCCTGGTTTTAGGTGTTGGGTGTGTGGTGTGTGTGGGGGAGAGGTGCTGGTCCCTATGTACTGTCGCCTGATCCCGCGGCATGATCGGGGTTCCTGGGCATCCTTGGCAGAGGACTGCTGACAGCCCTCCCATCCTTCCCTCCATGTGCCTCTGTTTATCAAGCGGTCATTGGTTAACGGGAGCCGGCTGCACAGTGTGTGTGGGAGGCATGGCGCTGGGCTTTTCCTTCTGTCTGCTCCAAGGCATCACTTCTGCAATCTTTTTAAGTTTTATCATCTTTGTGTCCCTGTGCATTGGAATAACAAGGTACTCTTTGTGCATGTTTCCGCTCCTGGTTTGTGTAGCTGTATTCTCCCTTTCTATGCAAGCATTGCTTTTACTTTGCTTTTACTTTGCTTCCATGACTGGTGTGCATTTCCACCGCATTTTCACTCGTATATTCGGAGTTAAGAAGGTGTTTGTGCTCAACAGCTTTCAATCCCTTTGCTAAACTAGTTCCAATAGTTCTGTGCTGTATGTCTGTCTGAGCTCTGCTTAGGGCACTTGAACATTCTCTAGTCCTTAAGATTTAGAGCACTTCGACCTGAATTTTCCCAACAAATTCAAGTTCACGGTGATGGTCTGCGACAGTTTGGTTTCAGTGGCCTCATGGAAGTCTCATGATACCTCCTCGTAGAGCGGCCCCGTGCAGGCCCCGTGCTGCCTCAGCCCCCAGGCCTCGTCGTAGAGCGGCCAGGTGCAGGCGCAGGTCCCGTGCTGCCTCAGCCCCCAGGCCTCGTCGTAGAGCGGCCCCGTGCAGGCGCAGGTCCCGTGCTGCCTCAGCCCCCAGGCCTCGTCGTAGAGCGGCCCCGTGCAGGCGCAGGTCCCGTGCTGCCTCAGCCCCCAGGCCTCCTCATAGAGCGGCCAGGTGCAGGCGCAGGTCCCGTGCTGCCTCAGCCCCCAGGCCTCGTCGTAGAGCGGCCCCGTGCAGGCGCAGGTCCCGTGCTGCCTCAGCCCCCAGGCCTCGTCGTAGAGCGGCCCCGTGCAGGCGCAGGTCCCGTGCTGCCTCAGCCCCCAGGCCTCGTCGTAGAGCGGGTCCGTGCAGGCGCAAGTCCCGTGCTGCCTCAGCCCCCAGGCCTCCTCGTAGAGCGGCCAGGTGCAGGCGCAGGTCCCGTGCTGCCTCAGCCCCCAGGCCTCGTCGTAGAGCGGCCCCGTGCAGGCGCAGGTCCCGTGCTGCCTCAGCCCCCAGGCCTCGTCGTAGAGCGGCCGGGTGCAGGCGCAGGTCCCGTGCTGTCTCAGCCCCCAGGCCTCGTTGTAGAGCGGCCAGGTGCAGGCGCAGGTCCCGTGCTGCCTCAGCCCCCAGGCCTCGTCGTACAGCGGCCAGGCACAGGTCCCGTGCTGCCTCAGCCCCCAGGCCTCGTCGTACAGCGGCCAGGTGCAGGCGCAGGTCCCGTGCCGCCTCAGCCCCCAGGCCTCATCGTACAGCGGCCAGGTGCAGGCGCAGGTCCCGTGCTGCCTCAGCCCCCAGGCCTCGTCGTAGATCGGCCAGGTGCAGGCGCAGGTCCCATGCTGCCTCAGCCCCCAGGCCTCGTCGTAGAGCGGCCAGGTGCAGGCGCAGGTCCCGTGCTGCCTCAGCCCCCAGGCCTCCTCGTAGAGCGGCCAGGTGCAGGCGCAGGTCCCGTGCTGCCTCAGCCCCCAGGCCTCGTCGTAGAGCGGCCCCGTGCAGGCGCAGGTCCCGTGCTGCCTCAGCCCCCAGGCCTCCTCGTAGAGCGGCCAGGTGCAAGCGCAGGTCCCGTGCTGCCTCAGCCCCCAGGCCTCGTCGTAGAGCGGCCCCGTGCAGGCGCAGGTCCTGTGCTGCCTCAGCCCCCAGGCCTCGTCGTAGAGCGGCCAGGTGCAGGCGCAGGTCCCGTGCTGCCTCAGCCCCCAGGCCTCCTCGTAGAGCGGCCAGGTGCAGGCGCAGGTCCCGTGCTGCCTCAGCCCCCAGGCCTCGTCGTAGAGCGGCCCCGTGCAGGCGCAGGTCCCGTGCTGCCTCAGCCCCCAGGCCTCGTCGTAGAGCGGCCGGGTGCAGGCGCAGGTCCCGTGCTGTCTCAGCCCCCAGGCCTCGTTGTAGAGCGGCCAGGTGCAGGCGCAGGTCCCGTGCTGCCTCAGCCCCCAGGCCTCGTCGTACAGCGGCCAGGCACAGGTCCCGTGCTGCCTCAGCCCCCAGGCCTCGTCGTACAGCGGCCAGGTGCAGGCGCAGGTCCCGTGCCGCCTCAGCCCCCAGGCCTCATCGTACAGCGGCCAGGTGCAGGCGCAGGTCCCGTGCTGCCTCAGCCCCCAGGCCTCGTCGTAGATCGGCCAGGTGCAGGCGCAGGTCCCATGCTGCCTCAGCCCCCAGGCCTCGTCGTAGAGCGGCCAGGTGCAGGCGCAGGTCCCGTGCTGCCTCAGCCCCCAGGCCTCCTCGTAGAGCGGCCAGGTGCAGGCGCAGGTCCCGTGCTGCCTCAGCCCCCAGGCCTCGTCGTAGAGCGGCCCCGTGCAGGCGCAGGTCCCGTGCTGCCTCAGCCCCCAGGCCTCCTCGTAGAGCGGCCAGGTGCAAGCGCAGGTCCCGTGCTGCCTCAGCCCCCAGGCCTCGTCGTAGAGCGGCCCCGTGCAGGCGCAGGTCCTGTGCTGCCTCAGCCCCCAGGCCTCGTCGTAGAGCGGCCAGGTGCAGGCGCAGGTCCCGTGCTGCCTCAGCCCCCAGGCCTCGTCGTAGAGCGGCCCGTGCAGGCGCAGGTCCCGTGCTGCCTCAGCCCCCAGGCCTCCTCGTAGAGCGGCCAGGTGCAGGCGCAGGTCCCGTGCTGCCTCAGCCCCCAGGCCTCCTCGTAGAGCGGCCGGGTGCAGGCGCAGGTCCCGTGCTGCCTCAGCCCCCAGGCCTCGTTGTAGAGCGGCCAGGTGCAGGCGCAGGTACCGTGCTGCCTCAGCCCCCAGGCCTTGTCGTACAGCGGCCAGGTGCAGGTCCCGCGCTGCCTCAGCCCCTAGGCCTCCTCGTAGAGCGGCCAGGTGCAGGCCCCGTGCTGCCTCAGCCCCCAGGCCTCGTCGTAGAGCGGCCAGGTGCAGGCGCAGGTCCCGTGCTGCCTCAGCCCCCAGGCCTCGCCGTAAGCGGCCCCGTGCAGGCGCAGGTCCTGTGCTGCCTCAGCCCCCAGGCCTCCTCGTAGAGCGGCCCCGTGCAGGCGCAGGTCCCGTGCTGCCTCAGCCCCCAGGCCTCGTCGTAGAGCAGCCCCGTGCAGGCGCAGGTCCCGTGCTGCCTCAGCAGGCTCTGCAGCCCTTTGGGCACATCCGTGCTATACACTGCCACCAGCCAGCAGCTCCGGCCCTCCGCCTCGGTGGTCAGCTCGATGGGGACGCTGGCCCGATGGGCCTCCAGGATTGCCTGCAGGGGGTCCCAGCTGTCCTCCAGGGCCTGTAAGAGCGGCGGGTTGAGGCAGAAGATGCCATAAAAAGCCTCTCGGCTGGAGGCCTCGCCCAGCGCCAGGTGGACGCGCTCTCGGGTGACCACTGCTTGGGTGTCGGTCAGCGTGGCCTGATAGTGGGCCCGCAGGTGCAGCTGGGGCAGGTGGTGGCCCCGCAGCAGGCCCTCCAGCTCCAAGCCCACAGCGCAGCTGAAGTAGTCGGCGGTGGCCAGGAGGATCTGGAGCCGCCGCTCCCGCGCCACCGCCTGCTCTGCGCTTCACACCACCCGCTGGACATTGGTGGGCTCCAGCCTCTGGAGCAGCCTCTCGGCCAGGGCAAGCAGGGCGGCGGGGGCAGCAGCTGGCAGCCGCAGGCCTGGAGCAACAGCGGGGTGACCTGGGCGGGCAGGCGGCGGTCCCGTGCTGCCTCAGCCCCCAGGCCTCGTCGTAGAGCGGCCCCGTGCAGGCGCAGGTCCTGTGCTGCCTCAGCCCCCAGGCCTCGTCGTAGAGCGGCCAGGTGCAGGCGCAGGTCCCGTGCTGCCTCAGCCCCCATGCCTCGTCGTAGAGCGGCCCCGTGCAGGCGCAGGTCCTGTGCTGCCTCAGCCCCCAGGCCTCGTCGTAGAGCGGCCAGGTGCAGGCGCAGGTCCCGTGCTGCCTCAGCCCCCAGGCCTCGTCGTGGAGCGGCCCCGTGCAGGCGCAGGTCCCGTGCTGCCTCAGCCCCCAGGCCTCGTCGTGGAGCGGCCCCATGCAGGCGCAGGTCCCGTGCTGCCTCAGCCCCCAGGCCTCGTCGTAGAGCGGCCGGGTGCAGGCGCAGGTCCCGTGCTGCCTCAGCCCCCAGGCCTCGTTGTAGAGCGGCCAGGTGCAGGCGCAGGTCCCGTGCTGCCTCAGCCCCCAGGCCTCGTCGTACAGCGGCCAGGCGCAGGTCCCGTGCTGCCTCAGCCCCCAGGCCTCGTCGTACAGCGGCCAGGCGCAGGTCCCGTGCTGCCTCAGCCCCCAGGCCTCGTCATACAGCGGCCAGGCGCAGTTCCCGTGCTGCCTCAGCCCCCAGGCCTCGTCGTACAGCGGCCAGGCGCAGGTCCCGTGCTGCCTCAGACCCCAGGCCTCGTCGTACAGCGGCCAGGTGCAGGCGCAGGTCCCGTGCTGCCTCAGCCCCCAGGCCTCGTCGTAGATCGGCCAGGTGCAGGCGCAGGTCCCGTGCTGCCTCAGCCCCCAGGCCTTGTCGTAGAGTGGCCAGGTGCAGGCGCAGGTCCCGTGCTGCCTCAGCCCCCAGGCCTTGTCGTAGAGCGGCCAGGTGCAGGCGCAGGTCCCGTGCTGCCTCAGCCCCCAGGCCTCGTCGTAGAGCGGCCAGGTGCAGGCCCTGGTCCCGTGCTGCCTCAGCCCCCAGGCCTCGTCGTAGAGCAGCCCCGTGCAGGCGCAGGTCCCGTGCTGCCTCAGACCCCAGGCCTCGTCGTAGAGCGGCCAGGTGCAGGCGCAGGTCCCGTGCTGCCTCAGCCCCTAGGCCTCGTCGTAGAGCGGCCAGGTGCAGGCGCAGGTCCCGTGCTGCCTCAGCCCCCAGGCCTCGTCGTAGAGCGGCCAGGTGCAGGTGCAGGTACCGTGCTGCCTCAGCCCCCAGGCCTCGTCGTAGAGCGGCCAGGTGCAGGCGCAGGTCCCGTGCTGCCTCAGCCCCCAGGCCTCCTCGTAGAGCGGCCCCGTGCAGGCGCAGGTCCCGTGCTGCCTCAGCCCCCAGGCCTCGTCGTAGAGCGGCCCCGTGCAGGCGCAGGTCCCGTGCTGCCTCAGCCGGCTCTGCAGCCCTTTGGGCACATCCGTGCTGTACACTGCCACCAGCCAGCAGCTCCGGCCCTCCGCCTCGGTGGTCAGCTCGATGGGGACGCTGGCCCGATGGGCCTCCAGGATGGCCTGCAGGGGGTCCCGGCTGTCCTCCAGGGCCTGTAAGAGCTGCGGGTTGAGGCAGAAGATGCCATAAAAAGCCTCTCGGCTGGAGGCCTCGCCCAGCACCAGGTGGACGCGCTCTCGGGTGACCACTGCTTGGGCGTCGGTCAGCGTGGCCTGATAGTGGGCCCGCAGGTGCAGCTGGGGCAGGTGGTGGCCCCGCAGCAGGCCCTCCAGCTCCAAGCCCACGGCGCAGCTGAAGTAGTCGGCGGTGGCCAGGAGGATCTGGAGCAGCCGCTCCCGCGCCACCGCCTGCTCTGCGCTCCGCACCACCCGCTGGACATTGGTGGGCTCCAGCCTCTGGAGCAGCCTCTCGGCCAGGGCAAGCAGGGCGGCGGGGGCAGCAGCTGGCAGCGGCAGGCCTGGAGCAGCAGCGGGGTGACCTGGGCGGGCAGGCGGCGGTCCCGTGCTGCCTCAGCCCCCAGGCCTCGTCGTAGAGCGGCCAGGTGCAGGCGCAGGTCCCGTGCTGCCTCAGCCCCCAGGCCTCGTTGTAGATCGGCCAGGTGCAGGCGCAGGTCCCGTGCTGCCTCAGCCCCCCAGGCCTCGTCGTACAGCGGCCAGGCGCAGGCGCAGGTCCCGTGCTGCCTCAGCCCCCAGGCCTCGTCGTACAGCGGCTAGGCGCAGGTCCCGTACTGCCTCAGCCCCCAGGCCTCGTCGTACAGCGGCCAGGCGCAGGTCCCGTGCTGCCTCAGCCCCCAGGCCTCGTCGTACAGCGGCCAGGCGCAGGTCCCGTGCTGCCTCAGCCCCCAGGCCTCGTCGTACAGCGGCCAGGCGCAGGTCCCGTGCTGCCTCAGCCCCCAGGCCTCGTCGTACAGCGGCCAGGTGCAGGCGCAGGTCCCGTGCTGCCTCAGCCCCCAGGCCTCGTCGTACAGCGGCCAGGTGCAGGCGCAGGTCCTGTGCTGCCTCAGCCCCCAGGCCTCGTCGTACAGCGGTCCCGTGCTGCCTCAGCCCCCAGGCCTCGTCGTAGAGCGGCCAGGTCCCGTGCTGCCTCAGCCCCCAGGCCTCGTCGTAGAGCGGCCAGGTGCAGGCGCAGGTCCCGTGCTGCCTCAGCCCCCAGGCCTCGTCGTAGAGCGGCCAGGTGCAGGCGCAGGTCCCGTGCTGCCTCAGCCCCCAGGCCTCGTCGTAGAGAGGCCAGGTGCAGGCGCAGGTCCCGTGCTGCCTCAGCCCCCAGGCCTTGACGTAGAGCGGCCAGGTGCAGGCGCAGGTCCCGTGCTGCCTCAGCCCCCAGGCCTCGTCGTAGAGCGGCCAGGTGCAGGCGCAGGTCCCGTGCTGCCTCAGCCCCCAGGCCTCGTCGTAGAGCGGCCCTGTGCAGGCGCAGGTCCTGTGCTGCCTCAGCCCCCAGGCCTCCTCGTAAAGCGGCCCTGTGCAGGCGCAGGTCCCGTGCTGCCTCAGCCCCCAGGCCTCGTTGTAGAGCGGCCAGGTGCAGGCCCCGTGCTGCCTCAGACCCCAGGCCTCGTCGTAGAGCGGCCAGGTGCAGGCGAAGGTCCCGTGCTGCCTCAGCCCCTAGGCCTCGTCGTAGAGCGGCCAGGTGCAGGCGCAGGTCCCGTGCTGCCTCAGCCCCCAGGCCTCGTCGTAGAGCGGCCAGGTGCAGGCGCAGGTCCCGTGCTGCCTTAGCCCCCAGGCCTCGTCGTAGAGCGGCCAGGTGCAGGCGCAGGTCACGTGCTGCCTCAGCCCCCAGGCCTCCTCGTAGAGCGGCCAGGTGCAGGCCCTGTGCTGCCTCAGCCCCCAGGCCTCGTCGTAGAGCGGCCAGGTGCAGGCGCAGGTCCCGTGCTGCCTCAGCCCCCAGGCCTCGTCGTAGAGCAGCCAGGTGCAGGCGCAGGTCCTGTGCTGCCTCAGCCCCCAGGCCTCCTCGTAGAGCGGCCCCGTGCAGGCGCAGGTCCCGTGCTGCCTCAGCCCCCAGGCCGGCTCTGCAGCCCTTTGGGCACATCCGTGCTGTACACTGCCACCAGCCAGCAGCTCCGGCCCTCCGCCTCGGTGGTCAGCTCGATGGGGACGCTGGCCCGATGGGCCTCCAGGATGGCCTGCAAGGGGTCCCGGCTGTCCTCCAGGGCCTGTAAGAGCTGCGGGTTGAGGCAGAAGATGCCATAAAAAGCCTCTCGGCTGGAGGCCTCGCCCAGCGCCAGGTGGACGCGCTCTCGGGTGACCACTGCTTGGGCGTCGGTCAGCGTGGCCTGATAGTGGGCCCGCAGGTGCAGCTGGGGCAGGTGGTGGCCACGCAGCAGGCCCACGGCGCAGCTGAAGTAGTCGGCGGTGTGCCAGGAGGGTCTGGAGCCGCCGCTCCCGCGCCACCGCCTGCTCTGCACTCTACACCACCCGCTGGACATTGGTGGGCTCCAGCCTCTGGAGCAGCCTCTTGGCCAGGGCAAGCAGGGCGGCGGGGGGCAGGAGCTGGCAGCCGCAGGCCTGGAGCAGCAGCGGGGTGACCTGGGGGGGCCAGGCGGGGGGCGGGCAGGAGGCGGACGGCCTGCAGGAGCTCCCTGGCAGTGCGGCGCAGGGAGGCCTCGCCCTCCCGGCTGAGGGGCGCAGCCTCGGTCAGGCGGCACAAGACCCACCGGCAGGCCTCCTCCAGGAGACCCCTGATGAAGAGGATTGTGGTGGGAAGAGAAGAGGGTTGAGAGGAGCAGGAAGAGTGCAGGATTGGAGCGCAGCCAGGGGAGCGAGCTGGAGGATTGTGGTGGGGCGTTGAAAAGATGGTTGACAGGAGAAGGAAGAGAGCAGCCTTGGAGCGCAGCCAGGGGAGAGAGCTGGAGGATTGTGGCGGGCGTTGAGAAGAGGGCAGCATTGGAGCGCAGCCAGGGGAGAGAGCTGGAGGATTGTGGCGGGGCGTTGAAAAGATGGTTGACAGGAGAAGGAAGAGAGCAGCCTTGGAGCGCAGCCAGGGGCGAGAGCTGGAGGATTGTGGCGGGCGTTGAAAAGAGGGTTGACAGGAGAAGGAAGAGCACAGGATTGGAGCGCAGCCAGGGGAGAGAGCTGGAGAATTGTGGTGGGAAGAGAAAAGAGGGTTGAGAGGAGAAGAGAGCAGCCTTGGAGCGCAGCCAGGGGAGAGAGCTGGAGGATTGTGGTGGGGCGTTGAAAAGAGGGTTGACAGGAGAAGGAAGAGAGCAGCCTTGGAGCGCAGCCAGGGAGAGAGCTGGAGGATTGTGGCGGGGCATGGAAAAGAGGGTTGACAGGAGAAGGAAGAGAGCAGCATTGGAGCGCAGCCAGGGGAGAGAGCTGGAGGATTGTGGTGGGGCATGGAAAAGAGGGTTGACAGGAGAAGGAAGAGAGCAGCATTGGAGCGCAGCCAGGGGAGAGAGCTGGAGGATTGTGGTGGTGCGTTGAAAGAGGGTTGACAGGAGAAGGAAGAGAGCAGCATTGGAGCGCAGCAGGGGAGAGAGTTGGAGGATTGTGGTGGGAAGGAGGCCCCTGATGAAGAAGCGCAAGGCCAGGGTTCGGCTGCGGCCATCTCTGGCTCCGAGGTGGAGCAGCAGGGTCCGAGCAGGAGCAGCAGGGTCCGAGCAGGAGCAGCAGGGTCCGAGCAGGAGCAGCAGGGTCCGAGCAGGAGCAGCAGGGTCCGAGGTGTTTGGTTGGTTGGAAAGACTATTTATTGTTTTACGCTTTGTGGTAAGAATGTGTTTAAAGGTTATGTATGTCCCTGAGAAGGCAGAAACTAGTGGAACGCAAAATTCAGAGATGTGCTAGGGTGCACTTAACTATCATCATGCATATCTGAGCGGCATGTGAGATGTCAAAAGCCTGTTATAGTATGTAACTAGTTGGGATCCTCAGAAGTGAACGTAAGTCCTCTACTTGCCAGCGGTTTGTGGCAGACCTCTTCAGTACATTGCTTATTTGCTGTGAACTGCTACAGGAGTGGGGATGGACTTGGCAGATTTGTTTCACGTGAGCGCGCCAAGTAGTATAAGGTAATTACTGTGCAGTCTGAGTGAACTACATTTAACTGCCGCTCTTGTGCGATGGTCGAGCTGCTCCAAATATTGGGGTGTCTGCGGCGGGGGCACTCTGTCCCAGTGAGAGTATTTTGGTCCCAGGTTAGTGTGGGGTGCCTTGCTTTTGAAGTGCACGGTGGGGGTGGGGGGGCTTTGCCACTCATGTCCTGTGCTTTCGTACTATCATTCAACGCTCTGGTTCTATTGTTTTTTTATGGGAGTTCCGGGGGGTGGTTGCCCCTACTTTTAGGGGCACAGGGGTTCCCTGGCAGTGAGCGTGGCATATCAAAGCTTATAATGTTGTGGGCTTTTTAGGTATAGGACCGGCTCCGTTCTTGCGGGGGCCTCCATGATGCTATGTGCTTGGCCCATATAACTTGGGGCGACCTGATTTGGGGCTCTATCTCTAGTGCTGGAGGGTTGTCTGCTTGTTGGAATAGACGTGGTTCCCAGGGGTTCTGCATCTTATCTGTTGATTATGTCCTGGTTTTAGGTGTTGGGTGTGTGTGGGGGAGAGGTGCTGGTCCCTATGTACTGTCGCCTGATCCCGCGGCATCATCGGGGTTCCTGGGCATCCTTGGCAGAGGACTGCTGACAGCCCTCCCATCCTTCCCCTCCATGTGCCTCTGTTTATCAAGCGGTCATTGGTTAACGGGAGCCGGCTGCACAGTGTGTGCGGGAGGCATGGCGCTGGGCTTTTCCTTCTGTCTGCTCCAAGGCATCACTTCTGCAATCTTTTTACGTCTTATCTTTGTGTCCCTGTGCATTGGAATAACAAGGTACTTGTTGTTTCCGCTCCTGGTTTGTGTAGCTGTATTCTCCCTTTCTATGCAAGCATTGCTTTTAATTTGCTTTTACTTTGCTTCCATGACTGGTGTGCATTTCCACTGCATTTTCACTCGTATATTCGGAGTTAAGAAGGTGTTTGTGCTCAACAGCTTTCAATCCCTTTGCTAAACTAGTTCCAATAGTTCTGTGCTGTATGTCTGTCTGAGCTCTGCTTAGGGCACTTGAACATTCTCTAGTCCTTAAGATTTAGAGCACTTCGACCTGCATTTTCCCAACAAATTCAAGTTCACGGTGATGGTCTGCGACAGTTTGGTTTCAGTGGCCTCATGGAAGTCTCATGATACCTCCTCGTAGAGCAGCCCCGTGCAGGCGCAGGTCCCTTGCTGCCTCAGCCCCCAGGCCTCGTCGTAGAGCGGCCAGGTGCAGGCGCAGGTCCCGTGCTGCCTCAGACCCCAGGCCTCGTTGAAGAGCGGCCCTGTGCAGGCGCAGGTCCCGTGCTGCCTCAGCCCCCAGGCCTCGTCGTAGAGCGGCCCCGTGCAGGCGCAGGTCCTGTGCTGCCTCAGCCCCCAGGCCTCGTCTTAGAGCGGCCAGGTGCAGGTGCAGGTCCCGTGCTGCCTCAGCCCCCAGGCCTCGTCGTAGAGCGGCCCCGTGCAGGCGTAGGTCCCGTGCTGCCTCAGCCCCCAGGCCTCGTCGTAGAGCGGCCAGGTGTAGGCGCAGGTCCCATGCTGCCTCAGGCCCCAGGCCTCGTCGTAGAGCGGCCCCGTGCAGGCGCAGGTCCTGTGCTGCCTCAGCCCCCAGGCCTCGTCGTAGAGCGGCCAGGTGCAGGTCCCGTGCTGCCTCAGCCCCCAGGCCTCCTCGTAGAGCGGCCCCGTGCAGGCGCAGGTCCCGTGCTGCCTCAGCCCCCAGGCCTCGTCGTAGAGCGGCCCCGTGCAGGCGCAGGTCCTGTGCTGCCTCAGCCCCCAGGCCTTGTCGTAGAGCGGCCAGGTGCAGGCGCAGGTCCTGTGCTGCCTCAGCCCCCAGGCCTCATCGTAGAGCGGCCCCGTGCAGGCGCAGGTCCCGTGCTGCCTCAGGCCCCAGGCCTCCTCGTAGAGCGGCCAGGTGCAGGCGCAGGTCCCGTGCTGCCTCAGCCCCCAGGCCTCGTCGTAGAGCGGCCCCGTGCAGGCGCAGGTCCCGTGCTGCCTCAGCCCCCAGGCCTCCTCGTAGAGCGGCCAGGCGCAGGTCCCGTGCTGCCTCAGCCCCCAGGCCTCCTCGTAGAGCGGCCAGGTGTAGGCGCAGGTCCCATGCTGCCTCAGCCCCCAGGCCTCGTCGTAGAGCGGCCAGGTGCAGGTGCAGGTCACGTGCTGCCTCAGCCCCCAGGCCTCGTCGTAGAGCGGCCAGGTGCAGGTGCAGGTCACGTGCTGCCTCAGCCCCCAGGCCTCGTCGTAGAGCGGCCCCGTGCAGGCGCAGGTCCCGTGCTGCCTCAGCCCCCAGGCCTCCTCGTAGAGCGGCCAGATGTAGGCGCAGGTCCCGTGCTGCCTCAGCCCCCAGGCCTCCTCGTAGAGCGGCCAGGTGTAGGCGCAGGTCCCATGCTGCCTCAGCCCCCAGGCCTCGTCGTAGAGCGGCCCCATGCAGGCGCAGGTCCTGTGCTGCCTCAGCCCCCAGGCCTTGTCGTAGAGCGGCCAGGTGCAGGCGCAGGTCCCGTGCTGCCTCAGCCCCCAGGCCTCCTCGTAGAGCGGCCCCGTGCAGGCGCAGGTCCCGTGCTGCCTCAGGGCCCAGGCCTCCTCGTAGAGCCGCCAGGTGCAGGCGCAGGTCCCGTGCTGCCTCAGCCCCCAGGCCTCGTAGAGCGGCCCCGTGCAGGCGCAGGTCCCGTGCTGCCTCAGCCCCCAGGCCTCCTCGTAGAGCGGCCAGGCGCAGGCCCCGTGCTGCCTCAGCCCCCAGGCCTCGTCGTACAGCGGCCAGGCGCAGGTCCCGTGCTGCCTCAGCCCCCAGGCCTCGTCGTACAGCGGCCAGGCGCAGGTCCCGTGCTGCCTCAGCCCCCAGGCCTCGTCGTACAGCGGCCAGGCGCAGGTCCCATGCTGCCTCAGCCCCCAGGCCTCGTCATAGAGCGGCCAGGTGCAGGCGCAGGTCCCATGCTGCCTCGGCCCCCAGGCCTCGTCGTAGAGCGGCCAGGTGCAGGCGCAGGTCCCGTGCTGCCTCAGCCCCCAGGCCTCCTCGTAGAGCGGCCAGGTGCAGGCGCAGGTCCTGTGCTGCCTCAGCCCCCAGGCCTCATTGTAGAGCGGCCCCGTGCTGCCTCAGCCCCCAGGCCTCGTCGTACAGCGGCCAGGCGCAGGTCCCGTGCTGCCTCAGCCCCCAGGCCTCGTCGTACAGCGGCCAGGTGCAGGCGCAGGTCCCGTGCTGCCTCAGCCCCCAGGCCTCGTCGTAGATCGGCCAGGTGCAGGCGCAGGTCCCGTGCTGCCTCAGCCCCCAGGCCTCGTCGTAGATCGGCCACGTGCAGGCGCAGGTCCAGTGCTGCCTCAGCCACCAGGCCTCGTCGTAGAGCGGCCAGGTCCCGTGCTGCCTCAGACCCCAGGCTTTGTCGTAGAGCGGCCAGGTGCAGGCACAGGTCCTGTGCTGCCTCAGCCCCCAGGCCTCCTCGTAGAGCGGCCCCGTGCAGGCGCAGGTCCCGTGGTGCCTCAGCCCCCAGGCCTCGTCGTAGAGCGGCCCCGTGCAGGCGCAGGTCTCGTGCTGCCTCAGCAGGCTCTGCAGCCCTTTGGGCACATCCGTGCTGTACACTGCCACCAGCCAGCAGCTCCGGCCCTCCGCCTCGGTGGTCAGCTTGATGGGGACGCTGGCCCGATGGGCCTGCAGGGGGTCCCGGCTGTCCTCCAGGGCCTGTAAGAGCTGCGGGTTGAGGCAGAAGATGCCATAAAAAGCCTCTCGGCTGGAGGCCTCGCCCAGCGCCAGGTGGACGCGCTCTCGGGTGACCACTGCTTGGGCGTCGGTCAGCGTGGCCTGATAGTGGGCCCGCAGGTGCAGCTGGGGCAGGTGGTGGCCCCGCAGCAGGCCCTCCAGCTCCAAGCCCATGGCGCAGCTGAAGTAGTCGGCGGTGGCCAGGAGGATCTGGAGCCGCCGCTCCCGCGCCACTGCCTGCTCTGTGCTCCGCACCACCTGCTGGACATTGGTGGGCTCCAGCCTCTGGAGCAGCCTCTCGGCCAGGGCAAGCAGGGCAGCGGGGGCAGCAGCTGGCAGCCGCAGGCCTGGAGCAGCAGCGGGGTGACCTGGGCGGGCAGGCGGCGGTCCCGTGCTGCCTCAGCCCCCAGGCCTTGTCGTAGAGCAGCCCCGTGCAGGCGCAGGTCCTGTGCTGCCTCAGCCCCCAGGCCTCGTCGTAGAGCGGCCCCGTGCAGGCGCAGGTCCCGTGCTGCCTCAGCCCCCAGGCTCCATCGTAGAGCGGCCCAGTGCAGGCCCCGTGCTGCCTCAGCCCCCAGGCCTCCTCGTAGAGCGGCCCCGGGCAGGCGCAGGTCCCGTGCTGCCTCAGCCCCCAGGCCTCGTCGTAGAGCGGCCGGGTGCAGGCGCAGGTCCCGTGCTGCCTCAGCCCCCAGGCCTCGTTGTAGAACGGCCAGGTGCAGGCCCCGTGCTGCCTCAGCCCCCAGGCCTCGTTGTAGAACGGCCAGGTGCAGGCCCCGTGCTGCCTCAGCCCCCAGGCCTCGTTGTAGAACGGCCAGGTGCAGGCCCCGTGCTGCCTCAGCCCTCGTCGTACAGCGGCCAGGCGCAGGTCCCGTGCTGCCTCAGCCCCCAGGCCTCGTCGTACAGCGGCCAGGTGCAGGTCCCGTGCTGCCTCAGCCCCCAGGCCTCGTCGTACAGCGGCCAGGCACAGGCCCCGTGCTGCCTCAGCCCCCAGGCCTCGTCGTACAGCGGCCAGGTGCAGGCGCAGGTCCCGTGCTGCCTCAGCTCCCCTCGTCGTAGAGCGGCCAGGTGCAGGCGCAGGTCCTGTGCTGCCTTAGCCCCCAGGCCTCGTCGTAGAGCGGCCAGGTGCAGGCGCAGGTCCCGTGCTGCCTCAGCCCCCAGGCCTCCTCGTAGAGCGGCCAGGTGCAGGCCCCGTGCTGCCTCAGCCCCCAGGCCTCGTCGTAGAGAGGCCAGGTGCAGGCGCAGGTCCTGTGCTGCCTCAGCCCCCAGGCCTCCTCGTAGAGCGGCCCCGTGCAGGCGCAGGTCCCGTGCTGCCTCAGCAGGCTCTGCAGCCCTTTGGGCACATCCGTGCTGTACACTGCCACCAGCCAGCAGCTCCGGCCCTCCGCCTCGGTGGTCAGCTCGATGGGGACGCTGGCCCGATGGGCCTCCAGGATGGCCTGCAGGGGGTCCCGGCTGTCCTCCAGGGCCTGTTAGAGCTGCGGGTTGAGGCAGAAGATGCCATAAAAAGCCTCTCGGCTGGAGGTCTCACCCAGCGCCAGGTGGACGCGCTCTCGGGTGACCACTGCTTGGGCGTCGGTCAGCGTGGCCTGATAGCTGGCCCGCAGGTGCAGCTGGGGCAGGTTGTGGCCCCGCAGCAGGCCCTCCAGCTCCAAGCCCACGGCGCAGCTGAAGTAGTCGGCGGTGGCCAGGAGGATCTGGAGCCGCCGCTCCCGCGCCACCGCCTGCTCTGCGCTCCGCACCACCCGCTGGACATTGGTGGGCTCCAGCCTCTGGAGCAGCCTCTCGGCCAGGGCAAGCAGGGCGGCGGGGGCAGCAGCTGGCAGCCGCAGGCCTGGAGCAGCAGCGGGGTGACCTGGGCGGGCAGGCGACGGTCCCGTGCTACCTCAGCCCCCAGGCCTCGTCGTAGAGCGGCCCCGTGCAGGCGCAGGTCCTGTGCTGCCTCAGCCCCCAGGCCTCGTCGTAGAGCGGCCAGGTGCAGGCGCAGGTCCCGTGCTGCCTCAGCCCCCAGGCTCCATCGTAGAGCGGCCCCGTGCAGGCCCCGTGCTGCCTCAGCCCCCAGGCCTCCTCGTAGAGCGGCCCCGGGCAGGCGCAGGTCCCGTGCTGCCTCAGCCCCCAGGCCTCGTTGTAGAACGGCCAGGTGCAGGCCCCGTGCTGCCTCAGCCCCCAGGCCTCGTTGTACAGCGGCCAGGCGCAGGTCCCGTGCTGCCTCAGCCCCCAGGCCTCATTGTACAGCGGCCAGGCGCAGGTCCCGTGCTGCCTCAGCCCCCAGGCCTCGTCGTACAGCGGCCAGGCGCAGGTCCCGTGCTGCCTCAGCCCCCAGGCCTCGTCGTACAGCGGCCAGGCACAGGTCCCGTGCTGCCTCAGCCCCCAGGCCTCGTCGTACAGCGGCCAGGTGCAGGTGCAGGTCCCGTGCTCCCTCAGCCCCCAGGCCTCGTCGTACAGCGGCCAGGTGCAGGCGCGGGTGTCGTGCTGCCTCAGCCCCCAGGCCTCGTCGTAGATCGGCCAGGCGCAGGTCCCGTGCTGCCTCAGCCCCCAGGCCTCGTCGTAGAGCGGCCAGGTGCAGGTGCAGGTCCCGTGCTCCCTCAGCCCCCAGGCCTCGTCGTACAGCGGCCAGGTGCAGGCGCGGGTGTCGTGCTGCCTCAGCCCCCAGGCCTCGTCGTAGAGCGGCCAGGTGCAGGTCCCGTGCTCCCTCAGCCCCCAGGCCTCGTCGTACAGCGGCCAGGTGCAGGCGCGGGTGTCGTGCTGCCTCAGCCCCCAGGCCTCGTCGTAGATCGGCCAGGTGCAGGCGCAGGTCCCGTGCTGCCTCAGCCCCCAGGCCTCGTCGTAGAGCGGCCAGGTGCAGGCGCAGGTCCAGTGCTGCCTCAGCCCCCAGGCCTCATTGTACAGCGGCCAGGCGCAGGTCCCGTGCTGCCTCAGCCCCCAGGCCTCGTCGTACAGCGGCCAGGTGCAGGTCCCGTGCTGCCTCAGCCCCCAGGCCTCGTCGTACAGCGGCCAGGCACAGGCCCCGTGCTGCCTCCGCCCCCAGGCCTTGTTGTAGAGCGGCCAGGTGCAGGCGCAGGTCCCGTGCTGCCTCAGCCCCCAGGCCTTGTCGTAGAGCGGCCAGGTGCAGGCCCCGTGCTGCCTCAGCCCCTAGGCCTCGTCGTAGAGCGGCCAGGTGCAGGCCCCGTGCTGCCTCAGCCCCCAGGCCTCGTCGTAGAGCGTGCAGGTGCAGGCGCAGGTCCTGTGCTGCCTCAGCCCCCAGGCCTCCTCGTAGAGCGGCCCCGTGCAGGCGCAGGTCCCGTGCTGCCTCAGCCCCCAGGCCTCGTCGTAGAGCGGCCCCGTGCAGGCGCAGGTCCCGTGCTGCCTCAGCCCCCCAGGCCTCCTCCTAGAGCGGCCCCGTGCAGGCGCAGGTCCCGTGCTGCCTCAGCCCCCAGGCCTCGTCGTAGAGCGGCCGGGTGCAGGCGCAGGTCCCGTGCTGCCTCAGCCCCCAGGCCTCGTTGTAGAGCGGCCAGGTGCAGGCCCCGTGCTGCCTCAGCCCCCAGGCCTCGTCGTACAGCGGCCAGGCGCAGGTCCCGTGCTGCCTCAGCCCCCAGGCCTCGTCGTACAGCAGCCAGGCGCAGGTCCCGTGCTGCCTCAGCCCCCAGGCCTCGTCGTACAGCGGCCAGGCGCAGGTCCCGTGCTGCCTCAGCCCCCAGGCCTCGTCGTACAGCGGCCAGGCACAGGTCCCGTGCTGCCTCAGCCCCCAGGCCTCGTCGTACAGCGGCCAGGTGCAGGCGCAGGTCCCGTGCTGCCTCAGCCCCCAGGCCTCGTCGTACAGCGGCCAGGTGCAGGCGCAGGTCCCGTGCTGCCTCAGCCCCCAGGCCTCCTCGTAGAGTGGCCAGGTGCAGGCCCCGTGCTGCCTCAGCCCCCAGGCCTAGTCGTAGAGCGGCCAGGCGCACGTCCCGTGTTGCCTCAGCAGGCTCTGCAGCCCTTTGGGCACATCCGTGCTGTACACTGCCACCAGCCAGCAGCTCCGGCCCTCCGCCTCGGTGGTCAGCTCGATGGGGACGCTGGCCCGATGGGCCTCCAGGATGGCCCCGGCTGTCCTCCAGGGCCTGTAAGAGCTGCGGGTTGAGGCAGAAGATGCCATAAAAAGCCTCTCGGCTGGAGGCCTCGCCCAGCGCCAGGTGGACGCGCTCTCGGGTGACCACTGCTTGGGCGTCGGTCAGCGTGGCCTGATAGTGGGCCCGCAGGTGCAGCTGGGGCAGGGGGTGGCCCCGCAGCAGGCCCACGGCGCAGCTGAAGTAGTTGGCGGTGGCCAGGAGGGTCTGGAGCCGCCGCTCCCGAACCACCGCCTGCTCTGCGCTCCGCACCACCCGCTGGACATTGGTGGGCTCCAGCTTCTGGAGCAGCCTCTCGGCCAGGGCAAGCAGGGTGGCGGGGGGCAGGAGCTGGCAGACGCAGGCCTGGAGCAGCAGCGGGGTGACCTGGGGGGCCGGGCGGGCAGGCTGCGGACGGCCTGCAGGAGCTCCCTGGCGGTGCGGCGAGGCCTCGCCCTCCGGGCTGAGGGGCGCAGCCTGGGTCAGGCGGCACAAGACCCACCGGCAGGCCTGCTCCAGGATGCCCCGGATGAAGAGGATTGTGGTGGGGAGAGAAAAGAGGGTTGACAGGAGAAGGAAGAGAGCAGCCTTGGAGCGCAGCCAGGGGAGGGATCTGGAGGATTGTGGTGGGAAGAGAAAAGAGGGTTGACAGGAGAAGGAAGCGAGCAGCCTTGGAGCGCAGCCAGGGGAGAGAGCTGGAGGATTGTGGCGGGGCATGGGAAAGAGGGTTGACAGGAGAAGGAAGAGAGCAGCATTGGAGTGCAGCCAGCGGAGAGAGCTGGAGGATTGTGGCGGGCGTTGAAAAGAGGGTTGACAGGAGAAGGAAGAGAGCAGCCTTGGAGCGCAGCCAGGGGAGAGAGCTGGAGGATTGTGGTGTGCGTTGAAAAGAGGGTTGACAGGAGAAGGAGGAGAGCAGCATTGGAGCGCAGCCAGGGGAGAGAGCTGGTGGATTGTGGTAGGAGGAGAAAAGAGGGTTGACAGGAGAAGGAAGCGAGCAGGATTGGAGCGCAGCCAGGGGAGAGAGCTGGAGGATTGTGGCGGGGCATGGGAAAGAGGGTTGACAGGAGAAGGAAGAGGGCAGCATTGGAGTGCAGCCAGCGGAGAGAGCTGGAGGATTGTGGCGGGCGTTGAAAAGAGGGTGACAGGAGAAGGAAGAGAGCAGCCTTGGAGCGCAGACATGGGAGAGAGCTGGAGGATTGTGGTGGGTCGTTGAAAAGAGGGTGACAGGAGAAGGAAGAGAGCAGCCTTGGAGCGCAGACATGGGAGAGAGCTGGAGGATTGTGGTGGGTCGTTGAAAAGAGGGTTGACAGGAGAAGGAATAGAGCAGCATTGGAGCGCAGCAGGGGAGAGAGTTGAAGGATTGTGGTGGGAAGGAGGCCCCTGATGAAGCGCACGGACAGGGGTCGGCTGCGGCCATCTCTGGCTCCGAGCAGGAGCAGCAGGGTCCGAGGTGTTTGGTTGGTTGGAAAGACTGTTTATTGTTTTACGCTTTGTGGTAAGAATGTGTTTAAAGGTTATGTATGTCCATGAGAAGGCAGAAACTAGTGGAACGCCAGATTCAGAGATGTGCAAGGATGCATTAACTATCATCATGCATATCTGAGCGGCATGTGAGATGTCAAAAGCCTGTTATAGTATGTAACTAGTTGGGATCCTCAAGTGAACGTAAGTCCTCTACTAGCCAGCGGTTTGTGGCAGACCTCTTCAGTACATTGCTTATTTGCTGGGAACTGCTACAGGAGTGGGGATGGACTTGGCCCATGGCAGTTTTGTTTCACGTGAGCACGCCAAGTAGTATAAGGTAATTACTGTGCAGTCTGAGTGAACTACATTTCACTGACGCTCTTGTGCGATGGTCGGGCTGCTCCGAATATTGGGGTGTCTGCGACGGGGGCACTCTGTCCCAGTGAGAGCCTTTTGGTCCCAGGTTAGTGTGGGGCGCCTTGCTTTTGAAGTGCAGGGTGGGGTTGGGGGGGCTTTGCCACTCATGTCCTGTGCTTTCGTACTGTCATTCAACGCTCTGGTTCTTTGTTTTTTTGTGGGAGGGCCGGGGGGTGGTTGCCCTTACCTTTAGGGGCACAGGGGTTCCCTGGCAGCGAGCGTGGCATGTCCAAGCTTATAATGTTGTGGGCTTTTTAGGTATAGGACCGGCTCTGTTCTTGCGGGGGCGTCCGTGTTGCTATGTGCTTGGCCCATATACCTCGGAGCGACCTGATTTGGGGCTCTATCTCTAGTGCTGGAGGGTTGTCTGCTTGTTGGAATAGACCTGGTTCCCAGGGGTTCCGCATCTTATCTATTGATTATGTCCTGGTTTTAGGTGTTGGGTGTGTGGTGTGTGTGGGGGAGAGGTGCTGGTCCCTATGTACTGTCGCCTGATCCCGCGGCATGATCTGGGTTCCTGGGCATCCTTGGCAGAGGACTGCTGACAGCCCTCCCATCCTTCCCCTCCATGTGCCTCTGTTTATCAAGCGGTCATTGGTTAACGGGAGCCGGCTACACATTGTGTGCGGGAGGCATGGCGCTGGGCTTTTCCTTCTGTCTGCTCCAAGGCATCACTTCTGCAATCTTTTTACGTCTTATCATCTTTGTGTCCCTGTGCATTGGAATAACAAGGTACTCTTTGTGCACGTTTCCGCTCCTGGTTTGTGTAGCTGTATTCTCCCTTTCTATGCAAGCATTGCTTTTACTTTGCTTTTATTTTGCTTCCATGACTGGTGTGCATTTCCACTGCATTTTCACTCGTATATTCGGAGTTAAGAAAGGTGTTCGTGCTCAACGGCTTTCAATCTCTTTGCTAAACTAGTTCCAATAGTTCTGTGCTGTATGTCTGTCTGAGCTCTGCTTAGGGCACTTGAACATTCTCTAGTCCTTAAGATTTAGAGCACTTCGACCTGAATTTTCCCAACAAATTCAAGTTCACGGTGATGGTCTGCGACAGTTTGGTTTCAGTGGCCTCATGGAAGTCTCATGATACCACGATTAACCAACATGAGCAATCAGTGGGAAAAGTCATCTATATCGAGGGGTATACGGAAAGGGGTATGTGTGGGGAAACGAGGGCTGACAGGAGAAGTAAGAGCAGCATTGGAGCGCAGCCAGGGGAGAGAGTTGAGGATTGTGGTGGGAGAGGCGCAAGGAAGAAGAGAGCAGGATTGGAGGATTGTGGTGGCAGAGAGGACGGAGAGGCACAAGGAGGAGGAAGAGCAGCATTGGAGGATTGTGGTGGAATAGAAAGGACAGAGGCACGAGGAGGAGTCTTTAGGATTGAAACTAGAGCATCCATCCACCCGGCTGCCGCTGTGAACAGACTACCACGGACTCGAGGTGCAGTCAACACATTTATTTACATATATACAGCCAGGCACAGAGTGCAGTGCGGCTCAGTCCCCTTTCAAAGTCACTAGTGTGGGTGGATGGCCACGATGGAGGCCCTCACCTCCCGGGCGGGCAGCCCCATGCCTGCTGGTAGAGCTCCCTGGAGGAGCCCCAGCTGCCGCGGCCCTCCAGCAGCATGCTGACAGCCTGTGGCATCTCCTGGGTCTGCAGCAGCAGTCATGCCCGGTTTGGCTTCCCGGTGGTCACCCCTCCAGGGAGATGGTGGCCTGATGGGCCCCCCAGATGGCCTGCAGCGGGGCCTAGCCGGCCCAAAGGGCCTGCGCGTCCTGGGGGTCCAGGAGGCTGCTGAGGTAGACCCCGACCCTGGACTCTTGGCTGTAAAGTGGCAGCCCTCGGCGGGCGGCGCTACAGAAGAATGAATAAGGGTGGCTCATTGATGGCTATTTATTGGTCCGCACTGGAGGAGCCTGCGGATTCATGAGTGGCTGGCCAGACAGGCAGGATGGAGGCCCCCACCTCCCGGGGGGGCAGCCCCCAGGCCGCCTCGTAGAGATTGTCCACCTGCTCCCAGGCGCTGTAGTTTGGCAGGTGCGTGGCGATGGCCTCCGGTGGTCGTCCGCCCTCTGGCCCAGTAGCTATGAAAAACCACCTGGTGGCAGGCGCGGCCCGGTGATGGTGCCTCAGGGCGCACTGACCCTCTCGCCGGCCGAATGTCACACATGGGAGCCTGCCCGGCCTCAGGGCCTGCATATCCTGCGGGTTGCAGTGGATGGTAACATAGACCCCCATCCTGCTGGTGCTCTAGGCGAAGGCCAGGTCAACTCTTCGTGACTGGTGTTGTTGCGCAGTTGTGGTGGCGGCTGTGGTCAACCTGGCCTGGTAGGGGAGGCGGAGGTGTAGGTAGCAGTGGGCCGCCAGCTCATTGTGGAGGGCGTAGCTGACACCGCCCTGGGTGGCCAGCAGCGCCTGGAGCTGCTGCTCACGCAGCACGGCCTGCTGGAGGTCAGCCAGCACCAGCTGGAAATGGGCCTGGTCCAGCACCTCCAGCAGGTGGCGCACCAGGGCCTGCAGCATGGCTGGGGGCAGCAGGCCGCAGTCACAGGCCTCGACCAGCAGCGGGGCCACCTGGTAGGCCCGGCAGGGTGCTGAGGGTCCGATGTGTTTGGTTGGAAAGACGATTTTTTTGTTCTACGCTTTGTGCTAAAAATGTGTTTAAAGGTTATGTATGTCCCTGAGAAGGCAAACTGGTGGAACGCAAGATTCGAATATGTGCTAGGATGCACCTAACTATTATCCATTTCTGAGCGGCATGTGAGATGTCAAAAGCCTGTTATAGTATGTACCTAGTTGGGACCCTCAGAAGTGAACGTAAGTCCTCTACTAGCCAGCGGTTTGTGGCAGACCTCTTCAGTACATTGCTTATTTGCTGTGAACTGCTACAGGAGTGGGGATGGACTTGGCCCATGGCAGTTTTGTTTCACGTGAGCGCGCCAAGTAGTATAAGGTAATTACTGTGCAGTCTGAGTGAACTACATTTCACTGCCGCTCTTGTGCGATGGTCGAGCTGCTCCGAATATTGGGGTGTCTGCAGCGGGGGCACTCTGTCCCAGTGAGAGCCTTTTGGTCCCAGGTTAGTGTGGGGCGCCTTGCGTTTGAAGTGCACGGTAGGGGTGCTTTGCCACTCATGTCCTGTGCTTTCGTACTATCATTCAACGCTCTGGTTCTTTTGTTTTTTTTTATGGGAGGGCCGGGGGGTGGTTGCCCCTACCTTTAGGGGCACAGGGGTTCCCTGGCAGCGAGCGTGGCATGTCAAAGCTTATAATGTTGTGGGCTTTTTAGGTATAGGACCAGCTCTGTTCTTGCGGGGGCGTCCATGATGCTATGTGCTTGGCCCATATAACTTGGGGCGACCTGATTTGGGGCTCTATCTCTAGTGCTGGAGGGTTGTCTGCTTGTTGGAATAGACGTGGTTCCCAGGGGTTCCGCATCTTATCTGTTGATTATGTCCTGGTTTTAGGTGTTGGGTGTGTGGTGTGTGTGGGGGAGAGGTGCTGGTCCCTATGTACTGTCGCCTGATCCCGCGGCATGATCGGGGTTCCTGGGCATCCTTGGCAGAGGACTGCTGACAGCCCTCCCATCCTTCCCTCCATGTGCCTCTGTTTATCAAGCGGTCATTGGTTAACGGGAGCCGGCTGCACAGTGTGTGTGGGAGGCATGGCGCTGGGCTTTTCCTTCTGTCTGCTCCAAGGCATCACTTCTGCAATCTTTTTAAGTTTTATCATCTTTGTGTCCCTGTGCATTGGAATAACAAGGTACTCTTTGTGCATGTTTCCGCTCCTGGTTTGTGTAGCTGTATTCTCCCTTTCTATGCAAGCATTGCTTTTACTTTGCTTTTACTTTGCTTCCATGACTGGTGTGCATTTCCACCGCATTTTCACTCGTATATTCGGAGTTAAGAAGGTGTTTGTGCTCAACAGCTTTCAATCCCTTTGCTAAACTAGTTCCAATAGTTCTGTGCTGTATGTCTGTCTGAGCTCTGCTTAGGGCACTTGAACATTCTCTAGTCCTTAAGATTTAGAGCACTTCGACCTGAATTTTCCCAACAAATTCAAGTTCACGGTGATGGTCTGCGACAGTTTGGTTTCAGTGGCCTCATGGAAGTCTCATGATACCTCCTCGTAGAGCGGCCCCGTGCAGGCGCAGGTCCCGTGCTGCCTCAGCCCCCAGGCCTCGTCGTAGAGCGGCCAGGTGCAGGCGCAGGTCCCGTGCTGCCTCAGCCCCCAGGCCTCGTCGTAGAGCGGCCCCGTGCAGGCGCAGGTCCCGTGCTGCCTCAGCCCCCAGGCCTCGTCATAGAGCGGCCCCGTGCAGGCGCAGGTCCCGTGCTGCCTCAGCCCCCAGCCCTCGTCGTAGAGCGGCCCCGTGCAGGCGCAGGTCCCGTGCTGCCTCAGCCCCCAGGCCTCGTCGTAGAGCGGCCCCGTGCAGGCGCAGGTCCCGTGCTGCCTCAGCCCCCAGGCCTCGTCGTAGAGCGGGTCCGTGCAGGCGCAAGTCCCGTGCTGCCTCAGCCCCCAGGCCTCCTCGTAGAGCGGCCAGGTGCAGGCGCAGGTCCCGTGCTGCCTCAGCCCCCAGGCCTCGTCGTAGAGCGGCCCCGTGCAGGCGCAGGTCCCGTGCTGCCTCAGCCCCCAGGCCTCGTCGTAGAGCGGCCGGGTGCAGGCGCAGGTCCCGTGCTGTCTCAGCCCCCAGGCCTCGTTGTAGAGCGGCCAGGTGCAGGCGCAGGTCCCATGCTGCCTCAGCCCCCAGGCCTCGTCGTACAGCGGCCAGGCACAGGTCCCGTGCTGCCTCAGCCCCCAGGCCTCGTCGTACAGCGGCCAGGTGCAGGCACAGGTCCCGTGCCGCCTCAGCCCCCAGGCCTCATCGTACAGCGGCCAGGTGCAGGCGCAGGTCCCGTGCTGCCTCAGCCCCCAGGCCTCGTCGTAGATCGGCCAGGTGCAGGCGCAGGTCCCATGCTGCCTCAGCCCCCAGGCCTCGTCGTAGAGCGGCCAGGTGCAGGCGCAGGTCCCGTGCTGCCTCAGCCCCCAGGCCTCCTCGTAGAGCGGCCAGGTGCAGGCGCAGGTCCCGTGCTGCCTCAGCCCCCAGGCCTCGTCGTAGAGCGGCCCCGTGCAGGCGCAGGTCCCGTGCTGCCTCAGCCCCCAGGCCTCCTCGTAGAGCGGCCAGGTGCAAGCGCAGGTCCCGTGCTGCCTCAGCCCCCAGGCCTCGTCGTAGAGCGGCCCCGTGCAGGCGCAGGTCCTGTGCTGCCTCAGCCCCCAGGCCTCGTCGTAGAGCGGCCAGGTGCAGGCGCAGGTCCCGTGCTGCCTCAGCCCCCAGGCCTCGTCGTAGAGCGGCCCGTGCAGGCGCAGGTCCCGTGCTGCCTCAGCCCCCAGGCCTCCTCGTAGAGCGGCCAGGTGCAGGCGCAGGTCCCGTGCTGCCTCAGCCCCCAGGCCTCCTCGTAGAGCGGCCGGGTGCAGGCGCAGGTCCCGTGCTGCCTCAGCCCCCAGGCCTCGTTGTAGAGCGGCCAGGTGCAGGCGCAGGTACCGTGCTGCCTCAGCCCCCAGGCCTTGTCGTACAGCGGCCAGGTGCAGGTCCCGCGCTGCCTCAGCCCCCAGGCCTCCTCGTAGAGCGGCCAGGTGCAGGCCCCGTGCTGCCTCAGCCCCCAGGCCTCGTCGTAGAGCGGCCAGGTGCAGGCGCAGGTCCCGTGCTGCCTCAGCCCCCAGGCCTCGCCGTAGAGCGGCCCCGTGCAGGCGCAGGTCCTGTGCTGCCTCAGCCCCCAGGCCTCCTCGTAGAGCGGCCCCGTGCAGGCGCAGGTCCCGTGCTGCCTCAGCAGGCTCTGCAGCCCTTTGGGCACATCCGTGCTATACACTGCCACCAGCCAGCAGCTCCGGCCCTCCGCCTCGGTGGTCAGCTCGATGGGGACGCTGGCCCGATGGGCCTCCAGGATTGCCTGCAGGGGGTCCCAGCTGTCCTCCAGGGCCTGTAAGAGCTGCGGGTTGAGGCAGAAGATGCCATAAAAAGCCTCTCGGCTGGAGGCCTCGCCCAGCGCCAGGTGGACGCGCTCTCGGGTGACCACTGCTTGGGTGTCGGTCAGCGTGGCCTGATAGTGGGCCCACAGGTGCAGCTGGGGCAGGTGGTGGCCCCGCAGCAGGCCCTCCAGCTCCAAGCCCACGGCGCAGCTGAAGTAGTCGGCGGTGGCCAGGAGGATCTGGAGCCGCCGCTCCCGCGCCACCGCCTGCTCTGCGCTTCACACCACCCGCTGGACATTGGTGGGCTCCAGCCTCTGGAGCAGCCTCTCGGCCAGGGCAAGCAGGGCGGCGGGGGCAGCAGCTGGCAGCCGCAGGCCTGGAGCAACAGCGGGGTGACCTGGGCGGGCAGGCGGCGGTCCCGTGCTGCCTCAGCCCCCAGGCCTCGTCGTAGAGCGGCCCCGTGCAGGCGCAGGTCCTGTGCTGCCTCAGCCCCCAGGCCTCGTCGTAGAGCGGCCAGGTGCAGGCGCAGGTCCCGTGCTGCCTCAGCCCCCAGGCCTCGTCGTAGAGCAGCCCCGTGCAGGCGCAGGTCCTGTGCTGCCTCAGCCCCCAGGCCTCGTCGTAGAGCGGCCAGGTGCAGGCGCAGGTCCCGTGCTGCCTCAGCCCCCAGGCCTCGTCGTAGAGCGGCCAGGTGCAGGCGCAGGTCCCGTGCTGCCTCAGCCCCCAGGCCTCCTCGTAGAGCGGCCCCGTGCAGGCGCAGGTCCCGTGCTGCCTCAACCCCCAGGCCTCGTTGTAGAGCGGCCCCGTCCAGGCGCAGGTCCCGTGCTGCCTCAGCAGGCTCTGCAGCCCTTTGGGCACATCCGTGCTGTACACTGCCACCAGCCAGCAGCTCCGGCCCTCCGCCTCGGTGGTCAGCTCGATGGGGACGCTGGCCCGATGGGCCTCCAGGATGGCCTGCAGGGCGTCCCGGCTGTCCTCCAGGGCCTGTAAGAGCTGCGGGTTGAGGCAGAAGATACCATAAAAAGCCTCTCGGCTGGAGGCCTCGCCCAGCGCCAGGTGGACGCGCTCTCGGGTGACCACTGCTTGGGCGTCGGTCAGCGTGGCCTGAAAGTGGGCCTGCAGGTGCAGCTGGGGCAGGTTGTTGCCCCGCAGCAGGCCCTCCAGCTCCAAGCCCACGGCTCAGCTGAAGTAGTCGGCGGTGGCCAGGAGGATCTGGAGCCGCCGCTCCCGCGCCACCTCCTGCTCTGCGCTCCGCACCACCCGCTGGACATTGGTGGGCTCCAGCCTCTGGAGCAGCCTCTCGGCCAGGGCAAGCAGTGCGGCGGAGGCAGCAGCTGGCAGCCGCAGGCCTGGAGCAGCAGCGGGGTGACCTGGGCGGGCAGGCGGCGGACGGCATGCAGGAGCTCCCTGGCGGTGCGGCGCAGGGAGGCCTCGCTGCCCCGGCTGAGGGGCGCAGCCTCGGTCAGGCGGCACAAGACCCGCCGGCAGGCCTCCTCCAGGAGACCCCTGATGAAGAAGCGCACGGCCAGGGGTCAGCTGCGGCCATCTCTAGCTCCGAGGCGGAGCAGCAGAGTCCGAGCAGGAGCAGCAGAGTCCGAGCAGGAGCAGCAGGGTCCGAGCAGGAGCAGCAGGGTCCGAGGGGTTTGGTTGGTTGGAAAGACTATTTATTGTTTTACGCTTTGTGGTAAGAATGTGTTTAAAGGTTATGTATGTCCCTGAGAAGGCAGAAACTAGTGGAACGCAAAATTCAGAGATGTGCTAGGGTGCACTTAACTATCATCATGCATATCTGAGCGGCATGTGAGATGTCAAAAGCCTGTTATAGTATGTAACTAGTTGGGACCCTCAGAAGTGTACATAAGTCCTCTACTTGCCAGCGGTTTGTGGCAGACCTCTTCAGTACATTGCTTATTTGCTGTGAACTGCTACAGGAGTGGGGATGGACATGGCCCATAGCAGTTTTGTTTCACGTGAGCGCGCCAAGTAGTATAAGGTAATTACTGTGCAGTCTGAGTGAACTACATTTAACTGCCGCTCTTGTGAGATGGTCGAGCTGCTCTGCGGTGGGGAGCACTCTGTCCCAGTGAGAGCCTTTTGGTCCCAGGTTAGTGTGGGGCGCCTTGCTTTTGAAGTGCACGGTGGGGGGGCTTTGCCACTCATGTCCTGTGCTTTTGTACTATCATTCTACGCTCTGGTTCTTTTTTTTTTTTTTTTTATGGGAGGGCCGGGGGGTGGTTGCTCCTACCTTTAGGGGCACAGGGGTTCCCTGGCAGCGAGCGTGGCATGTCCAAGCTTATAATGTGGGCTCTTTTAGGTATATGACCGGCTCTGTTCTTGCGGGGGCGTCCATGATGCTATGTGCTTGGCCCATATAACTTGGGGCGACCTGATTTGGGGCTCTATCTCTAGTGCTGGAGGGTTGTCTGCTTGTTGGAATAGACGTGGTTCCCAGGGGTTCCGCATCTTATCTGCTGATTATGTCCTGGTTTTAGGTGTTGGGTGTGTGGTGTGTGTGGGGGAGAGGTGCTGGTCCCTAGGTACTGTCGCCTAATCCCGCGGCATCATCGGGGTTCCTGGGCATCCTTGGCAGAGGACTGCTGACAGCCCTCCCATCCTTCCCTCCATGTGCCTCTGTTTATCAAGCGGTCATGGGTTAACGGGAGCCGGCTGCACAGTGTGTGCGGGAGGCATGGCGCTGGGCTTTTCCTTCTGTCTGCTCCAGGGCATCACTTCTGCAATCTTTTTAAGTTTTATCATCTTTGTGTCCCTGTGCATTGGAATAACAAGGTACTCTTTGTGCATGTTTCCGCTCCTGGTTTGTGTAGCTGTATTCTCCCTTTCTATGCAAGCATTGCTTTTACTTTGCTTTTACTTTGCTTCCATGACTGGTGTGCATTTCCACTGCATTTTCACTCGTATATTCGGAGTTAAGAAGGTGTTTGTGCTCAACAGCTTTCAATCCCTTTGCTAAACTAGTTCCAATAGTTCTGTGCTGTATGTCTGTCTGAGCTCTGCTTAGGGCACTTGAACATTCTCTAGTCCTTAAGATTTAGAGCACTTCGACCTGAATTTTCCCAACAAATTAAAGTTCACGGTGATGGTCTGCGACAGTTTGGTTTCAGTGGCCTCATGGAAGTCTCATGATACCTCCTCGTAGAGCGGCCCCGTGCTGCCTCAGCCCCCAGGCCTCGTCGTAGAGCGGCCAGGTGCAGGCGCAGGTCCCGTGCTGCCTCAGCCCCCAGGCCTCGTCGTAGAGCGGCCCCGTGCAGGCGCAGGTCCCGTGCTGCCTCAGCCCCCAGGCCTCGTCGTAGAGCGGCCCCGTGCAGGCGCAGGTCCCGTGCTGCCTCAGCCCCCAGGCCTCGTCGTAGAGCGGCCCCGTGCAGGCGCAGGTCCTGTGCTGCCTCAGCCCCCAGGCCTCGTCGTAGAGCGGCCCGTGCAGGCGCAGGTCCCGTGCTGCCTCAGCCCCCAGGCCTCGTCGTAGAGCGGCCAGGTGCAGGCGCAGGTCCCGTGCTGCCTCGGCCCCAAGGCCTCGTCGTAGAGCGGCCCCGTGCAGGCGCAGGTCCCGTGCTGCCTCAGCCCCCAGGCCTCGTCATAGAGCGGCCAGGTGCAGGTCCCGTGCTGCCTCAGCCCCCAGGCCTCGTCGTGGAGCGGCCCCGTGCAGGCGCAGGTCCCGTGCTGCCTCAGCCCCCAGGCCTCGTCGTGGAGCGGCCCCATGCAGGCGCAGGTCCCGTGCTGCCTCAGCCCCCAGGCCTCGTCGTAGAGCGGCCGGGTGCAGGCGCAGGTCCCGTGCTGCCTCAGCCCCCAGGCCTCGTCGTACAGCGGCCAGGCGCAGGTCCCGTGCTGCCTCAGCCCCCAGGCCTCGTCGTACAGCGGCCAGGCGCAGGTCCCGTGCTGCCTCAGCCCCCAGGCCTCGTCGTACAGCGGCCAGGCGCAGGTCCCGTGCTGCCTCAGCCCCCAGGCCTCGTCGTACAGCGGCCAGGCGCAGGTCCCGTGCTGCCTCAGCCCCCAGGCCTCGTCATACAGCGGCCAGGCGCAGTTCCCGTGCTGCCTCAGCCCCCAGGCCTCGTCGTACAGCGGCCAGGCGCAGGTCCCGTGCTGCCTCAGACCCCAGGCCTTGTCGTACAGCGGCCAGGTGCAGGCGCAGGTCCCGTGCTGCCTCAGCCCCCAGGCCTCGTCGTAGATCGGCCAGGTGCAGGCGCAGGTCCCGTGCTGCCTCAGCCCCCAGGCCTTGTCGTAGAGTGGCCAGGTGCAGGCGCAGGTCCCGTGCTGCCTCAGCCCCCAGGCCTTGTCGTAGAGCGGCCAGGTTCAGGCGCAGGTCCCGTGCTGCCTCAGCCCCCAGGCCTCGTCGTAGAGCGGCCAGGTGCAGGCCCCGGTCCCGTGCTGCCTCAGCCCCCAGGCCTCGTCTTAGAGCGGCCCCGTGCAGGCGCAGGTCCCGTGCTGCCTCAGACCCCAGGCCTCGTTGTAGAGCGGCCAGGTGCAGGCCCCGTGCTGCCTCAGACCCCAGGCCTCGTCGTAGAGCGGCCAGGTGCAGGCGAAGGTCCCGTGCTGCCTCAGCCCCTAGGCCTCGTCGTAGAGCGGCCAGGTGCAGGCGCAGGTCCCGTGCTGCCTCAGCCCCCAGGCCTCGTCGTAGAGCGGCCAGGTGCAGGCGCAGGTCCCGTGCTGCCTTAGCCCCCAGGCCTCGTCGTAGAGCGGCCAGGTGCAGGCGCAGGTCACGTGCTGCCTCAGCCCCCAGGCCTCCTCGTAGAGCGGCCAGGTGCAGGCCCTGTGCTGCCTCAGCCCCCAGGCCTCGTCGTAGAGCGGCCAGGTGCAGGCGCAGGTCCCGTGCTGCCTCAGCCCCCAGGCCTCGTCGTAGAGCAGCCAGGTGCAGGCGCAGGTCCTGTGCTGCCTCAGCCCCCAGGCCTCCTCGTAGAGCGGCCCCGTGCAGGCGCAGGTCCCGTGCTGCCTCAGCCCCCAGGCCGGCTCTGCAGCCCTTTGGGCACATCCGTGCTGTACACTGCCACCAGCCAGCAGCTCCGGCCCTCCGCCTCGGTGGTCAGCTCGATGGGGACGCTGGCCCGATGGGCCTCCAGGATGGCCTGCAAGGGGTCCCGGCTGTCCTCCAGGGCCTGTAAGAGCTGCGGGTTGAGGCAGAAGATGCCATAAAAAGCCTCTCGGCTGGAGGCCTCGCCCAGCGCCAGGTGGACGCGCTCTCGGGTGACCACTGCTTGGGCGTCGGTCAGCGTGGCCTGATAGTGGGCCCGCAGGTGCAGCTGGGGCAGGTGGTGGCCACGCAGCAGGCCCACGGCGCAGCTGAAGTAGTCGGCGGTGTGCCAGGAGGGTCTGGAGCCGCCGCTCCCGCGCCACCGCCTGCTCTGCACTCTACACCACCCGCTGGACATTGGTGGGCTCCAGCCTCTGGAGCAGCCTCTTGGCCAGGGCAAGCAGGGCGGCGGGGGGCAGGAGCTGGCAGCCGCAGGCCTGGAGCAGCAGCGGGGTGACCTGGGGGGGCCAGGCGGGGGGCGGGCAGGAGGCGGACGGCCTGCAGGAGCTCCCTGGCAGTGCGGCGCAGGGAGGCCTCGCCCTCCCGGCTGAGGGGCGCAGCCTCGGTCAGGCGGCACAAGACCCACCGGCAGGCCTCCTCCAGGAGACCCCTGATGAAGAGGATTGTGGTGGGAAGAGAAGAGGGTTGAGAGGAGCAGGAAGAGTGCAGGATTGGAGCGCAGCCAGGGGAGCGAGCTGGAGGATTGTGGTGGGGCGTTGAAAAGATGGTTGACAGGAGAAGGAAGAGAGCAGCCTTGGAGCGCAGCCAGGGGAGAGAGCTGGAGGATTGTGGCGGGCGTTGAGAAGAGGGCAGCATTGGAGCGCAGCCAGGGGAGAGAGCTGGAGGATTGTGGCGGGGCGTTGAAAAGATGGTTGACAGGAGAAGGAAGAGAGCAGCCTTGGAGCGCAGGCAGGGGCGAGAGCTGGAGGATTGTGGCGGGCGTTGAAAAGAGGGTTGACAGGAGAAGGAAGAGCACAGGATTGGAGCGCAGCCAGGGGAGAGAGCTGGAGAATTGTGGTGGGAAGAGAAAAGAGGGTTGAGAGGAGAAGAGAGCAGCCTTGGAGCGCAGCCAGGGGAGAGAGCTGGAGGATTGTGGTGGGGCGTTGAAAAGAGGGTTGACAGGAGAAGGAAGAGAGCAGCCTTGGAGCGCAGCCAGGGAGAGAGCTGGAGGATTGTGGCGGGGCATGGAAAAGAGGGTTGACAGGAGAAGGAAGAGAGCAGCATTGGAGCGCAGCCAGGGGAGAGAGCTGGAGGATTGTGGTGGTGCGTTGAAAGAGGGTTGACAGGAGAAGGAAGAGAGCAGCATTGGAGCGCAGCAGGGGAGAGAGTTGGAGGATTGTGGTGGGAAGGAGGCCCCTGATGAAGAAGCACAAGGCCAGAGTTCGGCTGCGGCCATCTCTGGCTCCGAGGTGGAGCAGCAGGGTCCGAGCAGGAGCAGCAGGGTCCGAGCAGGAGCAGCAGGGTCCGAGCAGGAGCAGCAGGGTCCGAGCAGGAGCAGCAGGGTCCGAGCAGGAGCAGCAGGGTCCGAGCAGGAGCAGCAGGGTCCGAGGTGTTTGGTTGGTTGGAAAGACTATTTATTGTTTTACGCTTTGTGGTAAGAATGTGTTTAAAGGTTATGTATGTCCCTGAGAAGGCAGAAACTAGTGGAACGCAAAATTCAGAGATGTGCTAGGGTGCACTTAACTATCATCATGCATATCTGAGCGGCATGTGAGATGTCAAAAGCCTGTTATAGTATGTAACTAGTTGGGATCCTCAGAAGTGAACGTAAGTCCTCTACTTGCCAGCGGTTTGTGGCAGACCTCTTCAGTACATTGCTTATTTGCTGTGAACTGCTACAGGAGTGGGGATGGACTTGGCAGATTTGTTTCACGTGAGCGCGCCAAGTAGTATAAGGTAATTACTGTGCAGTCTGAGTGAACTACATTTAACTGCCGCTCTTGTGCGATGGTCGAGCTGCTCCAAATATTGGGGTGTCTGCGGCGGGGGCACTCTGTCCCAGTGAGAGTATTTTGGTCCCAGGTTAGTGTGGGGTGCCTTGCTTTTGAAGTGCACGGTGGGGGTGGGGGGGCTTTGCCACTCATGTCCTGTGCTTTCGTACTATCATTCAACGCTCTGGTTCTATTGTTTTTTTATGGGAGTTCCGGGGGGTGGTTGCCCCTACTTTTAGGGGCACAGGGGTTCCCTGGCAGTGAGCGTGGCATATCAAAGCTTATAATGTTGTGGGCTTTTTAGGTATAGGACCGGCTCCGTTCTTGCGGGGGCCTCCATGATGCTATGTGCTTGGCCCATATAACTTGGGGCGACCTGATTTGGGGCTCTATCTCTAGTGCTGGAGGGTTGTCTGCTTGTTGGAATAGACGTGGTTCCCAGGGGTTCTGCATCTTATCTGTTGATTATGTCCTGGTTTTAGGTGTTGGGTGTGTGTGGGGGAGAGGTGCTGGTCCCTATGTACTGTCGCCTGATCCCGCGGCATCATCGGGGTTCCTGGGCATCCTTGGCATCCTTGGCAGAGGACTGCTGACAGCCCTCCCATCCTTCCCCTCCATGTGCCTCTGTTTATCAAGCGGTCATTGGTTAACGGGAGCCGGCTGCACAGTGTGTGCGGGAGGCATGGCGCTGGGCTTTTCCTTCTGTCTGCTCCAAGGCATCACTTCTGCAATCTTTTTACGTCTTATCTTTGTGTCCCTGTGCATTGGAATAACAAGGTACTTGTTGTTTCCGCTCCTGGTTTGTGTAGCTGTATTCTCCCTTTCTATGCAAGCATTGCTTTTAATTTGCTTTTACTTTGCTTCCATGACTGGTGTGCATTTCCACTGCATTTTCACTCGTATATTCGGAGTTAAGAAGGTGTTTGTGCTCAACAGCTTTCAATCCCTTTGCTAAACTAGTTCCAATAGTTCTGTGCTGTATGTCTGTCTGAGCTCTGCTTAGGGCACTTGAACATTCTCTAGTCCTTAAGATTTAGAGCACTTCGACCTGCATTTTCCCAACAAATTCAAGTTCACGGTGATGGTCTGCGACAGTTTGGTTTCAGTGGCCTCATGGAAGTCTCATGATACCTCCTCGTAGAGCAGCCCCGTGCAGGCGCAGGTCCCTTGCTGCCTCAGCCCCCAGGCCTCGTTGTAGAGCGGCCAGGTGCAGGCGCAGGTCCCGTGCTGCCTCAGACCCCAGGCCTCGTCGAAGAGCGGCCCTGTGCAGGCGCAGGTCCCGTGCTGCCTCAGCCCCCAGGCCTCGTCGTAGAGCGGCCCTGTTCAGGCGCAGGTCCCGTGCTGCCTCAGCCCCCAGGCCTCGTCGTAGAGCGGCCCCGTGCAGGCGCAGGTCCTGTGCTGCCTCAGCCCCCAGGCCTCGTCTTAGAGCGGCCAGGTGCAGGTCCCGTGCTGCCTCAGCCCCCAGGCCTCGTCGTAGAGCGGCCCCGTGCAGGCGCAGGTCCCGTGCTGCCTCAGCCCCCAGGCCTCGTCGTAGAGCGGCCAGGTGTAGGCGCAGGTCCCATGCTGCCTCAGCCCCCAGGCCTCGTCGTAGAGCGGCCCCGTGCAGGCGCAGGTCCTGTGCTGCCTCAGCCCCCAGGCCTCGTAGTAGAGCGGCCAGGTGCAGGTGCAGGTCACGTGCTGCCTCAGCCCCCAGGCCTCGTCGTAGAGCGGCCCCGTGCAGGCGCAGGTCCCGTGCTGCCTCAGCCCCCAGGCCTCCTCGTAGAGCGGCCAGGTGTAGGCGCAGGTCCCATGCTGCCTCAGCCCCCAGGCCTCGTCGTAGAGCGGCCCCATGCAGGCGCAGGTCCTGTGCTGCCTCAGCCCCCAGGCCTTGTCGTAGAGCGGCCAGGTGCAGGCGCAGGTCCCGTGCTGCCTCAGCCCCCAGGCCTCCTCGTAGAGCGGCCCCGTGCAGGCGCAGGTCCCGTGCTGCCTCAGCCCCCAGGCCTCCTCGTAGAGCGGCCAGGTGTAGGCGCAGGTCCCATGCTGCCTCAGCCCCCAGGCCTCGTCGTAGAGCGGCCCCGTGCAGGCGCAGGTCCTGTGCTGCCTCAGCCCCCAGGCCTTGTCGTAGAGCGGCCAGGTGCAGGCGCAGGTCCTGTGCTGCCTCAGCCCCCAGGCCTCATCGTAGAGCGGCCCCGTGCAGGCGCAGGTCCCGTGCTGCCTCAGGCCCCAGGCCTCCTCGTAGAGCGGCCAGGTGCAGGCGCAGGTCCCGTGCTGCCTCAGCCCCCAGGCCTCGTCGTAGAGCGGCCCCGTGCAGGCGCAGGTCCCGTGCTGCCTCAGCCCCCAGGCCTCCTCGTAGAGCGGCCAGGCGCAGGTCCCGTGCTGCCTCAGCCCCCAGGCCTCCTCGTAGAGCGGCCAGGTGTAGGCGCAGGTCCCATGCTGCCTCAGCCCCCAGGCCTCGTCGTAGAGCGGCCCCGTGCAGGCGCAGGTCCTGTGCTGCCTCAGCCCCCAGGCCTCGTAGTAGAGCGGCCAGGTGCAGGTGCAGGTCACGTGCTGCCTCAGCCCCCAGGCCTCGTCGTAGAGCGGCCCCGTGCAGGCGCAGGTCCCGTGCTGCCTCAGCCCCCAGGCCTCCTCGTAGAGCGGCCAGGTGTAGGCGCAGGTCCCATGCTGCCTCAGCCCCCAGGCCTCGTCGTAGAGCGGCCCCATGCAGGCGCAGGTCCTGTGCTGCCTCAGCCCCCAGGCCTTGTCGTAGAGCGGCCAGGTGCAGGCGCAGGTCCCGTGCTGCCTCAGCCCCCAGGCCTCCTCGTAGAGCGGCCCCGTGCAGGCGCAGGTCCCGTGCTGCCTCAGGCCCCAGGCCTCCTCGTAGAGCCGCCAGGTGCAGGCGCAGGTCCCGTGCTGCCTCAGCCCCCAGGCCTCGTTGTAGAGCGGCCCCGTGCAGGCGCAGGTCCCGTGCTGCCTCAGCCCCCAGGCCTCCTCGTAGAGCGGCCAGGCGCAGGCCCCGTGCTGCCTCAGCCCCCAGGCCTCGTCGTACAGCGGCCAGGCGCAGGTCCCGTGCTGCCTCAGCCCCCAGGCCTCGTCGTACAGCGGCCAGGCGCAGGTCCCGTGCTGCCTCAGCCCCCAGGCCTCGTCGTACAGCGGCCAGGCGCAGGTCCCATGCTGCCTCAGCCCCCAGGCCTCGTCATAGAGCGGCCAGGTGCAGGCGCAGGTCCCATGCTGCCTCGGCCCCCAGGCCTCGTCGTAGAGCGGCCAGGTGCAGGCGCAGGTCCCGTGCTGCCTCAGCCCCCAGGCCTCCTCGTAGAGCGGCCAGGTGCAGGCGCAGGTCCTGTGCTGCCTCAGCCCCCAGGCCTCATTGTAGAGCGGCCCCGTGCTGCCTCAGCCCCCAGGCCTCGTCGTACAGCGGCCAGGCGCAGGTCCCGTGCTGCCTCAGCCCCCAGGCCTCGTCGTACAGCGGCCAGGTGCAGGCGCAGGTCCCGTGCTGCCTCAGCCCCCAGGCCTCGTCGTAGATCGGCCAGGTGCAGGCGCAGGTCCCGTGCTGCCTCAGCCCCCAGGCCTCGTCGTAGATCGGCCACGTGCAGGCGCAGGTCCAGTGCTGCCTCAGCCACCAGGCCTCGTCGTAGAGCGGCCAGGTCCCGTGCTGCCTCAGACCCCAGGCTTTGTCGTAGAGCGGCCAGGTGCAGGCACAGGTCCTGTGCTGCCTCAGCCCCCAGGCCTCCTCGTAGAGCGGCCCCGTGCAGGCGCAGGTCCCGTGGTGCCTCAGCCCCCAGGCCTCGTCGTAGAGCGGCCCCGTGCAGGCGCAGGTCTCGTGCTGCCTCAGCAGGCTCTGCAGCCCTTTGGGCACATCCGTGCTGTACACTGCCACCAGCCAGCAGCTCCGGCCCTCCGCCTCGGTGGTCAGCTTGATGGGGACGCTGGCCCGATGGGCCTGCAGGGGGTCCCGGCTGTCCTCCAGGGCCTGTAAGAGCTGCGGGTTGAGGCAGAAGATGCCATAAAAAGCCTCTCGGCTGGAGGCCTCGCCCAGCGCCAGGTGGACGCGCTCTCGGGTGACCACTGCTTGGGCGTCGGTCAGCGTGGCCTGATAGTGGGCCCGCAGGTGCAGCTGGGGCAGGTGGTGGCCCCGCAGCAGGCCCTCCAGCTCCAAGCCCATGGCGCAGCTGAAGTAGTCGGCGGTGGCCAGGAGGATCTGGAGCCGCCGCTCCCGCGCCACTGCCTGCTCTGTGCTCCGCACCACCTGCTGGACATTGGTGGGCTCCAGCCTCTGGAGCAGCCTCTCGGCCAGGGCAAGCAGGGCAGCGGGGGCAGCAGCTGGCAGCCGCAGGCCTGGAGCAGCAGCGGGGTGACCTGGGCGGGCAGGCGGCGGTCCCGTGCTGCCTCAGCCCCCAGGCCTTGTCGTAGAGCAGCCCCGTGCAGGCGCAGGTCCTGTGCTGCCTCAGCCCCCAGGCGTCGTCGTAGAGCGGCCAGGTGCAGGCGCAGGTCCCGTGCTGCCTCAGCCCCCAGGCCTCCTCGTAGAGCGGCCCCGTGCAGGCGCAGGTCCCGTGCTGCCTCAGCAGGCTCTGCAGCCCTTTGGGCACATCCGTGCTGTACACTGCCACCAGCCAGCAGCTCCGGCCCTCTGCCTCGGTGGTCAGCTCGATGGGGACGCTAGCCCGATGGGCCTCCAGGATGGCCTGCAGGGGGTCCCGGCTGTCCTCCAGGGCCTGTTAGAGCTGCGGGTTGAGGCAGAAGATGCCATAAAAAGCCTCTCGGCTGGAGGCCTCACCCAGCGCCAGGTGGACGCGCTCTCGGGTGACCACTGCTTGGGCGTCGGTCAGCGTGGCCTGATAGTGGGCCCGCAGGTGCAGCTGGGGCAGGTGGTGGCCCCGCAGCAGGCCCTCCAGCTCCAAGCCCACGGCGCAGCTGAAGTAGTTGGCGGTGGCCAGGAGGATCTGGAGCCGCCGCTCCTGCGCCACTGCCTGCTCTGCGCTCCGCACCACCCGCTGGACATTGGTGGGCTCCAGCCTCTGGAGCAGCCTCTCGACCAGGGCAAGCAGGCCTGGAGCAGCAGCGGGGTGACCTGGGCGGGCAGGCGGCGGTCCCGTGCTGCCTCAGCCCCCAGGCCTCGTCGTAGAGCGGCCAGGTGCAGGCGCAGGTCCCGTGCTGCCTCAGCCCCCAGGCTCCATCGTAGAGCGGCCCAGTGCAGGCCCCGTGCTGCCTCAGCCCCCAGGCCTCCTCGTAGAGCGGCCCCGGGCAGGCGCAGGTCCCGTGCTGCCTCAGCCCCCAGGCCTCGTCGTAGAGCGGCCGGGTGCAGGCGCAGGTCCCGTGCTGCCTCAGCCCCCAGGCCTCGTTGTAGAACGGCCAGGTGCAGGCCCCGTGCTGCCTCAGCCCCCAGGCCTCGTTGTAGAACGGCCAGGTGCAGGCCCCGTGCTGCCTCAGCCCCCAGGCCTCGTTGTAGAACGGCCAGGTGCAGGCCCCGTGCTGCCTCAGCCCTCGTCGTACAGCGGCCAGGCGCAGGTCCCGTGCTGCCTCAGCCCCCAGGCCTCGTCGTACAGCGGCCAGGCACAGGCCCCGTGCTGCCTCAGCCCCCAGGCCTCGTCGTACAGCGGCCAGGTGCAGGCGCAGGTCCCGTGCTGCCTCAGCTCCCCTCGTCGTAGAGCGGCCAGGTGCAGGCGCAGGTCCTGTGCTGCCTTAGCCCCCAGGCCTCGTCGTAGAGCGGCCAGGTGCAGGCGCAGGTCCCGTGCTGCCTCAGCCCCCAGGCCTCCTCGTAGAGCGGCCAGGTGCAGGCCCCGTGCTGCCTCAGCCCCCAGGCCTCGTCGTAGAGAGGCCAGGTGCAGGCGCAGGTCCTGTGCTGCCTCAGCCCCCAGGCCTCCTCGTAGAGCGGCCCCGTGCAGGCGCAGGTCCCGTGCTGCCTCAGCAGGCTCTGCAGCCCTTTGGGCACATCCGTGCTGTACACTGCCACCAGCCAGCAGCTCCGGCCCTCCGCCTCGGTGGTCAGCTCGATGGGGACGCTGGCCCGATGGGCCTCCAGGATGGCCTGCAGGGGGTCCCGGCTGTCCTCCAGGGCCTGTTAGAGCTGCGGGTTGAGGCAGAAGATGCCATAAAAAGCCTCTCGGCTGGAGGTCTCACCCAGCGCCAGGTGGACGCGCTCTCGGGTGACCACTGCTTGGGCGTCGGTCAGCGTGGCCTGATAGCTGGCCCGCAGGTGCAGCTGGGGCAGGTGGTGGCCCCGCAGCAGGCCCTCCAGCTCCAAGCCCACGGCGCAGCTGAAGTAGTCGGCGGTGGCCAGGAGGATCTGGAGCCGCCGCTCCCGCGCCACCGCCTGCTCTGCGCTCCGCACCACCCGCTGGACATTGGTGGGCTCCAGCCTCTGGAGCAGCCTCTCGGCCAGGGCAAGCAGGGCGGCGGGGGCAGCAGCTGGCAGCCGCAGGCCTGGAGCAGCAGCGGGGTGACCTGGGCGGGCAGGCGACGGTCCCGTGCTACCTCAGCCCCCAGGCCTCGTCGTAGAGCGGCCCCGTGCAGGCGCAGGTCCTGTGCTGCCTCAGCCCCCAGGCCTCGTCGTAGAGCGGCCAGGTGCAGGCGCAGGTCCCGTGCTGCCTCAGCCCCCAGGCTCCATCGTAGAGCGGCCCCGTGCAGGCCCCGTGCTGCCTCAGCCCCCAGGCCTCCTCGTAGAGCGGCCCCGGGCAGGCGCAGGTCCCGTGCTGCCTCAGCCCCCAGGCCTCGTTGTAGAACGGCCAGGTGCAGGCCCCGTGCTGCCTCAGCCCCCAGGCCTCGTTGTACAGCGGCCAGGCGCAGGTCCCGTGCTGCCTCAGCCCCCAGGCCTCATTGTACAGCGGCCAGGCGCAGGTCCCGTGCTGCCTCAGCCCCCAGGCCTCGTCGTACAGCGGCCAGGCGCAGGTCCCGTGCTGCCTCAGCCCCCAGGCCTCGTCGTACAGCGGCCAGGCACAGGTCCCGTGCTGCCTCAGCCCCCAGGCCTCGTCGTACAGCGGCCAGGTGCAGGTGCAGGTCCCGTGCTCCCTCAGCCCCCAGGCCTCGTCGTACAGCGGCCAGGTGCAGGCGCGGGTGTCGTGCTGCCTCAGCCCCCAGGCCTCGTCGTAGATCGGCCAGGCGCAGGTCCCGTGCTGCCTCAGCCCCCAGGCCTCGTCGTAGAGCGGCCAGGTGCAGGTCCCGTGCTCCCTCAGCCCCCAGGCCTCGTCGTACAGCGGCCAGGTGCAGGCGCGGGTGTCGTGCTGCCTCAGCCCCCAGGCCTCGTCGTAGAGCGGCCAGGTGCAGGTCCCGTGCTCCCTCAGCCCCCAGGCCTCGTCGTACAGCGGCCAGGTGCAGGCGCGGGTGTCGTGCTGCCTCAGCCCCCAGGCCTCGTCGTAGATCGGCCAGGTTCAGGCGCAGGTCCCGTGCTGCCTCAGCCCCCAGGCCTCGTCGTAGAGCGGCCAGGTGCAGGCGCAGGTCCAGTGCTGCCTCAGCCCCCAGGCCTCATTGTACAGCGGCCAGGCGCAGGTCCCGTGCTGCCTCAGCCCCCAGGCCTCGTCGTACAGCGGCCAGGTGCAGGTCCCGTGCTGCCTCAGCCCCCAGGCCTCGTCGTACAGCGGCCAGGCACAGGCCCCGTGCTGCCTCCGCCCCCAGGCCTTGTTGTAGAGCGGCCAGGTGCAGGCGCAGGTCCCGTGCTACCTCAGCCCCCAGGCCTTGTCGTAGAGCGGCCAGGTGCAGGCCCCGTGCTGCCTCAGCCCCTAGGCCTCGTCGTAGAGCGGCCAGGTGCAGGCCCCGTGCTGCCTCAGCCCCCAGGCCTCGTCGTAGAGCGTGCAGGTGCAGGCGCAGGTCCTGTGCTGCCTCAGCCCCCAGGCCTCCTCGTAGAGCGGCCCCGTGCAGGCGCAGGTCCCGTGCTGCCTCAGCCCCCAGGCCTCGTCGTAGAGCGGCCCCGTGCAGGCGCAGGTCCCGTGCTGCCTCAGCCCCCCAGGCCTCCTCCTAGAGCGGCCCCGTGCAGGCGCAGGTCCCGTGCTGCCTCAGCCCCCAGGCCTCATCGTAGAGCGGCCGGGTGCAGGCGCAGGTCCCGTGCTGCCTCAGCCCCCAGGCCTCGTTGTAGAGCGGCCAGGTGCAGGCCCCGTGCTGCCTCAGCCCCCAGGCCTCGTCGTACAGCGGCCAGGCGCAGGTCCCGTGCTGCCTCAGCCCCCAGGCCTCGTCGTACAGCGGCCAGGCGCAGGTCCCGTGCTGCCTCAGCCCCCAGGCCTCGTCGTACAGCGGCCAGGCACAGGTCCCGTGCTGCCTCAGCCCCCAGGCCTCGTCGTACAGCGGCCAGGTGCAGGCGCAGGTCCCGTGCTGCCTCAGCCCCCAGGCCTCGTCGTACAGCGGCCAGGTGCAGGCGCAGGTCCCGTGCTGCCTCAGCCCCCAGGCCTTGTCGTAGAGCGGCCAGGTGCAGGCCCCGTGCTGCCTCAGCCCCTAGGCCTCGTCGTAGAGCGGCCAGGTGCAGGCGCAGGTCCCGTGCGGCCTCCGCCCCCAGGCCTCGTCGTAGAGCGGCCGGGTGCAGGCGCAGGTCCCGTGCTGCCTTAGCCCCCAGGCCTCGTCGTAGAGCGGCCAGGTGCAGGCGCAGGTCCCGTGCTGCCTCAGCCCCCAGGCCTCCTCGTAGAGTGGCCAGGTGCAGGCCCCGTGCTGCCTCAGCCCCCAGGCCTCCTCGTAGAGCGGCCAGGCGCACGTCCCGTGTTGCCTCAGCAGGCTCTGCAGCCCTTTGGGCACATCCGTGCTGTACACTGCCACCAGCCAGCAGCTCCGGCCCTCCGCCTCGGTGGTCAGCTCGATGGGGACGCTGGCCCGATGGGCCTCCAGGATGGCCCCGGCTGTCCTCCAGGGCCTGTAAGAGCTGCGGGTTGAGGCAGAAGATGCCATAAAAAGCCTCTCGGCTGGAGGCCTCGCCCAGCGCCAGGTGGACGCGCTCTCGGGTGACCACTGCTTGGGCGTCGGTCAGCGTGGCCTGATAGTGGGCCCGCAGGTGCAGCTGGGGCAGGTGGTGGCCCCGCAGCAGGCCCTCCAGCTCCAAGCCCACGGCGCAGCTGAAGTAGTCGGCGGTGGCCAGGAGGATCTGGAGCCGCCGCTCCCGTGCCAACGCCTGCTCTGCGCTCCGCACCACCCGCTGGACATTGGTGGGCTCCAGCCTCTGGAGCAGCCTCTCGGCCAGGGCAAGCAGGGCGGCTGGGGCAGCAGATGGCAGCCGCAGGCCTGGAGCAGCAGCGGGGTGACCTGGGCGGGCAGGCGGCGGACGGCCTGCAGGAGCTCCCTGGCGGTGCGGCGCAGGGAGGCCTCGCCGTCCCGGCTGAGGGGCGCAGCCTCGGTCAGGCGGCACAAGACCCGCCGGCAGGCCTCCTCCAGGAGACCCCTGATGAAGAAGCGCACAGGTAGGGGTCAGCTGCGGCCATCTCTGGCTCCGAGGCGGAGCAGCAGGGTCCGAGCAGGAGCAGCAGGGTCCGAGCAGGAGCAGCAGGGTCCGAGGGGTTTGGTTGGTTGAAAAGACTATTTATTGTTTTACGCTTTGTGGTAAGAATGTGTTTAAAGGTTATGTATGTCCCTGAGAAGGCAGAAACTAGTGGAACGAAAAATTCAGAAATGTGCTAGGGTGCACTTAACTATCATCATGCATATCTGAGCGGCATGTGAGATGTCAAAAGCCTGTTATAGTATGTAACTAGTTGGGACCCTCAGAAGTGTACGTAAGTCCTCTACTTGCCAGCGGTTTGTGGCAGACCTCTTCAGTACATTGCTTATTTGCTGTGAACTGCTACAGGAGTGGGGATGGACTTGGCCCATGGCAGTTTTGTTTCACGTGAGCGCGCCAAGTAGTATAAGGTAATTACTGTGCAGTCTGAGTGAACTACATTTAACTGCCGCTCTTGTGCAATGGTCGAGCTGCTCCGAATATTGGGGTGTCTGCGGTGGGGGCACTCTGTCCCAGTGAGAGCCTTTTGGTCCCAGGTTAGTGTGGGGCGCCTTGCTTTTGAAGTGCAGGGTGGGGGGGCTTTGCCACTCATGTCCTGTGCTTTCGTACTATCATTCAATGCTCTGGTTCTTTTGTTTTTTTTATGGGAGGGCCGGGGGGTGGTTCCCCTACCTTTAGGGGCACAGGGGTTCCCTGGCAGCGAGCGTGGCATGTCCAAGCTTATAATGTTGTGGGCTTTTTAGGTATAGGACCAGCTCTGTTCTTGCGGGGGCGTCCATGATGCTATGTGCTTGGCCCATATAACTTAGGGCGACCTGATTTGGGGCTCTCTCTAGTGCTGGAGGGTTGTCTGCTTGTTGGAATAGACGTGGTTCCCAGGGGTTACGCATCTTATCTGTTGAGTCCTGGTTTTAGGTGTTGGGTGTGTGGTGTGTGGGGGGGAGAGGTGCTGGTCCCTATGTACTGTCGCCTGATCCCATGGCATGATCGGGGTTCCTGGGCATCCTCTGCAGAGGACTGCTGACAGCCCTCCCATCCTTCCCCTCCATGTGCCTCTGTTTATCAAGCGGTCATTGGTTAACGGGAGCCGGCTGCACAGTGTGTGCGGGAGGCATGGCGCTCGGCTTTTCCTTCTGTCGGCTCCAGGGCATCACTTCTGCAGTCTTTTTACGTCTTATCATCTTTGTGTCCCTGTGCATTGGAGTAACAAGGTACTCTTTGTGCATGCTTCCGCTCCTGGTTTGTGTAGCTGTATTCTCCCTTTCTATGCAAGCATTGCTTTTACTTTGCTTCCATGAATGGTGTGCATTTCCACCGCATTTTCACTCGTATATTAGGAGTTAGGAAGGTGTTTGTGCTCTACAGCTTTCGATCCCTTTGCTAAACCGGTTCCAATAGTTCTTTGCAGTATGTCTGTCTGATCTCTGCTTAGGGCACTTGGACATTCTCTAGTCCTTATGATTTAGAGCACTGCGACCTTAATTTTCCCAACAAATTCAAGTTCACGGTGATGGTCTGTGACAGTTTGGTTTCGGTTGCCTGATGGATGTCTCATGATACCACGATTAACCAACATGAGCAATCCGTGGGAAAAGTCATCTATATCGAGGGGTATACGGAAAGGGGTATGTGGTGGGAAGAGAAAAGAGGGCTGACAGGAGAAGGAAGAGAGCAGCATTGGAGTGCAGCCAGGGAAGAGAGCTGGAGGATTGTGGCAGGAAGAGAAAAGAGGGCTGACAGGGATCCTTTAAAGAAGCCTGTCAGAGCACAGCTAGAAAGGGTGCTGGGGTCATACATTTGAATGTATTCTCGGAGTGTTTTTTTAAGTGCTGTAGGACACCTTCATTACTGGAGAGCGCTGCAGCCGAGCGTGGAGTCTGGGGGTTGAGGGAATGGAAAGGCACTGGTCCAACATTGCTCTATGTACTACCACAGACTAGACCCCACCTACACACCCCACAATGCATGAAATCAACCAGGGTGCATTATGGAAAAACTGCCACAGACTCGATGTGCAGTGAACACACATTATTTATTTACATATATACACGGAGGGCGCCTCGAAGAGGTCAGTTACCAATCTGGCCTGATGGCCACCATGCAGGTCCTCTCGGGGGGTGGGGGGGCAGCCCCCAGGCCTGCTCATACAGTTCTAGGGTGGTGGCCCAGCTGCTGTGCTTTGCCAGTTCTGTGCGCACCTGCGGGGGCACCTCCTGGCAGTGGACCACCAGGAGCAGGCAGGTGCGCCCCTCCGGCCCGGTGGTGACCCCTCTGGGGGCACTGGCCAGCTCGGCCTCCAGGAGAGCCCTGACCGGGGCCCGGCCGGCCTGCAGGGCCTCCGCATCCTAGGGGGTCGGGCAGATGGTAATGTACAGTCCCTCTTGGCTCCTGCCCTCGCACAGGGCCAGGTGGACGCTGTGGTGCTCCAGGGCCTGCTGGGCGGCGGAGGGCAGCTGATCGCAGCTGGAGGCGTCCACCAGCAGCGGGGCCACGTGCTGGGGCTGGCAGGGGGCAGGCAGACCAAGGACTGCCTCCAGGAGCTGGGCCACAGTGTGGCGCAGAGCCTCCTCACCCTCCTGGCTCAGATGCGTCCTCTCGGAGGTGGTGAAGCACCCGGCAGCAGGCCTCCTCCAGGTCCAGCATGAAGCCCCTCATGGCCCCGGGGGTCGACGCTGCGGCCATCTCTGGCTTGGAGTTGATGAGGAGCAGGAGCAGCAGGGTCAGCGAGAGCAGGGTCACTCTGCGGAGGGTCGGCGAGAGCAGGGTCACTCTGCGGAGGGTCGGCGAGAGCAGGGTCACTCTGCGGAGGGTCGGCGAGAGCAGGGTCACTCTGCGGAGGGTCGGCGAGAGCAGGGTCACTCTGCGGAGGGTCGGCGAGAGCAGGGTCACTCTGCAGAGGGTCAGGCTCAATCAGCACAGTCCGAGGCTGAGTGAATCTGGTTCAGCTGCGCCGGGCCGGGCCTTTAGGCACCTCTAAAGGCTCACACCGGCGGTGGGGGATGCTCCCTCCAGGCCTCTCGCCTGCAGCCAGAGCTGCGCTCGGGGGGGGGGGGGGGATTGCTGTGCCCCCCCTTTCTCCGGACCAAAGAGCCCCCCCTTTCTCCGGACCAAAGAGCCCCCCTTTCTCTGGACCAAAGAGACCCCCCCCTTTCTCTGGACCAAAGAGACCCCCCCCCTTTTCTCTGGACCAAAGAGACCCCCCCCTTTTCTCTGGACTAAAGAGACCCCCCCCTTTTCTCTGGACTAAAGAGACCCCCCCCCTTTTCTCTGGACTAAAGAGACCCCCCCCCCTTTTCTCTGGACTAAAGAGACCCCCCCCTTTTCTCTGGACTAAAGAGACCCCCCCCTTTTCTCTGGACCAAAGAGACCCCCCCCCCTTTTCTCTGGACTAAAGAGACCCCCCCTTTTCTCTGGACTAAAGAGACCCCCCCCTTTTCTCTGGACTAAAGAGACCTCCCCCACCCCCTCCGGACCAAAGAGACCGCCCCGGTGTGTGATCTCCGTGGAGCCTCCCGCGGACGGCGGTCACCAGAAGAGGTGAGCGGGGGGCATATGAAGAGCGGGGGGGGGGGGGCATATGAAGCGGTGGTGGTGCAAATATATTTATAGTTCAAAGAAGCCGAGCCGGTGTTCATTGGCCTGCGGCGGGGTGTGCTCACTGAAACAAATGTATTTCTTCTGCTCGGGTGGGTACTTTTGGTCCTCCCCCCCCCCTCTCCCCCCCTGGGAGGGGGGGGCAGGGGCTGTTGGTTTGTGTCTGAGGGTCACTGAGCTCGAGGAACAGTCTGTTCACTTTACAGGGAGTGGGGGGGAGCCAGGATTGAGCTATAAATGGACACTGTGTCCCCCCACCCCCCTCCACCAGTGCCTCCATTGAATCTTTAATATTTGTTTGAATAGGAGGGCCCTGGGCCCTTTCATTAAGGCCTCTGGTCCAGCAGTCCAGAGCTGGGACGGGACACTGGACACTTTCACTCAAGCTTTGCGCTCAGAACCAGGCAGGGAAGATAATCTGACCCTTGAACCCAGAACTCAGACCTCTGCTGTGTGGGAGAGACTGACCCTTTGAACCCTGACCTCAGACATCTGTTGTGTGGGAGAGACTGACCCTTTGAACCCTGACCTCAGACCTCTGCTGTGTGGGCGAGACTGACCCTTTGAACCCTGACCTCAGACCTCTGCTTTGTGGGATAGACTGACCCTTTGAAACCTGCTTTCTGCTGTGTGGGAGACTGACCCTTTGAGACTGACCCTTTGAGACTGACCCTTTGAGACTGACCCTTTGAGACTGACCCTTTGAGACTGACCTTAGACCTCGGTTGTGTGGGAGAGGCTGAACCTTTCAACCCTTACCTCAGACCTCTGTACGGCAGGAGCTGACCATTTGAACCCTTACCTCAGACCTCTGCTTTGTGGGAGAGACTGACCCTTTGAACCCTGACAGAAGGAAGAGAGCAGCATTGGAGTGCAGCCAGGGGAGAGCTGGAGGATTGTGTTGGAAGAGAAAAGAGGGTTGACTGGGGAAGGAGAGCAGGATTGGAGGATTGTGGTGGAATAGAAAGGACGAACGGGCACAAGGAGGAAGAGAGCCGGATTGGAGGATTGTGGTGGAATAGAAAGAACAGACGGTCACAAGGAGGAGGAAGAGAGCAGGATTGGAGGTTGGTGGTGGAATATGTTGTGGTGTTTTTATTTGTATCGCGCACAGCTGCCCCAGCAAGGGGGCGTCCTGGCGCTTTGAAAAGGTAAACACAACACAGCATTAAGAGCAAGCAGAAGGGACTAGACCAATAAAAAGGTCTTGATGGCCCGTCTAAACTGAAGGAGCTCATCGATGGCCCGGATTTGCGGAGGAAGAGAATTCCACCAGCTCGCCGCCAGAACTCTGAAGGAGCGGCCACCAACTCTGCTCAGCTTAAAACGCGGGACCACTGCTAAGTTCTGGCCTAACGATCTAAGAGTGCGGGAGGGGACATAGGGAGTCAGCAGTTTCTCCAAGATTTGTAGGGAGGTACCCTTGAGGATTTTAAATGCAAGGCAAAGAACCTTGAATCTAATCCTCTGCTGAACAGGGAGCCAGTGGAGAGAGTGCAGGGTGTTGGACACCGGGCACCACCTAGGAAGACCTGTCACCAGTCGGGCCGCGCCGTTTTGAACCCGCTGCAGACAAGAGAGGTCTGACTGGTTAACCCCCGCCAGAAGTGAGCTGGCATAGTCCAGCCTGGACAACACTGATGCTTGGACCACCAGTTGTCTTGTGGGTGCATCAAAGAATTTGAGGATGGGTCGAAGTCCTCTGATGCCATAGCAAGACGCTGCCACCTTCTTGGTATGACAGGTGAAACTCAGAGGGATCAAGCCACACCCCTAGGTTTTTTATCTCTGACGCTGGGTGGGGAGTCGCACCCAAATCTGAAGGCCACCATTTATCGCCCCACAAAGCCACCTGTTTACCAACCACCATAATCTCCGTCTTCTTGGTGTTTAACTGGAGACAGTTGGAATTCATCCAGTTAGCCACTTCCCGCAGACCCTCACAGAACCTGGGAGCCTCTAGACCGGAGTCCCCGCTCAGTGTGACCGCCAGCTGCGTGTCATCTGCGTAAGAGACCATAGTCAGGCCCCACTGCTTAACGACCGCAGCCAATGGTCTCACATACAGATTAAAAAGGGTGGGACTCAGTGATGACCCCTGTGGGACTCCCTGGTATAACTGGTAAGATGATGACTTACCGGGCGGGATCGCCACCTGGAATGTCCTATCCGTAAGGAAGGATCTAAACCAGCGCAAGGCGGAACCAGAGACGCCCACCTCCTCAAGGTGCCGAAGCAGAATCCCGTGCGAGACCGTGTCGAATGCGGCACTGAGATCTAATAACAATAGTGCCGCTGTCCGACCTGAGTCCAGCATGGAATCACAGCGAACTTACAAATTGCAAAGAAGCACAGGCTTTTCTTAATGATCTTTCATTGTTAGGTCTCCAACCACACAATGTGGGCCCAACTCACGTGGCCGGACACACCCTAGACCTGATTATAACCAATTTCCCTAATGTCACATGCCTGCCCCCCACACAGGTCAGTTGGACTGACCATTTTATCCTTGAGTTTTATACTCCCTATCCTGCAACTACTACCCTCAAAACCACTAATATCCCTGAAATACGGCGGCAATGGCATAAAGTTAATGAGGCCTCATTTGCTGAAAAATTTGTCCAATCCTACCATGAGATTCCCGATGATATCAATAAAGCTATTGATATGGTCAGCAAAGACATTAAAACTGCCATAGATAAGATAGCTCCTTTAAAGCAATTTAGACCCCGACCAGCCAAAAAACAAGAGATCTGGTTCTCTGAAGAGCTCAGAAATCTCAAAGCAGCCAGAAAACTAGAAAAGATATGGAGATCTACCCATCTGGTAACAGATAGGAAACATTATTGGGACGCCCTAAGTATATATCACAAAGCTGTCAGAATGGCGCGAAAAACCCATATTACTAATCTTATCACGGCTGCAGATAACTCCCCCAGAGTACTATACCAGGTCCTTCACTCCTTCACCAATCCTACAGCATGTGAGAGTGCAGACACTTTGTCACAACTACTTTGCGACAATATATCGCAATTTTTCTGCAATAAAATCGATCTTATCTATGCTAAAATAGTAAATGCGAATAATATCTTGACCACAAATACAGCCCCTATCTTTCAGGATTCAGAACTTGATAGTGGCCCTCATACTTTAGACCTCTTCTCCCCTATCACTCATAAAGAGGTATCCCTGCTCATGGCGCAGATTAAAAGTGGAAGTCCTGATGACATCATCCCGGCAAGACTCGTGCCCATTTTGCTTGGAATCCTATCTCCCACCATCGAAAAACTTGTTAACCTATCCCTTTCTACAGGTTCTGTCCCCAAGCAGTGGAAACAGGCCTTGGTCAGACCAATCAGGAAGAACACCACGACTCCTTGGAATGACTTGTCTAATCTTAGACCTATTTCGTTGCTGCCATATTTGGGAAAGCTCGCTGAGAAGTATGTTAATCGTCAGTTATCCAGCTACATTGAGAAAGCTGGCGGCCTAGACTTTTCTCAATCTGGGTTTAGGCCGAAACACAGTACAGAGTCCACCCTCCTGTCTGTTACTGACGATCTGCATATGTTTCAGGACAAAGGCTACTCAGTAATTTTGGTGTTATTAGACCTTTCAGCCGCGTTCGACACCGTGTCACATAACATCCTCATTGACCGGTTGTCGAACGTAGGGGTCAAGAATAAGGCCCTTGCCTGGCTAAGGAGTTTTCTTACGGATCGGACCCAGACTGTCACCATGGGTAAATACAGATCAACTGAGGTAGAGATTACGAAAGGGGTGCCACAGGGCTCCTGCTTGAGCCCAACACTCTTTAACATCTACGTGGCACCCCTGGCAAGAGTGATGCGCAAATGTGGTTTCATCCCCGTGTCATATGCGGACGACACGCAGCTCCTCTTCCCCTTTCAAAATCTCACCACAGAAATAAGAAACTCCTTCTCCGCTGGCATGAAAGCCGTCGCACAGTGGATGTCCACCAACTTCCTACAGTGCAATGTCAGCAAGACGGAAGTAATGCTGTTTGGAGACGCCAAATTACTGTGGACCCCTGACTGGTGGCCTTCGGATCTCGGTACTGTTCCGGAGCCCAAACAGATTGTCAAAAATCTGGGGATACGACTTGATCACGACCTTTCTCTCAAACGGCACAGTAATATGGTAGCTGGCTCATGCTTCCACATCATAAGCATGATGCGCAGAATATTTCCACTGCTACCGGACTCCTTCAGAAAAACTTTGGTGCAAGCCCTTATACTGAGTCGTATTGACTACTGTAACGGGCTGCTCCTTTCTGCCAATGAAGGAGTTCTGGACAGGCTCCAGGTGGTCCAGAACACGGCAGCTCGCCTTGTCTTAAATGCTCCCCCAAGAACAGCATCTAAACCCCTACTACAGAAACTACACTGGTTGAGCATTCGACAAAGAGCCAAGTTCAAGATATGTTGCATCATTCATAAATGCCTGAATGGAAATGGCCCTGCATATCTGGAGCAGAAATTTACCCTCTACTCCCTCCAGATCGCTGAGATCTAGTGAGAATTTTCTGTTGGCTGTACCTCGTGCTAAAAAAACCAGACATGGAGGGAAAGCTCTATCTGTTGCGGGGCCCACACTGTGGAACAAACTGCCTCTGGCCCTTAGGCTCTGCACAGATCATTTAAAGTTCAGGAAGCAACTCAAAACTCTGCTATTCACTGATAAAATCTAGACCTTATCCCTCATCTGCATATTGTTTGGACTCTATTTGGTATCACAGCGCAGAGATACTCCGGTTGGAGTCGATTCCAGCGCTATAGAAACCCATAAATAAATAAATAAATGCTCGACTATAGAGAGAAGGGCCGTCTCCGTGCTGTGACCCGCACGGAACCTGTTCTGAGGGGGATCAAGAATGTTAAATCTACCAAGATGGTCTGAAAGAGTGGCATTCACATGGGCCTCCGCTATTTTCGTGGCCCAAGGGAGATAGTGCGGTAGTTTTCAGGAATAAGGGGGTCGAGGGTTGCCTGCTCCAAGACATCACTTCTGCAATCTTTTTACGTCTTATCTTTGTGTCCCTGTGCATTGGAATAACAAGGTACTCTTTGTGCATGTTTCCGCTCCTGGTTTGTGTAGCTGTATTCTCCCTTTCTATGCAAGCATTGCTTTTACTTTGCTTTTACTTTGCTTCCATGACTGGTGTGCATTTCCACTGCATTTTCACTCGTATATTCGGAGTTAAGAAGGTGTTTGTGCTCAACAGCTTTCAATCCCTTTGCTAAACTAGTTCCAATAGTTCTGTGCTGTATGTCTGTCTGATCTCTGCTTAGGGCACTTGAACATTCTCTAGTCCTTAAGATTTAGAGCACTGCGACCTTAATTTTCCCAACAAATTCAAGTTCACGGTGATGGTCTGTGACAGTTTGGTTTCGGTTGCCTGATGGATGTCTCATGATACCACGATTAACCAACATGAGCAATCCGTGGGAAAAGTCATCTATATCGAGGGGTATACGGAAAGGGGTATGTGGTGGGAAGAGAAAAGAGGGCTGACAGGAGAAGGAAGAGAACAGCATTGGAGCGCAGCATTGGAGCGCAGCCAGGGAAGAACTGGAGGATTGTGGCAGGAAGAGAAAAGAGGGCTGACGGGGATCCTTTAAAGAAGCCTGTCAGAGCACAGCTAGAAAGGGTGCTGGGGGTCATACATTTGAATGTATTCTCGGAGTGTTTTTTTAAGTGCTGTAGGACACCTTCATTACTGGAGAGCGCTGCAGCCGAGCGTGGAGTCTGGGGGTTGAGGGAATGGAAAGGCACTGGTCCAACATTGCTCTATGTACTACCACAGACCAGACCCCACCCACACACCCCACAATGCATGAAATCAACCAGGGTGCATTATGGAAAAACTGCCACAGACTCGATGTGCAGTGAACACACATTATTTATTTACATATATACACGGAGGGCGCCTCGAAGAGGTCAGTTACCAATCTGGCCTGATGGCCACCATGCAGGTCCTCTCGGGGGGGGGGGCAGCCCCCAGGCCTGCTCATACAGTTCTAGGGTGGTGGCCCAGCTGCTGTGCTTTGCCAGTTCTGTGCGCACCTGCGGGGGCACCTCCTGGCAGTGGACCACCAGGAGCAGGCAGGTGCGCCCCTCCGGCCCGGTGGTGACCCCTCTGGGGGCACTGGCCAGCTCGGCCTCCAGGAGAGCCCTGACCGGGGCCCGGCCGGCCTGCAGGGCCTCCGCATCCTAGGGGGTCGGGCAGATGGTAATGTACAGCCCCTCTTGGCTCCTGCCCTCGCCCAGTGCCAGGTGGACGCTGTGGTGCTCCCGGGCCTGCTGGGCGGCAGAGGGCAGCTGATCGCAGCTGGAGGCGTCCACCAGCAGCGGGGCCACGTGCTGGGGCTGGCAGGGGGCAGGCAGACCAAGGACTGCCTCCAGGAGCTGGGCCACGGTGTGGCGCAGAGCCTCCTCACCCTCCTGGCTCAGATGCGTCCTCTCGGAGGTGGTGAAGCACCCGGCAGCAGGCCTCCTCCAGGTCCAGCATGAAGCCCCTCATGGCCCCGGGGTCGACGCTGCGGCCATCTCTGGCTTAGTGGCTTAGAGTTGATGAGGAGCAGGAGCAGCAGGGTCGGCGAGAGCAGGGTCACTCTGCAGAGGGTCGGCGAGAGCAGGGTCACTCTGCGGAGTGTCGGCGAGAGCAGGGTCACTCTGCGGAGGGTCGGCGAGAGCTGGGTCACTCTGCAGAGGGTCAGGCTCAATCCGCACAGTCCGAGGCGGAGTGAATCTGGTTCAGCTGCGCCGGGCCTTTAGGCACCTCTAAAGGCTCATACCGGCGGTGGGGGTTGCTCCCTCCAGGCCTCTCGCCTGCAGCCAGAGCTGCGCTCGGGGGGGGGGGGGGGGGGGGGGGGATTGCTGTGCGCACAGCACCCGTGGACCCCCCCCCCAGGACCAGCGCCACCCGTGAGGGAGCACAGGGACCTCCTCGGCAGCCCCCAGAGACG